>NC_141695.1:812790074-813427931 GCF_964263255.1 Lissotriton vulgaris | reverse complement strand
TGGCCACCAAAAACACAACCATCAAGGCAAGGAACAAGATGGCCACGGACCCCAGAGGCTCACATGGACCCTCCTGAAGGGCCCGCAATACCAACAGAAGATCCCAGGAAGGTGGAAGGCAAATGCCCTAGGACGTGGCAGGAAACAGCGTCAAAGTAACCAGGCCACCAAAGGACCCAAACCACCAACAGAGGACTGCGGTACACCTGCAAAGGCGCAGAAATATACCAACGAGAAAAAGACCCCGAAAGGCGAGAATACAAGACTTAAGAGCCACCAGGAAACAGGAGCCATGTAGCAACTCCACCACCTCCAGGGAGTATCCCAGAGACAGCAGGCCCAGAGACAGCAGGCCAGATGCATGGACCATCTTCTGGTCCTTACAAACCAGAAGATGACTCAGAACCCTCACTGGAAGCGAAGGGCACTGCCATGGGTTAGGAAGAACTGGGAACACCCAGCAATCCTGGACAGACACCTCCCTCAGCCGAGGAAACCAATGGCGGTGCTCCCAGCTGGGGAACCACTAACCGAACCAACACCCTGTCCTTGTAAATCGAGCACAGAACTAGTGGCAACAAAGGAATCAGAGAAAAAAAGGCATATGCAGAGAGCCCGGCCAATGGAACAACAGTGCACCCAGCCAGCATGCCCCGCTGCACAGGGGAGAGTGCAGAAGTGCAAACAGAACCACTGTCTGGACCCCAAACCGGTCCAGCAACAGATGGAGCACTACCCCCGCCAGGGAGACGTAAGCCATGGGAGGAAAAATCCTTTGCATGGGATCCACCACGCAGCTCTCCTACCCCGGGAGGTAAACCGCAGAGCGACAACACCGTCGCTCAAAAGCCATCAGCACCTTTAAATCTCAGGCATACCCAAACCAGGTACTAACCACGCCCAACACTACCTAACTGCTGGGAGCAGATGAGAGCAGGTACTGTTAGGGTGGAATGGATGTAGGCCCCGAACGTCCGACCGGACCACAACATGATTTCCCTGAAGAGATGGGTGAAATCCCAGATGAGCCAAACGCACAAGTTACTTACATTCGGTAATGATATATCTGTAAGTAAACATTAGGTAGTGTTAGATTCCTTTACTTAGAATGTCGTCAGGCGTCGAACTGGATTTGGAAAGTTTTTGTCAGCAGTACCCCTGCGCATCGGTAGGTGTCGTCTGCGGCTCCACATCCGTCATCGGCGCCGTGATCACCTGGATGATGTCGTCAGAGTACATAGACGCCGCCCATGCGCGCTGACGTTAGTTCTGAACATAGCTTTCTGCGCCAGGAACGCAGAGCCATGCAAGAAACCGACACTGGTGCCTTGACACTAGGGCCCTCAAAAGGAGATACCTTAACCCTAGATATCGGTCCGCATAATAGAGAGGATGGGTGGGGCGGTAAGGATTCTAACACTAACTAATGTTTCTTGCAGATATATCGTTACCGAAGGTAAGTAACTTGTGCATCTGAAAGTAACACGTTAGTGTTAGATTCCTTACCTTAAAATAGATACCCCAGCAATACAACCCTGGTGGTGGGTCTGCGAACCAAGATCACACCAGGAAGTCCTGGAGAACAGAACGGCCAAAAAAGCCATCTATCCGGATTAGGCTGTCCAGGCAGTAGTGCTTGGCACACGTGTGCAGCGAGGCCCACGTAGCTGCCTGACAAATGTCCTGCAAAGGGACTCCCCGACCCAGGGCAGTAGTAGCCGCCGTAGCCCGGGTGGAATGGGCACGCAGCCCCAGAGGAGGCTCCTTTTTAGCCAAGGAATAACAGACCTTGATGCACAAAACGACCCACCGAGAGATGGTCCGCTTGTGCACCGCCTGTCCCTTCTTAGCGCCCACGTAGCAAACAAAGAGTTGGTAGTCCACCCGGAACTGGTGCGTGCGGTCTAGGTAAAAAAATAGTGCACATTTTGGGTCCAGACTAAGTATGGCCGAATTTTGCAATTCGCGCGAAATTCACAAACAAATCTGCGAAATCGCGGATTTCCCCGTGAAATTGCGGATTTTTTTTCGATTTTGCACCACCGCTAGTGTGTGTGGGGGGCAAACAGGGGGGCTTCTATGCGAGTTCACATTCCTCTTGTGTGTATAAAAGGACAGGCACCGATCAGAGCAGCAGATCCGGGGAGAAAGAAGCTTGTGGCCACAGGAACTGCACGGGGATAGAGCTCGTGAAAGTCAAGGATGCAAAGGCTTCCATCAAGCATCAAAGCTAATTTTCGACGGTAGATATGGGGAGAACACACACCTGCCCAGCCTGGACAAAACGCAATTTTTTTAGGGGCTGATTAACTTTACCATCGCGCTGAAGGGCGCCGGGGTCCCTCGAGTGAGCTGTCCATCATAGTGGCTAAAGTGCGTGAAGACGGTACACACCACTAGTGTGTGTGGGGGGGGCAAACGGGTGGGCTTCTATGCGAGTTCACATGTCTCTTGTGTGTATAAAAGGACAGGCACCGATCAGAGCAGCAGATCCGGGGAGAAAGAAGCTTGTGGTCACAGGAACTGCACGGGGATAGAGCTCGTGAAAGTCAAGGATGCAAAGGCCTCCATCAAGCATCATAGTTAATTTTCGACGGTAGATATGGGGAGAACACACAACTGCCCAGCCTGGACAAAACGCACATTTTATTGGGGCTGATTACTTTGCCATCACTCTGACGGGCGCCGGGGTCCCTCGAGTGAGATGTCCATCATAGTGGCTAAAGTGCAGGAAGAAGGTGCACACCACTAGTGTGTGTGGGGTGGCAAACGGGCGGGCTTCTATGCGAGTTCACATGCCTCTTGTGTGTATAAAAAGACAGGCACCGAATAGAGCAGCAGATCCGCGGAGAAAGAAGCTCGTGGTCACAGGAACTGCATGGGGATAGAGCTCGTGAAAGTCAAGGATGCAAAGGCCTCCTTCAAGCATCATAGCTAATTTTCGACAGTAGATATGGGGAGAACACATACCTACGCAGCCTGGAGAAAACGCACATTTTTGGGGGGCTGACTAACTTTACCATTGCGCCAAAGGGTGCCGGGGTCCCTCGAGTGAGCTTTCCATCATAGTTGCTAAAGGGCGGGAAGACGGTGCACACCACTAGTGTGTGTGGGGGGGCAAACGGGAGGGCTTCTATGCGAGTTCACATGCCTCTTGTGTGTATAAAAGGATAGGCACCGATCAGAGCAGCAGATCCGGGGAGAAAAAAGCTCGTGGTCACAGGCACTGCACGGGGATTGAGCTCGTGAAAGTCAAGGATGCAAAGGCCTCCATCAAGCATCATAGCTAATTTTCTACGGTAAATATGGGAAGAACACACGTGTGCCCAGCCTGGACAAAGCGCACATTTTTTGGGCTGATTAACTTTGCCATCGCGCTGAAGGGCGCCGGGGTCCCTCGAGTGAGCTGTCCATCATAGTGGCTAAAGGGCGGGAAGACGGTGCACACCACTAGTGTGTGTGGGGGGGGCAAACGGGCGGGCTTCTATGGGAGTTCACATGCCTCTTGTGTGTATAAAAGGACAGGCACCAATCAGAGCAGCAGAACAGGGGAGAAAGAAACTCGTGGTCACAGGAACTGCACGGGGATAGAGCTCGTGAAAGTCAAGGATGCAAAGGCCTCCATCAAGCCTCATAGCTGATTTTCGACGGAAGATATGGGGAGAACACACACCTGCCCAGCCTGGACAAAACGCCATTTTTTTGGGGGGGCTGATTAACTTTGCCATCGCGCTGAAGGGCGCCGGGGTCCCTCGAGTCAGCTGTCCATCACAGTGGCTAAAGGGCGGGAAGATGGTGCATACCACTAGTGTGTGTGTGGGGGGCGGGGGGGAAAACAGGCGGGCTTCTATGCAAGTTCACATACCTCTTGTGTTTATAAAAGGACAGGCACCGATCAGAGCAGCAGATCCGGGGAGAAAGAAGCTCATGTTCAAAGGAACTGCACGGGGATAGAGCTTGTGAAAATCAAGTGTGCAAAGGCCTCCATCAAGCATCATAGCTAATTTTCGACGGCAGATATGGGGAGAACACACACCTGCCCAGCCTGAACAAAACGCAATTTTTTTAGGGGCTGATTAATTTTACCATCGCGCTGAAGGGCGCCAGGGTCCCTCGAGTGAGCTGTCCATCATAGTGGCTAAAGGGCGTGAAGACGGTACACACCACTAGTGTGTGTGGGGGGGGGGCAAACGGGTGGGCTTCTATGCGAGTTCACATGCCTCTTGTGTGTATAAAAGGACAGGCACCGAACAGAGCAGCAGATCCAGGGAGAAAGAAGATTGTGGTCACAGGAACTGCACGGGGATAGAGCTCGTGAAAGTCAAGGATGCAACGGCCTCCATCAAGCATCATAGTTAATTTTCGACTGTAGATATGGGGAGAACACACAACTGCCCAGCCGGGACAAAACGCACATTTTATTGGGGCTGATTAACTTTGCCATCGAGCTGACGGGCGCCGGGGTCCCTCGAGTGAGCTGTCCATCATAGTGGCTAAAGGGCAGGAAGTAGGTGCACACCACTAGTGTGTGTGGGGGGGGCAAACGGGCGGGCTTCTATGCGAGTTCACATGCCTCTTGTGTGTATAAAAGGACAGGCACCGATCAGAGCAGCAGATCCGCGGAGAAAGAAGCTCGTGGTCACAGGAACTGCATGGGGATAGAGCTCGTGAAAGTCAAGGATGCAAAGGCCTCCTTCAAGCATCATAGCTAATTTTCAACAGTAGATATGGGGAGAACACACACTTGTGCAGCCTGGACAAAGCGCACATTTTTTTGGGCTGATAAACTTTGACTTCGCGCTGAAGGGCGCCGGGGTCCCTCGAGTGAGCTGTCCACCATAGTGGCTAAAGGGCGGGAAGACGGTGCACACCACTAGTGTGTGTGGGGGGGGGAAACGGGCGGGCTTCGATGGGAGTTCACATGCCTCTTGTGTGTATAAAAGGACAGGCACCGATCAGAGCAGCAGAACCGGGGAGAAAGACACTCGTGGTCACAGGAACTGCACGGGGATAGAGCTTGTGAAAGTCAAGGATGCAAAGGCCTCCATCAAGCATCATAGCTAATTTTCGACGGTAGATATGGGGAGAACACACACCTGCCCAGCCTGGACAAAACGCAATATTTTTTTTGGGCTGAATAACTTTGCCATCGCGCTGAAGGGCGCCGGGGTCCCTCGAGTGAGCTGTCCATCATAGTGGCTAAAGGGCGGGAAGACGGTGCACACCACTAGTGTGTGTGGGGGGGGGAAACGGGCGGGCTTCGATGGGAGTTCACATGCCTCTTGTGTGTATAAAAGGACAGGCACCGATCAGAGCAGCAGAACCGGGGAGAAAGACACTCGTGGTCACAGGAACTGCACGGGGATAGAGCTTGTGAAAGTCAAGGATGCAAAGGCCTCCATCAAGCATCATAGCTAATTTTCGACGGTAGATATGGGGAGAACACACACCTGCCCAGCCTGGACAAAACGCAATATTTTTTTTGGGCTGAATAACTTTGCCATCGCGCTGAAGGGCGCCGGGGTCCCTCGAGTGAGCTGTCCATCATAGTGGCTAAAGGGCGGGATGAAGGTGCACACCACTAGTGTGTGTGGGGGGGCAAAGGGCGGGCTTCTATGCGAGTTCACATGCCTCTTGTGTGTATAAAAGAACAGGCAACGATCAGAGCAGCAGATACGGGGAGAAAGAAGCTCGTGGTCACAAGAACTGCACAGGGATACAGCTCGTGAAAGTCAAGGATGCAAAGGCCTCCATCAAGCATCATAGCTAATTTTCGCCGATAGATATGGGGAGAACACACAATATTCTTAAGTCCAGCACTCTACAAACAGGTAATAAT
Source organism: Lissotriton vulgaris (assembly GCF_964263255.1). NCBI lineage: Eukaryota > Metazoa > Chordata > Amphibia > Caudata > Salamandridae > Lissotriton > Lissotriton vulgaris. The sequence continues at coordinate 813,422,092 of NC_141695.1, read as the reverse complement.
AGTCTATATCACACAGGATTATTTCAATTTCTTCAGATGTTGATATTACTAAATCTTGGCAAATGATGAATCTTCAGTGGAGTATTTATAAATTCTTTATTTATTCCAAAAGCTCTTTCTTCAGTAAAAACAGACTGTAGCCGATGCCAACGAGTTTCGTCCATCAAGGACTTCTTCAGGGCAATGGAATGATTTTCTGGATTCCTGTTGTACTGGACAATTCGCTCCTTCAATATTATTAATTCTAAATAGATTGCTTCCTCAGTATAGTCAAATAAAGAATACTGCATTAATGTCTCTTATAAGTATTCCCAGTATCTTTTCTGGTATCCATTGGTCAGATGTTTCTTTGTTATGATCTGTAATACGTTGGGTTTTTATATCTCCAACATATATTCATCTCTGTAGCATTCGGCTCCGTGGCGTCGTATCCACCGCAGTTGATTAACTTTGCCATCGCGCTGAAGGGTGCCAGGGTCCCTCAAGTGAGCTGTCCATCATAGTGGCTAAAGGGCAGGAAGACAGTGCACACCACTAGTGTGTGTGGGGGGGGTCAAACGGGCAGGCTTCTATGCGAGTTCACATGCCTCTTGTGTGTAAAAAAGGACAGGCACCGATCAGAGCAGCAGATCCGGGGAGAAAAAAGCTTGTGATCACAGGAACTGCACGGGGATAGAGCTTGTGAAAGTCAAGGATGCAAAGGCCTCCATCAAGCATCATAGCTAATTTTCGACTGTAGATATGGGGAGAACACACCTGCCCAGCCTCGACAAAGCGCACATTTTTTTTGGGCTGATTAACTTTGCCATCGAGCTGAAGGACGCCGGGGTCCCTCGAGTGAGCTGTCCATCATAGTGGCTAAAGGGCGGGAAGACGGTGCACACCACTAGTGTGTGTGGGGGGGGCAAACGGGCGGGCTTCTATGCGAGTTCACATGCCTCTTGTGTGTATAAAATGACAGGCACCAATCAGAGCAGCAGATCCAGGGAGAAAGAAGCTCGTGGTCACAGGAACTGCACGGGGATAGAGCTTGTGAAAGTCAAGGATGCAAAGGCCTCCATCAAGCATCATAGCTAATTTTCGACGGTAGATATGGGGAGAACACACACCTGCCCAGCCTCGACAAAGCGCACATTTTTTTTGGGCTGATTAACTTTGCCATCGAGCTGAAGGACGCCGGGGTCCCTCGAGTGAGCTGTCCATCATAGTGGCTAAAGGGCGGGATGACGGTGCACACCACTAGTGTGTGTGGGGGGGGGCAAACGGGCGGGCTTCTATGCGAGTTCACATGCCTCTTGTGTGTATAAAATGACAGGCACCGATCAGAGCAGCAGATCCAGGGAGAAAGAAGCTTGTGGTCACAGGAACTGCACGGAGATAGAGCTCGTGAAAGTCAAGGATGCAAAGGCCTCCATCAAGCATCATAGCTAATTTTCGACGGTAGATATGGGGAGAACACACACCTGCCCAGCCTGGACAAAACGCAATTTTTTTAGGGGCTGATTACTTTTACCATCGCGCTGAAGTGCGCCGGAGTCCCTCGAGTGAGCTGTCCATCATAGTGGCTAACGGGCGGGAAGACGGTGCACACCACTAGTGTGTGTGTGGGGGGGGCAAACGGGCGGGCTTCTATGCGAGTTCACATGCCTCTTGTGTGTATAAAAGGACAGGCACCGTTCAGAGCAGCAGATCCGGGGAGAAAGAAGCTCATGGTCACATGAACTGCATGGGGATAGAGCTCGTGAAAGTCAAGGATGCAAAGTCCTCTATCAAGCATCATAGCTAATTTTCGACGGTAGATATGGGGAGAACAGATACCTGCCCAGCCTCGACAAAGCGCACATTTTTTTTGGGCTGATTAACTTTACCATCGCGCTGAAGGGCGCCGGGGTCCCTCGAGTGAGCTGTCCATCATAGTGGCTAAAGGGCGGGAAGACGGTGCACACCACTAGTGTGTGTGGTGGCGGGCAAACGGGCGGGCTTCTATGCGAGTTCACATGCCTCTTGTGTGTATAAAAGGACAGGCACCGATCAGAGCAGCAGATCCGGGGAGAAAGAAGCTCGTGGTCACAGGAACTGAACAGGGATAGAGCTCGTGAAAGTCAAGGATGCAAAGGCCTCCATCAAGCATCATAGCTTGATGGAGGCAGTGGCAGTGTCTACAGCCACTGTGCTCGGCGCTGAGGCAGTATTTTAAAAGCGTTTTAATTTTCCTTTTGTCAGTGCAACTTGCACAAGGCTTTGATGGGATAGCGATTTAGGCTTCCCTTTTTAAATCTCCTGTGACTCGTTAGCTTGCTGGCTTACCTGCTGGATCTGACGCCGGGGCTGATCTCTTCCCTCCTTCCCGCCCTAGTCCGACGCGGTGACTAGCACCGTTGCGCTGAGGGCGAGGAAGGTCGAGACTGCTACTTCCGGTGAGCGGGGGGACCGGTCAGCGGTCTAGTGCTCCTGAGGCACTCGCTCTGGGGCATAAAAGGCACTGAAGGAGCCGGCTCGCGTGGTGGTGAGTAGGCAGTGGCAGTGTCTACAGCCACTGTGCTCGGCGCTGAGGCAGTATTTTAAAAGCGTTTTAACTTTCCTTTTGTCAGTGCAACTTGCACAAGGCTTTGACGGGATAGCGATTTACGCTTCCCTTTTTAAATCTCCTGTGCCACGTTAGCTTGCTGGCTTACCTGCTGGATCTGACGCCGGGGCTGATCTCTTCCCTCCTTCCCGCCCTGGTCCGACGTGGTGACTAGCACCGTTGCGCGGAGGGCGAGGAAGGTCGAGACTGCTACTTCCGGTGAGCAGGGGGACCGGTCAGCGGTCTAGTGCTCCTGAGGCACTCGCTCTGGGGCATAAAAGGCGGATGTATACTCGGCAGCGCAGCGGGCACGACGAAGGCGTGCCAAAGTTGCGCCTAAGTTAAGCCCGTCTGCGCCCATCCGCGGCCGGTCGCGGCCTAGGGCCATTCCCTCTGCCCCTCCGATAGGACACATACGCTGGAGCAGAGCGGATCTGCTGTCTCTTCGCAATGGGTGTGCTAGTAACTTGTGCCTGCATGGCATGAGTGCGGAAATGAACTCTGGCTGCACTTACTGCCAGTTCAGGTTTGACCTGTCTGAAAAGACAAAAAGAGAGTATTACAAGCTGACCTGTGGCTTGCTGAATGTCCGGTCGCTACGTAAGCACAGACTTGATATTTATGATCTCCTCAGGGAAAAACACTGGGACCTAGTTTTTCTTACGGAGACATGGCTGGACTGTGACTCCTCCCCTGAGGCCCTGGAAGCCATTCCGGAGGGATATACCCTGGTAAGACAGGACAGACCCAAGGGCAGAGGTGGAGGAATAGCCATTGTTGCCAGGGAGGGCTTACGCTGCCTTTTGGAGCCGACTGTGGTCACGGATAGTGAGGCTGGCGCTTTCGCCATTCAAGTTAACGGGGGAACACTGTGAAGGGCCTCTTGATACACAGGCCACCTGGCCCATCTGCCAGATTTGTAGACAGCCTGGTTGAAAGTGTTACAGAGGCAGCCTTACGCACGGATAGGTTCCTGGTGTTGGGCGATCTCAACCTACACTTGGACGATCCTGCTAATAAGGAGGCAGGGGACCTATACAAAGAGCTAAGTGCGCTTCAGCTCGAGCTGATGGGTGAATCTCCTACCCATCAACGGGGCCATTTGTTGGACCCTATTTTTGCCAGTTGGAAACAAGTGGAGGTCTTGACCCCCATACCTATCCACTGGTCGGACCACCATCTGGTGCCCTTCTCGATTCCCATCCCTGCAGCTAGGGTGTCGGAAAAGGTAGCATTGCATCATCCGAGACGGAAATGGGCCAACTTCTCCCTTGCCAGGCTTAATGAGGCTCTCATGGTGGGGGATGGACCAGGGGGAGAGGATGTGGAAAAAGTCAACAATAACCTGGACCAGCGCATCTTAGCTGCCCTGGACCAAGTAGCCCCGCTCGCCCAGATTAAAACAGAGGGACGTGCACTGAAACCTGCTTCTTGGTTCAATGAAGAGGTGCGTAGGGCCAAGTCCGCGTGTAAACGTGCAGAAAGGCGGTGGAGAGCAGATTTCGCCACCCAAGCCAGAATGGATTATGTCTCGAGTAGGCGCAACTACCACAGACTAATCAGAAAGGCCAAAAATGTCTACTATGACAGCAGGATTGGGGAAGCTGAGAACTCCTCGAAGGAACTGTTTTTAATATACAAATCCCTCTCGGTGGGGAAGCCTGCAGCAGTCCCAGAGGAATTCTGCACGGTGGACAATTGTAACCGAGTAGCGGAGTTTTTTGCCAATAAGGTCGCAACCATCTATTCGGCTTTCCCCAGCCGGGCCAGCATAGACCCTGAGGTGGTAGAGGCACTCGAAGTAAGGGGAGTACAACGGGTGCTAACGACATTCGCAACGCCACCTACTGAAAAACTCATCCACATCTGTGGGTCAATTAAATCGGGTTCCCCTCGAGATCCCACTACACCTAGACGCCTGTTGGGTAGTTTGCATGTCTTAGAGCCATATATCCGTCATCTCTTGCATATTTCGTTTGAGACCTGCACTGTCCCAGATGCCTGGAAACGAGCGGTAGTTCTTCCTCTCCAAAAAAAGCCCAATATCAGCTATGACAGATTAGACAATCTTCGCCCTATTTCTCTCTTGCCATACTTGGCAAAGATTGCTGAAAAAATTGTTAACCTTCAGCTGATGGGCTTCGTAGAGGAAGCTTCCCTGCTCCATGACTCTCAATTTGGCTTCCGTCCACGACATTCGACGGAGTCAGCATTGCTCATGGCAGTAGAGTCTATACGGCAGGGAGTGGATGAGGGTCAAACCATGGCCCTGATCCTCTTGGACCTAAGCGCAGCATTCGACACTGTAGCTCATTCCACCTTGCTACAGTGTCTGAATGACGGAGGGGTGTCAGACCCTGCTCTTAGATGGATTCGGTCCTTCCTGTCAGGCCGATGCTTCCAAGTCCGCCAGGGAGATTGCTATTCCAGGGAGATTGATTTGGGCCAGGACGTACCGCAGGGTTCGTCCCTGAGTCCGACCTTGTTTAACCTTTATGTCTCCCCACTGGCGGCCATTGTTGAAAACTATGGAGTACGTCTTGTGTCCTATGCCAACGACACGCAGCTGGTAATATCCCTCTCGCGTGCACCTGGTCTTATGGTGGACAAGTTCAGAGCATGCATGCAAGAACTGGCAGCTTGGATGTCCGCCAACTGGCTGAAGCTCAATGGCAGTAAGACCGAGGTGCTCGTAGTAGGGGGAGGTCCATCTGCTTGGTCGTCGGCGTGGTGGCCATCATGCCTAGGGGAGGTACCTGTTCCTTGCCAGGAGGTAAGGAACTTGGGGGTATGGCTTGATGTTGATCTCGCTTTTGGCTCCCAGGTTAGCCAAGTGGTGGGGACATGCTTCGGAGTTTTAAAAACTCTGAGGAAGGTCTTGGATCTCCTGCCTATCACAGCTCGACGGACGCTGGTGCATGCGTTGGTCACCTCGCGCCTGGATTACAGTAATGTGTTGTATCTGGGGGCCACGGGAAAGGTTCTCAATCGCCTCCAGGTACTGCAAAATGCTGCTGCTCGCCTTGTTTTGAGGCTTCCTAGAAGATCTTCCTCCATGGCAGCGCTCCAGGCTCTGCACTGGCTTCCGGTCAGGAGCAGGGTTGAATTCAAGGCTCTTGCCACATGCCATCGCATTCTGAGAGGCAAAGCCCCTGCCCCGTTACAGAATCTGGTTACCTGGTACGAGCCTACAAGGAGCTTGCGCTCCTCCTGCACAGGACTTCTGACGATTCCTAAAGTTAGAAAGGCACGCATGGGGGGCAGATCATTTAAATACCTAGCCGCGAAGAGGTGGAATGACCTGCCGCCAGAACTGCGTCTGGAGCCGTCAGAATCCTTGTTTAGGCGGAAACGAACAAGTTACTTACCTTCGGTAACGATATATCTGTAAGAAACATTAGTTAGTGCTAGATTCCTTACCTTAGAATATCCCCAGGCGTCAGTCTGGATCCGGAAACTTTTGCGTAGCAGTACCCCTGCGCGTCGGTAGGTGTCGTCTGCAGGCGTCCCCTGCGGCTCCGCGTCCGTCGTCTGCGTCATGCGCCGTGATGACGTCGCTGGAGTATATAGACGCCGCCTCCGCGCGCTGACGTCAGTTCTTTGTACACAGCTTTTCCGCGCCAGAAAACGCAGAGCCATGAGAGAACCAACACTGGTGCAATTTGAAACTAGGGCCCTGAAAGGGATGTCCTTAACCCTAGGTATCAGTTCGCAGAACGGGGAGGATGGGTGGGTTCGGTAAGGAATCTAACACTAACTAATGTTTCTTACAGATATATCGTTACCGAAGGTAAGTAACTTGTTCATCTGAAAGAAACACGTTAGTGTTAGATTCCTTACCTTAGAATAGATACCCCAGCAATACCAACCCCGGTGGTGGGTCTGCGAACCAATACATTCCTACACCAGAAAGTCCTGGAGGACAGAACGGCCAAAGAAGCCATCCCTCCGGACTTGACTGTCCAGGCAGTAGTGCCTCGCAAAGGAGTGCAGCGAGGCCCACGTAGCCGCCTGGCAAATGTCCTGCAAAGGGACTCCCCGGCCCAGGGCAGTAGTAGCCGCCGTGGCCCGAGTGGAATGGGCCCTCAACCCAACAGGAGGCTCCTTGCGAGCCAAAGAGTAGCACGCTTTGATGCACAGAACGACCCACCGAGAGATGGTTAGTTTACACACCGCCCGTCCCTTCTTCGCACCCACGTAGCCAACAAACAGTTGGTCATCCACCCGGAACTGGCGTGTGCGATCCATATAAAATGAAAGCGCACGATTTGGGTCCAGACGATGGAGCCTCTCTTCATCCTTTGAGGGATGCGGAGGCAGGAAGAAGGAGGGGAGGGTGATAGACTGCCCGATGTGAAAAGCAGAAACTACTTTGGGCAGGAAAGAAGGTCTAGTCCTGAGAACCACCTTGTCAGGATGAATGGACAGGAAAGGAGGTTGGACAGAAAGAGCCTGGAGCTCACTCACTCTCCTGGCAGAGGTGATGGCAACCAGGAAAGCCGTCTTTAAAGTCAGGAGACGGAGAGGACAAGAATGAAGGGGCTCAAAGGGAGCACACATCAAAAAGGTCAGAACCAGGTTCAAGTCCCACTGAGGCATCACAAACGGAACAGGTGGATACATGTGTGTGATGCCCTTCAAGGATCTCGTTACAATTGGGGACTTGAACAAAGAAGGCTGATCAGGAAGCCTTAGAAAGGCTGAAAGGGCCGAAAGGTAGCCCTTGATAGTGCCCAGAGCAGAGCCCTGCTGGGCAAGAGAGAGAAGAAACAGAAGAACCTCGGAAAGAGGGGCAGAAAGAGGATCCACAGCCTTTGCTGTGCACCATGCCACAAATCTGTTCCACCGACAGGCGTATACCGACTTCGTGGAGGGACGCCTGGCTGCCAGAATTACATCACAGACTTCAGGAGGTAAGTCAAATGGCCTCAACTGCCGCCGCTCAATCTCCAAGCATGGAGGTGGAGACTGGACAGGTTCGGGTGGAGGACCGTCCCCTGCTGCTGCGACAGAAGGTCCTCCTGAAGGGGCAGGCGGATCGGGGGACCGACTGACATGCTGAGTAGCTCGGGATACCAGTACCTTCGAGCCCAGTCCGGAGCCACAAGGATAACTTGGGCCCGGTCGCGCCTGATCTTCTTCAGCACTCTGGGCAGAAGTGGTATAGGCGGAAAGGCGTATAACAGACCGCAACTCCACTCGCGCCGAAAGGCGTCGCCGTGCGAGTGCAGTCTTGGAAACTCCAACGCGCAGAACTGATGACATTGCGCGTTCTCTTCTGTGGCGAATAGATCAAACCAAGGCTCTCCCCATTGCAGAAAGAGGCCTTGCGCCACGTCCGAGTTCAGACGCCATTCGTGATCCATCGAGCACCGACGGCTGAGTTCGTCCGCCCTGGCGTTCAGAGAACCTGCCAGGTGTTGAACCGTCAAAGTCACGCCCTGACGTTCCAGCCACTGCCAGAGGCGCAGAGCCTCCTGGCAAAGGGTCCATGACCCCACTCCGCCCTGTTTGTTGAAGTACCACATGGCGGTGGTGTTGTCGGTGAACACCTGCACTACACTCCCGTTGACAAAGGGGAGGAATGCCTTCAGTGCTAGACGAATCGCCCGCAGCTCCAACAGGTTGATATGGAGCCGGGACTCCGCCGGAGACCAGATGCCTCTGATCTCTGCCTCTCCCAAGTGGCCACCCCAGCCCTGGAGGGACGCGTCCGTCACGACAACGTGCTCCGGTTGGGGAAGGGAGAGGGATCTGCCTCTGACCCAATCGCGGTCCGTAAGCCACCACTGCAGTTGTCTCGCAGTGCCCTCCGAGATCAAGACGTGGTCGGACAAGTTGCCCTGATGCTGGGCCCACTGAAACTTCAGGTCCCACTGCAGAGCCCGCATCCGCCACCGGGCGTGATGCACCAGAAGGATGCAGGAGGCCATCAGCCCCAGCAGCCGCAGCGTCAACCTGACCGAAACCCGAGATAGCGGCTGAAAGATGGGAATCAAAGCCTGTATATCCCGGACCCGCCGTTCCGGAGGATAAACCCGAAACTGCGCCGAGTCCAGAACCGCTCCGATGAAAAGGAGCTTTTGAGAGGGACACAGGTGTGATTTTGGCACATTGATGGAGAACCCCAGGTCGTGCAAGAGGTCTGTCGTCATCTGAAGGTGGTGGACGACTGTCTGGGGCGAGCCCGCCTTCAACAACCAGTCGTCTAGGTAGGGGAAGACTGAAACCCCTAACGAACAAGTTACTTACCTTCGGTAACGATATATCTGTAAGAAACATTAGTTAGTGTTAGATTCCTTACCTTAGAATATCCCCAGGCGTCAGTCTGGATCCGGAAACTTTTGCGTAGCAGTACCCCTGCGCGTCGGTAGGCGTCGTCTGCAGGCGTCCCCTGCGGCTCCGCGTCCGTCGTCGGCGTCGTGCGCCGTGATGACGTCGCTGGAGTACATAGACGCCGCCTCCGCGCGCTGACGTCAGTTCTTTGCACACAGCTTTTCCGCGCCAGGAGACGCAGAGCCATGAGAGAACCAACACTGGTGCCATGTAAAAACTAGGGCCCTGAAAGGGATGACCTTAACCCTAGGTATCAGTTCGCAGAACGGGGAGGATGGGTGGGTTCGGTAAGGAATCTAACACTAACTAATGTTTCTTACAGATATATCGTTACCGAAGGTAAGTAACTTGTTCATCTGAAAGAAACACGTTAGTGTTAGATTCCTTACCTTAGAATACATACCCCAGCAATACCAACCCCGGTGGTGGGTCTGCGAACCAATACAAAACTACACCAGAAAGTCCTGGAGGACAGAACGGCCAAAGAAGCCATCCCTCCGGACTTGACTGTCCAGGCAGTAGTGCCTCGCAAAGGTGTGCAGCGAGGCCCACGTAGCCGCCTGGCAAATGTCCTGCAAGGGGACTCCCCGGCCCAGGGCAGTAGTAGCCGCCGTGGCCCGAGTGGAATGGGCCCTCAGCCCAACAGGAGGCTCCTTCCGAGCCAAAGAGTAGCACGCTTTGATGCAGAGGACGACCCATCGAGAGATGGTTCGTTTACAAACCGCCCGTCCCTTCTTCGCACCCACGTAGCCAACAAACAGTTGGTCATCCACCCGGAACTGGCGTGTGCGATCCATGTAAAATGAAAGCGCACGTTTTGGGTCCAGACGATGGAGCCGCTCTTCATCCTTTGAAGGATGCGGAGGCGGGAAGAAGGAAGGGAGGGTGATGGACTGCCCGATGTGAAAGGCCGAAACAACCTTGGGCAGGAAAGAAGGTCTAGTCCTCAGAACCACCTTGTCAGGATGAATGGACAGGAAAGGAGGTTGGACAGAAAGAGCCTGGAGCTCACTCACCCTCCTGGCAGAGGTGATGGCAACCAGGAAAGCCGTCTTTAAAGTCAGGAGACGGAGAGGGCAAGAATGAAGGGGCTCAAAGGGAGCACACATCAGGAAAGTTAGAACCAGGTTCAAATCCCACTGAGGCATCACAAACGGAACAGGTGGAAACATGTGAGTGATGCCTTTCAAGAATCGAGTTACAATCGGGGATTTGAACAAAGAAGGCTGATCAGGAAGCCTCAAAAAGGCTGAAAGGGCAGAAAGGTAGCCCTTGATAGTGCCCAGAGCAGAGCCCTGCTGGGCAAGAGAAAGAAGAAACAGAAGAACCTCCGAAAGAGGGGCAGAAAGAGGATCCACAGCCTTTGCTGTGCACCATGCCACAAATCTGTTCCACCGACAGGCGTATACCGACTTAGTGGAGGGACGCCTGGCTGCCAGAATAACATCACAGACTTCAGGAGGCAAGTCAAATGGCCTCAACTGCCGCCGCTCAATCTCCAAGCATGGAGGTGGAGACTGGACAGGTTCGGGTGGAGGACCGTCCCCTGCTGCTGCGACAGAAGGTCCTCCTGAAGGGGCAGGCGGATCGGGGGACCGACTGACATGCTGAGTAGCTCGGGATACCAGTACCTTCGAGCCCAGTCCGGAGCCACAAGGATAACTTGGGCCCGGTCGCGCCTGATCTTCTTCAGCACTCTGGGCAGAAGTGGTATAGGCGGAAAGGCGTATAACAGACCGCAACTCCACTCGCGCCGAAAGGCGTCGCCGTGCGAGTGCCGTCTTGGAAACTCCAACGCGCAGAACTGATGACATTGCGCGTTCTCTTCTGTGGCGAATAGATCTAACCAAGGCTCTCCCCATTGCAGAAAGATGCCTTGCGCCACGTCCGAGTTCAGACGCCATTCGTGATCCATCGAGCACCGACGGCTGAGTTCGTCCGCCCTGGCGTTCAGAGAACCCGCCAGGTGTTGAACCGTCAGAGTCACGCCCTGACGTTCCAGCCATTGCCAGAGGCGCAGAGCCTCCTGGCAAAGGGTCCACGACCCCACTCCGCCCTGTTTGTTGCAGTACCACATGGCGGTGGTGTTGTCGGTGAACACCTGCACTACACTCCCGTTGACAAAGGGGAGGAATGCCTTCAGTGCCAGACGAATCGCCCGCAGCTCCAACAGATTGATATGGAGCCGGGACTCCGCCGGAGACCAGATGCCTCTGATCTCTGCCTCTCCCAAGTGGCCACCCCAGCCCTGGAGGGACGCGTCCGTCACGACAACGTGCTCCGGTTGGGGAAGGGAGAGGGACTTGCCCCTGACCCAATCGCGGTCCGTAAGCCACCACTGCAGTTGTCTCGCAGTGCCCTCCGAGATCAAGACGTGGTCGGACAAGTTGCCCCGATGCTGGGCCCACTGAAACTTCAGGTCCCACTGCAGAGCCCGCATCCGCCACCTGGCGTGATGCACCAGAAGGATGCAGGAAGCCATCAGTCCCAGCAGCCGCAGCGTCAACCTGACCGAGACTCGGGATAGCGGCTGAAAGATGGGAATCAAAGCCTGAATATCCCGAACCCGCCGTTCCGGAGGATAAACCCGAAACTGCGCCGAGTCCAGAACCGCTCCGATGAAAAGGAGCTTTTGAGAGGGACACAGGTGTGATTTCGGCACGTTGATGGAGAACCCCAGGTCGTGCAAGAGGTCTGCCGTCATCTGAAGGTGGTGGACGACTGTCTGGGGCGAGCCCGCCTTCAACAACCAGTCGTCTAGGTAGGGGAAGACTGAAACCCCCAACCTGCGCAGATGGGCTGCGACCACCGCCATCACCTTTGTGAACACCCGTGGGGCGCTGGTAAGGCCGAAGGGGAGCACGATAAACTGAAAGTGCTCCTGGCCTACCGTGAACCGCAGGTAACGCCGGTGGGCCGGCAGGACGGGGATGTGAAAATAGGCGTCCTGCAAGTCCAACGCTACCATCCAGTCTTGCGGGTCTAGAGCAGCCAAGACCTGAGCTAACGTCAACATCTTGAACTTCTCCTTCCGGAGGAAGCCGTTGACGTTCCTTAGATCCAAGATAGGACGTAGGCCCCCCTTGTCCTTCTTGGGCACCAGAAAGTAGTGGGAATAACAACCACGCCCTACTTCTGGCCCAGGAACGCGCTCGATGGCCCCCTTGGCCAAGAGGGCCGTAACTTCCCCCTGCAGAAGTGTCAAGTGGTCCCCCGACACACGGTGGTTCTGCGGTGGCATGGCTGGAGGAGAGGTCTCGAAGGGGAGGGAGTAGCCCCTTCGGACAATTTGCAGCACCCACCTGTCCGAAGTGATCGTGCGCCAGTGAGCGTGGTGATGGCGAACCCTGCCACCCACTGGCGTCACATGGGGCCGAAAGCACGGACTAGGAGGATTTTGGGGTAGATGCTGCGGGGGAAGGTGTGGTCTGACCCCGCCGTTGTCCCCGACCGCCACCACGGCGGTTTCCACGGCCGCCACCGCGTTGGAAGGATTGTTGCGGCGCGTGGCTGGCAGCACGTGTGGGGGCGCCCCTTCCTTGGCCACGAAAGGGACGAAACGAACCCGGTTGCTGACGCTGGGTCGAGAGACCCAAGGACTTGGCCGTGACCCTGGAGTCCTTGAAGCGTTCCAGCGCGTGGTCCGCTTTGTCACCGAACAGGTGACAGCCATCAAACGGCATGTCCATCAGTGTATTTTGGACATCAGCCGAAAAATTGGCGGATCTCAGCCAGGCGTGACGACGAATCGCCACCGTCGTAGACATAGCCCTGCCCAGCGAGTCGGTCGTATCAAGACCACACCGAATGGAATATTTCGCTGCATCCCGGCCCTCAGCTACAGCTTGACCGAGCTTTGCCCGCACCTCCATGGGGCATTCCGGCAGCAGCTCCGCGACCGTATCCCACACAGAGTGGGTGTAGCGGCCCAAGAGGCAGGCGGTGTTGCAAGACCGCAGGCCCAAACTAATGGACGAGAAGACCTTTTTGCCAAACTGGTCATACCTCTTGGATTCCCGGTCGGGCGGGGCCGACGGGAATGCGGACTGGGAGGTCGAGGCCTGGATCACCAGACTCTCAGGAGTGGGGTGGGTAGACAGGTACTTGGGGTCGTCCGGACAAGGACGGTGGCGCCTGGCCACGTTCCGATCAACAGGCGCACCTGAAGCGGGCCTGGACCACGTGCCCAACAGAACGTCAGACAAGGCTTCATTAAACGGCAGCAGAGGCTCCAAAGGGCATGACTGCGGTTTGAAGACCTCGGTGAGGATGTTAGGCCTCACGGCCGCGACGGGGAGCTCAAGGTTTAAGGCCTTGGCAGCCCTCATCAGCACCACAGAATAGGCAGCTCCCTCCACCGATGCCACGGTTGGAGGAGAGATCAAACCAGGGTTAGGGGAGTCGTCCAAACCACTGGCATCCCCCAAGTCACCTGTCCAGTCCGGGTCATACTGGCACTCGCGAGCCAGAGGGTCCTCGGACCCCTCCCAACCTTCACCGTACTCCTCATCCTCTCCGTATTCGGAGTCAATGATGAAGACCGGCTCCTCGGGGTTCATGGGCCCCATCGGCGCCGGGACCGGCGTCGATCGACGCCCGTCCGGCGCCGCGTCCGGCGTCGGAGAAGGTAAGGGGACGGCGCCGCCCGGAGCCGGCGCCGGAACCCCACCGCCGGCCGGAACCGGCAGCGGAGAACCGGCGCCGCGCGGGGGCGGCGTCGGGGGTAACCCCGATGGCAACGGCGCCGGGGAGGCCGGAAGACCAGCCGGCGCCGATCCCGAAGGCCCCTGCGGCGCCGGGGTCGGAGCCGTCGGCGGCGCCGAGGCAGGGACACCCGAACCGCCAGGGCCCCCAGACGGTAGCACTGGGCCCGAAGGCGCCGTAGGCCCCGTCGGAGAAGCGAGCGCCCTCATGGCCATGAGGAACGCCTCGATCTCCTCAGGCGTCGCGCCATGCCCAGGGACCGGAGGGTATGAGGCAGGCCGCGCCGGCGACTCTCGCGGAGCCGCGGGGATGGGGTCACCCGAGCCCCCGGCCGCATCGCGCGAGCGTCGGGGGGAGTCGGGGGTACGATGACGACGCCCCGACTTCTTGTGTTTCTTACCTGACGAGGATGACGAGTGGCGTCGACTTCCGGAGCGCCCGGCGCGGCTCCGCGACCGCTCCCTCGAACGCTCTCTCGACCTCCGGCCGGACCGGGACCGCTCCCGGTCCCGACGTGGGGCCGACACCCGGAGCTCCAGCAGCTTGCGGGACCGCTCCCGTCTAGCCTTGTTGGTAAGGGCCCGGCAGTCGACGCAGGATTCCACGTCGTGGTCGGGGCCCAGACACCGGAGGCAGAGGCGGTGATGGTCTGTGACCGACATCGTGCGCTCACAGCCATCGCAATTCTTAAATCCTGGCATCCTATCAGGCACAATAGTAGAAAAAGACAATCGAAAAAACTTGGTCAAAGACCGGAGTACTGCTCTTCAGATCTGCGTCCACTGGCGCGGAAAAAAGAAGAACTGACGTCAGCGCGCGGAGGCGGCGTCTATGTACTCCAGCGACGTCATCACGGCGCACGACGCCGACGACGGACGCGGAGCCGCAGGGGACGCCTGCAGACGACGCCTACCGACGCGCAGGGGTACTGCTACGCAAAAGTTTCCGGATCCAGACTGACGCCTGGGGATATTCTAAGGTAAGGAATCTAACACTAACGTGTTTCTTTCAGATCTGCACAGATGGGCTGCGACCACCGCCATCACCTTTGTGAACACCCGTGGGGCGCTGGTAAGGCCGAAGGGGAGCACGATAAACTGAAAGTGCTCCTGGCCTACCGTGAACCGCAGGTAACGCCGGTGGGCCGGCAGGACGGGGATGTGAAAATACGCATCCTGCAAGTCCAACGCTACCATCCAGTCTTGCGGGTCTAGAGCAGCCAAGACCTGAGCTAATGTCAACATCTTGAACTTCTCCTTCCGGAGGAAGCCGTTGACGTTCCGTAGATCCAAGATAGGACGTAGGCCCCCCTTGTCCTTCTTGGGTACCAGAAAGTAGTGGGAATAGCAACCACGCCCTACTTCTGGCCCAGGAACGCGCTCGATGGCCCCCTTGGCCAAAAGGGCCGTAACTTCCTCCTGCAGAAGTGTCAAGTGGTCCCCTGACACACGGTGGTTCTGCGGTGGCATGGCTGGAGGAGTGGTCTCGAAAGGGAGGGAGTAGCCCCTTCGGACGTGTTGCAGCACCCACCTGTCCGATGTAATTGTGCGCCAGTGAGCGTGGTGATGGCGAACCCTGCCACCCACTGGCGTCACATGGGGCCAAAAGCACGGACTAGGAGGATTTGGAGGCAGATGCTGCGGGGGAGGTGTGGCCTGACCCCGCCGTTGACCCCGACCGCCTCCACGGCGGTTTCCACGGCCGCCACCGCGTTGAAAAGATTGTTGCAGCGCGTGGCTGGCAGCACGTGTGGGGACGCCCCTTCCTTGGCCACGAAAGGAGCGAAACGAACCCGTTTGCTGGCGCTGGGTCGAGAGACCCAAGGACTTGGCCGTGACCCTGGAGTCCTTGAAGCGTTCCAGCGCGTGGTCCGCCTTGTCACCAAACAGGCGACAGCCATCGAACGGCATGTCCATCAAGGCATTCTGGACATCTGCCGAAAAGTTGGCGGATCTCAGCCAGGCGTGGCGACGAATCGCCACCGTCGTGGACATCGCTCTGCCTAGCGAGTCGGTCGTATCAAGACCACACCGTATGGAATATTTTGCTGCATCTCGGCCCTCAGCCACAGCTTTGCCGAGTTTTGCCCGCACCTCCAAGGGGCATTCTGGCAGCAGTTCCGCGACCGTATCCCACACAGAGTGGGTGTAGCGGCCCAAGAGGCAAGCGGTGTTGCAAGACCGCAGTCCCAAACTCAGGGACGAGAAGACCTTCTTGCCATACTGGTCATACCTCTTTGATTCCCGGTCAGGCGGGGCCGACGGGAATGCGGTCTGGGAGGTTGAGGCCTGGATCACCAGACTCTCTGGGGTGGGATGGGTGGACAGGAACTTGGGGTCGTCCGGACAAGGACGGTGGCGTCTGGCCACGTTCCGATCAACAGGCGAACCTGAAGCGGGCCTGGACCACGTGCCCAACAGAACGTCTGACAAGGCTTCGTTAAACGGCAGCAGTGGCTCCTGTGGGCATGACTGCGGTTTGAAGACCTCAGTGAGGATGTTAGGCCTCATGGCCGCGACGGGGAGCTCAAGGCGTAAGGCCTTGGCAGCCCTCATCAACACCACTGAATAAGCAGCTCCCTCCTCCGATGCCACGGAAGGAGGAGAGACAAAGCCAGGGTTAGGTGAGTCGTCCAGACCACTGGCATCCCCCAAATCACCTGTCCAGTCCACGTCATACTGGCACTCACGTGACAGAGGGTCCTCAGACCCCTCCCAACCTTCCCCGTACTCTTCATCATCTCCATATTCGGAGTCAACGATGTAGACCGGCTCCTCGGGGTTCACAGGCCCCATCAGCGTCGAGCCCGGCGTCGAGCGACGTCGGTTCGACTCCGCGTCCAGATTCGGGGAGGGTATGGGGACGGCGCCGCCCGGACCCGGCGCCGGCCGGAGCCGGCGCAGGAGAACCGGCGCAGCGCGGGGGCGGCGTCGGGGGTAACCCCGATGGAATCGGCGCCGGAGCGGCCGGCAGACCACCCGGCGTCGACCCCGAAGGCCCTTGCGGCGCCGGGGTCGGAGCCGTCGGCGGCACCGGGGCCGGAGCACCCGATGGGGTTGAGTCAGGGACACCCGAACCCCCAGGGCCCCCAGACAGTAGCACTGGGCCCGAAGGTGCTGTAGGCCCCGTCGGAGAAGTGAGCGCCCTCATGGCCATGAGGAACGCCTCAATCTCCTCAGGCGTCGCACCTTGCCCAGGGACCGGAGGGTATGGGGCAGGCCGCGCCGGCGACTCTCGCGGAGCCGCGGGGTTGGGGTCACCCGAACCCCCGGCCGCGTCGTGCGAGCGTCGGGGGGAGTCGGGGGTACGATGACGACGCCCCGACTTCTTGTGTTTCTTACCTGAAGAGCCCGACGAATGGTGACGACTTCCGGAGCGTCCGGCGCGGCTCCGCGACCGCTCCCTCGAACGCTTCCTGGACCTCCGGCCGGACCGGGACCGCTCCCGACGCGGGGCCGACACCCGGAGCTCGAGTAGCTTGCGGGACCGCTCCCGTCTAGCCTTGTTAGTCAGAGCCCGGCAATCGACGCAGGCGTCCACGTCGTGGTCGGGGCCAAGGCACCGGAGGCAGAGTCGGTGATGGTCCGTGACCGACATCGTGCGGTCACAACCGTCACAATTCTTGAAACCGGGCATCCTACCAGGCACCAAAAAGATATAGAAAGTTTGACAAAACTTGGTCAAAAGACCGGAGTACTGCTCTTCGGATCTGCGCTTACTGGCGCGGAAAAAAGAAGAACTGACGTCAGCGCGCGGAGGCGGCGTCTATATACTCCAGCGACGTCATCACGGCGCACGACGCTGACGACGGATGCGGAGCCGCAGGGGACGCCTGCAGACGACGCCTACCGACGCGCAGGGGTACTGCTACGCAAAAGTTTGCAGATCCAGACTGACGCCTGTGGATATTCTAAGGTAAGGAATCTAACACTAACGTGTTTCTTTCAGATTTAAGACCTATCTCTTCAGACGCTAGGCTACTGTGATGGCTGTTAGACTGTTATCCTACTTACCATAGCGCGGGGACACGCCTTTGGGCGTAAACCAGGCGCTTTATAAAACTCCCTAATAATAATAATAATAATAGCTAATTTTCAACGGTAGATATGGGGAGAACACACAACTGCCCAGCCTGGACAAAACGCACATTTTTGGGGGGCTGATTAACTTTACCATTGCGCCGAAGGGTGCCGGGGTCCCTCGAGTGAACTGTCCATCATAGTGGCTAAAGGGCGGGAAGACGGTGCACACCACTAGTGTGTGTGGGGGGGGCAAACGGGCGGGCTTCTATGGGAGTTCACATGCCTCTTGTGTGTATAAAAGGACAGGCATCGATCAGAGCAGCAGATCCGGGGAGAAAGAAGCTCATGATCACAGGAACTGCACGGGGATAGAGCTCGTGAAAATCAAGGATGGAAAGGCCTCCATCAAGCGTTCATAGCTAATTTTCGACGGTAGATATGGGGAGAACACACACCTGCCCAGCCTCGACAAAGCGCACATTTTTTTTGGGCTGATTAACTTTGCCATCGAGCTGAAGGGCGCCGGGGTCCCTCGAATGAGCTGTCCATCATAGTGGCTAAAGGGCGGAAAGACGGTGCACACCACTATTGTGTGGGGGGGGGGCAAACGGGCAGGCTTCTATGCGAGTTCACATGCCTCTTGTGTGTATAAAAGGACATGCACCGATCAGAGCAGCAGATCCAGGGAGAAAGAAGCTTGTGGTCACAGGAACTGCACGGGGATAGAGCTTGTGAAAGTCAATGATGCAAAGGCCTCCATCAAGCATCATAGCTAATTTTCGACTGTAGATATGGGGAGAACACACACCTGCCCAGCCTGGACAAAACGCACATTTTTGGGTGGCTGATTAACTTTACCATTGCGCCGAAGGGTGCCGGGGTCCCTCGAGTGAGCTTTCCATCATAGTGGCTAAAGGGCGGGAAGACAGTGCACACCACTAGTGTGTAAGGGGAGGGCAAATTGGCGGGCTTCTATGCACGTTCACATGCCTCTTGTGTGTATAAAAGGACAGGCACCGATCAGAGCAGCAGAAAAGGGGAGAAAAAAGCTTGTGGTCACAGGAACTGCATGGGGATAGAGCTCGTGAAAGTCAAGGATGCAAAGGGCTCCATCAAGCATTATAGCTAATTTTCGACGGTAGATATGGGAAGAACACACACCTGCCCAGCCTCGACAAAGCGCACATTTTTTTGGGCTGAATAACTTTGCCATCACGCTGAAGGGAGCCAGGGTCCCTCGAGTGAGCTGCCCATCATAGTGGCTAAAGGGTGGGAAGACGGTGCACACCACTAGTGTGTGTGGGGGGGGGCAAACGGGCGGGCTTCTATGCAAGTTCACATGCCTCTTGTGTGTATTAAAGGACAGGCACTGATCAGAGCAGCAGATCCGGGGAGAAAGAAGCTCGTGGTCACAGGAACTGCCCGGGGATAGAGCTTGTGAAAGTCAAGGATGCAAAGGCCTCCATTAAGCATCATAGCTAATTTTCGACGGTAGATCTGGGGAGAACACACACCTGCCCAGTCTCGACAAAACACACATTTTTTTGGGGCTGATTAAGGAGTTACTGAATTTGACCTTCAACTCAGGCACCTGCTTTATCTATATCTGTTGTCTACTTGTAACTATTCTCTGACCCTGCTTCGAGGGTCAGAGCAGGGTCAGAGAATAGTTGCAAGTAGGCAAGGAGGTGCCGCTCAGGAAGCACTTACAGGGTACAGCAGGTGCCCAAGTTGAAGTTAATTTCTTTGTAACCATTTTTTAAATGGTTACAAAGAAAATCGCTTCAACTTGGGCACCTGCTGTAAACCTGTACGTGCTTCCTGAGCAAAATTTGTCCCGCTCGCAAATTTGCAGATTTTGCAGCGATTTCGCGTAATTCGCGGATCGCGAAATCGCGGTAAATGCGCAAATTCGCAAGTGGAACGAATTTTCCGCCCATACTTAGTCCAGACGGTGGAGCCTCTCTTCCTCTTTCAAGGAATGCGGAGGCGGAAAAAAGGTGGGCATGGTGATGGACTGCCCGATGTGAAAGGCAGTAACCACCTTGGGCAGAAAAGAAGGACGACTCCTCAGAACAACTTTGTCTGGATGGACAGAGAGGAAAGGAGGCTTAGATGAAAGTGCCTGGAGCTCACTCACTCTTCTGGCAGAGGTGATGGCAACCAGGAAAGCAGTTTTGAGAGTCAGAAGACGAAGAGGGCAATTATGAAGTGGATCAAAGGAAGCGCACATCATATAATTAAGAACCAAGTTCAAGTCCCACTGAGGCATCACGAAAGGAACAGGAGGGAATATGTATGTGATGCCTTTCAAGAATCTATTTACAACAGGCTGAAACAGCCGAGAGATAGCCTTTGATAGTTCCCAGAGCAGAGCCCTGCTGGTCAAGAGAAAGAAGGAAGAGGAGAACCTCTGAAAGAGGGGCAGATAGTGGATGCACAGCCTTTGCTGTGCACCATGCCACAAATTTGTTCCACCTGCAGGCGTATACCGTCTTTGTGGAGGGACGCCTGGCTGCCAGAATCACATCACAGACTTCAGGAGGCAAGTCAAATGGTCTCAACTGCTGCCACTCAATCTCCACGCATGTAGGTGGAGACTGGACAGGTTCGGGTGGAGGACCGTCCCCTGTTGCTGCGAGAGAAGGTCCTCCTGTAAAGAGGCAGACGAATTGGGGGATCGATTAACATGCTGAGTAGCTCGGGATACCAGTATCTTCGTGCCTAGTCCGGAGCCACAAGGATGACTTGGGCCCGGTCGTGCCTAATCTTCTTTAGCACTCTAGGCAGAAGTGGTATAGGCAGAAAGGCGTACAACAGACCGCAACTCAACTTGTGACGAAAAGCGTCTCCGAGCGAGTGCCGCCTTGGAAATTCCAACGCGCAGAACTGATGACATTGCGTGTTCTCTTCGGTGGCGAATAGATCTAACCAAGGCTCTCCCCACTGCTGAAAGAGACCTTGCACCACGTCTGAGTTTAGATGCCATTCGTGATCCATCATGCACCGGCGGCTGAGTTTGTCCGCCCTGGCGTTCAGGGAACCTGCCAGGTGTTGAACCACCAGGGTGATGCCCTGATGTTCCAGCCATGTCCAGAGGCGCAGAGCCTCCTGAAAAAGAGTCCACGACTCCACCCCACCCTGTTTGTTGCAATACCACATGGCGGTGGTGTTGTCCGTGAACACCTGCACTACACTTCCCCGGACAGAGGGAAGGAATGCCTTCAGTGCAAGCCGAATCGCCCGCAGCTCCATAAGGTTGATATGGAGCTGGAACTCCGCCGGAGACCAGCGGCCTCTGATCTCCACCTCTCCCATGTGGCCCCCCAACCCAGGAGGGACGCATCCGTCTCTACTACGCGCTCCGGTTGGGCTAGGGAGAGGGATCTGCCGCTAACCAAATCGCAATCCGTGAGCCACCACTGCAACTGTCTTGCATTGCCCTCCGCGATCAGGACGTGGTCCGACAGGTTGCCCTGATGCTTTCCCCACTGAAATGTTAGGTCCACACTGCAGAGCCCGCATCCGCCACCTGGCTTGATGCACCAGAAGGATGCAGAAGACCATCAGCCCCAGGAGCCGAAGTGTCAACCTGACTGAGACTCGGGATAAAGGCTGAAAGATCGGAATCAGAGCCTGAATATCCCGAACTCGCTGCTCGGGGGAAAATCCCAAAACTGAGCTGAGTCCAGAACCGCTCCGATGAAAAGGAGCTTCTGAGAGGGGCACAGGTGTGACTTCGGCACGTTGATGGAAAACACCAGCGAGTGCAGGAGGTCGGCCGTAGTCTGGAGGTAGGAGATGACTGTTTGGGGCGAGCCCGCCTTCCACAACCAATTGTCAAGATAGGGGAAGACTCAAACACCTGATCTGCGCAGATGAGCTGCGACCACCGCCATCACATTTGTGAACACCCGAGGGGCACTGGTAAGGCTGAAGGGGAGCACGGTAAACTGAAAGTACTCGTGGCCTACCATGAACCGCAGGTAGCGCCAGTGAGCCGGCAGGACAGGGATGTGGAAATACGCGTCTTGCAGGTCAAACACTACCATCCAGTCTCCTGGGTCCAGGGCACCTAGGAGCTGAGCCAAAGTCAGCATCTTGAACTTATCCTTCTGGAGGAAGCTGTTGACGCTCCAAGATAGGGCATAGGCCTCCTTTGCCCTTCTTGGGTACCAGAAAGTAGTGGGAATAGCAACCACGTCCCACTTCTGGCCCAGGAACGTGCTTGATGGCCCCCTTGGCCAAGAGGGCCATAACTTCCTCCTGCAGAAGTCGCAAGTGATCCCCCGACATGTGGTGGTACTGTGGTGGCATGG
The DNA here is from genome assembly GCF_964263255.1 of Lissotriton vulgaris. Classification (NCBI taxonomy): domain Eukaryota; kingdom Metazoa; phylum Chordata; class Amphibia; order Caudata; family Salamandridae; genus Lissotriton; species Lissotriton vulgaris. The sequence continues at coordinate 813,400,145 of NC_141695.1, read as the reverse complement.
CTGGAGAGGTCGCCTCGAAGGGAGGGAGTAGTCCCTTAGGATGATTTGCAGCATCCACCTGTCCGACGTGATGGTACTAGTGGACCCTGCCCCCCACTGGCGATGAATGGGCCTGAAATTCCGGACTAGGAAGGCTTAGAGGCAGTTGCTGCAGGGGCGGGTGTGGACTGACCCTGCCGGTGTCCCCTGGTACCTCCACGGTGGTAACTGTAGGAAGGTGGATATCTGACTATGGTTGCCCCCAACTTTTTGCCAGGTGTTTTGCTGGTTTTTCGACTTAGTTGACCTGGGGCCCCGCTATTCAGGACCCCAGGCCCACTGCTCTCTCTGTAAAATGGATTCCATGTACTCTAGGTACATATCTAATTGGATACTGAGTCACCTTATCAGTCCCTGTACAGTGTACCTTAGGTACCCAGGGCATAGGTGCACCCAGGGCCTACCAGGGGCTGCAGCATGTATTATGCCACCCCTGGCTGGCCATCCAAATCTGACACAACTGGCTGATCAATCAGCTGGGGCAAGGTGGTGTAATCACCCTTTGCTTTATATATAGTATCCCTATATCTAACCCTAAAATGGACACATATATTCCTATCAGTCACTCCTATGGCAGGCCTTATCAATCCTGAAGGCAGAGTGCTTGGAATTATGTGAGATGGTGCTCTGGCATGAGCTGAGCCCGTTTGCAGCTTGTGGAACCAAGTCCTAATAGCTGTTCCATGATAACGCTATACCATATACTCTTAAGTGCATTATGAACCTCACGGTCAAATGCTAACTTTGGTATAGCATTATCAAAACATGTCGAGTAAGGTGTCATATGAATTGGAATTCTACCCCCTCGCCAATTCTGGCGACGGGGGTAGCATTCCACCCTTCTAGAGGGACACAACATGTATGTAACTGTGAACCCTGGTTAAAGTTAACTCGAGCCTCAGCATCACAAAATGGATGCTGCCACCACAGACACAAGTCTGACCTCCTGCTGCTGGGAGTCCTTCCAGCGAGGGAGGCTCGGACAAAGGGTTTCCTGCCATGGGAGGTGCCAGCACCACCCCAGACAGGATTTTGTGTATTAGGTAGGACAGGGCTGAAAGGAATGAGACATGCCTGGGGCACACAAGGTGCCCTGTGCATACACAGGTCTGAACCAGTTCCTGGGGCACTCCAGCCCCAGAGCTGGCGCAAGACCGGACAAAGGAAAGGGGGTGTAACCACCCCCCTTCCTGGTCACACCCAGAGGAGGGACCTAGTCGTAGTGCAGCCCCCTTTAGCAGAATAAAGGTAGGAGCTGGTCCCATTCCTAGTTAGATTAATCTTGGCAACTTCCACGAAGAAACTCTTGACCTTCGACCTCCTGATTACCAGAAGACTGAAGAATCTCCCCTATGGTCAGGGAGTGACCAATAGTGCTTCGCAGGCACCATCAAGCTCCTGTGCGGTTTCCTGTAAGTCCTTCCATCCTGGAATCCGACGACTCAGCTCCACAAGACCCGGACCTCCAGACTCCTCTGACCTCTACCCACATCCACAGCACAGCTGGGACCCGTGGGTTCGACGAGCAACGTGGAGACGGCCATCTTGAGAAACCTGCACAGCGCTTCCAGCACAACCGCTGAGGGATCCTCGAGTGAGTGCACTGGGGTTTGAGAAGCCCCCCACCGACGCAGCTCCTGCACCAAAGACCAGCCCCCAGCCTCCACGAGATCTGCGTGGGGCCCTTTTGCCTGGTTGCTGCTTGTCCTGTTGTCTGGTCACTTGCCGGCTGGCTGGTGACCTCTGAGATGACGACCCGAAGAATATCAAATGAAGATGCAATTTTAAATGTAATTCGTACTGCTGATATGCAATGCACCAATGGATTTAAAAATACACAATGCAAAGAATTATTAATCAGCATATTTCATGTAAAAGAAGGATTTAAAAAGTGACATTCTATCATTTGAAATGCGTTCCCGGAACCTGTACGTTGGTGGTGATAGTATAGCGTTTTTGAATTACATAGAAAATCCTGTAGGGAATCTTAAAATCATACTTTACAATGAGGCTTCACTGAAAGCATTTTTGAAAGTTTGAAATTAGGTTCATATCTTGAAAAGAGGCACAATAATAAAACAAAGAACAACTCCCATTTCAATTATCAGAGGTTAAATATATAGTTACCGAATTCAATGCATTATATGGATCCGGATGATCATACGACAAAGGAGCTTTCTCTCTGAACTGCTCTCTCAATTCAAGTTGTTTGAGCTATGAAAACAGAATATAGTATCAAATGATAAGTTTTACGGATACAAAGCGTAAAATGTTATTATGCTTAAATACTTAGCATTTTGTCTTTATTCATCCTGATCTTTACAAATTATGAACATATTAATTTAAAATTCTAGACTATTAATTGTTTAATAACTTGGCTATAATTTTAAAAATATAAGCAAGCATGTAAAACCATCAAACCAGCCAACAGCTTAGCGTTAATTACACATACAATGTGCCCTCAAAAACTCTGAACAAATTCCAGCTGAAACATGTTAGTACTTAATGGAATCAAGGAGGAAGCACGGATCCAAAATATGCACAGCGTAAGAGACGACGGGCCACAAAGCAGGCCACGTATGAGTAGTGTCAAACGCGCGCCATTTCTCAATCCATAAGGACTTACATCTACTTTCTATTTAAGTCAAATTATGACTGACAGAACTTTCAAGCGTAAAGGAATATAAGAGAGACAAAAGCAAGATCATGAACAAATGCAAGTACAAATACGTTGCTATTTACTAAAGCCTTTGTAAATAATAAAACATTTATGCAAATGTAACATAGACTGTATTAAAATAGCAGAAACTACAATGGGGAGATAACAATAATGATCTGACACCTTATGCTTGAACCCTACTACCCAATTAACCCTCAATAAAAAAACTTTAAAAAATAAATTCTCAAATTGTGGTTTTCATTTCTATGACTTTTTCCTAATGAGAAGTCAAATGGTACTTGCTTTGGTAACATGAGTTACAAAAGATTTATGTTTTTCTCTGCAAATTTTGTATGTTTAAATATATATATTGCAACTATTTGACTCTTGGTGTCATATGCCTTGTAACCCAAAATTGTGGTTCAACTGCCTCATTCAGAGGTGGGATAAGTGGCAGGTGTCCACAAGCAGAAACCTCTGACTCGTGGCCCATCTGTCACAGGGCGATCAGTCAACGTAAGATCTTCCCTGCTTAGGGTGGTCTGTCTGCCCTACATTTTTCCTTTTCAGAACTATTATAAAAGCATGGGAGACTTGACAAGAAACAAGAGAATTAATACCTAAACGCCTAAGACTCCTAACAAGTCCCTTCTATGTTTGTTTTTGTTCCCCGTAAACAGTCCTGTCAAGTATCACGCATCAGGTGTGACGTTCACGCATTTCAGTGTGGTGTTCCGCATCACCGCACTGAAATGCATTGTCACGCATTATGGGCACCTACCAGCCCGCGCCACCAGCCTATGCAGTCTCTCTGCCAGCTCCGAGAGACGTGCTGCTTGTTGGGCTGTCAGTTCCTAAATGGTTAAACCATGTGCTCTCAGCTCTGTGGAGTGGCTGAGAGCGCTACAATGTATCTCACCCGGCCTAGCTGCCTTAAAAAAATGCGCTAATAGTAGCTGCCTGTGGCGCCGGGCTTACAGTGACTCACACAGTCACAGCTCCAGGGGGGTTGGGGAGGGGCTGCCCTCTCAGCAGTCAATACTACTGTCGGTCAATTGTGGCACATCATGGGGGTCTGGATTAATTACCCGGATACCATCACGTTGTTGAGGAAGTCAGTGGAAGTTGGCTGAATCGGCGGTGAACTCTCAGACTCAGTGCAGTGCTGCACGAGACTCGAGTCTCCTGGACCACCACCTCTTCCCAGGCCTTCAGGGCTGGCCTCGTGGCTCTCCTCCTTCGGAGACACTTCCAGGTTTGATTCACGCCCTCTCTGTTGTCTGTCTCTCCATTGTTGGGGGTCCTGTTCTGCATGACCGTGGGGGTGCATTGCTTGGGTGTTCTTGTGGTTTGAGAGTCTACCACTTGTTGCAGTGTTGTACTTTGGCTTGTATTGTGTGCTCCTTTGTGGCATGCGCACGTCACTTTCCTTCGTGTGGTGTGTAGTTTGCTGCCTCTTGTATTTTATTTTGTTTGCTTTAATGCGTGGGTGCCGCTATTGCCTCATGTGGAATAGCGGTTGTTCTTGTGTGTTTGGTGTCTGTCATTGGTGCAGTGCTGTGCCTCTGCTTGTACTTTGTGTGCTTTTGTGGCATGCAAACGTCACTTTTTTCCTCCTGTGGCGTGGCGTTTACTTTTGTGGCATTGTGGTTGTTCCTCGTGTATCACTACTGTTCCTATTGTGAGCTCTGACACCTTCGGGTAAAGTCATCGCTATACAAAAACGCATAAATAAATAAAAAGCCTCCGGGTCGGACTAGTTGTGCTGCCTGTATCGTCGGTCCGACCACTGACTATTCAGCTTCATGGCCGCACGGCGTGGCATCATGAGGATGTGTCTGAGGGCAAGGCATGATGATTAGTCATCGACGCCAGGCCCGCTGGCGTCCCGCCTCGGCCTCCGGACCGGGCCCCTGCACACACACACACACACAGAGATTTGCCTGTTACGTAAGTTACGAGTTTCCTTTAGGTATAAATTAAACCTGCAGAATTTCATGATTTGCAACCTATCTCTGTACTCACTGTACACCGGATCCAGGCATTCCCGCAGTTTTAAAGTTTTACTTTTGCTCATTTACATTGCAGTTTATTCATTGTATATTTCCTGATAAGTATACTGATTTTTAACATACTTTTAAATTTGAATTTTCTCCAAATCTAATCAGTTAACACTTTGTTCGCGTTAAAACCAATCCAGTACGAACATTAATGGGAACCGTTTTTTTGGCCAAAACCTAATCTAGACGAGTACGAGCACTTTTCTGAATCTGTTTTCTATTCTATTCTGCGTTTCATCGGTGTGAATTCCGACATGCGTTAATGAAGCAGATCACAGATTCAATTGGCCAGACGCATTGTGTATTTCTTTGTCTTGTAGCGCACTGGCTTGTGACGGAAGGCACTGAGCAGCACAGTTTTTGCCACATGTTCAGGGGATACGGCTGTGAGTAATTGTAATAAAGGACCCTGTTTGCTCGATGGAAAATACTTACTACTTCTTTTTCTGAGTTTTGCCAAGTTGTTCTGTAATGTCAGCAGCATGGTGTGCGCACTGCAGATCTGTGATAATGTGATCATTATTTTATCTGCAGGGTTGCTCTGTCTCGTCATCCTTTTGGTCAGGCAGGCAGCCAGCCAGCCTGCCACGGACTTTAGTAGTGTTGTTACCTTTGTCAGGTTACGGGAGGGAGCACTAGGGTTAGTGGCCTTCCATTTCTGGTGCTCTGCAGCAGTTTCAAGAACTTCTTGGAGTTTCTTGTTGCTCAAATGGCTGTATTTGTGATATTTGGAACTTTCCCTCGTCTTCATTGCACGATTTTTGCTCGCCAGAAAGTGTCACTCATAGTCATTGAAATGTCACTCATAATTTCACTGAAATGATGAAAATGCCACACATGGCAATCTGAAACCTTGGCAGCTATGCGTAAATACCCGCTTTCTTTTAAAGTTGTTTCTCGTGCTCGTGGGGCACATAAGAGTTCAAAGGGGTGTCATGTGTGTATCAGTTTGTAACACGCAATTGTTTCTAGAAAGTAAAACACTCTAGGTTACATAGTCAGCAGCTGTACCAACGTCTCCAACCATAAAGGCACTTTTGGCCACAGGGGTAATAGGAAAATTCCAGCTTAACTAAGTAGGACAGGGATCTGATAAAGAATTACAAAACTGTTCACCAGAACTGACATTTTGGATACTGTAAGAAACTGGATTATAAATTGTACATCACGTGAATCCTGCGCAAGTAATAGGTCAACAATTGTTTCCTTACTGGGAAACAAGCAGTGCTTAATTTGTAAAATTTGAAGTCTAGGTGCTCAAAATTTTTTCGGAGGCCACACCCACTTCCTCTCTGGCTCCACCCACTTTCTCTACCCAATTGCTGTATTGGCTCCGCCCACATCCTCAACTGGCAGAGCTGAAAGTCAGATGTAATACCCGACCTGAATTTCAGCAAGGGAGCCTTCCCGCAAGTAAGGATTTTATAGGAGGTCCCCCTGTCCTGTGAACATTTTGAAAAAGATTAAATGAAAAGTGCATTTAAAGCACAATTTTGTAGTAAAGTAGCTAAAACAACTAATGCATTTAAAAGGGACACGTGAAAAATGTGACCTACTAGAAGGTAAATAACATTGGGAGTGCAAGAAGCGTGTCTCACTGCTCCGGGCACATCGAACACAACACACGCACAACAATCCACACACACATACAAACATGCACAACGCATGGAATGTTGTGTTCTGGGACTCCAGAATCATTGTGAGCAGCAGAACTTCACATGACTGCGCTTCTAATTGTGTATTCACGCCTCACAGGTACAGGCCACCCACTGTAATTCAACAATCATTGTACACGGCCATTTCCGCACTCGAGGCATGAAACCAATAAACTCACGATAGGGTCAGGATGCTTGGTGCAACCCTCCCGGTTCAGGACCGGGTCCAGAACCTATTATTATCAAAAGATTGTTCCTTAGATAATTTACACACATGGAATTAGTGCGTGTCATGGCAAAAGTCAGAAACCTAGGATCACTGGAATGCAGGTTGGGCATGCAGAGCTGGCAGGGCACATGGGCAGTCATGCAAATGACCCTTTTGTCCTAACAATGCCATTTTTTAAAAACTTAATGAGTGTAATTGATTCATATATCTTTTCCACTGGGTTGAATGTTATGTGCTTCAAAAGTAGTCAATCAAAAACAATAGGAAAATACTGTTAAGTTAACACCTATTTACCCTGTACAAAGCATTTTGCCACTACTGAGTGAAAAAGGCTTTATTTCGATACGTAAATATCTTAAAAGCAATACATTACAAACATGCAGTTTCAAGCATTAAAAAAAAAAGGGCTTACAGTTATAATTTCATAAACCATTCAGATAAAAAATGCAATAAATAGTTAAAAATAGTATTAAATTGAGATGGAAAGCCTTTTTGTTCTTATTATCCAAGCCCATTTTAGAAATTTGGAGACAGCGCAAACTGTAGAAGGGGAAGTGTCAGTTAGTAAAATGCGGAGTGCCACTAAGATCCATGAACATACGAAGGTCGGAGGTACACAGCCAGCTTAAGCTGCACAAGAGCTAATGGAAGAGATGCAGCTGACCCTGTGTTTTCTAGAACTCCAAACGAAAACAGTGCTACAGATAACAGTTGTTTTTGTCCCTGAATTTTAGGAAGTAAAATGAGCAGGGAAATAATGTAATCGTTTCACTGCATCTTCTCACAAGGGCAGGCTTCTCAAGCCCCTTCTTGCATAGCGTTTGCATTTTCTAAAAAACTGAAATCCACAAGAAAGGGAGTCCGTGAAAAGGTGCTACCTCCCTCTGATTGCAGAGCTCAGCCTCTCATGTGTCTTCATCATCTCTATATTCATGTTTCGGTTTCTAACAGTGTAATATACTTACGGGGTTCAGGCAGACTCCACCCAATTCATCCATTTCTTATTGTGTCATGATTCACATTTTTGCCTACTCGGTGCACATAGCTGCCAAGGTTACAGATTGCTATGTGTGGCATTTTCATAATAGGGTCCGATATGCTCTGGTTATGATTTTGTTCAGAGTTTCAGTATCCTTACCCAAATGAGACACTGCCTGGGGAACACAAGGTGCTCCATGCATAGTCCGGTTGAAACCAGTTGCTGGGGCACTCCAGCCCCAGCTCTGGCGCGAAACTGGACAAAGGGAAAGGGGTGTAACCACCCCCTTCCCTGGTCCCACCCATAGGAGGGACCTAGCAGGTAATTCAGCCCCTTTGATTAGTATATAGGTAGGAGCTGAGTCTAGAAACTTTAGATTTATCCTGAACTGAAACTTGAAACGAAATTCTGGACCTTCGACATTCTACTGCAACTAGAAGACTGAAGAATCTCCCTTGTGGTCAAGGAGTGACCACCCTGTGCTAACAGGCACCTTCCAGCGATCTGCAGTTTGCTTTGTCGATGCTCCCGCAGGAGCCCGAGCACAGAGCCTGACAAGAACCAGACTTACAGACTTCTTTAACCCCGATCCACAGCCACAGCAAAGCTGAGACCCGTGGAGGCGACGAGAGACGTGGGACCGGCCATCTTGAAAAACTTGCTCATTGCTACTTGTGCAGCTTCTGAGGCACCCTCGAAGTTGTGCAGTGGGGATTAAGTATCCCCAGCCCCGAGCACCTTCTACACTGACGCACAGCCCTCCACACTCCACGAGTGCCGCATGGGGCCTGCTAGTGTTTTTGTGTTCGACGCGTCTGTCCGGTCACTTGCCCGTTGGCTAGTGGCCTCTGTGATGATGAACCTTTGAATCTACACTGCTGGCCTGGTTGCTCCAGGCTGGCCCCTGCTTCCCTGAAAAGGAGAAGCCCCCCCCCAGACCTTGCTGGTCTGCAACAGAAGCCATCTTTGATTTCTGCGTGGGTTGCCTTTGCCAAGGCTTGTTGACTCCAATCCGGAAGCCGACACCGCCGACAGTGAGATCCTTTATGGGACAGTCCGAATCCAGCTCCTGGTTGTCGTCGACGTCTCCTGGTCCACGTGACTGCAGAGACAAGCTTCACGACATCACCTGATTGCTTCACGACATCGCCTGGTTCCTTCCTGGTCACTGGTTAATGACTCAGACTCTGTCCCCTCTGCTTTCAGGTACTCTTCATCCTCGATCCAACCGGACACTTCTCTCCTGGTCGCCTGCAGCATCTTTTCAGAGGTCTTCATAGAATTCAGCGACGAAACCCAACACAACTTGGCACCTATGCACCTGGCTCCTGTGGGTGAGGTAACGCGAGTACTCCGGTGCTCCTGTGGGTATTGACTATCCAAGTGTCCTAGTTTTCAGTAGCTTTCTCCTAGTCCATCTGGAAGTGTCCTAAATCAACTAGTTTCTAATTCTTTCATTCCCATTGTATTCTTATGGAAACCCGCGTGTTTGTTTAGACACTGCACACGCTTCCCGTGGGCCTCCTGCTTCCTAACCTTTGGTAGTTCAGTGTAGCCGCAGCGATTCCCTAGGCCGTAGGCCTATTCCTTGTTCGTGACGTGGTTCTTATACCACTATTTTAATGTATGGTTTGCAATGCCCCAAGGGCTCAGCTGTATTTTGTGCAACTTATTGTATGATAATTAAGTATCTTGTTATGTGCTTGTGCCTCTGACCTCATAGTTCAGAGGGGTTGTGTTAGTAATAAATACATATATATTTTATATATAACCTGTGTGGCGTCCTTTTATTTGGTATTAAGGGGGTTACATATGGTATAACAGTTGGCTTCACATGCTCTCTGAAGTTTTAGCCTAAGACTGCTTTGTCCATGCTACCACTAGGATAGCTGGTCTAAAAGGTTGACTTTACAACCATCACCATAAGGGTTGTTTGGACTGATACAGGGTGCCCACTACAATAGTGGACATCACATATCAGGCCAACTTCTCACAATGGGATCTTCATTAATGTTGACAAACACTGAAAAGAATAGCGAGCTGTTCCCATCCAAAAAGAGAAGGTGGACAAGCTGTAAGAAATGGCGGCAAGATAAGTAGAGCAGGATAGTACAAACACCTAATGAACACATTTTCTATTAGTAGTAATGCCTTTTCTTGTGGACAGTATATCTTCCCACAGATTCCTTATTGTAGGAAAGTAGGATCTGCTTTCATGGTTACCCCCACTTTTTGCTGGTGTCCGTATGTTTTGTGACTAGTCTGGCTGGGATCCTGCTAATCAGGAAACCAGTAACTGTAATTCCTCCCTAAATTTGCTATGGTAAGAACTTTGGTACCTCCACAATTGACTACTGATGTACCCTTGTAAGTCCCTAGTATATGGTACTACAGTACCCAGGCCATGGGTACATGAGGACTCTCACATGGGCTGCAGCATGTATTATGCCACCCATGAGAGAACCCTCAAACTGTGACTACAGGCCTGCCATTGCAGCCTGTGTAATCTGGTGCTAGCCCCACTTATGACAGATATAAGTTTCCTTACATCTAAAGTCACTACACTTAAAACCTATAAGTCACCTCTAAGACAGGTCTTTCAATTCTGTAGGCAGGGTGCTGGGTTACAAGTGTGAGGGTGCCCCTGCATGAGCGGAGTACCCATACAAACCCTGGAGTAGATTCTCGAGGCTGTGCAAGTGCAGACAGCCATTTTAAAACATACAGTGGACATCAGTCATTACAAGATGTCTAACTATATAGTGGCTGCACCGAACCCGGTCATCTTTGGTATCAAACATGTTGGAATCATACCCCAACACCAATTCCAGTGTTGGGTATGGTCCCATGTACTGGGGGGGCTCCCTTCGGGTACACCCCCGTACTCCAAGTTACAGCCTTACACGGTCTGACAGCAAGCTAGTGCTGCTGCCGACCACAGACACAATTCTGTTCTCTGCTGATGAGCCAAGCTTGAGCGGGAGAAGGTAGAACAGTAGGTTTCCTGTCACAGGGAGGTGTGACAGTCTCCCAAGGCAGGACTTAGTGTATTGGGCTGGGATGGGGGCTCTTCCCAGCGCTAACAGACTGATTTGAAGGGCACATTTGATGTCCTCCTTGCATACTCTAGTTAGAACCAGTTCTGTGAGCCCTTGGATCACTCCATGGTACACAACTGAACAAAGGACTTGGGAGTATCCTCCCCTCTGATGAGCCCTTCCTCTGGGAAGGACCCTGAGTTGTCCTAACCCCATTCTTAGGATGTAAAAGGGCTTACCTGTGAGTGGGTCCTCAGATTCGTCGTGCCCACGTTGAACCCACTGGTTGGTCCTGGCCATCTCTGTTAAGTTGTGATAAAACTACACCTTCCCCTATCTCAGAAGTATCTTTCTCGACAATTAAGGTTTTGGAGTAATCAGGACTTTGCAGAATGGAAGCAGTGCACGTGGCCTGCTTCAGGTCATCATATGCTTTTTGACAGCTAGGCGTCTCCTAAACTTTCGTAGGCATTCTTTTGGATGCAGGATAATTAAGAGTAGTCACTATGAACCCATGTCCCTTAACACAGCTCTTGTAGTACTCAGTCAGGCGAAAGAAAGCTCTGACCTGAGTCTGGGTAGTGGGAGCAACCCAGTCCATGATAGTATGGATTTTGCTCTCCAGTGGTTCAACCTTGCCTCCACCTACAATGTGCCCAAGTACACAACCTTGTTCTACCCTATCTGGCACGTTGTGGCCTTGATAGTAAGGCCTACCTTTTGCAGGGCCTCCAGAACATTCTTGAGGTGGACCAGGTGAGTATCCAAGGTGGAGCTAAAGACATATAGATATAGATATAGATATGCTGCACTATAGGCTCCCAGACCTGTGAGAACTTTGCTCACCAACTTCTGAAATGTGGCAGGTGCATTCTTCAAACCAAACATCAAAATAAATTGATAATGCCCACAAGGGGTTGAAAATGCTGTTTTTGGCTTGGCATCATCAGAGAGTCTGATTTGCCAATAGCCAGCAGCCAGGTCAAATGTACTGAGATACAGCTCATATGTCCTGGGAATTGGATGAGTACATTATGGGATTGGTCCCAGTAAACAGTTATTCACCAGCAATAAGCCATAAAGACATGAAAAACACATAAAACACACACGTTGGTCAATTAAAGTTCAATGTTATTTAATCACACTAAACATAGGATTATATCAACATCTTAATATGAATATGTGCCCGAAATGAAAAGGAAAGGAGGGTGGTTTGAAAAAAATGTATATATAGGGAGGGTATGATGATTGAAGTGAAGGTAAGAGGGTATAAAGAAAAGGTCAAGTGCAAATTTCATAATTCTTGACATGAAACTAACAAAGGCTCAACTTCAAGCCACATGAACAGGGCCGGACTGGGAACCACAACCAGCCCTGGCAGAGTGCTCGGCCAGCACCACCCCCCCTCCGGGCCCCTTGGGGGTGCCGCCAAGCTCTTTGCCAGGTCCTGTTTTCGTTCGATTTTGTTACAGGGTCGATTTTGCAGCTATGCTGCAAAAACGGCCCCCAGGGGACTAAAACCGGCCCCCACCCGTGCGGCGCACTGGGGGATTGTCCGGTGCCCGCAAAGGCCAGTCGGACCCTGCACATGAATCAAAATAATATCTAAAATATGCGTAGCCATGCTTTGAAATCGTATCCCAGTGCAGAATCTCTGTCGATTAAGCTTGAGAGCAATAAAGATGTTGACGTTTCGACCACAAATATACTGTAGGTTTCTTAAATCCTTACGAGGGGTTTTCCTCAGGACTGAAGTGGAAGGGAAGATGGGGTACCTAAAATTAAATACAAAACGGGACCTTAGTATAACAAAACAACCATTAAATTAAAATAGGAGAGGGATCGAAGTCCAACCTAATTACCCAAAAATATCCCAGAACAGGGATGAGTGAGGGTTAGATGGGTGCGTAGGCTCCAAAAGGTATGGAAGACAGCACCTGTAACAGGAAGGGAATGTACCGGTTGTCAGTGGCCACCCTATTATCTTAGAAAGGAGTAGCACATGGAAAAATGATAAATTTATGAAAACTCACTCTGGCAGGATGAATCACTGACTTGTCCCTCCCAAATACGTCTATATGTAGCCACAATATTTGGCCAGACCTTGAGACATACACGGAAAAATGTGAAGTATTTAAAACAAGGAGAAACCCATATTGTATTACAAATCTGGCTCAGAACAAATAAACACGACTGAGAAGGGCCAACATTCCAGAGTGTGTTGCGCAATCGAAATACCTTGTATTAATATAGAATTGAGTTGCTGTCTGCTCTGTCCGAAATCTACAGTAAAGAAAAGGCGAAGCGGTTCAGAAGAAGCACCATGTGGTCATTTGTAATAATCGGTGCAGGTACGGGCGTAGGAAATTCAAACTCACCAGGGAATTGGATGGGCATTAGTCCTAGTGACTTCATTGAGACCTCTATGGTCTGCACAAAACATAATTTCTCTCTTACCATCTTGGGTGTGAGGTTTTGTCACAAGGACTACAGGACTATCCCCAGGGTCTTCAGGAAAGTGTTAAAGATGTGGCTCTCCAATCTTTGATTTTGTGCAATGACTTTTTGGCATTTTTTGTTCACCTGATGAGCTAGCGCATTGAGACCCTCGGGTGACTGTATCGCGCTTTTTTAAATTTCTTTTTCATTTAATTTCAGGGCTATCCAAAGGTTTAATGAACCCCAACTCCATCATCTTCTGGACCTCAGTCCTGATGCAGTCTCTGACATGGCCAGGCTGTCTGTAGATTTTACTCTTGACAGGCAGACTGTCGCCTGTGTCCACTTCATGGGTACACCACATGGTTTGAATTGGAGTCAGAGAGAACACATTTGGAAACTGATCAAGGACTTGCCTGCAATCAGCTTGCTGCTAGTCAGTGAGGCTGTCTGCCAAAGCTACTCCATCAACTGACCCATCAACAGGGATGAGTGAGGGTTAGATGGGTGCGTAGGCTCCAAAAGGTATGGAAGACAGCACCTGTAACAGGAAGGGAATGTACCGGTTGTCAGTGGCCACCCTATTATCTTAGAACATGGTCCTAAGAGAGGAGATCAGGGAAAGGATCACTTTCTTCCTCCTGTCCCTCTTCAGTTGCCATGAGCATGTCAGCCCTTTCAACAAAAGCCTTTGCGCGGTTCACATGAAGAACTCTGTGAGGACTTCTGGAAGAAGTGCAGTGTAGTTCCTAAATCCCTGATAGCCTCTGCGCATTGAAATAATATACACTGTAGCTTTGACATAGGACTAAGGTCAGCATGTCTCTATCGAGTACATTACACTTAATTACTTGTGTGTGCCAGCTAACGCAGAAGTCACTAGAAACTTCTCGAATAAACAAGAAGGGATTTGTTTTTAACAGCCACATAAACATGAAAACTTTGTATCCCTTAAAATGGGAACAGTCTCAGAATTATGGAAACAATAGATAACAGTTTCACTCAGTCAATCGTGCATGCTTCGTTTCTACAGAGTTGCATAGAAATAGAGAGACGGGCGTTTCCATAAAAAGGGTTTATTGAACAGTCTTATTTCTCATGCAAGAGATATTAACTACTACAATCGTAAGACAGAATGCGAAGTATAATTCGTACTGCGTTAGCAGTAAGATAAAATAATACTGCAATAGCACGGTTTTTAGCTATGGCATCCATACTAATATAATAAAGAGAGAGCCCAACCTTTGAGGCAGGTAATCTCAGGAACCACAGCACCAATCACAACACCCAATACAGCGTTGGAAAGGGCAGTTGCAGCAGAAGGACATAGGCTATGCAGACGCCCACCATATACATTTAAAAGGTAAAAGAACTGTGCTAGCAAAGTAGTCCCTTGTGGGCGTGTCTGCGTTGTGCTGTGGGCATGTGCTGGGAGCGTGACAAACGCTTGGGGCGTGTGGTACGTTCTGCCCTTCATGCCATGTCTCATATCACGTGCTAATCCCACCCTGCCCCCTTTAAATACCCCTGCACCCCATAATCGTAACCCACCCTTACTCCTTAAAATACCCCAACACCCTTAAACACTAACCCATCTTAACCCTATAAATATACCCTGTACCCCAAAACCCAAACCTATCCCTAAACCCTAAAAATACCCCTGTACCCCAAAACCCAAACCTAGCCCTGAACCCTATAAATACCCCTGTACCTCAAAACCCAAACTTACCCCTGAACCCTAAAAATACCCCTGTATCCCTGTACCCAAACCTAGCCCTGAACCCTAAAAATATCACTGTACCCCAAAACCCAAACCTACCCCTGAACCCTAAAATAACCCTGTATCCCAAAACCCAAAACCTAGCCCTGAACCCTTAAAATACCCCTGTACCCCAAAACCCAAACCTACCCCATAACCCTAAAAATACCCCTGTACCCCAAAACCCAAATCTAGCCCTGAACCCTAAAAATAACCTTGTACCCCAAAACCCAAACCTACCCCTGAACCCTAAAATACCCCTGTACCCCAAAACCCAAACCTAGCCCTGAACCCTCAAAATGCCCCTGTACCCCAAAACCCAAACCTAGCCCTGAACCCTAAAAATACCCCTGTACCCCAAAACCCATACCTATCCCTAAACCCTAAAACTACCCCTCTACTCCATAACCCAAAACTATATCTGAACCCTTAAAATACCCAAACACCCCAAAACATATACCTCAGGACCCCAAAAAATATACCCCTATACCCATACTTACCTTATCCAAACATTAAAAAAAACATGCTTTTACCATTCATGCATTTACAACGAATTTCGTTGTAAATGTATGTGTGGTAAAAGCATATAAAATGTAATGCCATGCGTTATAATGGCATAGCGGAGTCATGGTACTTTCGTAATGAAAGTATGCGCAGTGATGGTATGCGGAAAGAAAGTTGCGGAATAATGGGTGTTTACCCTCCCCCGATAAGTACATTGGTGGCACGGCGGCCCACATCTCCAGCAACATACTCATACTTTTTCACCACCCATTTGAAAAATGCACAGGTCTCTCTCATTGATGGCCAGCACCGACATACACTTTTAGACACACCTCCCGCCACAAGTTCTAGAATTGCGAACTTTAGAGCTGGGGAGCTACGTTCGAATCTCGGCATCAGCTCAATATCCTGTGATTCCAGGCAAATCGCTTTGTCTCCCGGTGCCTACCACAAATGAATGTGTTCTTCTGTAATGCAAATTGTGCTCATGCCATGTTGTCGAGTTCGCTCTATATAATATTGCAAGGAAAAATAAAGTAGGGAACCTCGAGTTCACACACTACTGAACGCGCACTCTTAAGTGCATCAGCAGTGCACTGTGAATCGGAGCGTTTCACAGGCCTGTCACAGATAAGAAATGCTATCAAAACAAAATCCTACAAAACAATATACTACTGGCTGGCAGCAATTCATACCCGGACAACAACGGGATGGGCTGCTAGTATATTCATAAAAATACATACATAAATAACACAGGCTAAAATGTTAATGCTCATCTGGTGCTTCTAAATAGTTCTAGCCAATGTACCTAACCTAAGTGTAGTACGAGGTATGAAGTAGGTGCAGTTTTCTAAAGTATAGCTAGCTATATTTTAGCATTGCCAAGAGTTGACAAAAGTTTCTCATGGTTCTAGTCTGCTCCATACCTTAGAATGAGAGAGAGGTCGGAATCTCTTTCCGGGTCTCGATCTCTAACACCCCGCAAGGGGAGTCAGAAACACTGGAGCTGGATTCTCTGCGAGGAGGATGACAGCGTCTGGTCAGTGCGTCAGGCGGGGACTCGATCTCCTTCCGAACTTGCCGTGGCGAATCGCATCGTGCAAGTATGTAGCCGAGCTGTGCCGTACCGTGGTTTGTCATGGAAAGTGAAGGTATATTTATACCTTGAAGGTGCTTAGGAATGCCAGTATTGATGTAAAAGTCGGGCAGAGGAACGTCGTGAATGAACCCCTAAGGAATAGATGTTCATGCATATTTAATGAGTTTGTGGAGAAATCAATATCCAAGCAAGGGAAAGTCCTAAAGGCTTAAGATTGTGGTTTCCCAAGAACTCGTTGTGACTTGGATGGACGGATGTAGTTGACCATGCCTGTATTTGGTTAGCATGGGCAATGCCTAAATAAGGGCTGGATTTCTATGCCTAAAATAGGGCAATGGGAATTATACCTATATAAGGGCATAAATTGGGAAATATATATATAGGGTATCTAAATCAACACACAACACCCACTCCAGTTTTGTATGAACGACATTACTAAATCCTAAACATGCTAAACGTATCTAAAATCAAGCATCAGGCATGTGTCACTGTTGGATCGAAATAAAGAATCAAACAAAAGTAAAAAACGCCCGGAATACAGTCCTAGAAGAAGCACTGATAAACCTCAAAATGCAAGAAGCATGGTACACCAATTACACCTTTGCAGCTTTTAAAAAAATAGCCAATAATGCGGCAAAACAAAAAGTTTGTATAGTAGATAAAGTCGCACGAGCAAAGAAAAAACACGGCTGGACGGTATTAGCTTCGTACGCGAGATGCTCCCCACAACCATACTTAGTGAATCACATCACAACAACCACCCAACAACTGTTGCTACAAATTCGGATGGGGACATTTATCTCAAAAGATCAGGTTCCTGCATGGAAACAAACATGGCCAACATTACTCTGCAGACTCTGCGGCCAAGCAGAAGAAACTCTGATTCATTTACTGTGTATTTGTCCATCCCTGAATTACCTGAGACGTTTCTATCTAATACACGCATTTCGCACATTTCAAATTAGATCATGTCGGCCAGCAGTTGGGTTAGCACTGAATAGTCAACTGTTACAGGTAGCATGCAGGGCTACCAGATTCTTGCAGAAAGTTAGCCTTTTAATACAGAAAACCGAAAAACAGGGCATGAGATCAAATGCTCAAGACCAAAGGACTGAGGAGTAAATAATAGATTAGAACCCAAGACAACGTCAATTTTTTAACATATGATTGTATAGATTGCCTATGTATTTTTTCTTATTATTTTAAATGCCAGTTTGAAGATTTTTGCACAATAATTGTAAAGGTTTTAATTAACTATATACAATAAAAATGCATTTACTTGCATCGCATGATTTGCAAAAACATGTCTAAAAAAACATGTCAGCTAAAATGCAATTAAAACTTGCTATGCACAAAAATGCCATGGTGCTGTACATATAAAGCAATGTTCCATTCCAAGCATAGGTTGACTTCAATGCTAATTGGACGAACATTAGTATATGAACATGATGAAATGGCTTGTAAATACAGAAGAAAAAAGCCAAAACCATTTCATGTCAGGTTACATAAATCAATTGTTGTTGACAAGGTTACATAGTGTCTCTGGAAGTGTTCAAAGACTTCTGTTCTCTATGAATAATTCCACTATAAGCAGATTACTGTGCCAAAAATGAAAAATAAAAATTTGGAGAAAAAAAATTAATCATAGGAAAAAAGTACCAAAGTTAGTCCCTTGTTTTGAAAGAATGCAGGCCAAATTCTGAATTTCGCAGTACACTGTGTGCCAAATCAAAAGTAAGAGTTAGGGCTTGGAGAAAACATGACATCTTCTATTTCTGTAGACAAAAAGTTGTCTACCGTAGTAGGTGAGAGTTGGAATATCTCGTTTAGAAGATTAACCGCACATAGATGTGAACTATCGCCTTCAGAATTGGAAGCGTCAGCAATATTCGTATGAGATGTTACCTGTGTGCCTGTTGATTCCTCTGGTACCTCATCAGCAGCAATTTGCGACTGTGAGATCTCAATGAATGCCGTCATCAGGATTGGTAGCCGCTGGGAACAACAAAGAGCATGGGCTGTTACTGGGTCTAGCAGAGTATCGACATCCGTAGGCATGCCTGATGGGGGCGTTAGCCAGATGACTAGCACGCATTCTTCACAGCAAAGCAGGCAGCGTAGAACAGGTAAGATACAATCTTGCCAGATTGGTCTGAATGACAAAAACCATGTGGTATTTAATTCTCATAGACGAGGTAAACCCAAAATTTGGATGATGGGCTCACGACACTTCCTCTCCAGTAGAGATCTCTCCACAGTTCTCCACTGTGAATTGGGTGTCGCTGGTGATTTGGCCTGCCATATTGTAGCAGTAGGAGCAAGAACAAGATCCCTGCAATAAGTGCTAAAAAGAGCGGGAGTACGCCAAACACAGAGTGCACTGAGTTGGGAATTATTCAGAGGACTGCTTGGAAAGGTGCTAACAGTCCTGAGCACACGTTCATAATTACATGTACAATACTGCTCGTATCAGACATGTTTAAGATACGTCCCAGCATTTCTGAGAAATAGATTGGGCAGTTTGTATTCAAAAGGGTATGTATCCCGGCAGAAGTCCTGTCGACTTGTAGATCATACACCACTGACTCATTGTCAGTGAAATTGCTCTCCCTCCCTTGCAGCTCCACCATTAAGTGAGGCCTTCCCCCGAGCCCCTGCACTCTTGAGTGTTGGTGTTCGAGGTCCTCCTCCACCCGCAGCTTTCACCTGCGCCTCATCCCTGGTGGACAAGTGGACCTCTATCTCCATTCTCTTGCTCTGCTTTTTCTCTCCTTTTTTACTCGTTTTTTCCCTCACGTCTATCTCCCCCCTTCAATCTCCTTCTGGGTCTTACCCTCCATTTTCTGTCATTTTCCCCTCCTTTCAAGCTCCCCCTTCACTCTTCTGTATCTTTCCTCCGTTTTGCACTCGTTTTTTACCCTCATCTCAATCTCCCCTTTCATTCTTCTGTGTCTTTCCTCCACTCTTTCTTGCACTTTTGCTGCCATATTTGCACTTTTCCCTCTCTTTTTGCCTTTATCCTTTTGCCTTTTTTAGCCCGTTTACCCTACCGCTGCTGCCCCCTCAGCCCCCTCAGCCCCCCCCCCAGCACGACCAGTGTGACCGGCCCAATCCAGCTCCCCTCCCCGCTCCCGCCTCCCAGCTGGCCAGTCCTCTCCGACCCTTAATTAATGGCGGCCAATGCCCGGCTGCGCAGCCGGAGCACCAAAGGGAAGCCCGTCTGCACCCGTCCGCGACTCGACTGCGACCAGCGCCAGGAACCCTGGATCGATGCACTGCCAACGCTAAGACCCAGCGGGACTCCACTCTCTCAATCCCGGCCGCAACAACAACAGCCAACATCCACGGACCCTTCAGCTGTCACCGCTGCCAGCACACCTGCAGCACGGCCAAGACCAATGACCCAACGCAATCCACCCTGAAGAACACAACTGAACCGAAGACCCTGCAATGCATCCTCCTCAACATCCGATTCCTCCACAAACACGCCACTGAAATCTGCGACCTCCTCGACCCTGGAGGTAGCATTCTTTACCGAAACCTAGACCAACACCACCTCAGGACCGGATATTGCCATCGCCATTCCCCAAGGACACAAGATCTCCTGGAAGGACTGCCCCACCCGCCCTGGAGGAGGAATCGCCATCGTCCACAAATCCACCCTCCGTCTGAGCAGACTCCCCGACAAGCCCACAGACCTGATAGAACAACTTTACTTCAAGATACTGACCAGCCCTACCTCCACCCCCTGTGGAACCCTCATCTACGGACTCCCTGGACCCCGCAGACTTTTTGCCAACTCCATCATGGACATCATCTCCCCGCATGCCATCACGTCCACCAACTACACCATACTGGGAGGCCTCAACTTCCACCTCAACAACCAACTGAAACCCAGCACCACATACCTCCTGGGCAACCACTACAGCATTGGACTCCGCCAGATCGTGACCGTACCCACGCACTAAGCAGGGCACACCCTCGACCCCCTCTTCACAACAGGAAACTCCATCACCTTCAGCCACACCACCGAACTTCCATGGACTGACCATTGATGTGTCAAATTCACCTTCAGAACACCCACCATCCACAGACACCAGCACCTGCTCCCACAAAGAAACTGGACCAGAATCACCCACGACCAGCTAACCTCATCACTCAGCAACTCCACCCCAACCATCATGGAAAACGACGAAGCCAACACCGCAGCCCGAACCCTGCACAGATGGATCTCCGACTGCGCCAACACCATCGCCCCCCTCAAGATAAACAACAACACCTACGCCAAGAAAGCTAGATGGTTCACCACCGAACTTCGAGAGTCCAGACGCACTTGCCGCCGCCTCGAAAAGGTCTGGAGGAACACCAAATCCGCAGAAGCCCACAACAACTTCAGAGCCGCCTCCAACGCCCACCACCAACTCATCAGAAAAACGAGGAAAAAAGCGATTGAAGACAGAATCTCCCCTCATGCACACAACAGCAAAGAACTCTTCAACATCATCAAGGAGTTCGCCCAACCCACCAGCGAGTCCACCGACATACCTCCTTCACAAGACCTCTATGACAAACTCAGGACCTTTTTCCACCACAAAATCAAGAGCATCTACAACAACTTCGACGAAGACAGCCAACACACTGCACCCTCACCTACCACCCCAACAACCTGAAGCCAGTGATCGACAACTGGACAGCCCTCACCACCGAAGACATACTAAAGACGATGAAGTCAATCCACTCCAGGGCCCCCACGGACCCATGCCACCACCACATTTTCAACAAAGCTGCCGACTCCATCGCACCCATACTCTGCCACACCATCAACCACTCCCCGGCAACCGCCTCGTTCCCTGATGACTGGAAACACGCTGAGATCAACCCTCTCCTGAAGAAACCCTCAGCGGACCCCACTGACCTCAAAAACTACAGACCCATCTCCCTGCTCCAGTTCCCAGGGAAAGTCATTGAGAAAGCCATCAACAGCCAACTCACCACATTCATCGAAGAGCACAACATCCTCGACTCCTCCCAATCCGGCTTCAGAAAAAACCACAGTACGGAAACCGGCCTCCTTGCCGCAACAGACGACATCCGTACCTTACTTAGCAAAGGAGAAACAGCAGTGTGAAAAAGTGCCATCTTTCTTGCACTGGTATGCCCCCACTTTTTTCTGAACTGCTGATGTGCTTTGACTGAGTGTGCCCTGGGTGCCTGCCAACCAGGTACCCAGGGCCTGTGTTCCTTCCCTAAAACTGTGTTGAAACTAAAACTCAATTGGCATCTCTGGCCACCTGTCAGCCCCTAGTAAATGGTGTGGGAGAGTAGGGTCTGCTTCCTATGGTCACCCCCACTTTTTGCTGTGATTCTCTGGTTTTTTGACTTTAGTCTGGCTGTGGGCCTGCTAATTAGACCCACAGCACAGCTGTTCTCTCTCTAAATTGATACCATGTACTTTAGGTACATACCAGATTGGTTACTGGGTCACGCTTGTGAGCCCCTGTATAGTGTACCATAGGTACCCAGGGCATAGGTGTACCCTAGGCCTAAGAGGGGCTGCAGCATGTATTGTGCCACCCCTGGTTTGCCTTCCAAACTGACACCACAGTTCTGTTCACCCAGCCTGGGTAAGGTGGTGTAATCACTACTTACTTAGATATAGTATACCTATATCTACCTTTACATATAGACACATAGACATACGCCACTCCTATGGTAGGCCTCGACAATCCTGGATATAAGGAACAAGGGAAACCTCTAGGTAAACAAGGACCAGGGGTAATAGTATTATCAAGCAACAGCGGTCCTTGACAGAATAAACTGTGGAAACTATTAAATAATTTATAGGCAACAATCTGCGCTATAATGAAAGAAGTGTCCAGCCGGACACAGATTTAATCAATGATAAGATAAGGAAAAAATAAAGTGAACAATAATACAGTGGGACACAATCCTGCATCCAGTACATAGAACAAGGCAAGACAAAACAATTATTTACAAGGGTAAGGTATTTTTCAGGCAATTTCAGAATTAGTGAGACGCTGGCGGAGTAAATGAATCAGCCTAGCTGCACTCATGTAGTAACACAATTGGGTAACACAGTGGAGAACTAGTGTGTAACTACATAAACTGTCGACGGCGTATCGATCCTGTTAAAAATAAAGGATCATCATCAGGACTAACATTGTATTGCCTGAATATGCAAGCCTGTGGGGGAAGTAAGGGAACAAAAAAACAAAGAACACTTGTTTAAAACCTTCAACCTGTAAAGCGTAACATTGAGGATTCGAGGCAATGCTTTAATGAAAAACTTCCATACGTGTGTGCCGATAGTGTGTAGTGACATCCAATCCACATTAGAAACATTTGTGACAGTCTATGGCGTCCAGGTTGTGCAGGTGTGGGTAATAGAGTGTTTCTGAAGGATGGGGCAGAGGGAGAGCCAATGGCGAGCATGGGGTCTCAGACCAAGGAGCCTCCATGGAGAACTTGGTCGTACCTGGCCTCACTCGATTGAGGGCGTGGTCTTGGTTCCAAGGAGATGTGCGTTGTACGCACGTTTGTGGTAGAGATCGAACTTAGGGTGAATGGAGCGTCCCTCCCAGCAGTGGTTTCTAAGGAGAGCGGGATGGGCGTTAAGGTTAAGGAGCCATTAAAAATTTTTACCGGCAAGGTGCAATTGTCAGCAGTACATACCTTGACCCTGTGGGAGTATGTGAGGGCTAGTACAGGTTGCGACTGGTAGCCGGTGGCACAGTCATTAAACGTGATCTGTCAGGGAAAAAGGGGAGGCTTGTGTCAGCGTGTCCAGGTGTAGTCCCTGGTAGAAAACGGGGTAACTAAGCGGTAGGCTTACCTAGAGTTAGCGGTAATCGGTGTAACCGCATGGAGGTAAGGCAACAATTGCTCTTGGTTGGGTTCCCAAGTATTCTAAGAACCTGTGAGGAAAAAGCTATGATATTAGAACAGCGGAGGAAGCGGACAAGAAATTGGACCTAACGGCGGGGAAGGCTTACCTTAGTGTTCACAATCGTACATGGTGAGGCCGCTACAGGGCACGATCGCACCAGTCAGGGAATGGGCGACAATTGCAGAGGGAAGATATAAGCTTGGGGCCATGTTGGTGAAGGCGGAAATGCTTGTTTCACCTCTGTATGGCTATGGCGGCCATCTTGGAAGGGGAGGAAGGGGTGAACCGGTCCTACCTCGAACGAGGCGGCCATCTTGGAATGGTTGTGGGGTAAGGGGTATAAGCTGAACGGACCTTTATGAAAGGTGAGATGTGACAATTTATATACAAGTGACATATTTACACGAAAGGCTAAAGTAACCAACAATATTTACATAATCAACAGCGAGCATTCAGGTGAGTTCATGAAGACGGAACTAACCGCGTCACGTGTGGATGACTGCGGTGGCCATTTTGAAGGGGGAAGGAGCCAACCTCGAAATTGGCGGCCATCTTAGAACGGTTGCTTGGTAAGATCTAAAAGTATAGGTCTACTAATGTAGATGGTGGAGCTATAGGCAGGGGGTGAAGTGATTTACTATCGAGGGACATGCAAGTGACATATTTACGAGTGCAACAATTACCAACAATTGTTACATATTCCATAGTGAGCAAACAGGAAAGTTCTGGATGGTACAGCCACTTAGTTTATAAGAGTGATGTCCAGTCCTCATTTCTGTTGAGTCCACTCCTTATACTATCCATTAGTATGATCATTTTGAGTTCCTCCTTGTTGAGTAAGTGGGCCATGTCGCCTCCACGTGGTGGTAGCTTCAATGCTTTCAGGATAGTCCATTTCAAGTCATTTTCAGTGTGTCCTTTTTCTGTAAAGTGGTCAACCAAGGGGGCTTTCGGAGTCTTGCAACGGATTCTACTTCGATGTTGGCCAATTCTGGTTTTGATTTTCTGTTTGGTCTGGCCAACATATACCTTCAGGCATGGACATTGAATGAGGTAGATGACATCAATGGTATTGCAATTTGTGAAGGCTTTACAATTAATCTGTACATTATTGAAGTTGAAGGATTTGCCTTCCATAGTAAAATCACACGCATTACATGAACCACATTTCGCATGTCCTACAAGTGGTGTTTGGTTCCAAAGTGAGTCTATTGTTTCTCGTTGTGGGGGGCTCGGGAGTACAGCCCTCACTAAATGATCTTTGAGGTTGGAACTTTTTCGAAAAGCAAAGACTGGCGCTCAATATGTAGAGACCCCGCATTAAGTATGGGCCAATGTCTTAGTATGGATTTCCTGAGGACATTGGAAACAAGTGAAAAGGTGGTTACGCATGCAATTTTGGTAGTGGACTCTTTCTGTTTGGGGCAAAGGAGGGCTTCCCTGGGGCAGTACCATGCTCTTTTAACCGCTCTACGGACTAATCTCTTAGGATAATCCCTATCTTTAAGTTTGTTGGACAGTATGGTGGCCTCCTTAAAGTAGTCTTCTTTTGCATAACAATTCCTCCTAATTCTGAGGAATTGTGAATAGGGCAATGAATCCCTAAGTGCTCTGGGGTGGTTGCTGTTGTAGCTTAGCAACATATTCCTCTCCGTGGGCTTTCGGTATAGTCTGGTGTAGAGAGAGCCTTCGGA
Source organism: Lissotriton vulgaris (assembly GCF_964263255.1). Classification (NCBI taxonomy): domain Eukaryota; kingdom Metazoa; phylum Chordata; class Amphibia; order Caudata; family Salamandridae; genus Lissotriton; species Lissotriton vulgaris. Next base: position 813,375,084 of record NC_141695.1, on the reverse strand, counting down.
GTGGTAGATGGTTAAGTCCAAAAAGGAAATGGAACAATGTTCAACTGTGCTAGTGAAGGTCAAGCCTGAACAATTATTGTTGAGCCAGTGAATGAATTGTTGGAGAGTGTCAGAGTTTTCGTTCCATATGAGGAAATTATCCTCTATGTAGCAGTTCCAGATGGAGATGGCTGACGAAAAGGGGTTAGTGGGAGACACTATTGTCATATAGCTAATTCTTTTCTATATACTGTGTTAAGTTAGCATGAGCTTATTAAATGTTTCAACGCCATTTTTCCTTTTGCTTCATTTTGCACACAACACATAATTGTTGTTTTAGCTTTCAACCCAGAAGAGTTTCGTGATTTACTTGAGAAATAATATGTTATTGCTCTAATATCAGTTTTGCTTGGTACAATGTCTGCACAGTGAGTGCTGAAGGCTCCAAGGATAACTCGACACAGTGTTGTTGTGAGGTCTGATCTTCGCACCTCCATAGTCATAACACATATGCTGCTGCCAAAATCTGGCTCTAAGCGGGTTTTATATTGTTGTGCTGAACACACACGTAACGCACTTGATGGTGCTTCGCATGCAGAGAGCTGGTGGAAGATGATGTGATCCTCTGCCACTGAGATTTTGAGGTATGGGCCCGCCCTGCTAAAACCCAAATGAGACCTTCATAGATATAAGTATACTATGCTAAATAGGGAGGGTGAGAATTAGGTATTGTTAATTCCGATTCATTACAGCATCTTAGTATGCTGTCACCATTCGCCTTTTATGGACTAGTAACTATGCTGATAACTTTGTTGCTTATAATATGTTTGCTTGTCTTATATAATATACTGCATTTGAGAACCCTGCATTAGTAAATAAATATTTCAAATATGCACGTGTCCTCATTTACTCCACGTTCTGGTTTGAAATGATTATATAGCGAAAGAGTGTTCATGTGTTCCACGATACCTGAGGTAATCTAAGTTCATGTTCTGGTTTGTCTAAACATTGGGAGTTTGTTATGACCAATGAGACACTTTAGCTAGCTCGGTAAGGGGATTTTGGGTACTGAGGTGAGTTTTGGGCCATCCTAATTCACTGAGGTTCCAGGTCTCTATGCACAGTTCTGTAGGAGAATGGAATTCCCGCTACATTGCGCCCATACGTTGTTGGCCTTATATCATGACACTTGAGTAGTATATCATTCAATCCTTAACCCCTTCACTATTGTTTCCGGAAAACTGTTGTGTCGGAAGCTTGAACCTTTCTAAAACGGTTTCCTTGAATTACTACCCAGTTGTGCTACAAAGTTTACTTTGTTTTTCGTATTTCCTGTGCTGTCTTGGCTGCCGTTGACATTCCGCAGCAGTCGCATTGCGGTGCGTAATCATTTGCAGATGTACAATGTGCCTTTGGAAGGCTTGGCTGTGATCATGGTGGTGAGTGCGGATGCTGCTTACCCTTACAAACTGTTTTATTCGTGGGTGACATTTCCGGAGGTGGACGCGAATTCTGGTGTGTTCCACACGTACACTCCCAAGGCTGTACCTAATGAGTATACTCCGTACAGGGCACAGGAGGTTCCTATTGAAATTTGGCAGCATCGAGTTTGGTTTGGTGGCGCCCTACCCCATACTTTGACCGCTCCAAGGTTAGGTCCTTTGTCCATTCCAGGCGCTAGTTGGCCTGTTTTGGCTGGATTTACTCCTCATCCTCTACACGGCAATTGTAACGTGGCTGAACTTCGAAGACTACATGTAGTCGCAATTGCCGTGATTAGAGCCTTAGTGCATTACATGGGCCGTAATCTTCCGGGTGGAGCCTCGGGGGGTGCAGTGCTTCCGGCCGGACAGGGTGGTTTGAAACTCAGTCCCGTCATGGTCAATGCCGTAATGGGCAAGAAGCCCCAGGATAAGGATGATTTTCCTTTCTGGCTTGCCGAGAAATTTGACCAGCTGGAAGCTGTATTTCCTAATACGACTCCTGGTGAAAAACACCGGATTCTTACGCTCAGTTTACTGAAAGATTTGGCCCCTGAGCTCGTCGACTGTGAGACCTGCGGTAAGACTTTTGCGGCGGTCTATGCAAGGTGCTACAGCACCCCATCTATGGCAGTGCTGCCTACGGTCCTTAAACGTGTTCAGGATGATCACGGACCGGAGTCTGCGCCACGGTTGAGTTGGGCATGCGCCTGTGTGGCACCTTTGATGTGGTTTGCGATCTCATTCTTGCTAATGTCAAGGGGGATGCAGTGAACTTTCAGGTTGCTAACGCTTTGGCGGCGCTTCCAGATGCCGAGAAACCCCGACAGTTAGCGAAAATTATTGTGGCGGCTTATAAAACCGTGGGTCGCAATAGTAAGGGTCTTAAAACTTTTTCTGTTAAAGAGAAAAAACAACCCCAGGGACAATCTTCGGAAACGGAACTTCAGCCCAAGTCCAAGAAACAGAATTGGCCTAAAAAACAGAAACAGGGAAAGCAACAGCAACAACAACAAACACAGGTTTCTCGCCCTGCGTCTCCGTTGCCTGCGCAATCGGAACGTGTTTATGACTTGCGCGACCGCGCGACGATTAAATCTCCTGATCGATTTCAGGATTCTGATCAATGCTCTCCTCGTTCCTTTCAGGACTCATCGGCTCCAACTACCGGTGGTGGAGGGGGCGGCAGGGGTCTGGGTGGCCAACAAGGACGTGACCAGCTCCGCCCGAAAAACGATGCAGACAGGCAGGAAGGCTCGACACAGAAGAGACCGCAGTTTGCAAAGAAGAAAGTCGCGGCCTTAACAGCGCATCGATATGCCACAGATAGTGAGAACGCGGCTTTGGAATCTGACGTGGGCTCTGACCTTGCTGGACAGCGCGGCGGGGATTACCATAGTGAGAGAGGCCCTGCGTCCACTACTGAAGGTGACAGCGACTGATACTTATGTTGTGATCGAAACAGCTGATACAAGAGTTGCTCCCCCTGAAAGACTTTTTGAAATTGTCCTGTTAATCGAGGGTGACATACAGCGAACCATAAAAGGGGTATTTTGGGAAAATCAGTTGTCTACATTTGACATTTTGCTTTCGGAGGCTGACTGGCCCCCACCTTTTGTTCTCGCAGCTCCACGAGGGGAGGAGGTAATCCTCCCCAGTTTCGTGAACACAGTCTCGAAAGAGGATGCGCTGCATTTTGCTGAAGAGTGGGCTCTGGCTCTAGCGCCGGCTGTGTACCGCAATCAATGTGGTTGGGATAAATTGTCCCCATGCCACGAGATTCCTTTACGGTTTCAGCCACAACCTCAACCTCATTATCCCATACGGCTTGAAGCAAAGGCTTCTGTCGCTGCTATCCTTGAACAATTGGAATATCAAGGTGTAATTGAAACATGTGTGTCACCGATGAATAACCCTCTTTTTACTGTGAACAAGCCAGACAGTTCGTATCGTTAGGTATTGGATTACCGGAATGTAAACTCGCATTGCCGTAACTGTGCAGTACAGAATACTCAAGGCTCTGCCCTAGTGAATAGTCTTGTGCGTAAGCGGTTTAAAACCACGCTTGACATTTCCAATGTTTTTTTTGCCCATAGATTGGATGGTCTAAGTTCCCAATGGACCTCCTTTACTTGCGGCGGTGTCAAAAAACAATTTTAGCGTTTGCCTATGGGCTATAAGAATAGTCCTGGGATTTTTACTGCCCGCATAGTCTCTCTTTTGGAGAGAATTGACCCGGATGCTTGTTCGTATGTGGATGACATATATCTCACAGACAACGAACTTTGGGAGCATCTGTGTCGAGTAAACGGGATAATTTGTACCTTTGCAAACTTGGGTTACAAATTCAACTTTGCAAAATCGCACATTGCAGAGTACATAGTGTTGTTTCTGGGCTACGAGCTCAACAATGAGGGAAAAGGATTGGCTCCTCACTTCCTGGAGAAATGCGCACAACTGCGCACTCCGACAACACTGACAATTTACAGTCTTTACTGGGCTTCTTGAATTTCAGGAGAACATACATTCCGGAATATGCCCAGTGTATCAAGCCTTTGTATGCTTTGATACAACCATCTTTTTCCAAGTCATGCTGGCTGCCTGAGCATTCGGCTATTCTGCAGTCTTTGCAGGCTGATCTGCTCGCTTCTAATTTCTTACTGACTCGTGATAACCAGACCAACCTGGTGATAAGAATTATCCCTGGGACGTTGGGTTTCACGTACCTGACTTTAATGAAGGAGACACAGTACCTATTGCTTACAAGTCACACTTGTACACTTCGGCTGAATTACGCTTTTCCACTATGGAGAAAGTTTTGAAGGCTGTGCATATGGCAATTCTTAAGGAACGTGCCCTGTCACAGGGGAAGCGCATGTTGGTTGTTACCCCGTGTCCTGCCTTGGAGGCAGTCACCAAAGCCAGTGTACCAAATTCCAAAGCTTTGCACCCTCAGTGGATTCAATGGGCTGCATCCTTGACATCCCAGGATGTCACGTTCATTTTTGACGCCTCATTGCGGTCGCAGGAGTACTTGCAGGAGTACTTGCAGTATGAATTCGTTCATCCTTTAGCAATGCGACCCTTGGAGGATTTCCATTGCATGATTTACACTGATGGTTCGGCGCAGGTTGCGCATGGCTCTAAACATGTCTACGTTTTTGCATGCGCCATTGTGGTCAGTGCCATGGTGAACGATGAGTTCAAGTCCAGTGTCGTGCACACGCAGACGCTAGGGGACTTCACCGCACAATTAGCAGAACTACGTGCTCTGATGCTTGCATTGGAGTACGCTGATCGTAGTGTGACAACACTTATCGTAAGTGATTCTTACTACTGTGTCCAGTCTTACAATGAAAACTTGTTCTTTTGGATTCAGAATGACTTTCGTGATTCCAAGGGTAGCACAATAAAACATAAGATGATCTGGGTCCGAGTGGCTGAGCTTAAAGAGCACTTGCCACTTGTGTTTGTGATTCATACTCTCGGCCATCAGCGTGTTGGAGTTCACGCTGTCGGTAACTCGCTTGCTGATGAAGCGGCGAAATCTGCAGTATCAAAATATTTAGTTGCAGCAGTTACACGGTCCAAAAGTAAAATAGATGATGACATCTTGGCGGCTGTAGCTGCCACTGAGAAGGGAGGTAAATATCCTGCGGGGTTTCCTTCGAAGTACACATACCACTTAAGTCCAGATAAGGTTCCTTATGTGAAAATTCCTGATGTTGGGGAACGGTTGATTCCAAACTTGGAACGCAAGGCTACATTGATTACAGCGGCGCATGAAGGTGTGGCGTCTGGGCATGCGGGCATCTCGGCCACTGTAACTCAGCTACAACAACTATTCTGGTAGCGGGGACTGTACAAACAGACACGCAAATATGTCCTTCAATGTGACATTTGCCAGCAGATTAAGCCTTCGACTGCTGCGCGTCCACCACAGACACAGTTGTACATATCTAATAAACCACTGGTTTGCATTTACTTAGATCACTGCGGTCCTTTTTCTTCTGATACTGCGTATAAGTACATCTTAGTAGCAGTTGATTCATGCACACGCTTTGTGTGGGTATGGCCCCATCGCAGCGCTGATTCACGGACTGTCATAAGAGATTTGCGTGTCTTTGTAGGGATTTTTGCCTGTGGTACCTTCCATTCGGATCAGGGTCCGGCTTTCGCCTCTAAGGCGTATAAGAATGCTATGATTTCGTTGGGGGTCCAAGTCAAGTTTTCGTCTCCGTACAGACCTGCGGGTAATAGTGTAGTGGAGCGAATGAACCGTGACTTAAAGCAATCTTTGACAGCACGAGTTATAGGCACTGACAGAAACTGGTTGGCCAATCTCAATGGCATGCAGCGTGCTCTAAATAATCTCCCTAGAAGGTCTCTGGGTGGGCGGACCCCGTACAAAATGCTCTTTGGTATCAAGATGTATGTCCCTGACCTCGACGGTCTAGACTGCGTGGCCCAAGCCACGGCCTTTGACGTAGATGAACATTGCTATGTTTTACAGGATCTACAAAATTCCAGAGACAGTCTTGCAAAGGAACATTTGCCCTCCACGTCGGATGATGCATTGCAGATCCCGGTAGTTGGCTGGCTACCTAAAGTTGGAGAACTGATTCGAGAGAAGATCGATAACAAGAAAGAATTTGGTCCTTCCTATCGAGCACCGGTTCCCGTTCTTGGAGTGAAGGGCACAAGAACAGTCATTTTACCACCACTTCCAGGTCGTAAGGAAAACAGGTTTATCTCTATTGACAATGTCAAGATACACAGGGTGGCCGTTTCTTCATAGTATGACACCGGCAGTCTCCTGCCCTTCGATTGTAAGAAATTCTGTATTGGCCACTACTTCTAATGCTGAGCCAGAAGTGGCCCTCGAGATGCCTGCTGTTCCCAATCCTTTATTAAGTACTTTTCCAGTTAATGACATTGATGACCTAGACTACGCCTATCCTGCTGATTTGTCGATGCCTGATTTACAAACACGTTTGGCCACAGAATCCAGATTCTCATTTGACTCTGTTTCAGTTAATTCGAAAAAACCCTCACGTTTTGGGGTTTATGCTACATTATTTAAAAAACATTTTTTGATCCCTCCTTGGACATATATTTGGCTGGTGCTTTTTTCGGTTTACCTTTTTATGTCAATTGGTTTTGTGTTTTATTTTTTCCGTCTCATCGATGGACACTATGTCAAGGAGAGAACATGCATTCGGCATCTTAATGGAACTTTGGCCCCCTTTTCCTCGTCGCATTAAGCACACAGACTGAGGAGAGACTTGAATTTTGTTAACATCACTGCTTGGCCTGTTCTTGATGGGATTGTGTGGGATGCAGTTAAATTTCAAATCCATGGCCCTACTGAAGTGGTTAATGTCCCTAATGTACTCAGAGTGAACATGGAGGATATGGTGAAACAAAACATACGTTCTGATGATTGGGATGTTCAGGCCGTAGAATCATTATTCTCTGATTTAAAATATTATGCTGCCTTTGATGCTGAAGATTTATATTTACAATCAGCTAATTATGGTGAATTATTTTGCTTTCAACATTTTGGTAACCATTTTCTGCATAAAACGAGTTCCAGAAGGGGTACTGTAAATTACACACAGTGGGAACATTGCCCAGTACCATTACAAGGAAGCTCCAGTACATTTTTGAAAAAGTACACTTATTTTACCGACTTTAATCAATCAAGTCCTTATTGTGTTTTATCTAGGAACCTGAATCAATATTGCTATTTTATGACCTTGTACGGCTACAATCAATAATATCCCTATAATGGCATAAGAATCAGATCCATATTTAAGTAAATAGCCCTTGCAGTCCAAAGCACGGCAGAAGCTACTTCCTTGGATTCCTAGAAAGCACAACGAGTTCTTTCGACACACCAAACCTCCAGCAACCTGAGAAATCCCCATTTGCTTTTGTTTTGATTTGTCATTAAACTCCTGCGAACACTAAAGGAACAGTCAGTTCTTAGTGACATCTTTATTGACGTCTCATGTCCAAACCTTACGTCAAACTCGGCACCTTTCAGGTATAAATATACAAACGTTGCCTTAAGCAAACACACGGTGGTGGTTTTGGAGCAGAGCAGCTATCTACTTGCCCGAGAGCCCAGCTGATGCGAGAGCCCACGGACGCTGCCCCTCCTCTTTGACGCACTGAGAGAGACGCTGTCTTTTCTCCTGCCGAGAAATCCAGCTCCGGTGTCCTCAGCCGCCTTCGCGGGCTGCTGGGATATCGAGTCCTGAAAGAGAGATACCAGACCTCCTGCATTCTATTACCCAGGTACGGAGCTGACTAAACCCTTAAGGAGAATTCTTGAGTCAGATTCTTGGCAAAACCATCTTAACTTAAACTGCTACTTACTTACTCCTTCCCACGTATTAGGCTTAGGTCAGGTACACCGGGGTAGGCGTATTTAGAAGCAGCAGTTGAGTATGTTAGTCAATGTATATATGTATGTATATATTTTATCCATTTTAAAGTATCTTATGGCTAAGAAACCATATCAATGCTTTTACAGTATTATTTCATAATACTCCTTTTGCTGTACGCACTTTACTTTACATTAAGTATTGCAATTATGGCAATTCAATTCTCTTGCATGAGAAAGAAGACTGCTCAATAAAATACACCTTTTATTGAAAACGCCCGTATCTCTTGTCTCTGCACTCTGGTGAAACTAAGTATGCACGATTGACTGAGTGAAATAGCTGTCTATTGTTTCACACGACTCTAGAGATGCACTCTTATTCTGGGGGAGCAAAGTTGTCATGTTATATGGTTGTCAGAAGCTAATCCCTTCTTGTCTATCCAGGGAGGTTAAACTCCTCCTCGTTTATTCGAGAAGGTTTCTAGTGACCTCTGAGCTAGCTGGCAAACCTTAAGTCTAATATAGTCAGTAGAGACCTAGTCGACCTCAGTCCTACGTCTACACTGCTGAGTATGTTATTCCAATGCGCAGAGCCTATTGGGAATATAGGAACTACACTACATGGCGCCCAACGTTTGGTAAGGCGATAAAACTAACGCAAGACGTTAGAGTAGCTCAGTCGTGCTTTTTCACACAGACCCTTTTTTCCCGTAAATACTCCAAAAGATGTCTGGAGTGGGTGAAAGGTTAAAATCCGCCGGAACTTAGTAGGAAGAGATTCCTATGTATAGTTTTTTGGTTTAGTCAACGTTGAAGGATACAGTGTTCCAAAATATTGTGCTCCTAATCTTTGTTTCCTTGAAACTTGATCTGCAACAAAAACTTTCTGCCAGTAAAATGGGGGAAAGTGAAGAAGAAAGAGAGGCAGCTAGAATAGCAGCTCGACTCCTAGAGGATGACACGAGTCTCCTACAGACTGACCCGAATGCTATACTCATTCCGGTCAACATAAGAAAAACTATAACTCTTAAACTTATAGAAAATGGACTGACATCACGAGGTGGTACAGTCATATTCGTGGTAGAGGCCCACGAATATCAGTAGACAGAGGTATTCTATTCATGGATAAGCTTTCAAGCAGCAAATGCTGTAACACACAAATTCCACTATTACAAAATAGAGGAACCTCCGTATGAATACACTCCTTTCGAGGATGTTGAAATCCCACTAAATTACCAAGAGCACCTGCTCTGGTTTAAAGGCGCCCTAAAACATAATGATCACATAACCAGGCTCGGTCCACTAGGTAGACCATGAGCAACGTGGCCGGTTCTAGCCAGCTACACACCACATCCAGACATCGAAAAAATGTCAGACCGGCAACTTTTAGCCCAGCTAAAAGTACTAATTAAAATACATAGACAATTAGTCCAATATGTAATGTGGACTTCAACAGTCCAACCAGCTATTAACATTCCACAGCTGAACCCTCATCAGGGAAACACAAACAAAATTACACCACAGAACATACACTCATGTCTTGGTAAAACACCCGCAAAACGGGAACAAATCCCATTCTGGCTAGCACAAAAGATAAATCAAATAGAGGCAGTATTTTGGAATACAACCCCTAGTGAGAAACAGAATTCTGACTATCTGCCTTCCAATGCGGATCGCACCACATGTGGAGGATTGTGACACTTGGGGCACAGTCTTTGCTTCTATTTACACGAAAACACATGGTGTTACGTCCATGGCGGTAATACCAGATGTACTAAGACAGATTCAAAATGAATACGGTCCAGAACCTGCTTTAACTCTGGGTATGAAATTACTTAAAGACTTCAAGCAGGTCTCGGCTATATTATTAGCCAACATAAAAGGAGAAGCTGCATCTGTGGCGATCTGCCAGAAACTGAAGGAAACAGATATAGCAGACCAACCAATTGAACTTGCCAGAATCATAGAAAAATCCTATGAAGAACTAGGTAGAGATAGTTTGGGTGGGAAACCGGTAAAACCCCAACTAACTGAAAATCCTGAAAAGATATTTATTAAAAATAATCTAAACACTCCAAAAAAGAGCTGGGATGGAAATAAACAATCCACTCCCAAAGAAAAAAGATTCCAGTCCAGAGGAAGGTCTCCTCGACGGAGAGAAAGATCTCCGGACCGAGAAGACAAGTCTCCCCAAAGGGAGCCCTCTGAAAAAAGATACAACCTTAGAGATAGGGATAAAATAAGAAAACCTGACGGATATCAAGATGTTGATACACGTCCCTCTCAATCCTTCTCACTCAATCTTTCTCGATCTTCCTCACAGAAAGCGGAAAGAAGAGGACGGTCAGAACACAGGGAAGAGCACGTCAAGTCCAAAGACAAGGAACCTGCTCAAAGTAAAAAATCACAATTTCCAAGAAAGAAGGTAGCAAGTATTAAAATAGTCAAACATGCCGAGGATCCTGAGGACACAGCTGAAAGTGGGCCCAGACAATGCTAGACAGCGCAGCAGAAGTGACATTAGCTCGCAAGATCCTGATGAATCATCTGGAGACAGGGGACACGAATGAATACATTCAGGCGGAAACTGCAGATACCAGAGTTAGCGAACCTCATAAAATATCCGAAATAACATTGCGTATAGAGGGAGATAAGACTAGGAAAGTAAGGGGTCTGTTCTGGGATAACCTTTCAAAAGGCTATGACATCCTATTAGCTGAGAAAGACTGGCCACCAGAGTTTTCCAGGGAGTGCCCACATGGCGAAGAAATGATTATGCCTGCCTTCTCAAATCATATTCCAATTCATAAAAAATACATATATACAAGAAAATGGGCAGTAGCTCAAGCACCTGCATTATATAAAAATCATGTAGGATGGGATGAGGACTCTCCTCCTCACAAAATCCAGTTAAAATGTCAACCAACTGCACAAAGGCAGTACCCAATTAAGCAAGAAGCTAGAAAAAAAGTCAGGGAGATCTTAGATCAACTTGAATACCAAGGGGTGATCAAAACATGCACCTCTCAAATGAACAATCCTTTGTTTCCTGTCTCCAAACCAGACGATTCATATCGTCTAGTCTTGGACTACAGAGACCTTAACTCATGTTGCAAGACATTTGCTGTACAAAACTCACATAGTGCAGCACTAATGAATAACATCGTTCGCAAAAAATACAAAACAACATTAGACATCTCTAATGGATTCTTTTGTCAAAATATTGCACCGAAAGCAGGTATTTAACCGCTTTCTCAATAATGGGGTCACAGAAAAATTTCTGTCGACTCCCACAGGGATTCAAGAATAGCCCAGGATTATTCTCAGCAAGAGTAACAGAGTTACTACAAATATATGATGATGAGGCATTATCTTATGTCGATGACATCTATCTCACTGATGATGACCTGGATACTCACTTGAAAAGAGTGACCACCATAATACTTGGGTTCGCTGCAGAGGGTTACAAATTCAACTTTAAAAAGTCACGAATTGCCCACCTGACTGTCCTGTTTTTTAGGATATGAAATATCAAGTGAAGGCAAAAGCCTAGCAGACAACTTCTTAGAGAAGTGCGCTGTACTCCAAGCACCAAAAACACTGAAAAACTTACAATCAATACTACTGATTTTCGGAAGAACTTACATTCTAAATTATGCAGAGAGGGTTAAACCTCTCTATGAACTAATAAAACCTGGTTTTAAACCAATCAATTTTGAGATCATTGCAAACAGACATGTTAGCTAAAACAAAACTTCAAACTCGCGACAACACACACAACCTTGTAATCCGAGTCTTCCCAGGAAGATGCGGATTCACGTACCTGACCTCTAATGAGGGAGAAACGGTACCAATAGCTTACAAATCACATTTGTACACAGAGCTGAAAAAACATTCAGTCTTACAGAAAATATTGTAAATGCGGTTCAAACTACTGTAGCAAAAGAAAGAGCCCAAGCCCAAGGCAAAAGAATAACTGTTTATACAGCAGAATCAGCCCTTGAGGCGTTATTAAGCCCAGTTAATCTAAAAACAGTGGCATTAGATCCAAAATGGATACAGTGGGAAAATTCTCTTGCTGCAGAAGAGGTGAAATACTATTTTGACCCGAACATGAAAAAACTGAAAGATCTAAAATATGAAGAAGAATATCCTCTGCCAATCGAAATTCTGCCTCTTCAACAGTACTCTTGTGTAATCTATATGGACAGATTTGCACAACATTATGATGTGGATAATAAATCCTACAATGCAGCGTGCGCGATTGTTAAAGGTCGCTGGCGCTGTGGTAAATTCAGACCAAAAATAACAAAAACTGAATCACTAAGAAACTGTTCGGCTCAGCGAGCTGAAATCAGATCTTTAAAGATGGCGCTTGAAAATGCTAATCGTGAATTCCCGACACTAATAGTGTGCGATTCACATTTTTGCGTCAAATCTTACAATAATGACATGCAGAACTGGGTTCAAAACGGTTACAAAGATGACACAGGTGCCACAATAAAGCATAAGAAGCTTTGGGAACAGGTAGTTCTTTTTCAGAAAGAACTACGAAAGACTCACGTGATACATACAATGAGTCTTCAACGTGATGGCGTTCACGTTGCAGGGAATTCATTGGCTAATACAGCCACAGCGGAAGCAACTCAACCGGCTTCCGTAGCCACAAAAAAGCGTTCAGAAAAATACATAGACGAGGAAACCATGCTGGCGGTAAAAACGTCTTCAAAAGGCGACTGTGCAGCACTACCCGTGAACTATCCACTCAATTATACATACATAATTGATGCAAACTCCGTTCCTTTTGCTCGAATTCCTGGAGTGGGGGATAGAGTAATTCCAAACACGAACAGGAGAGTCTTATTAATAGCAGACGCACACATGGGTGAAGGTCCGAGGCACAAACAGATCAAGGAATCTCTGAAAGAATTACAATCAGAATACTGGTGGCCGGGGATGAGCCTGCAACATTACAAATTTGCAACGAGCTGTCCGAACTGCAACAGAGATCGCAGTAGTGAACCGACCGGAGTATTGCCATGGCCATTCTTGTAAGTTAGCATAAGGCTATCTATACGTAAAATCCAGCGTCCCATTAATTTCTTTTTAAGACTAGATTCACTTAAAAATGCAGACACCAGCGCTCGGCTGACGCCAGAACAGTTATAAAAGATTTGCGAGTCATTATCGGCACATACGCAATTGGCATGCTACATTCTGACCAGGGTCCTGCTTTTAGCTCTCGAGCTTATAAGGAGGCCATGACCAGCATGGGCATTGCATTGCGGTACTCTTGTCCCTTTCATCCTGAGGGAAATGGGATTGTGGAAAGAAAAAACCGGGACATAAAGCAATCTATAACGGCGAGGGTATTAGGTTCGGGTGATGGGAGGGTCCAACATTTAACAAGTGTCCAACGTAGTCTTAACAATCTGCCAAGAAATTCTCTTAAAGGTTTCAGTCCGTACGAACTATTGTTCGGTACTAGAATGCATATTCAGGACTTAGATAGTCAGACTTCAGTGGTAGAAAGAAAATGCTTTGATATCAAAGATTGTTTGGCTGTTTTACAGGACTTAAATGAAACAAGAAAAGACCTGAGCAACATAAAGTTAAAACAGCAGCCAACAGCCACTGAAGATAAACCACCTGTCCCAGCAAGGCCTGTCTGGATTCCAAAGATTGGGGATCTGGTCAGAGGGAAGATCGCAGTGAAGAAGGAATTTGGGCCTTCTTACAGGAAAGCAGTACCTGTCTTAGCTGTCAGTGGAACAAGATCAGTTGTACTACCGCCCCTTGCTGGTAAAAAGGAGAACCGAGTTGTATCCATCGACCTGGTACAACCACAATCATGTGGCCAATATTAAGTAGTAGGCCCAGTGGACTCCCAAGAAATAGCAGAATACCAAAATTTGCTACAATCCAAGAGGTTCAAACTGAGAGACTAATCACATTTGATAAACCAGCAGTGAATAAAAAAGGACTATGCAACAATGCCATGGAACTTTTGACTCTGGAAACCCAAATTGAAACAGTTCGTCAAGCAACACCTGTCTGCTACGATGTAGCCTCAGACTATGCTAATGAAAGAAAAAATGAAAAATTGAAGGAAAATTCGGAAGCAATTCCAACAATTGACAGAACTGCATCTGGCTACTTCATCAATTTTGATAACTTTTCTGAAGATCCAAGCGAACCTGAAGAAATGCCAATAACAAAAACTTTCAAAGACAAATTAACTGAACTCTTTCATCAACTCAAAGAAACCTATCTGATTTCTCCATGGATTGAATTTTGGATTGTGTTAGGTGTACTTTTCCTCCTGCTTTGGCTCATCGTGGTACTTTGTTTGGGAACATTCATTGAGGGAAAATACAGTGCAATGGACACAGCAAGTCAGAACATCAACTTTGTCCTAAAGCCACACAAGTCATCTCACATCGAGAAAAGAGAACTATCATCAGTGAATGTCACAGCCATTCCATTACCCAGTGGGGTAGCTTCGGACAAAACGGATTACGAAATCTATGGCCGGTTGAACTCTTGAAATATCCACATCAGTTCAAGGTTTCATTAAGTGACTTTGTAAAACCAAGTACATTCTCTGATGATTGGGACTTTGAACGCATAAATAATATGATGTCAGATTTAGTAATGTCAGCAAAATTTACAGAACATGATTACTTACAGGGTTCTTCGAATTATGAACAAATGTACTGTTACAACCACTTTGCACATCACTATTTACATAAATCTGCTCATCCTAGAAATCTTTTTAAGTATAATGAATGGTAACATTGTGCAACTTCACCTAAAAGCAGTTCGAAAACATTTTATGAGAAATTCCCATACTTCGCAGGGTTTAACACAAGTGATGCAGAAACGTTTTATTTTAAACTATTAAATAAGACAGGGATAAAAACAATGTTGACAAATACTAAATTGATATATTCAGAAACATTTTATGAAAAAATGATTACATTTGGTTTTGATTTCTGGAAAGACAACATTGAAACAAAAACCATCTGGGGTACAAAAGATTGGCAGGTCCAAGGTTTAGAAGCATTATTTAGAGCCTGCATGATCCCAGAACAAATAATATTTTTGAATGACACCATTCAACAGACTACTTGTCTTGGCCTAGCTAAGATTAAAGACTTAAACAAACCATCTACTCCAAAACCAATACCTGATAGTAATACCACTACAGAAGTGGAGATAGATGTATCCAATATTTTACACCAAAACAGAACACATCCTGATTGGAAAAAATGGTTGATCTGGCCAATAGACACAAATAACTGTCAAGATAGATTCCTGAACAAAAAAAAGGGGTTTAAAATAATGACCAGACCAGACCCTAGATACTCCCAGAGACAACATCCAGGGATAGTAACAACATACAGTGTAGGGAAACTATGCCTTGAGTGGCTACAGACATCCACACTGGCTTAAATTAAGCAACACTTGAGTTTACTTAAAGACGGTGCTGACTTACGTGATTTCATAATGGGACCACGCAAACAGCATCAAAAACGTTTCATAGCGGCCGGTATATACGTTGCGTACAACGAAGCTTGGAAAGTAACTCAAATTGAGACAGCAGAACAAATACGAGAAATTGATTATATTAATTTGGAAAAATCGCTTTCTGTTGTGGACAATGGGTTAATGACTCTGTCCTCCAGAATATATTCACTGGACAGTATTGTATCATCTGCTATCGATATAATAGATCAGGACTTACTAATGTTACAACACGGTCAGTCCCAATTACGTTCTATTGTACAGCTCGGCTGGACGTTGCAAAATCTGCGTTCAGGCTACGTGCCATGGCGTTTGATAAACACAATGTCATTGTTTTCTATCTTTAACCTTACTGATAAATAAATCAGTTTGGCACAAAAAGGAGCAGACTATACGATTCTGAGCATTGAAAAACTTGAGAGATTACCATTGACAATGTCAGAAAGACCTGTCATTGAATGGATAATACATGGAATAATTACAATTCCGATAACAACTTTCCAATTTAAATACTGCCAAGAGTATATACCAGTGGGCCAGTATGAAAGGTTGGGTAAAGGGTAAATTAAGTAATCATGGAAATTGCCTTACACACACACATGTTATAGTGAAAAGAAACAGAATGTATTTCTTAGTGGTAACAATTGTAAACAATCGGTAAGCGGTATACTTCTGTGCCAAGGTATTAATTTGCATGGGGCCTGTGAGGGGACTTCAAATAAATGTAAATGTAGCAGTACTTGTAAAGCGCACTGATACTCCTG
The DNA here is from genome assembly GCF_964263255.1 of Lissotriton vulgaris. Classification (NCBI taxonomy): domain Eukaryota; kingdom Metazoa; phylum Chordata; class Amphibia; order Caudata; family Salamandridae; genus Lissotriton; species Lissotriton vulgaris. The sequence goes on along the minus strand of NC_141695.1, from coordinate 813,358,942 downwards.
AGTGTCCTGGCGCTGTACTCATACCGCTAGGGAACCCTTCCTGGTTTTTCCCCCTGAAATGTCCACTCCTGGGCATCCCCAGGGTGCAACCAGGCATCCCAAGCGCTGTAGGGGGCCGTTGTGGAGACTAAGCAAGCTATTGCCCAGAGTTGCAGCGTGGGACCCATGATTAGAATAGGCACCGAGGCGAGAAATCGGGTCCGTGGAATTATGAGCCCAAGATCCACCAAGACCAGTCGAGGCGGGAATTGAACCCTGGTCCTGGGCCAGACCTCTGCATCAGGGTCTGCCACTCTAACCATTGAGCCACACTTCTCTTAACCTTTCATGTCACCAGCACGGCACACCTGCAACACAGATAGAGCCATTCTTTAGACGGCTTACTAACGGGAGCTATATTCTAATAATGGACCACAGCTGTTGTGGCATGGTGCCAGGGAAAGCCTATCTCGTAAGCGTTAGTTCCATGGTCACTTGCTGTATGCAAGTATTGTATACAAACAGCTCTCCAGATACGGAGGCGACGATTTGGCCTTCTTTGAATATCTCTTCTATACGAATTGATACTTTAAGCAGAATGAAGTCTGTTCTTTTACAGACAACCGTGCCTTTAACGTCATCTAAAGAAACGTATGATCTTCTAGTTGCAAGGACAACGGCAGAGATACATACCCTTTTATCAACAAATTGTCCCGTGCATTTCGTAGAAATGCTAAGCCAAATCCTAAATATGTCTGATGCCAGTGGTATCCCACATATATTTAAGACAATTTCTTCGGGACTGTTAACACCCTTCGAAACAGTTCTGGGCATTTTTCCCAATTTTGTCCATTCTGTCTTTGGCGGCCTACCACTACTTTTGGGACTCATAGCAGGAATTTTATTTTTGACCCTTCTGCTTCCATATGGCAAGCCAAGTCGCAGGCAAGACTCCAGCAACGATGGAAGAAACGATCCTAGCTATAGGCTATCGGGATGCATAACTAAAGTCCTTGGATTAGAAGAGATCTGAAAATGACCTGGTTTCTTTCATTCAGACCTATCTGGCAAAATAGCATCCTACCTGTGCTTCGATGTATGCTATGCGGAGAAGAATGCGTGTTGGACGTCTGTCTTACACTACCATCAGCAGTACCTTTGGCTACAGATACTTTGCTAAGTCCTGTAACGGCTCATGCATCGTGTTGTCCCCAGCGGCTACCCATTCTGATGACGGCATTCGTTGAGACTTCACCACTACGATTAGGTGGCAGTGAAGTACGAGATGAGAGCAGCATCACCCAGGTACGACATTCTGTGAGCATTGCTGATCCTGACATCGATGATAGTAATAATTCTCACGACTGCACTGTTGCGGCACTTTCAAACTTGTTCGAACTTTCACCTGATGTCGTAGACCAATTTTTTGCGAGTCTGTCTGAAATGATGTTCTCCCCTGAACAGAAAGAATAACTTTAAGCAACGAGCACACAGTGTTCCCCTGAACTCTGAATTTGGCCTTCAGCTTTGATAAACAAAAGCTACTGAAAACATTTGGAACTATTTTTTCCCCTGAAAGCGAAATTATTTTTTCAAACTTCCAAAATATTTACCTTTTTCTGGCACAAGTACTCTGCTTAAAGTAGAACTATTCTTAAAGAACAGAGCTTCGATTTTTAGGAAACTCTAGAAACAATATATTACCTCCGCCTCTAGCACATTTACAGCAACTGTATTTATATGTGATGGAATGGTCTCAACCTTCTTTTCTGTATTAAGAGCCATTTCATGTGTAATTTTCGCAAATCGTTCAGCTAATATATATAAGCATGTTTAACTGAATGATTACACTGCTTGAAAAAGGTACAGTACCAATAATCATTTTCGTGTATTTCGCATACACCATTTCGAATGCATAAAATGTAATTTGGGGTGGGTTGGAATACACATGCACCTTTAAATGTTTACTATTGCTTAGTTTTAGTAATGATGGACATTAGATCGTGGAGTTGGTATTGTGTTTTATCTAGGAACCTGAATCAATATTGCTATTTTATGCCCTTGTACGGCTATAATCAATAATATCCCTATAATGGCATAAGAATCAGATCCATATTTAAGTAAATAGCCCTTGCAGTCCAAAGCATGGCAGAAGCTACTTCCTTGGATTCCTAGAAAGCACAACGAGTTCTTTCGACACACCAAACCTCCAGCAACCTGGGAAATCCCCATTTGCTTTTGTTTTGATTTGTCATTAAACTCCTGGGAACACTAAAGGAACAGTCAGTTCTTAGTGACATCTTTATTGACGTCTCATGTCCAAACCTTACGTCAAACTCGGCACCTTTCAGGTATAAATATACCAACGTTGCCTTAAGCAAACACACGGTGGTGGTTTTGGAGCAGAGCAGCTATCTACTTGCCCGAGAGCCCAGCTGATGCGAGAGCCCACGGACACTGCCCCTCCTCTTTGACGCACTGAGAGAGACGCTGTCTTTTCTCCTGCCGAGAAATCCAGCTCCGGTGTTCTCAGCCGCCTTCGCGGGCTGCTGGGATATCGAGTCCTGAAAGAGAGATACCATACCTCCTGCATTCTATTACCCAGGTACGGAGCTGACTAAACCCTTAAAGAGAATTCTTGAGTCAGATTCTTGGCAAAACCATCTTAACTTAAACTGCTACTTACTTACTCCTTCCCACGTATTAGGCTTAGGTCAGGTATACCGGGGTAGGCGTATTTAGAAGCACCAGTTGAGTACGTTAGTCAATGTATATATGTATGTACATATCTTATCCATTTTAAAGTATCTTATGGCTAAGAAACCATATCAATGCTTTTACAGTATTATTTCATAATACTCCTTTTACTGTACGCACTTTACTTTACATTAAGTATTGCAATTATGGCAATTCATTTCTCTTGCATGAGAAAGAAGACTGCTCAATAAAATACACCTTTTATTGAAAACGCCCATCTCTCTTGTCTCTACACTCTGGTGAAACTAAGTATGCACGATTGACTGAGTGAAATAGATGTCTATTGTTTCACACAACTCTAGAGATACGGTTGTCAGAAGCTAATCCCTTCTTGTCTATCCAGGGAGGTTAAACTCCTCCTCGTTTATTCGAGAAAGTTTCTAGTGACCTCTGAGCTAGCTGGCAAACCTTAAGTCTAATATAGTCAGTAGAGACCTAGTCGACCTCAGTCCTACGTCTACACTGCTGAGTATATTATTCCAATGCGCAGAGCCTATCGGGAATATAGGAACTACACTACATCCTGAGTCCTTTTATTTTAAGATGACACAAAAGTCCAGGTCCAAAGTTAGACTTACCGATACTAAATTGTTGTATTCGAAGTCCTTTCTAGACAAAGTAGCTGTAGAGGGCTACGAGCTATGGAAGGAAACTATTGACCTTAAATCGGTTTGGGGTTCTAAAACTTGGCAGGTACAATGCACTGAGGCATTGCACCGTGCATGTCTCATGTGCATACATATACGCCTGCCCGATGCCTGAGATCTGCCACTCAAGGCTTTTTTTGTATCCCTAAAACATACCGCGCGAGTATGGGAGGAAGATCATTCTCTCTCCTCAGCCCGAAGCTTTGGAACTCCCTCCCGCAATCTCTCCGTCTAGAAACTTGTTACATCCATTTCCGTAAAGCCATTAAGACCTGGCTTTTCAACCAATGACCTGTTCCGGTTTTCCTCCTATAACTCTTTTCTGCCTCTTTGTTCAGTATCTTTTATAGCGCTGGGAAACCCTTTTTGGGTAGCTGTCGTGCTCAATAAGCCCAATAAATAATAATAAATAATAACAATCCCAAATCATATGTTGTTTTTAAATTCTTCCATTTTCCAGACAACATGCTTTGGATTGGCTACTTCAAAAAAATTAAATACCCCTACTATTCCTGATTTGGAAGAATATTCCGGTTGGAATAATTTCACACAGTTTTCCATTCGAGAATTGCAAACATTAATGCACAATTCATTCTTTAATGTATCCAGTTTGGATCCGAAGGGTTGGCTGATGTGGCACAAAAGCTCTGATTCTTGCCAACGTCGCTTTTTGGGTTTAACTGAAGGTTTTACACAAGTCAGGCCTGATCCCCAATTTGATACTGATCATACTGTCACCACTTACTCCGTTGGCAAATTATGTCAGAATTGGCTACAACATTCTACATTAGCTGCTGTTAAATTACATCTATCCCAGTTAACTGATAAGGTGGATTTAAATGATTTCATAAAGGGCCCGGCTAGTGGTAGATCTAAACGGTGGATTTATGCAGTTTACAATGAAATCTGGAAATTTTCACAAATTGAGGCTGCTAAGCACCTTAGAACATTTGATCAAGCGAATTTGGAAAAGGTGCTTGCAGTTGTCGATAACAGTATTTTTTTTTATTTTTTTTTATTTTTGAAAACCTTTATTGAAATCAGAACACACAGCTATTCAGCCTGACATCCCGGAGGCAAGGCAGCAGAAATAAAAGGAGAGAAATAGTGTCAAACAATTGAGACATAATCGTCGAAGGTTGATTTTATATTAAATGAATACAACAACAAGGCGCCCACGGGCGCGAAGGTGGCAGTGTGAATAGTGTGACGCTGGGTGTCAGGGATGGGTGGGGAAAAGAGGCAGGGAAACGCGCATCAAGGATAGGTTACAGAATGGGAAGGAGGAGGGAGGGGGAAGGTGACAGGAGAATATAGTACAATAGAGCTCAGTTGGCGTCACAGGCTAGGGAGAAACATTATCATGCTGACTGATTGGTTCAGGCGGTAAGCAAACATCTCCCCTGTATTCCTTCCATGCTCCCCAAATTTTAGTCCAAGTTCGAGGCCTCCCTCTGGCCACATAGACCGTCTTCTCCCTGAACATGCACCAGTCCATGTTGGCCTTCCACTGTACCAGCAGGGGGGCCTCGGCCGCACCCCACCTCTGGGCTATATCCCTCTTAGCTACCATGTTCCCAAGGGTAACCCACCTAGTCTGCGCAACGTTGTGGTCGGAAGGCTCCCATACGTTCAGAAGGCATCGACGGGCCTCAGCATGGGCAGCCACGCCAGTCACCTCCTCCATAACGCGGTGCACTCTTCTCCAGTAGGAGGCGATCACCGGGCAGTCCCAGAGGATGTGCAGAAAAGTGGCAAGAGCTCCACAGCCCCTGCGACAGAGACCATCAGGCGAGAAACCCATGTGCATCAATCGGGGCCCTGTCATATACACCCGGTGCAAGATCTTAAATTGCACGAGGCGAAGACGGGAAGAAATGGCAACCTCCTTAGGGGAGGAAACTGCGCTCTGCCAATCCTCATCGTCCAATTCAAGCCCATCCGCCACCCACTGGTCTCTCAAACTAAGGAGGAGGTCCGCGCGTGCATTGATTAATTTTTTATATGAGAGGGAGATAGCGCTGTCCGGCATGTGCCCATCTAGTATCCTGTCTTCTAGTGGGGAACTCTCGGGAATGACGCCGTCCGGCGGAGAGGCCGAGAGCAGCGCATGTCGCAGTTGAGCGTAGCGAAAAAACTCCGTCGCGCCCAGCTGGTATTCGGTTTGTAACTGGGGGAAGGTCTTAATCGAGCCCTTGGAGAGCATATCGTCAACCCTGCTGATGCCGATTAGGTCCCACCTGTCAAATCCCTTGGTGTGCCATAGTCTACCCAGGATGTCGGAGTCAAAGAGGGGAGTGAACCTCGTGAGTCTGCTCTGCCACCCTTGTGCTTTATTAACCGCCCGCCAAGTGCGGACCGCAGTACGGGTGGGGCCCGTCAACCGTCGGTCAAAAGACTTCGAGTATAGGGCCCGATAATAGTTACCATCGCCCATCAGCCATCTATCCATGGCATAGCCGGGGCTCTCCACTGGGCCATAGAAGCAGTGGTTGAGGGCAGCTAGTTGCGAAGACCAATAGTAACGGCGCACATCTGGGAGGGCGATGCCCCCGTCGTACCAGGGGAGTGTGAGTTTGTGAAAGGCAACGAGGGGTCGACCCTCCCAGAGGAGGGTCCGGAGAAGGCCTTCAAGATCACGAAAGTAGCGCGCCGGGACCGGGTCCTGAGCGTTTTGGAGCGCGTATAGGAACCTGGGCAGGGCCATCATCTTGAATAGAGTGGCACGGCCAAGAAGGGAGAGCGGCAGTTTACGCCAGCTGTCCACATCACGCCGTAACCGCTGAAGAGGAGGAAACAGGTTGTTGTCATGCCTCAATTTGGGATTACCAGAGATGTAAATGCCCAGGTACTTGAAGCCGCGCGTGGCAATCTGAATACCGCAGCCTCTGGGGAGACGCGGAGTATCCCCCTTGAGGACATACAGGGAGGACTTGGCCCAGTTGATAATCAGGCCAGAGTACCGCCCAAAAAGTCTGATCACATCACAGGCCACAATGAGGGACCTGCAGGGGGAAGTCAGATAAAGCAGAATATCATCGGCATACAGGGAGACCCTGTCTTCAAAGCCAGGGGCCCATGTAATGCCTCGCAGGTCAGGATGCGCACGCAATAAAGCTGCAAGTGGTTCAAGGGCCAAGGCAAACAGAAGGGGGGACAGGGGGCAACCCTGTCTAGTACCCCGACGTAGGGGAAATGGCGCCGAGAGGCGACCGTTGACCGTAACATTGGCCATCGGGTCAGCATACAAGAGCTTCACCCAGCTCACAAAGACAGGCCCGAACCCGAGTTTGGTCAGCACCGCCCAGAGGTATGGCCATTCGAGAGAGTCGAAGGCCATAGTGGCGTCGAGAGACGCTAGGACAGCCGTCAACCGTCGGTCAAAAGACTTCGAGTATAGGGCCCGATAATAGTTACCATCGCCCATCAGCCATCTATCCATGGCATAGCCGGGGCTCTCCACTGGGCCATAGAAGCAGTGGTTGAGGGCAGCTAGTTGCGAAGACCAATAGTAACGGCGCACATCTGGGAGGGCGATGCCCCCGTCGTACCAGGGGAGTGTGAGTTTGTGAAAGGCAACGCGGGGTCGACCCTCCCAGAGGAGGGTCCGGAGAAGGCCTTCAAGATCACGAAAGTAGCGCGCCGGGACCGGGTCCTGAGCGTTTTGGAGCGCGTATAGGAACCTGGGCAGGGCCATCATCTTGAATAGAGTGGCACGGCCAAGAAGGGAGAGCGGCAGTTTACGCCAGCTGTCCACATCACGCCGTAACCGCTGAAGAGGAGGAAGCAGGTTGTTGTCATGCCTCAACTTGGGATTACCAGAGATGTAAATGCCCAGGTACTTGAAGCCGCGCGTGGCAATCTGAATACCGCAGCCTCTGGGGAGACGCGGAGTATCCCCCTTGAGGACATACAGGGAGGACTTGGCCCAGTTGATAATCAGGCCAGAGTACCGCCCAAAAAGTCTGATCACATCACAGGCCACAATGAGGGACCTGCAGGGGGAAGTCAGATAAAGCAGAATATCATCGGCATACAGGGAGACCCTGTCTTCAAAGCCAGGGGCCCATGTAATGCCTCGCAGGTCAGGATGCGCACGCAATAAAGCTGCAAGTGGTTCAAGGGCCAAGGCAAACAGAAGGGGGGACAGGGGGCAACCCTGTCTAGTACCCCGACGTAGGGGAAATGGCGCCGAGAGGCGACCGTTGACCGTAACATTGGCCATCGGGTCAGCATACAAGAGCTTCACCCAGCTCACAAAGACAGGCCCGAACCCGAGTTTGGTCAGCACCGCCCAGAGGTATGGCCATTCGAGAGAGTCGAAGGCCATAGTGGCGTCGAGAGACGCTAGGACAGCCGGCTCTTCGAGAGTGTGGGCCCTGGCCATGACACCATGGAGGCGACGTAAGTTGAGGGCAGTGTTTCGGTGGGGGATGAATCCCGACTGGTCGGGGTGCACGAGGTCGCTAATGACGCCAATCAAGCGGTTGGCAAGCAGCTTGGCGAGGACCTTGGGTTCTACGTTAAGGAGAGAGATAGGACGGTACGATCGACAGACGTCCCGTGGCTTACCCTCCTTGTGGATGACCACGATGGTAGCTAGTCGTTGATCCAGGGGGAGAGAGCCTCTCTCAAAGGACTCCAAGAACATTCTACGGAGGTGCGGGGAGATCGCGTCCGAACGGATTTTGTAGAGTTCCACCGGTATGCCGTTAGGCCCGGAGGCCTTTCCGGTCCTTAGGGAGCGGATCGCAAGGTCAATCTCTTCAGCGGTGATGTCCCTATCCAGGTCCTCTCTCTCTTCCTCGGAAAGGCAGGGCAGGTCAATATCCGAGAGGAAGGCCGATGAGTCCGCCTCCGAGTAGTCCGAGGCAGACTCATAGACCCCCTGAAAGTAGCCAGCGAATGAGTCAACGATAGCGCTAGGATCCGTAAGGACCACACCGTCGTCCCCGAGGAGTTCGGGTACCACACGGCTGGCCATCTCCCTTCTGTCTAGCCAAGCCAACAACTTCCCGGCCTTATCGCCCACGTCGTAGATGCGGCCCCGCTGTTCCTTGGCCAGGACGAGAGCGGCATTAGTGGCCAGGGCGTGATACTCCGCTTGTTTCAGCGAGAGGGTATGAAGGACAGAGGAATCCGGCTCGGGCCCCAACTGGGCCTCGAGTCGCAGTACTTCCTGCTCGACAACCAGCATGTCGGAATCCCTAGTCCGGCGGGTCTCAGCGATGAGCGCCTGGGCCTCGCCACGGAGCACCGTCTTGAAGGCTTCCCAGAGTGTAACGGCCGACCTCACCGAGCCCACGTTCTCGGAGAAGTAAAGATCAATGGCTTTGGCCAGGAGGGAACGGGTTTTGAAATTCCGGAAATACCACGGATTGACCGCTGCTGGTCGTTCCGACAGGACCACCCCAAAGTCAAAGGAGACCCATAACGGGGAGTGATCGGAAATGCCCCGCGCCAGAAAGCGGGCTTCGGAAACGGCCAGCGCATCCGAGGCCAATGTGAGGACATAGTCGATGCGCGAAAGACTCCCGTGTGCACCCGATAGGAAGGAAAATTGACGGAGCGTGGGATGCAGAAGTCGCCACCCGTCCACCAGCCCCATGGATTCAAGAAAGGATGGCAGCCACATCTGCGGGCTACGTAGGTCGCGGGGCGGTTGGCGATCAAGCAGACCGGAGCAAACTGAATTAAAGTCACCCCCCACTATCAAACGGCCAGCCGGCATAGACAAGATGGCACCACCAAGGTCATGAAAGGTACTAGATTGGAGCCCCGGGGGGACATACACAGAAAACAACGTGAGGGAACGCCCTTCCCATCTACCAGCTATGGCGGCGTACCGCCCCCTATCATCAATCAAAGTGGTCTCTATCTCCAGGGGAAGGGACGCGCGCACGAGAATGCCCGCCCCCCGGGAGCCGGAAGAGAACCCCGAGTGTGCCACCATTTTATATCCCTTACGATTCAGGGCCTTACAGGCGTTGCCCACCAAGTGTGTCTCCTGAAGAAGGACAATATCTGGCATATGCCGTTTAATCAGTTGTATCACCACCCCTCTCTTGATTCGGTCACCCAACCCGTTAACATTCCAACTGAGAATTCTTAACATCCTACCCCCCATCCCTCCACTGCCCGCCCCACCCAAAACCCAAAGACACCTGCACCAAAAACAGTTCAGAAGCACCAATGTCACATTGCCACACAAGAGAAAGAAAGGAAAAAACAACACAAAGCATAACTGTACCCAACAAACCCCCCACCCTGCACCCCTGCATTAGACTAAAAAGCCCCCCCAACCAGCAGTGTGCCTGTCGCCCCATTAACTACTCTACAAAAGACCCAGAGGAGTAAGGAATCCCCGTGAAATCGTCCCGCCACCCACCATGTAAATGAAGGAGAGAATATTAAGTAACAAAAAACCCAGTCCGGCGGTCATTCGAGGCGGGGGTAGCATCAGCTCCTAGTTCATTCTTGCCGCTCCGCTCCGCCCGAGGCGCCTCCAACTTCATCCTCCTGCTCATCACGCGCCGGCGAAACAGTGTCCAGCCATTCACTGACATTTTCAGGATAGTCAAAAAAGAGGGCACGTCCCTTGTGTTCAACACGGAGTTTCGCAGGGAACATCATGGAGTACTTGAGACCCATGTCTCTGAGGCGTCTTTTCACCCCCGCGTAGCTCAGTCGCTGACGCTGTACCAGCCTGGTGAAGTCCGGGTAGAAGTGCACCTCCGCATTTTGGTAGTGAAGTGGTCCATGCGATCTGGATGCTTGGAGGATCGCGTCTCGGTCTCTGAAGTTGAGGAGGCGCGCCACAATCGGTCGCGGCGACGCTCCCGTTTTCGGCGGGCCCCCTGGTACACGGTGGGCTCGCTCCACTGAGAAAAAATTGCTCAGTCCAGAGGGCGCCAGATGAGTCTTAACCAAGTCCTCCACAAATAGGTCAGCTGCTTCATTCTCGGACCCCTCCGGTACCCCTACTATGCGGACGTTCTGCCGCCTGGCTCGCCCCTCAAAGTCCTCCAGCCGCCTTGAGAATAGATCAGCAGTCGACCGCAGATTGCGGACCTCAGTCTGTAGCTCGGAAACGTCCGAGGTCAGGCTGGCAGTCTTGATGTCGAGGGCTTTCACACGCTCGTTGGTCTTGCCCAAGTCGGCCCTAATGAGGGTGATATCAATAGCCATGGAGTCCACTTTATGTGTCAGGGTCTCGTGCTGCTGCTGCATGTCGGCACGGAGGCTAGTAATGGCACCCAGGATGTCCACGAGGGTGGGATCCGATCCATCCGGCGGGCTAGTCGATGGGGTCCCTTTAGAGACGGCCGCAGATGCAGGTGGCGACTTGAGATTCACATATCGCTCCATGCGATTGTTCTGTGTTTGCGACTTGCCCCGACCACCTTTATTCGATGCCCTGTCCGGATCACCTCTGCCCGCCATGATGGGTACGTGAGAACAAAGGCAAGGTGGCAACAGTTCTGGGTCCACAGCCGAGAGGCAGACGGATCAAGAAATCAAGACCGGGGAGACTAGGGCTCAAGCAGGAGCGCAGTGTCTTAACCAACGAAGGCGGCAGGCGGGCACTACTCAGTCCGATCGTGCGAAGTGACGAAGTGACGAAGTCCGGAGGGACAATGGCACCGTCACGGAGCGGAGTTCAGCTCGGCGTATCTTCGCTCAGGATCCACCGATTCGGAAGCCGATTGCAGTCCCCGCCTCAGTAGGCCACCAGCATTACAATTCCACCAACGTGGACCAGGATTTCAGGCAGGATAGTTGCGGTGGGTCGGACGGTCCACGGAGCTCCGAGCTTACGCGGCCATCTTGGTCGCCCGCGAAGCTCCTCCCCGTCGATAACAGTATTAACATGCTTTCTTCCCGCATCTACACGTTGAATAACATTGTATCCTCTGTTGTTGATATTGTAAATGATGAAGTGTCTGTGTTATACCATGGTCAAAATCAATTGCGTTCTATAATGCAATTTGCGTGGACCCTGCAGACGCTTAAGGCTGGTAGAGTGCCCTGGAATTACATGAACGTGTCCTCCCTCTTTACCCTTATTTAATTTGACTGACAAATAACGCATGCTTTCAATGCGTGACGCATCCTTTTCCATGTTACACATTGAGAGCTTGGAATCTTTACCGTTCTCTGTAGCTGAGGCCACTGCTGCAACGTGGCTTATCCACGGATTAATCACATTACCATTTGCCTTGTACAAGTTTACTAATTGTATGCGATATATTGCGATAGGTAGATATGAACCATTAGGTAGCTCATTCCTCCATGAGGCATGGTCGCTTCCATTCACTTATAGATGCCTGAAAGAAGTCTATCTTAATGGGGAAGAATGTACAGAGTCCCCTGACCATTCATTGATATGCAGGCACATCCAGTCAAATGGTTCTTGTGATCAGGACCGGCCTAATTTAGCCTGTGTTTTGAAAGGCACTCCGGTTCCCGCAATCGTTCCCACTTTCACATTACTGGCGAACGGTAGTTATTTACTGTTAAATAACGAGGAATGTTGTGGGTAACTGTATCAGAACATGTTGTCTGTTGCAAACACGTTCTGTATCCCCTATGCATGGGAATTCAGAAGTTTCCATCTGGCCGCACATCCCAACCTTGAAGGCAGAGTTCAATGGTATGAGTAGAATAAGAGCTCTTTTGTCTCAAAAAGAGGTGGCCCTAAGTTCAGCCCGAGAAACATTCGTCCTTCACATAGCTAACACGCGCACAGAGGTGCAGGCGCTTTTAAATACTGATTTGCCGTTACATTTCAGCGAGCTGGTTCATCAAATCTTTAATGCCTCCTCCACTCACTTTTTTAAATTAGTTAGCAGTGTTCTCGTGACTTCATTCGAGAAAATATTTGGACTCATCCCTGCCTTCTTTCATTCTATATTTTCAAGTCTGTTTGGTGGCTTCCCTGTTTTGCTAGCATTGGCTGCAGGCGTTTTGGTGATATTTTGATTTATTAAACATGGATGCCCGTCCTGCGTTAGAAGCCACAGAGTCCCTCCTGCCACTGTTTCGCAACCGGATGCTTGATTACTATGGCATCCTGCCGCTTGCGACTTTAAGCACGGATTTGGATTATCGTTTCAATTTTCCTATTTCACATGAATTTGAATTTGAATTTAAAATATTTATTAAGCGCAGCATTCACCAGCGGTTTCTTGGCGCTATGGAGGGCAGGGTACCAATGGGGGAGAGTGACCACCGTACCAAGGACTGGTGGACCTAGGGAGTAGTGAGAGCATATCACAAAGGAAAGGCCTGTTTAAAAAGAAAGGTTTTGAGGTCTTTCCGAAAAGGAAGATAATGTGTTGCCAGTCTTAGGTGGTCCGGTAAAGAGTTCCAAAAGGTGGGTGCCAACGTAGAAAAGTTCGCCCCACCCCACTTCTTGCGCTTAAATCGGGGGACCACCAACAAAGACTGGGAAGAAGAGCGAAGCTCTCGGGTGGGGGTATACTCCCTGATCATGGAAGAAATGAAGGCGGGAGCCGAGCCCCGCCGTGAGTGAAAAACCATGCAACCCAACTTAAACAAGGCCCACATGTGTCCAGCCTGTGTTTCATTGCCTGAGCTATGATTTCGACTGGGCCCAGATTTGTGTCTCTGCTTAACGGTGTCTCCTGACGTCGATTTTAATCATCTGATGAGCCCCATAGTTGCTCACGAGTTGGTTTGTTCTGGCGAAAGGATTATGGCCTTGGCAGCGATGCATGGACTAATGGGTCATTGGGACATACTCGCAGCGGCGCATGAGTTCTTGGCACATAGTTTTCTTGAGAACCCGCCGAGTTTTCCTCTGAGGATGCTAGAGGATCCAGTGCTGGAGGAGCACGTATGTTCTTTCCCACTACTTAATTGGAGGGCTGAACTGTTTTCAGGTGATGACAGTGATTTCATGTTGGAGGCTGTTGCTGCATATTTTGCATATTCAGTCCTATCCTGAGAAGCCTTGGAGACTTTTGTTTTTAAGCAGGTACCTGCTTGTATTTTTTGGAAGGTGCCTTTTGTTCTAACAAACGATTCTTTTTATACGCCCTGGGCCTATTGACTTGTACGAAAGGGTCGTGGTGTTGAAAAGTTTAGACCATTGCATTTGGCCACTGTAGGCCATCATATCTGCTTTTGAAATTTAGCTTAGCTCATTATTGTTGAACTCTGCTTTCATGTTATGCCCCTGTTCTGGTCTTACCTTACCTTAATTTTTGACCGTGCTCGGATCATTGGGGGGGTGTCATATAGCTAATTCTTTTCTATATACTGTGTAAAGTTAGCATGAGCTTATTAAATGTTTAAACGCCATTTTTCCGTTTGCTTCATTTTGCACACAACACATAATTGTTGTTTTAGCTTTCAACCCAGAAGAGCTTCGTGATTTACTTGAGAAATAATATGTTATTGTTCTGATATCAGTTTTGCTTGGTACACTGTCTGCACAGTGAGTGCTGAAGGCTCCAAGGATAACTCGACACAGTGTTGTTGTGAGGTCTGATCTTCGCACCTCCATAGACATAACACATATTCTGCTGCCAAAATCTGGCTCTAAGCGGGTTTTATATTGTTGTGCTGAACACACACGTAACACACTTGATGGTGCTTCGCATGCGGAGAGCTGGTGGAAGATGATGTGATCCTCTGCCACTGAGATTTTGAGGTATGGGCCCGCCCTGCTAAAACCCAAATGAGACCTTTATAGATATAAATATAATATGCTAAATAGGGAGGGTGAGAATTAGGTATTGTTAATTCCTATTCATTACAGCATCTTAGTATGCTGTCACCATTCGCCTTTTATGGACTAGTAACTATGCTGATAACTTTGTTGCTTATAATATGTTTGCTTGTATTATATAAGATACTGTGTTTGAGAACCCTGCATTAGTAAATAAATATTTCAAATATGCACGTGTCCTCATTTACTCCACGTTCTGGTTTGAAATGATTATATAGCGAAAGAGTGTTCATGTGTTCCACGATACCTGAGGTAATCTAGGTTCATGATCTCGTTTGCCTAAACATTGGGAGTTGGTTATGACCAATGAGACACTGTAGCTAGCTCGGTAAGGGGATTTTGGGTACTGAGGTGAGTTTTGGGCCATCCTAATTCACTGAGGTTCCAGGTCTCTATGCACAGTTCTGTAGGAGAACGGAATTCCCGCTACAGTATTGTATGTGTCTCAAAATTGTCCATAAACAGTATGACCAGATTGGGGGCAAAATAGCCCCATAGATGTTCCGTTAACTTGTTGGTAGTATTTCTGATCAAATGAAAAGAAGTTTCTTGTGAGGCATAATTCCAACAAAAAGGATGGTATCCGGAGTGGTCTGGCCTGGATTCGAGTATGTTCTGTATGACAAGTATGCCAGGCTGAAGACGGCTGGAATGCCAGAAACTGGTCCTCAGAAGGTTGTTTCCGGTCCAGGGAAGGCATGGCTTGGCAGTTCGGGCTGGACTGTTCCCATGAGGCACAGGGTCAGACTGATTAGCATATGGCCATGTCTGAACTGGGGTGGTGTGGAGTGCAAAAAAACGATGGATTTAGGCCCAGATCTCTGTACTGGGGTGAATGTATGACATTGTTCTGCATTCTGTCCATCAACTGTGGTTTTTGCATTTGTCAACCCGAGTGGGATGGGTATGCTCAGACGTGAGTCCCATGCTCTCCACACCACTGGATTCAAGCAAGCCGGGCTGAAGATGGCTGGAATGCCAGAAACCGGTCCTCGGAAGCCTGTTTCCGGTCCAGGGAAGGCATGGCTTGGCAGTTCGGGCTGGACTGTTCCCATGAGGCACATGGTCAGACTGATTTGCATATGGCCATATCTGAACTGGGGCGGTGTGGAATGCAAAAAAACGATGGATTTAGGCCCAGATCTCTGTACTGGGGTGAATGTATGACATTGTTCTGCATTCTGTCCATCAACTGTGGTTTTTGCATTTGTCACCCCGAGTAGGATGGGTATGCTCAGACGTGAGTCCCATGCTCTCCACACCACTGGATTCAAGCAAGCCGGGCTGAAGACGGCTGGAATGCCAGAAACCGGTCCTCAGAAGCTTGTTTCCGGTCCAGGGAAGGCATGGCTTGGCAGATCGGGCTGGAGTATTCTCATGAGGCACAGGGTCAGACTGATTTGCATATGGCCATGTCTGAACTGGGGTGGTGTGGAGTGAAAAAAACGATGGATTTAGGCCCAGATCTCTGTTCTGGGGTGAATGTATGACATTGTTCTGCATTCTGTCGATCAACTGTGGTTTTTGCATTTGTCACCCCGAGTGGGATGGGTATGCTCCGACGTGAGTCCCATGCTCTCCACACCACTGGATTCAAGCAAGCCGGGCTGAAGACGGCTGGAATGCCAGAAACCGGTCCTCGGAAGCTTGTTTCCGGTCCAGGGAAGGCATGGCTTGGCAGTTCGGGCTGGACTGTTCCCATGAGGCACAGGGTCAGACTGATTTGCATATGGCTATGTTTGAACTGGGGTGGTGTGGAGTGCAAGAAAACGATGGATTTAGGCCCAGATCTCTGTACTGGGGTGAATGTATGACATTGTTCTGCATTCTGTCCATCAACTGTGGATTTCGCATTTGTCACCCCGAGTGGGATGGGTATGCTCAGACGTGAGTCCCATGCTCTCCACACCCCTGGATTCAAGCAAGCCGGGCTGAAGACGGCTGGAATGCCAGAAACCGGTCCACGGAAGCTTGTTTCCGGTCCAAGGAAGGCATGGCGTGGCAGTTCGGGCTGGACTGTTACCATGAGGCAAAGGGTAAGACTGTTTTGCATATGGCCATGTCTGAACTGGGGTGGTGTGGAGTGCAAATAAATGATGGATTTAGGCCCAGATCTCTGTACTGGGGTGAATGTATGACATTGTTCTGCATTCTGTCCATCAACTGTGGTTTTTGCATCTGTATGACAAGTATGGCATCGGTCTGTGGTATATTCGTGTACAAAGACCTTGTAAATAATTGTTTTGTCTTGCCTTGTTCTATGTACTGGATGCAGGATTGTGTCCCACTGTATTATTGTTCACTTTATTTTTTCCTTATTTTACCATTGATTAAATCAGTGTCCGGCTGGACACTTCTTTCATTATAGCGCAGGTTGTTGCCTATAAATTATTTAATAGTTTCCACACTTTATTCTGTCAAGGACCGCTGTTGCTTGATAATACTATTACCCCTGGTCCTTGATTACCTAGAGGGTTCCCTTGTTCCTTATAAACAGTATGTTGCGCAAACCCTAGATTGCAAGGGATTAATTCCCAATCCGCTTCCTTTTGTAGTGGGTTCCCCCGTACCTGTATATATTGTTCTGTCTTACCTCACTCCCTCATTGCTCACCTCCCTGTTTTGCATAGCATGTCTGACCTTGGCCCTCTGTATTCGGACAAATACATCAAAAAGATCTGTGAAGGTCCTTCCCTCTTTTCAGACTCCACTGATACCACTTCCTCCAATGTAACCTCCACATTGCCAGACCAATTAGAAAAACTGCGGAAAAAACAAGTACACCTAGAATTGATGACTCTTATGCTGAGACAATACTTAAAAGCAGACATTATCCCGGTCGGACTTCAAGTCCGGAATATTCCAGGGATCTTTACCTATAATCCCAAATATATTCATAATTTCAGTCACATTGGGACCACTTTTTCTAGGCATTGGCTAGTCTTGGGCATTGAAATAGCCACTCAGACCCTTTCTACCTTAGCTATTGAAATTGATGCTATTGAGAAGAAACTTCAGGACACAAATCCAGTCCCTGAAGCAAAAAACTATTAGACCAGGTCCAAAAAACTGTAGACGATTTCTACAGGATCCAGCAAAACAAAAAAACTAATAAAGTTAAAAAAGATATTAAGGCATACCACATCGAAACTACTTACCCCTACCTTCAAAAAGATTTTTATACTAACAGAACTTACTCGAACCCTCGTAACACCAGACCCTGGGGCCGTTTCAATCATTGCCAGACCTTAGTAGGTTTTTCGGACTCCTGAGTTCATCTATCCGATAATACGGACTCAGGAGAAAACCCAGGTACCTCAAGTAGGAACCAAGGCCCAAGCAGAAGTAATTTTTTAGACAGAGGACAATCCAACACACCCACACGAGGCAGAGTGAAGCGAGTACCGCGATGGTACAACCCTCCAGGGGAGCAGCAGACTCGACAAAAATTCTACCAATGGTAGATCCCTTATCTGTTATACAGGGTCAAGGTATGTACTGCTGACAATTCCACCTTGCCAGTAACATTTTTTAAAGGCTCCTTAACCTTAACGCCCATCCCGCTCTCCTTAGAAACCACTGCTGGGAGGGACGCTCCATTCACCCTAAGTTCGATCTCTACCACAAGCGTGCATACAACGCACATCTCCTTGGAACCAAGACCACGCCCACAATCGAGTGAGGCCAGGTACGACCAAGTTCTCCATGGAGGCTCCTTGTTTTGAGACCTCATGCTCGCCATTGGCTCTCCCTCTGCCCCATCCTTTAGAAACACTCTATTACCCACACCTGCACAACCTGGACACCATAGACTGTCACAAATGTTTCTAATGTGGATTGGATGTCACTACACACTATCGGCACACACGTATGGAAGTTCTTCACTTAAAGCATGGCCTAGAATCCTCAATGTTACGCTTTACAGGTTGTTGGTTTTAAACAAGTGTTCTTTGTTTTTTTGTTCCCTTACTTCCCCCACAGGCTTCCATATTCAGGCAATATAATGTTAGTCCTGATGATGATCCTTTATTTTTTACAGGATCAAAACGCCGTCGACAGTTTATGCAGTTACACACTAGTTCTCCACTGTGTTACCCAATTGTGTTTACTACATGAGTGCAGCTAGGCTGATTCATTTACTCCGCTAGCGTCTCACTAATTCTGAAATTGCCTGAGAAATACCTTACCTGTGTAAATGATTGTTTTGTCTTGCCTTGTTCTATGTACTGGATGCAGGATTGAGTTCCACTGTATTATTGTTCACTTTTTTTGTTTTCCTTATCTTACCATTGATTGAATCAGTGTCCGGCTGGACACTTCTTTCATTATAGCGCAGATTTTTGCCTATAAATTATTTAATAGTTTCCACGTTTTATTCTGTCAAGGTCCGCTGTTGCTTGATAAATCGACAATCCTGGAGGCAGAGTGCTTGGTTTTATGTGAGAGGGTGCCCTAGCATGAGCTGAGCCCCTCTGCAGCTTTCGGAACTATCTCCTTATAGCTGTTCGATGATATAGCCATACCATGTACTCTTAAGTGCATTATAATCCTCACGGTTAATGCTAACTTTCGTTTGGCTTCATCAAAACATGTTGTGTAAAGTGTCAAACACTTTGGAATACTACCCCCCGCCAATTCTGGCAGCGGCGGTAGCATTCCACCCTTTTAGAGGGAGAAGACATGCAGTTACTGCTTTACCCGGTTAAAGTTAAACAGAGCCTCAGCATCACAAAATGGATGCTGCTGCCACAGACACGAGTCTGACCTCCTGCTGCTGGACGAAACTCCGGCAGGGGAGGCCTGGACAATAGGTTTCCTGTCCAGGGAGGTGCTTGCACCTCCCCAGACAGGGAATTTGTGTATTGGGGCAGGGAGGGCTGCATTCAGTGAATGCTTCTAGACACTTCCTGGGGCACACAAGGTGCTCCATGCATAGCCCTGTTCAAACCAGTTGCTGGGGCACACAGCCCCAGCTCTGGTGTGAAACTGGACAAAGGGAAAGGGGTGTAACCACCCCCTTCTCATGTCCACCCAGAGGAGGGACCTAGTCAGGTAATCCAGCCCCCATTCTTAGTATAAATATAGGAGCTGTGTCCCTAGGACTTTAGATTATCCTGGACGAATCTTTGAAAGACATATCTTGGACCTTCGACATTCCATTCTGACTGGAAGACGGAAGACATCTCCGTTGTGGTCAAGGAGTGACCACCCTGTGCGAACAGGCACCAACAGCAACTTTGCCAGTCTGCAGTTTCAAGGCTCCCATCGGAACCCGAAGACTCAAGAACCCTTGCGACACAAGAACTAGACTTTCAGACTTCTCTGACCCCGACCCACATCCACAGCAAAGCTGAGACCCGTGGCAGACACGAGAGACGTGGGACTGGCCATCTTGGACATCTGGCATTTTGCTACCTGCACTCCTTTCCTGAAGCCTCAGTAAGTTGTGCATTAGGGTAGGAGAAGCCCTAGCCCCGAGCACCATTTGCATTGAAGCCCAGGCCCCCACACTCTGCAAGTGTCCCGTGGGCCCCCCTTTGCATTTAAGCTTGACGCGTCTTCACAGTTCCTTGCCCGTTGGCTTGTGAGCCCCCTGAAGACCTTCTTTTGAATTTTGCTTTCTTGTCTGGTTGCTCCAGGCTTGCTCCAGCCTCCCTGAAAAGGAGAAGCACCACAGACCTTGCTGTTGTGCAACAGAACCAATCTCGACATCCTGTGTGAGTTGCGGTTGCCAAGGCTTGTTGGGATCAATCAGGATACCGACAGCACAGTCATCTAGATCTATCGTGGGACAGCTCGAATGCAGTGCCTGGTCATCGTTGATGCCTCCTGGACCTCGTGGCTGAAGAGACAAACTCACCTTCTTCACCTTCAATCACCCGACATCGCCTGATTCCTTCCTGGTACCTTCTTGGTCACTGGCTAGTGACCCAGACTCTGTCCCCTCTGCTTTCAGGTTCTTCACATCTCCGATCCACCCTTGGATCTACCCGTACACTTTTCCTCTGGTCGCCTGCAGCACTTTTTTGCAGCTCTCCATAGAAAACAACGATGAAACCCGATACAAAAAGACACTTATGCACCCGGCTTCCTTGGGTGAGGTAACAAGAGTACTCCAATGCTCCTGTGGGTCTTGATTCTGGAAGAGTCCTAGTTTGAAAGGGTTCCATCCTAGTCCATCCATAAGTGTCCTTAAATTGTACATTTGTAACTTCTTCATTTCCCATAGAAAGTCAATGGTAACCCACGTCTGTGTTTAGACACTGCACGCGTCTCCAGTGGGCCTCCTCCTTCCTATCCTTTGGTCGAGTGGAGTAGCCCCCACGATTCCACAGGCCCCAGGCCTGCTTTCTAACTCTCATGTGGTACTTATACCACTTTCTTAGTATATGGTTTGTGAGGCCCCTAGGGTATAACGTATACTGTGCAACTTATCGTATATTAACTGTGTGACTTGTATTGTATTTTTACCTCAGACCTCATAAAGAGTGCAGAGGGGTTGTGTTTAGACTAAATACATATATATTTGATATATACCTTGTGTGGTGTCCTTTCATTTGGTACTCAAGGGATTATAATTGGTAAAACAACTTGCTTAATACGCTCTCTGAAGTCTTAGCCTGATGACTGCTGGTCCATGCTACCACTAGGATAGCTTTCTATTAGGTTGACTTTACAACCATCATCAATAAGGTCGATTAGACTGTTGCAAGGTGCCCACTAGAAGTAGTGGACATCATATGCCAGGCTAACTTCTCACATCCACACTTAGAAACTTTTTAACAGGAATCTGGCAATGTTATCCAATGGGAGAAAATATTGTAATCCAGTATTGGGCTCCTGGGGCCAGCACCGGGGTCTCAACTTAAAACAGGTAAGTAACTACGTTTCAGTATTTCGTATGATTTTTAAAGAATATTTCTAGTTTTCAAAAGTAGACAGAGAAATTTCATAGAAAAGCAGACAATGGATTCCTATGGAGAAACTACAAGTTACTAGTAAACCTGATAGGGATTACTTTTTCGGTTCAGTACTGGGCACCAAGGTACAGTACTGGCTTCTCTCCTGATCACAGGTGAGTGCTTTGGAATTCTGATGATTTTATATGAATATTTTAAGTTTTCAAAAGTACTTAGAAGAATTTTTGAGTCAAACCAGTCAATGTTATGCAATGGCAGGTAAGTGAGTTACGGGTTTCCTGGTGAGTTCTTGGCTGGTGAGGTTAAGGTTCTGGGCATAGATTTAGGGGTCCCCCAGGGTCAGGTAGGTACAGTTGGTTCACCCTCAATGGCGCAGGGGCAGCCGGGTGCAGAGGTAGTTTGGCCCAATGTTATCTAATGAGGGGCAGGGGGCCTCCGGTTGGTGGCTGCTGGCTAGCAGGCCACGCGGCTGTGGGAGCTGGACTCCTGGTCACTTGCTCAGGGCAAATGGGGAAGTAGAATAGCAGCGTTCGACACAGTCTCTCACCGCACCCTAATACACAGTCTCTCACCGCACCCTAATACACAGACTCCATGACACAGGGATCCAAAACAAGGCCCTCGAGTGGATCCGCTCATTCCTCTCCGGCAGAATGCAGCGTGTCATACTCCCCCCTTTCCTCTCAGACCCTACAACTCCCACCTGCGGAGTCCCCCTAGGGGGTCTTCCCTCAGCCCTACACTCTTCAACGTCTACATGGCTCCGCTCGCCCCCATCGTCAGAACCTACGAACTCAACATTGTGTCATACGCAGACGACACCCAACTCATCCTCTCCCTATCCAATGGACCTAACACCGCCAGACACAACTTTCGAGAAGGCATGGAAGCCTTTGCCAAATGGATGAAAAACAGCTGCCTACAACTAAACACAAACAAAACAGAAGTACTCATCATGGGCCTAAACCCAGATGCCTAGAATAACACCTGGCGGTCCCCCACTCTCTGAAGCCCGCCCACCAGCACGGACCATGCACGCAACCTGGGAATTATCCAGGACTCAGAGCTCAAAATGGACCGCCAGACCAACTCTGTCTCGTCCTCCTGCTTATACACCCTCCGCCTCCTACGTAAGACCTTCAAAGGGATCCCCCTCAAACACAGAAAAACTGTCACTCATGCCCTGGTCACCAGCAGGCTCGACTACGGCAAAGCACTCTATGCCAGAATAAATAAAAACCTCACCCGCAAGCTACAGAACATCCAAAATGCTGCTGCAAGACTGGTCCTCAACCTGCCAAGCCACTGCCACATCTCCCAGCACCTGCGCACACTCTACTGGCTCCCCATCGAATCTCGAGTCACCTTCAAGATGCTAATCCACGCTCACAAGGCCCTCCACGACACCGGACCAACATACCTGAACAGCCGACTCAAATTCCACGCACCCCAAATGACCCTATGATCTGCACAGCTCTCCTAAGCCGTGGTCCCCGGCACCAGAAAGACCAGATCAGGAGGCCGCTCCTACTCCTTCTGCGCAGCCAGTGCCTGGAACGACCTTCCGCTCCACCTCAGACAGATAACATCGCTTCCCATCTTCGCAAGAAACCTCAAAACCTGGCTCTTAGACAGACCGCCTTCTTGATGGACTGGAACCTGCGAACCCCCCCACACCCCATCATCTTGAGATCCTTACGGGTGAGTAGTCGTGCTTGATAAACACCTGATTTATGATTTGATTTGATAGGTTTCTTTGGCCGAGGTCAGTGGCACTGTTTGTTGCAAAAGAATGGCTTTCATTCTGCTAAGAGTATCAATTCGTTTAGAAGAGATTTTAAGTGAAGGCCACAAAGGCAACTCCCTGACTGTCTCTATTGGTGGAAACAAGACAGACTTGCATACAGCAAGTGACCCTGGATGTAACAGTTACTAGATATGGGATACCTGGCAACATGCCACAGCAGATGAGGTAACTTCCATTTGAAAGTTCTCCAAAAATTGGATTCATCACTGTAGCTGGTGAGCCTTGCAGGTGACAGGTTAAGTTTGTAGTGGAACCTTCACAGGCCCCGTCTAAGTTAATACCCTGACAAAGGAGGAAACCGCTTAGTGCATTTTCACAGTTCGTACCGCTAAGAAACACTTCACGCCCCACCCCCCAATCCAACATTTGTGTGTGTATGGTAAATTCCAGGATGGCTTGATGTATTCTTTACCCAACCTTTCATATTTGCCTGCTGGTATATGTTTTAGGCAATAATGAAAATGGAAATTTGTAACAGGCAGAGTAATTTTACCATGTATGATCCACTCAGTATCTGGTTTTTCTGCCACTGTGAATGATAATTATTCCAGTTTTTCAATGCTCAGCACCATATGGTCTGCTCCCCTTTGTACCAGTTTGATCTGTTTATCAGTGAGATTGAATTCTGAAAACAGTGACGTAGTGTTGATTAAACGCCAAGGCACATAGCCAGCACACAAGTTTTGTAGCGTCCAGCCTAATAGCATGATAGAACGTAATTGAGACTGACCATGGTGCAACAAGACCAAGTCTTGTTCCATGATGCCTATGGCAGAAGACACAATGCTGTCCAATAAATATATCCTGGACGACAGAGTTGTTTTATTTTTTTTTAATTCTTTATTTGCGACTGCAAGGTGTAGTATTGTACATCAGTATGCTTTTTCAATAATTTACAGTCTTTTCTATTTTCTCCCCAGGGAACTGCGACAGGTTGAAAGGTTATCAATTATACGCCACTGCTATATTATGTCATCAAAAGGACCATAAACTAAATCAGTACACCTAATAATCTGTAATATTGTGGCCCAACAATACATTAGCAAGTATTGCCTTCACATTCTGCAACATTAATCACGTACCATTTAACCTTTAAACTTTCCCTGTCTCACCCAACTCCCCACCCACCCCGTACGTCTCCTAGTTCCTCCACCTACAGTGTCAGCTGTCTGCGCTACTAAGAGAAGGTAAAACATTCTCACCTAGTGAAGCTTGTCTACGTTCGTCTGGTTAACCTGCATGTGTACTGGTCAATTCCTCTCGGATATCTCTACTATCTCCCTCCCGCCATTCCTGAGGATGCAGTGCCTGCTTGTGATGGCACCAAATCTAGTTCCTCCACCTCTAGCAGCATTCTTTCCTAGTCCTGTGCAATTGGATATTTCCGTTGTACTCTCACCTCCTCCCTACGCAAAACTGCACCCTCCGCTCCGCCCCATTTTAACAGGTCCGAGCGCCACATCTCTACCCCTGGAGGTCTGGCGGACTTCCACCTCATAGTTAGAACTCTGGTTGCTAGCAACAATGACAAGTCCAAAAACTTCAATTGGGCTCTGTGGGTCTTGGAACGTTTCCTATGTCCTATCAGACAGTGTGTCGCTTCCTCTGGGACCTGCAGGGATGTGACTGTGTGCAATATATGGCATATTGTCCCCCAGTAGTTGCGCAGACTGGGACACGACCACAACATATGAAGAAGGCCGGCCTCATCTGTCTGACAACGGGGACAGCAGAGTGAAGAATCAGGGAACATCCTATGTAGCCTCTTAGGAGTCAGGTGCACAAGTTACTACTTGTGTAACGATATATCTGTAAGAGACATTAGTTAGTGATAGATTCCTTACCTTAGAATATCCCCAGGCGTCAGACTGGATCCGGAAAGTTTTGCGTAGCAGTACCCTTGCGCGTCGGTAGGCGTCGTCTGCGGCTCCGCGTCCGTCGTCGGCGTCGTGGGCGCCGTGATGACGTCGTCGGAGTACTTAGATGCCGCCTCCGCGTGCTGACGTCAGTTCTTAGCCACAGCTTTTCCGCGCCAGAAGCGCAGAGCCATGACAAAAACCGACACTGGTGCCAAGAAACTAGGGCCCTGAAAGGGGATGACCTTAACCCTAGATATATGTTCGCAGAACGGGGAGGATGGGTGGGTCGGTAAGGAATCTATCACTAACTAATGTCTCTTACAGATATATCGTTACACAAGTAGTAACTTGTGCATCTGAAAGAGACACGTTAGTGATAGATTCCTTACCTTAGAATAGATATCCCAGCAATACCATCCCCATGGTGGTGGGTCTGCGAACCAATATTCACACCAGAAAGTCCTGGAGAACGGAACGGCCGAAGTAGCCATCCCTCCGGACTTGACTGTCCAGGTAGTAGTGCCTCGCAAACGTGTGCAACGAAGCCCACGTAGCAGCCTGGCAAATGTCCTGCAAGGGCACACCTCGGCCCAAGGCAGTTGTAGTGGCCGTGGCTCGAGTGGAATGAGCCCGCAGCCCAACAGGTGGTTCCTTCTTAGCCAAGGAGTAACACGCCTGGATGCACATGATAATCCATCGAGAAATGGTCCTCTTGTGCACCGCTTTCCCTTTCTTAGCGCCCGCGTACCCAACAAAGAGTTGATCATCCACCCGGAACTGGCGTGTGCGATCCAGATAGAACGAGAGCGCAAGTTTTTGGGTCCAGACGGTGGAGCCTCTCCTCCTCTCTCGAGGGGTGCGGAGGCGGAAAGAAGGTGGGCAATGTGATGGACTGCCCCATGTGGAAGGCCGTGACCACCTTGGGCAAGAAGGAGGGCCTAGTCCTCAAAACAACCTTGTCCGGATGGACTGAAAGGAAAGGAGGCTTACAAGAGAGGGCCTGGAGCTCACTCACTCTCCTGGCAGAGGTGATGGCTACCAGGAAGGCGGACAGTTATGAAGTGGCTCAAAGGGAGCGCACATCAGAAATGTTAGAACCAGGTTCAAGTCCCACTGAGGCATCACGAAAGGAACAGGAGGAAAGGAATGAGTGATGCCTTTCAGAAATCTGTTTACTATAGGGGACTTGAACAAAGAAGGTTGGTCAGGCAGCCTCAAAAAGGCTGAAAGAGCCGAAAGATAGCCCTTGATAGTGCCCAGAGCATAGCCCTGCTGGGCAAGAGAAAGAAGGAAGAGAAGGATCTCAGAGAGAGGGGCATTGAGAGGATCCACAGCCTTTGCTGTGCACCATGCCACAAATCTGTTCCACCTGCAGGCGTATACCGTTTTTGTGGAGGGACGCCTGGCTGCCAGAATGATGTTGCAAACTTCAGGAGGCAATTCGAATGGCCTCAACTGTCGCCGCTCAATCTCCATGCATGGAGGTGGAGACTGGACAGGTTCGGGTGGAGGACCGTCCCCTGCTGCTGCGACAGAAGGTCCTCCTGAAGAGGCAGACGAACCGGGGGATCGACTGACATACTGAGTAGCTCGGGATACCAGTACCTTCGTGCCCAGTCCGGAGCCACAAGGATAACTTGTGCTCGGTCGCGCTTGATCTTCTTCAGCACTCTGGGCAGAAGAGGTATAGGCGGAAAGGCGTACAACAGACCGCAGCTCCACTCGCGACGAAAAGCATCTCCGAGCGAGTGCCGCCTTGGAAATTCCAACGCGCAGAACTGATGACATTGCGCGTTCTCTTCGGTGGCGAATAGATCTAACCAAGGCTCTCCCCAATGCAGAAAGAGGCCTTGCGCCACGTCCGAGTTCAGACGCCATTCGTGATCCATCGAGCACTGACGGCTGAGTTCGTCCGCCCTGGCATTCAGAGAACCTGCCAGGTGTTGAACCACCAGAGTCACGCCCTGATGTTCCAGCCATTGCCAGAGGCGCAGAGCCTCCTGGCAGAGGGTCCACGACCCCACACCGCCCTGTTTGTTGCAGTACCACATGGCGGTGGTGTTGTCCGTGAACACCTGCACTGCACTCCCTCGGACAGACGGGAGGAATGCTTTCAGTGCCAGACGAATCGCCGGCAGCTCCAACAGATTGATATGGAGCCGGGACTCCGCCGGAGACCAGAGTCCTCTGATCTCCGCCTCTCCCAAGTGGCCACCCCAGCCCTGGAGGGACGCGTCCGTCACAACCACGTGCTCCGGTTGGGGAAGGGAGAGGGATCTGCCGTTGACCCAATCGCGGTCCGTGAGCCACCACTGCAGCTGTCTCGCAGTGCCCTCCGAGATCAGGACATGGTCGGAAAGGTTGCCCCAGTGCTGGGCCCACTGAAACTTCAGGTCCCACTGCAGAGCCCGCATCCGCCACTGTGCGTGATGCACCAGAAGGATGCAGGAGGCCATCAGCCCCAGAAGCCGCAGCGTCAGCCTGACCGAAACCCGGGATAACGGCCCGAAGATCGGAATCAGGGCCTGAATATCCCGGACTCGCTGTTCGGGCGGGTAAACCCGAAACTACGCCGAGTCGAGAACCGCTCCGATGAAAAGGAGCTTCTGAGAGGGGCACAGGTGTGACTTCGGCACATTGATGGAAAATCCCAGCCTGTGCAGGAGATCCGCCGTAGTCTGGAGGTGGTTGACGACTGCCTGGGGCGAGCCCGCCTTCAACAACCAGTCGTCTAGGTAGGGGAAGACTGAAACCCCTAACCTGCGCAGGTGAGCTGCGACCACCGCCATCACCTTCGTGAACACCCGTGGGGCGCTGGTAAGGCCGAAGGGGAGCACGGTAAACTGAAAGTGCTCGAGGCCTACCGTGAACCGCAGGTAACGCCGGTGGGCCGGCAGGACGGGGATGTGGAAATACGCATCCTGCAAGTCCAACGCTACCATCCAGCCTCCTGGGTCTAGGGCAGCCAGGACCTGAGCCAGTGTCAGAATTTTGGAACTTCTCCTTCCGGAGGAAGCCGTTGACGTTCCTCAGATCCAAGATAGGGCGTAGGCCCCCTTTGCCCTTCTTGGGTACCAGGAAGTAGTGGGAGTAGCAACCACGACCTACTTCTGGCCCAGGAACGCGCTCGATGGCCCCCTTGGCCAAGAGGGCCGAAACTTCCTCCTGCAGTAGCCGCAAATGATCCCCCGATACACGGTGGTGTTGCGGTGGCATGGCTTGAGGGGTCGTCTCGAAGGGGAGGGAGTAGCCCCTTCGGACGATCTGCAGCACCCACCTGTCCGAGGTGACTGTGCGCCAGTGAGAGTGGTGATGGCGAACCCTGCCCCCCACTGGCGTCACATGGGCCGAAAAGCACGGACTAGGAGGGTTTAGAGGCGGATGCTGCGGGGGCAGGTGTGGACTGGCTCCGCTTGCCTCCCCGACCGCCTCCACGGCGGTTTCCACGGCCGCCGCCGCGCTGGACGACAGTTTGCGGCGAGTGGCTGGCGGCACGCGTGGGGACGCCCCTTCCTTGGCCACGAAAGGAGCGAAAGGCACCCACTTGCTGGCGCGGGGCCGAGAGGCCCAAGGACTTGGCCGTAGCCCTGGAGTCCTTAAAGCGCTCGAGCGCGTGGTCTGCCTTGTCGCCAAAGAGGCGATGGCCATCGAACGGCATGTCCATGAGGGTATTCTGGACATCAGCCGAGAAGTTGGCGGATCTGAGCCAGGCGTGGCGTCGAATCGCCACCGTCGTAGCCATCGCTCTGCCCAGCGAGTCACTTGTATCCAGTCCGCACCTGATCGAATACTTCGCTGCGTCCCGGCCCTCCACTAGGGCTTGGCCGAGTTTGGCCCGTACCTCCAACGGACACTCTGGCAGCAATTCCGCCACCGTTTCCCATATAGAATGGGTGTAACGGCTCAAGAGGCATGCGGTGTTGGAAGACCGCAGTCCTAAGCTAAGGGACGAGAATACCTTTTTGCCAAAGGCCTCGTACCTCTTGGATTCCCGGTCAGGGGGAGCCGACGGGAAGGCGGTCTGGGAGTTAGAGGCCTGGATAACCAGACTCTCGGGGATGGGGTAGGTGGACAGGAAACATGGGTCGCCCGGAGCCGGGCGGTGGCGTCTGGCCACGTTCCTATCTACAGGCGAACCTGTAGCGGGCCTGGACCAAGTGCCCAAAAGAACTTCCGACAAGACCTCATTAAACGGCAGCATAGGCTCCATGGAGCATGACTGCGGCTTAAGGACCTCAGTGAGGAGGTTAGTCCTCACGGCCGCGACGGGGAGCTCAAGGCCCAATGCCTTAGCAGCCCTCATCAACACCACACTATATGTCGCGCCCTCCTCCGAAGCCACGGAAGGAGGAGAGACGAATCCAGTGTCTGGAGAGGTGTCCAGGCCACTGGCCTCCCCAAGGTCTCCTGTCCAGTCCATGTTAGACTGACATTCCCTTGTCAGAGGGTCCTCAGACCCCTCCCAATCCTCCTCTTCCCCCATCTCCTGAGACTCAGGGTCGTAAGTGAATGAGGATGGTTCATAGGGATGGAAATCCCCGAACGGCGTCGAGATCGGCGCCGACAGGTGCCGTCCCGACGCCGGAACCCATAGAGAGGAGGCATCGGGGACGGCGTCGGCCGGGGCCGACGCCGGAGGGGACACCACACGGACCGACCCCGGGGGGGTCGTACGGTCCACCGGGGACGTTCCAGCGCCCGATGAGGGCCGAACGGCACCCTGCGGCGTCGGGCCCGAAGGCACCGATGACGCCGGGACGGCTGAACCCTGCGGCGCCGAGCCCGAGGGCAGCGGCGGCGTCGGGATCGTGGAGCCCTGCGACGCCGGCATCGAAGACGCCGGCGGCGTCGAGGCCGAAGCACCCGACGGCGTCGGGGTCGCATCCCCCGACCCACTAGGGCCCCCAGACGGGTTCACTGGGCCCGAAGGCGCCGCGGAACCCGTCGGAGAAGAAAGGGACCTCATGGCCATGAGGAAGCGCTCTATCTCCTCCGGCGTCGCGTTCAGCCCAGGGACCGGGGGGTATGGAGCCGTACGCGGCGCCCGCGACTCCTGAGGAGCCGCGTGGGCGGTGTCACCCGAACCCCCGGCCGCATCGCGCGAGCGTCGGGGGGAGTCGGAAGAGCGATGATGTCTCTTCGACTTCTTATGCTTCTTACCTGACGACTTGGACCCGGAGGAGTGGGGCCGACTCCCGGAGCTGTGACGGCTCCGCCCCCGCGACCTGTCCCTCGACCTCCCGTGGGACCGGGACCGGGACCTCACACGGCGCGGGGCCGACTGGTGGATCTCGAGTCGCCTGCGGGACCGCTCCCGCCTGGCCTTCCTCGAGTGGGCCCGACAGTCGGAGCAGGCCTCGTCGTCATGGTCGACGCCCAAACACGTCAGGCACAGGCGGTGTGGATCCGTAATCGACATGAGGCGTTCGCACTCGTCGCAGTGCTTCAAGCCGGGCATCCCTAATGGCACCGTCGGAGTCGTGAAGACTTCGAAATAGATCAAAAGATCCAAAAAGTTAGTCAAAAAATGACTAGGGAACTGCTTTTTCCAGATCTGCGCTGGCTGGCGCGGAAAAAAGATGAACTGACGTCAGCACGCGGAGGCGGCGTCTAAGTACTCCGACGACGTCATCACGGCGCCCACGACGGACGCGGAGCCGCAGACGACGTCTACCGACGCGCAAGGGTACTGCTACGCAAAACTTTCCGGATCCAGTCTGATGCCTGGGGATATTCTAAGGTAAGGAATCTATCACTAACGTGTCTCTTTCAGATATGCCCTACGTAATATCATCGCCTGTATGAATTTGAACTTGACATTCCTGGACACCCTTCTGGGATGTTCCAGGATAATTTTCCAGGCCCCATCCGTCAGGTCCTCTCCTGTATCCTGGGTCCAGGTGTCCCTGAGCGCAGTGAGTGGTATGGGCGCGTGTCCCCTGATCCCAGCGTAGAGCCAACGCACTAAGTGTCCTCCCGTCCCCATGTAATAGAGGAGATGTACAAGCTCATGTTGTGCAGGCGTAATGTGCTGTGGGGCCCATGTATTCCGTACATAGTGTGACACTGTAGCGTATAGGAGGTATAATCGTGGAGGGGCCCCGGTGTACTGTGTAAAGGAACCATGATCTAACAGTGTATCATTGCCAAATAAATCGCCCCCCATTTCGACCCCCACTTCCCTCCAAGGTAGCAATCTACGTTACGTCAGTCGCCCCTGCGGTGTTGGGAGCCCTAACAAAGGAATATTATCTGCGTAGGGTTTGACCTCCGATGTGTACGCTAACGCCTTCCGCCAGCACATCAGGGCAGTGTATAGCAGGGGATGGCAGTCTCGGGGGATCCTAGCCCCAGGTAGTAGGAGGGAGTGTAATTCTCCGCGCTGCAATCGGTCTGTCGGGAAGTCAATTTCGTGTAGGTCTCTGCCCGCCACCCAGCGTGACAACCACTGGCATAGTAATAACCCCGCAGGTCCGGCACTCCAAGGCCTCCCATCCTGGTGCTGAGCTGCAGCTTTCTGAGGCTTATTCTCCGTCTCCCAGAGCCCCAGACTAGGTTAATCAGGGTCGTATTCAGGGTAGTAAAGATATGCTGTGGGAGAAGCACCAGTAGGTTCACAAAATAATATAACATACGGGGAAGCACGACCATTTTTGAGAACGCTATCCTACCCATAATGGACAGGGGTAAGGATGTCCAGAAGGTCACACTACTAAGGAGATTGTTAATGGCCTTTCGGACATTACCTTCAATCTGATCTTCGGGCAGCCTGTAAACGTTGATGCCTAAATACTTGAATATGGTCTGTGCTATCGGTATCTCATATCCGCCGAATTGCATGTGGGAGGGTTGGCGCAACTCCCGGAAATAACAACCTACTGATTTTGCTGGGTTGATTGCTAGACCCGACACGGCCTCAAAGCGGTCAAAGACAGTCACTATGGGCTTGTGGTCTGCCCCCAGATCCTGGAAGTACAACAAGATATCGTCGGCATAGATCGATATCAGGTTATGTGTCCCCCTCATGGTGATGCCCACTCTATCCGCTCTAGCCCGGAGAGCTATCACTAGGGGCTCTAGTGTCAGAACAAACAACAGGGGGGACAGTGGGCATCCCTGTGAATAAAATAGTCAGCCGAGATATATCTGCCTGTGCGTGCGCCTGGGCTGACGGGTTCGTATACAATAATCCTATCCATTTTAGCAATGAGTCGGGGAAACCAAAACGTCGCAAGACTTCAAACATGAAAGTCCATGACAGGGAGTCAAACGCCTGCCTAAGGTCTAGCGCTACACAGCCTGCTTGAGGAAGGTCTTGCGGCATGGCGGACATGAGGGCAAGCAGTCTCCGCGTATTTTGGGAAGTTCTCCTCCCTGGGAGGATCCGCATTGATCCGAGTGTATTAGGCCAGGGAGATGGACTTGCATCCGCAATGCAATAGCTTTACTAAGGATCTTGTACTCTGTGGAGAGCATCGAGAGGGGTCTATAATTAGTCAAATCAAGGGTATCTCTTCCGGGTTTGGGTATGGACGTCACTACGGCCTGCATCGTTGAGACAGGTAATTGACCGGACTCATATGATGTCTTATACATTTTCTCCAAGATAGGTACTAGAGTATTAGAATAGGTCTGGTAGAATTCCACAGGTAACAGGTCCATGCCAGGCGTTTTACCCCGGTTAAGTGCGCGGATGGCTGCTCAGATTTCCTGCTGCGTGATGGGGCCATCCATCTCCCTCTGCGCATCCCTAGTCAGGACAGGGAAGGGTAAGTCTCTCCGGAAGTCTAATATTTCCTCCACATCTTCAGTAGGGAAAGGGGTGTATAACGCTCTCAAGTGGTCTCGGAAGGCCTGGTTGATATCAGACTTGGTAGTCACAATCCGTCCCGCTGCATCCCTAACTTGTGTAATCACTGGAGCCACAGGACTGTCCCGTATCACGCGGGCCAGCAGGGCTCCCGACCTGATTCGGCTTGTTGACGACGTAAGTATTCCTTGTGGTCTATGACTCGCAGTGTTTCCAGCAACTCTGCATGTTCTATATTACTAGTCTGCAATTCCCCTTTCTGCCCGGGGTCTGCACTCGCCGCCGCTTCTAAGTGTTTCAAGCGGTCTTCAACTTCACAAAGCTTCCTGTGGATTTCCTGTCTAGCCCCCACTAACTGTTCTATGGCTGCCCCCCTGATTACAACCTTCATGGCATCCCATACCATCAGATTGGATGTTGCTGTGTCCCAGTTTTCCTGGAAGTAATTGTCTAGTGTATCCGACAGCGACGCACGGAAGGGGCCGTCCTCCAACAGTAGGGGATTGAGCCTCCAGGTGGGTACTGGGGACGGTACCCTCCCCCATTGCAAATCTAGCATTAGGGGTCTATGGTCAGAGAAGGTTTTGGCTAGGTATTCAGGGGATATGCATTTGGACAACAGAGAGCTGCTGCATAGAAATCTGTCAAGACGGGTATGTAGATTATGCACTGGGGAGTAATACGAGTATTCTTTAAGGTTGGGGTTCAATGAGCGCCAGACGTCTACGAGCCCCCACCCCATGAGCCAAGTCCTGAAACAGTCCGCTAGTCTGCGCACCCCAGTTGTCTGAAGAGGAGGGTGCGATCTATCTAGGTTCACGTCTATGTCCATATTCCAGTCTCCACCCAGTATCCAGGGGATGCCCGCCCAGTCCGCCAGAGCCCGTCTCACCTTTGCTAGGAATGTGTCTTGTGCAAAGTTTGGGGCATAGATGCTGCCCAAAACCAGCAGTGTGCCGTCCTGTGTGCCCTTCACCAGTATATATCTCCCCTGGCCATCAACTCTCCTCTCCAGGTCCACAAAGGGAGTGCCATGCCGCACCCATATAGTAGCTCCTCTAGAGAAGGCAGAGTACGAAGTAGAGAACACAGTACCCCTCCATTTCTTTTGCAATGTTTGCGCTTCAGACGTTGTTAAGTGGGATTCTTGCATGAACGCTATTTGAGTGTGATGGCGAAGTAAGAATGCATGTATCCTATGCCTCTTCTGTATAGCACCAAGTCCCCCTACATTCCAGGGTGCCAGCCTGTAGTTTCCTTTTTTTTTTTTTAAGTATTTTTATTGAAAATCTTTTCCCCTCATCCCTCCACCCCCCCCTCCCCCCTTGATTACATGGACAGGGCACAATGAGATACATAAAGAAGTCATAGAACACAGATCAATGAACACAAATATTAGATAAACAGAGAAATATTACAATATACTTAATACATACAGATTCAATCAGGGCATATACATACAGATTCATAAATATCGACATTCAATAGTGCGTATTCTTCACATTACATTATTCAGTTCCAAACTTCCACTGAATCAAAGGACCCCAAATTTGCATGCCCAGTTTTTTACCCTTTCTACCCTTCCTGGCATAGATAGCTGTTTCCAACTTTTGTATTGATAGTATTTTACCTAAACATTGATGATAAGTTGGAGGATTTGGATCAAGCCAAGCTGAAGCCACTAGTAGTCTAAAAATCGCCATTGCTACAAACAAAAAGTATTTACAGTTTATTTGCCCATTGGGATATACCCCCAGCAAGATGATTACCGGGGTTAGCTCTATTGTTGTTTCTAGAGCAATTCGGAAAAAATTCCCAATATCCTGTTTTAACTTATCTAGTTGCGGGCAGGTCGAAAAAATATGTATCAAATTAGCCTCCATACTGCCGCACCTAAAACAAGTAGTTCCGGATAAACCCCCCCCACTGAGCAATTTTCCATGGCGTATAATACAAGTGGTACAGAGTCTTATAATGCTGGGCCTGAAGGGACGATGAGCACAATAACTTACTTCCCATCTCGAGTGACTCAGTAAAAATATCCCTCTCTCTATCTATATCTAAATCTGAGGACCATTTAACTATCCATTTCTCAAGATCATCTTTCTTTAACTTTGTCATCTCTGAGTAAAATCTCTTTATAGTACAGTCATGACCATTTTGTATAAGATCAATCATTATATTCCTCCCAAAGCCTAATGAACCCCCTTTTTTATTTAGTATGCAACTTCTTATTTGAAGGTATTTAAAGAAATGATTTGTATTTAACGTATACTTATTTTTCAAATCTGTAAACTGTAACATACCGTTATCGTCTAGCATGTCACCAATCTTACCTATCCCCCGTCTTTCCCATTCTTGATATACAATTCCTGAAAACACTGCATTGGGTAGTGAAGGGTTATTTTTAAATCTGGTGTATGCGTTGTATTTCCCTATTCCAACCTTTTTGGAAAATCCTTTCCATATATTGTAAGCGGCCGTGATTATCTTAAATCGTGTTCTTTTAAAATAACTTTCTTCGGTGAATCTCAAAAATATATTTTCAGCATTTGTGCCCAAAACTAAACCATAAATAGCAAGCGATCCTATCTTATCCCAACCATCCTTCTCTGCTCCTCCAATTAGTCCCGCCATTCCTTGCAATGCTGCAGCCCAATAATATAACTTTAGGTCCGGTAATGACCACCCCCCTCTCTCCCTTGGAAGCGACATGTACCTCAATGCCCTCCGAGTTTTACCTCTTGCCCAAATAAAC
Source organism: Lissotriton vulgaris (assembly GCF_964263255.1). Taxonomy (NCBI): domain Eukaryota; kingdom Metazoa; phylum Chordata; class Amphibia; order Caudata; family Salamandridae; genus Lissotriton; species Lissotriton vulgaris. The sequence goes on along the minus strand of NC_141695.1, from coordinate 813,323,649 downwards.
CGATTAAACATGTGTTCACAGATTTTAAACCATTTGTTGTCAATTAAGAGTGGTATTGCCCTGAAAAGATATAAAAATTTAGGTAAAATCAACATTTTAATAATATTGACTCGTCCTACTAGTGACAGATGTAAATTCTCGTAACGATCCAAATCTTTCCTTGCTTTATCAATTACTGGGGCAATATTTTTTTCCACCAGATTATCTAAATTTGACGTAATATTAATTCCCAGATACTTCCCTGTTGATACCACTCGTCTGTCATCACAAGGAGCCCACAGATTTTTAATAATTTGGGTTTTGGATGCGTTCAATGAATACCCTGAGACTTGTCCGAATCTTAGGGCCTCCGCCTCTATCAGTGTAGTTGCTTCCGTAGGGCAAGGTGTTATCACCGCGACATCGTCAGCATAGGCGAGTATCTTACATGGCCCAAGAGCTGTGCAGAGTGGGGTAATCTCTGGTGATGATTCTATTTTACGAATTAATGGATCCATATAGATGGCGAATAACAAAGGAGAGCATGGGCATCCCTGCCGAGTTCCTCTCTTGATCTTAAATTGTCCTGTAGTACCCCCGTTTATTCTTAATGCTGCGACCGGTTCCTTATACAAGGTCTGGAGTGCTTTCACATAGCCTCCCTTAATCCCGGCTCTAACTAGAGTCTGCCACAAATAGTACCAGGAGACCCGATCGAATGCCTTTTCCGCATCCAAAAGCATTACTGCCATCGGGTCTCCTGATACCTCGACAGCATCGAATAGAGTTATAACTTTCCTGGTGTGATGAGTCGTCCCTCTTCCAGGAATGAAACCATGTTGGTTATCACTAACGAGAGTACTTATTATTCTGGCGAATCTTACAGCCAGTGCTTTTGAGTAAATTTTAGTGTCATTATTCATCAAAGTTATTGGGCGATACGACCCTGGTTCTGTTGGGGGTTTCTCTTTTTTTAAAATTAGCACTATGTCTGCGCCGCCCCAGGATTTGGGGACGGACTCAACGCTCTGCGCAGCTTGAATCGTTTGAGTTAAGTCTTGTCCTAAGCATCCCCAAAAAGTTTTATAAAACTCAATAGGTAACTGATCGGGACCAGCAGCCTTTCCAGAGGGTAAAGCAGACATAGCCTCTTTGATCTCAATACCATCCAACATAATCTCTAGTTCATCTGCGTCTTCAGAAGAGATAGTTTTGAGCTCAATATTCTGGAGATATTCATTTATCCTTTCGGCGCTACTGGGATTTTGCTCATCATATAGTGTCTGATAGAACGTCCTGAATACTTCCCGAATTTCTTCTGGATCTGAATGTAATAATCCCTTTTCATCCTTGATCTCCTTGATAGTCCCTTCCGCCGCTATCTGCCTGGTTTGTATAGCAAGAACCCGACCTACTTTCTCACTGAACTCATAGCATCTCTCCCTTCTAACTGTATATTGTTTTGCTGCTCTATTTGCAAGTTCCTCCTCTGCTTCACTTTTCACTTTCATTAGATCTATTATAAATTGTTCAGTCGGTTCTCCCCTTATTACACATTTATTGAGCTGTTCTTCTGCTTCTAATACTTTTTTCTCTATCTCGCTATAACGCAATCGTTCTGTTTTCCTTTTATAGGCACTATAACTACATGTTTCACCGCGAGCTCCTGCCTTAAAGGCATCCCATATTACGCCAACCGCAGCACTCCCTCTATTATGTTAAAAAAATTCATTAATCCATTTAGACATGTGTTTTATGTAATCATCATCTGAAAGAAGTCCCCTTTCGAATGTCCATTCCCTCCTTATTTTTATTCCCCCTCCTTGCATTATCGTTAAAATTAAGGGATTGTGGTCACTGAGTATCCGGGGGAGTCTGTCAATTTTTGCTATGTTGATTAAATCATTGGATATCAGAAAATAATCTAATCTAACACATATATGATGCGGTGCGGAATAATATGTGTAACCTGTTTGCTCTGACGTAGTTGTCCCCCAAACATCTCGCAAAGTATTGTTTTCTAGAAGGTCAATAAGGGCCTTGTGAACTTTTTTCTTCCTTCGGTTATATTTTCTTATTGTACCTAGTCCCAGACCTTCCGCCCCGTTAATATTTAAGTCTCCTCCTATGATAACCCGAGGGGCCCAGGCTGCCAACTCAGAATCCAGAAACTGTAAAATGTCTGGATCATCCTGGGTAGAACCATACACCGCCACCAATGTTGTCCAAACTCCTTCTATTAGAATCTCGACCACAGCCCACCTCCCCCATTGATCTTCTAATTTTCTCCTTATAACTACATTTTTACTCCTTGATAGGATAGCTACCCCTCTTTGTTTGGCCCCTTGTTTAGAACTAACTATTAAGTGAAACCCCAACTGATTGAGACAAAACTCCTGAGTACTCATTATATGCGTCCCTTGTAGAAATACAAAATCTACATTTATTTGTCGTAACCGTATTCCTATCTTCTGTCTTTTTTGAGCATCATTTAGGCCACATACATTCCATGTCACTAATCTAAGAGACATACTTTTTTTCCGGGATACTATCGGCTATCTGCTTGCTTTTATTTATCAATCTAGAAAATTTATGAATTACTAATTCTAACACACTAACTAAACAGATTTCCATGTTTGTGTCCATAATATCTTCAATACAGTCATCAGGCTCATACATTTGTTTCAAAATGTGTTCTTCAGATTCCAATAAGCTTCTAGTTTCCTTGTGCCCTGTCCATATTCCTGCCCTCCCCCACCCCAGACTGCCCGCCCTCAGATTCCCACCCCCCCTACAGGCAAATAGGTCCAAGGGACCTATGTCCGGCCGACTTTGCCTACAGGATGTTGCACCCGTCATCCCCCCTGACTTTCCATCCCAACCCAATGTGCCCAGTATGTGCCCAGCATATTCCTCCCTTTTTTTTGTGCCCAACCTCTACCACTATTCTTAAAATGCTAGTGCCAAACATTTTATTGAACAAGTCACACACCTACAGAACACAAAGAAGGAAAAACGAAAAAGTCATGAGCATAGGAAAAAAACATCTTTAATTCTTGCTTTAAGTAAACACTTGTATCTTATTTTTCACCCCCAAATGTTAATGTTATCAGTCTCTCTCTTCCATTTTATATTTATCTTTGCTTCTTACGGGGAATATCCCTGATGGCAACAGTACGATCATCGTATTCTACATTCTCCTTATGACGTGTTTTTTGTTGACCCCTAGTTTCCCGCAGATAATTGAGGTATTCTTGTGCAAGGATTTCAGAATAAAAAAATTTCAAGTTCCCATTTAAGCCAATCTTCAGACGCGCTGGAAACATAAGATATGCCTCACAACCTATGTTCTGAAAGGGAGTGATGAGCTGCCTCATTCGCCACCTTCTTTCCACGGTGGTATGGCAGAAATCAGGGCGAGCAAAAAATTCAACACCATTGTAATTGCATTTGGATTGGGGCTTTGCTTTACTATTTATCTCTTCCCGCAATAGGAAGTTCCCAACATAAAATAATATTGCACGTGGCTTACCCTGTGTCTCCTTCCGTATCATAGGGAAGCGATGTGCCCTTTGTACTTCATGATCCAGATCCCATGAAGACAATTCTGGAAGGGCACCCTTTAATAGTTCAACAACAAAGCCCCGGACATCATTCCCCTCTTTCCCTTCCTGAATTCCGATCAGTCGAACATTATTACGCCTTTGTCTATTTTCGAAATCCTCCAGTTTCCATAACATATCGGCGGTTGTCTTATCTTGATCTTTCCTAGCATCCTGTATTTTAACCATATCATCTTCCAATTTTCCCGATCTGGTCTCCACTTCAGAGATTCTCCCAACCATCTCTTCATACAGTTTACAAATTTTGTGCAGGGAGGATTGCATTTTTTTATTTGCGTGTTTAGCCCTCCTCTTTGCCCTTTGGCTCTCAATGCGAGCCTCGCCTTGCATTTGTTTTAGAGTTGAAAATAAAACTTCAAAATTAGAGGCACCTCTGTCTGTTTCCCGAGATATAGCATCATGGGAGCCTGCTTCACCATTTTCAAGCTCCCCCGTAGGTGGTGCAGAATTCTCCATCGTGTTGTCCCAGTCGAGTCTTTTTGCCACTGACTTCGTATTACCTCTGCGTAGTCCCTTTGACAACTTCTTTTGTCTAGATTTACTGTTCTGTTTGTTAGATTTGTTTTTATTCTTAAATTTAACGTTCTCCACAACTTTGATGCTACCTGTGGCAGCTGTTTTAAACCTTGTATGAGCATTCTTTTGAGCTGTTTCCTGTGCTGACTCTATAGATTCTGTGTCGCTGTTAGTAGAGATTGAGGTAGTTTCGGAATCAGTCCCTGATTCAATCTCTTTATCTTCCATATCAGTACTCACTGTTGAATCCACTGACGTTTCCGATTCTGTATCTGTCACTGTTTCCAGACTGCAGTTCTCACTTTCCTCGTCATCTGCCTCATCGTTGCCAGTAAAGAAGACATCATCACTTGGAGAAGCCGGTTTTACATCAGGTAAATTATTTGTGCTTACATTCACCTTTTCAAGTAAATCTGCATTTATACATACTTTAGCCCATATTTCTGTCTCAGTTAGGTTAATTACTCCTTTAGGATTGATTTTTTCAGTTTCAGTTTCTATGCCCATCAGCAGGTTTTGACATGTGCTTGTTCCTTTAACTCCAGGAGCAGCGTCATTTATAACTTTCTCCTTTAAGAGGTTGGGTCCGCCCTCTTCTACCGCTGTAGAAAAGCCTTCCGTTTCTGTGGGCTCTGTAACTTCAAACTGTGGCTGTGCCTCCAGTGCGCCGGTCGTATTCCAGCCAGCTCCCGTCTGCTCGAGCGGCTCCCCCTCAACTCCAGGCTGTTTCTTTCTGCACAGATATGCCAGCGTAGGGATTTCAGTTCCCCGTGAGGAATCCAACTGCGGAGTTGGTTGAATAGTTGATACAGATACAGATGCCACAGATGCCACTGCGGGTGAAAACGTCTCCACTATTGTCATTTGTCGAAGCGCTGTCTCCTTCCCTGATGCCTCGCCGGCTGTAAGTTTTACCTCCTCCTTTCTCCTTGCTGAGACTGACGCTGGGGCTATCGACTTCTTCTTTTTTTCCCCTGCATCTTCTTCATTTTAATCTCCTTTGCTGCCTCTCGTCTTTGTTGCGCTTCGGACCTCACTTTCCCCCTCAGATTTGACGCAGGAGCACCAAAGTTGTCCATGTCTCCTTCTTCTTCATCCTCGTTTCCCCAACCGTCTCGATCACGGGTTTTCTTCGGGGAGCATGCAAGTTTTGGAGCCTTGATTTTCAAAACGTTTTTCCGATAGGTACTCCCAACTAGAAGAGGGCGAGTTACCAGAAATATGAAGTAGTTATGTACAGCTCCTTCTTTTTCCCTGGAGAGGTCTCTTATCGGCAAAGACCAGGCAGTAAAATCACTAAGCATCACCCTTTATTCGGCGTCGAGCACTTCTGATGAGTTGTTAGCACCAACTCTCCTCCAGTATTGCAACAGATCTTAGGGTCTTAGGGTCTTAGAAGCAGTCTTGGGGACGAAATAGCTCTATCTCCTTGAGCACAAGCCCCAAATTTTCACTAACTTTCAAATAGCATACAAGCCCACCGGTAGCAAAAAGTTAGAGCTGTAGCTGCACAGGTGAGCACATAATACAAGAAAATGTCATTCTGCCATCAGGAGGGAGTCAGGACATGACCTTCCTCTACGGCGTCTCGGCGGCCATCTTGCCCACTGCCAGCCTGTAGTTTCCTATTGTATCAGCTATAATTGAACTTAAGCTCCACAAGTAACAGCATCATGCTTTGTATGGCCTGCAGTAACAGCCCTAGCCAGGAGACGTACTTCTGCCCACCCCTACCCAAAACTCTTTTGGCGCAGCTTGGAAATATTGCTGTGCCGAACAGTAAATTAACAACTATAACAATCCACTCATCGGTGCATACGCCTTTGGGGGGCTGGCCAAGCACCTTTCTATTCCACCCGTTCATTCGTGTCGCCGTCACCGGCTCTATGGCGCCGCCAGGGAAACCCTTATTTGGACATCAATTCCGCGGGGCCTCTCTGGGGGCCCAACAGTAGTCATCAGCGGTCCTTGGGAGTGTACAGGTTCGTCAGGTCTACATACTATGAGTGCCCTCTGGGAAGTGCGAGGAGAAAAAAAAGAAAAATCCGAGCCTAGACCCATCCTCCGTGTATCCCAGCAACACACCTCCCGGCCACCCTTAGGCCCCTCCTTCACCCCACAGTCCGCAGCTTCATGTAATTGGCACAAAGAAAAAAAGGATATCAATAGTTTGTGTGACCCCGGCCCACGTCACCCCGAGGGGTTACTCCTGTGCATTGTCCAGTAATTCATCTGCTGCTCTCCGCGTCACCGTCTGGAATAGGAGCACACTATGTTCCGAGTCCGAGTGTATGGCGCTGTCTTCCGTATCCGTATTAATCGTTTCCTGTTCATCTCTGAAGGTGCCCACCATGGCTACCGCGTTCATCTGGTCGCCCTTCTGTTGCCAGTACGAGTGAGGGCTTTACCGGAACTGCCGGCCGACGCGTCCGGGGCCTCTCTTTGACTACCTTCTATGTCCATCACCTCCAGCCATTCCTCCACGTCAGTGGAGCTCTCGAAGAAGTGCGTTTTCTTATCGTGTATGATCTTTAGGCGGGCCGGGAACAAAAACGCGTATATGAGTTTAGCCTACAGAATTCTCTGCTTGACCTCAAAGTAGGAGGACCGCTGTTTTTGCACTAAGGTAGTGTAATCCGGGTATAGAGAGATGCGCCGATTCTCATATTCTATGAGAGATTTCTCCCGGGCTTTTTGGAGCAGGATATCCCTATCCCGATAATTTAGGATCTTGACAATCAGCGGGCGTGGTGACCGGCCAGGTCTCGGCTGTCCAGTAGGGACGTGGTGAACCCTCTCCACACAGAAGAACGGTGACAGGCTCTCTGTGTCGACATGGTCCCGGAACCACTGCTCCATGAACTCCGCCGCGTGTGTCCCCTCACTTCGCTCCGGAAGGCCAATAACGCGAATGTTGTTGCGTAGGTTGCGGCCTTCGGCATCTTCCACCCGGTCCATGAGGGACGCCACCTGTAGTTGTTGGATGTGAGGTTCCGTGACGATTTGAACCCGTGTTTTCAATATTGTCGGAAATACATAATATTGGTATCAGCGAACCGCAAATGATCCATTTAGCATATCCTGGTGTTTTCGCTATACTACGAGCAAGAGCACTCCTTTTATGAACACATTTCTGATCTACCCACGGCATCCATCTTAGATCATGGCCGCCATTTTGTGTTTCTTGCCCTCACATATGCAATAACCTCTAATCATTTCATTTCGATTAAGGACACGTAGCCTTAGCCGGAGATTCACCTCTTTCATGACACGTGCACCTTAAACCAGATCACGCTGTAGCTACATGACTCAACAAAGGCTGCCTCCTCTGCCCGAGGCCAGCCCACCTGAACTGGTTCTCGTGTCCATTGTCCCGATCATGATTAGGCGGCCGAAGCCGGTAGCCTTGCCCATTTACAACCCACAAACATCTCTTATCCCGCTTTCCTATCTTCTGCACCTGGCTCTGCTCCTTTCCTTCTGGGCCTTTATTAGGGGGAGGTAACGAAATTTACGATGAGGCGGTCCGGCTCTTGAATGCAATATTGACAAGGGATTGTGATGAACTAGTGGGAACCCCTCTTCGTAGATGTTTTGTATCAAATTTTATCAACAGTTCCTGTGTACGCCAAATATTTATTGTCTGTAATACAAAAGTTTTGGGAATGTACCAACATGTAAAGAATTCGCCTGAAGGCCAAAAACTAGTATATAAGGAGCAACCCTCTTTGTACAAATTGAACAGGCTCCTAGTTACTGCCCATGCATAGTTTCTGTGACTTGTGTGTCCCTGCAGTAATAAACCTTTGGTCTTTGACGCCACCATCGAGAAGCCCGTGTTTCTGTTCATTTGCGCACCAAGGCAGGTGGAACTCCGGGGTCTTTGGGTGTTGTTCCCTGACACCTCTGGACGGAACCAAAAAGTCCAGAACTCCAATTGGCGCCCAACGTGGGGCGACGTCATTCGGTACCGGTCCAAAAGCCTGAAGAGTTCGAGAAGCTTCGTGTGAAGATTCCTGAGGGAGGCGCCCCACTTCATCGATCCCGGCATATCGCAAAAGTGGCCCGAAGTTCTCTTCCACGAGGGTTCCCGTTCAGGACGGCTGCAGTGGGCCGTTGCCTTGACCGTCGCCCTGTCTTGGACCCGAGGTGCAGTCCTTAGTACAGCGAAACGTGACGGGTTTCTCCTTGGTGACGTCTTCAGTGCCTCAGTTAAGTATTTAGTGGTTGCTAGTTGGTTACTTTGTAAGGGTTGTTAAAATCCTTTTTGGTTCTTGGTTTGGTTTGGTTTCGTAGGATTATCATTGGTTGTTCTGGTCACGATAATCTATTTGGTTCAGTTTGGGTATCGATACATTAGTTTGGTTTTGGTAGGCCTAAGTTCTTGGTTCAAGTGCACATATTTGTTTTGTGTTTTGTTTGTTTTGTGTTCCAGACTGAAAATGGTAAGTCGGAGAAATTGTATGTTGTCGTGCTTCGGTTGCAACAGTGACTCACGATTGGAGGACTCATGTCTGGTTCCTCCGATTGGGACTCCCCTATATGACTTATATTGTAAACATGGTGTGGATCCTATATCCTATAATGAGGTGTGGGTCCGCTACACCAAGAAAGACGGTGTCCTTAGTTGGCCACTGCATGGTAGTTTTGAACCCGAGATTCTTGATAATTTAGAAGCGAAATTGTTTAGGAAGAAAGCCCGGCCGGCAATGTTTGATTCTTTCCGTTACTGGCGAAAAGAATCCAAACAGAGAGAAATGAAAAAATTTAAGAAAGAACAGAAAGAGAAAGAAGAGTTAACTCTAGAGCAAGCAACTAAACAGCTGCAAGATAGCGAGTGCGAGAAGGCTATAGAGGTGGCCATTAGAGAGCATAATTTAGCGATCGACAAGTGCTACCCTGCCTTGCCATCGAAAACGGCTAAGATACTAGAGGATTCGGAAAACGATCCTCTGTTGTCTTATCTGTTACGGTCACCTCCACCGTATGCACAAGGTGCTACGGCTCCACTTGTACCAAATGTTCAATTGCCGGTTGCTGGACAACCTGGTATTCCTGCCCCTCAGAATCAAGTTCCTGTACCTCCTGTGGTTAATGTGACTGTTCCTACGGCTCCTCCTCTTCCTGGATTGCCGACTTCTATACCTGTATCTGTCTCCCTTACACCTACTACTTCACAAACTATTTTTCTCGATACTCCTACTGCCACGCTATCTGTTCCTACCTCTACTGTGTTTTCTACGTCTGCGAGTGTGTTAACTCCACTTTCTGTACGTCGAAGAATCACTGATTCTGTTACTAACATACTGTCTCCTTTCTATAAAACTTTAATCAAGACTCCTACTTCTGACTCTGTTCAGAGACGAAGTCAGCATCCAAGTATTGAGGAACGGGGAATTTTAGATTCCACGGCTCTCAGATGGATTTCGAAGAGTAGGAGATATAGTACGAGAGATGTACTAGAAACATTTATGCAATGGAAGGAACCAACGCAGCGGTACGTCTTTGACGAGATGTGCTCGTTGTTACGTGAGGAAATAGAGGAAGATGATATTGAATCAAATTTAGAAGACTTAATTAAGGTTCAGAAAGAGTTTGCTGCTGGTATGATAGTGGGTGAAAATATAGAAGAAGCGATGGAACTGATCTTAAGTTTTAGGAATGATCCATCTCTTCGTTCACCGAGAGATTTAGAGAAAGGTAAGACGAAACTGAGTCGCCAATATCCAATGAGGGAGGTTCCTCCAATTTGGCGCGAAGCAGTGGCGGCTGATAATAATGCTGGTATTGCAGCTGTTCCAGCACAGTTCCAAAGAGTGTGGATACACATTCCGTGGAAGCGAGCTGAAGTGCTAGCAGTGAAACAGGCCTTACCAGATCCGCGTAAGAATCCTGCTGGATATTACAAGGAACTAACACAGACAGTTGAGGCTTGTATAATGAACTTAGCAGACATTGATATGTTATTTGGGAATGTAGTTCCTCAACCAGTCTGGGCTAAAATTCGTAGGCAGGATCATCAAGTAGCCTTAGGTGGTGATTGGGCAGCCATCACTGCAGCGGATGGTCAGCAAACGGGTGGTGCAAAACCTGAACCCCTAATTGCTAATCTTCCGGGTAGGATAATCGACTTAATGAAGACTCTGATGCCCGCATTGCGTGTTAATTGGGACAAGTTATCCGCATGCAAGCAAAAGAAAGACGAAAGTGTCTCCGACTTCTTCACGAGGTTCGAAGAGACTTTTGTAGATCATAGTGGTCAAGATATGAGCACAGAAGGAGGACAGAGACTGTTTGTCGATAAATTTGTGCATAATTTGTTACCTGAATTATGCAATAAATTAAAGGATTCAGAGAGTGCGTGGGCTGTTTCTACAACTGCGCAAATACTTGCGACTGCACAGTACTACGAAAATAGGGATAAAGAAGAAAAGGAGAAATCAGACAAGAAAACAAAAGATTTAAAGACTAAGGTTCTTTTGCAACAGGCGTATCCGCCTCGCACGAATCAGTCTAATATGCAACAGGGTTCCTATCAGAGGACAGATTATAGTTCAACAAGGCCTCAATATCAGTGGAACCAGTGTGCGTATTGTAAGAAAGAGGGTCACTACAAGAATGAATGTCTGATCTTAGCGCAAAATAATGCGGCAGCAGCTCAGAGAGGTCGTGGTGGTTTTGTGCAGAATTCTAGAGGTCGAGGGCGAGGTGCTATGCCTCCACAGACAAATGATCGCCCTTCCAATCACTTTGATCAGCGAAATGGACAGCCTGCCCAGCAAAATAGATCTCAGCAATATCTTGTTGAAGACTATTGTGAAGTGGATGAGGGATTTCAGCAAAATGGGTACTAGGACAGCCATGGACAGAAAGAGGGAGTAGTATCAGTTCCAGTAGATCAGAGTGGGCCTTATGTCGCAGTAGCAACATCAGGTGTAGTCGAACCGTTTCTGTTGGATACTGGTGCCGCAAAAAGTTCTATCATTCATGCGAAACTCCCTGGCGCACCTTTGTCTGGCTCAACGAATGTTTCTGTAGGTTTTTCAGGCGCCCCTGTTTACAACCCTATATCTGGTCCTTTGTCTATTTCTGTTGGACCGTGTCAATTGAAAGCACCACTGATTCTGACGACGGGTTGTAATGAAAACCTGCTTGGTTTAGACTTGTTAAAACGACTATATGCGACATTGTACTGTTCTCCGGAAGGGGTACAGCTTACATTGGGTAAAAGAATCACCTCTCCGATGTACTTGTCAATGGATGCACTTCCACCAGAGCTGCGTTCACTCCCTGATTCTCTTTGGGCGACTGGTCCTAATGATGTAGGCCTTTTAGAAATACCACCATATGTAGTCACTTTGAAAGCAAATGTAAAATTTCCAAGAATTCCTCAATACAAAATATCTAGTGAAGGAGAGCGTGCACTTTTATTGATTGTGCAAGATTTGATTAAGAAAGGTGTGGTTGAAGAAACTAGAGGAAATGTTTGTAATAGTCCTGTATTACCGATTTTGAAAAGAACTGATCCCACAAAGCCTCCAGTGTACAGGTTTGTCATAGACCTCAGAGAAGTTAATAAGATTGTGGTTCCACAGTTTCCTGTGGTTCCCGACATTACTGCCTTGTTAACATTGATTCCTGCAACAGCCACATGGTTCTCAGTCATCGACTTGAAGAATGCCTTTTTCAGCATTCCGATAGCCGAAGAAAGTAGAGATATTTTTGGCTTCTGTCTAGGAGGTCGCAGTTTCAGATTTAAACGCGCTCCACAGGGCTACTGTGAAAGTCCATCTATTCATAGTCAAGCATTAAAAAGCCAGTTAGATTCCTTTGTCCTTCCTCCAGGTTCTGCCCTAGTACAGTACGTAGATGATCTTTTAGTGGCTGCTGATGACAAGGAAACTTGCAAAGCAGCTACAGTTTCGTTATTACATCACTTGTCCAATTTGAATCACAAAGTATCACCTTCCAAGATGCAATACTGCTGCCAAGAAGTGACCTACCTAGGTCATCTCTTGTCAAAGGAGGGAAGGAAGTTGACCCCAGAGAGAATAAAAGCAATTACGCAAATGAGTGTTCCACGCACACAGAGAGAAGTACGTGCCTTTTTAGGTATTACCTCTTACTGTAGGCAATGGATTCCGAATTTTTCTCTTTTAGCGAAGCCATTGGTAGCTTTGACTGGGAAAAATGTTCCGAGTCCGGTGCCATGGTCTGATGAATGTCAAGAGAGTTTTTCTGAATTACGAAAAGCATTGTGTTCAGCTCCTGTATTGGGTACACCTGATTACAGTAAGCCATTCACGCTCTACGTTCACGAAAGAGAAGGTTGCGCGTTGAGTGTTCTGACACAGAAATTTGGTGATAAACAACGCCCGTGTGCGTATTTTTCATCAACATTAGATCCGGTAGCTAGAGCGTTGCCTAGTTGTTTGAGAGCTACAGCGGCAGCTGCGGCTTCCATTCGACAATCTGCTGGTTTGGTGATGAGCAACATGCTAGTGGTCATGGTTCCTCATGCAGTGGACACACTCATGAACCGAACCAAGACACAACACCTTACTAGTGCGAGACTATCTGGTTACGAGCTGACATTACTAGCGAGTCATATTCAGATCAAAAGATGTAATGTATTGAATCCAGCAACGCTGTTGCCGGCTAATCAAGAGTCGAGTGATTCCGAGCCACATGATTGTTGTTTTAAAACGGAGGAAGAGACAAAAGGGCGTATTGACTTGAGGGATACTCCATTATCAGATCCAGATGGTACGCTGTATGTGGACGGATCATGTTTTAAATTGGAAAATGGTGATGTGACTGCTGCCTACGCAGTAACGACTTTGAAAACGATTGTGGAGACTGCAAGAGTGAGTCAGAATTCTGCCCAGGCTGCAGAATTAATAGCCTTAACCAGAGCGTGTGTTTTAGCTAAGGGAAAGAGAGTGAATGTCTTTACAGATAGTCAGTACGCATTTGGCGTGGCCCATAGTTTTGGCCGTTTGTGGAGAGAAAGAGGTTTCATTACGTCCCATGGGACTAAGATTCAACATGGTCAGCTAGTTAACGACTTGTTGGAATCTCTAACCTTGCCGACCGAAGTTGCGATTGTTAAGTGCAGTGCTCATAAAGCAATCACGGACGATGTTGGTCGTGGGAATGCTTTTGCTGATGAAATTGCTAAACAGACAGCTAGAGACATGATGAGTAGAATGTATGTTGCAACGTCTGCAAGATGGATCGCTGAATCTGGAATGTGTGAGGATACTATGGAAAGTGTGAAAGAAATTCAGAAGGAAGCAACTGAGGAAGAGAAACGAGTATGGAGAGAAAGTACGGGCAAGTTGGACTCGAATGGATGTTGGATTGATTTGACAGAACAGCAGCGTTGGATGTTGCCTGATGCGTATGTGCTTGCAGTGGTGACAATGGCGCATGGAGTAGCGCACATAAGTTCTAAAGGGATTTGTAAGATGTTGGCTCCAGTCTGGAAAAATGAGGGAATCAGTAAGTGTGCAGAGAGAGTGGTGAAAAATTGTATGGTATGCCTGATGCATAATCCTGGCAAGGGAACTCCAACTCCTGCTGGTCACTTCGCTCCTCCTTCCTGCCCCTTTGAAGTAATTCAGTTAGACTTCATTCACATGGACCGCTGTAATAATTTAAAATATGTCCTAGTGGTGGTATGTGCTTTTTCCAGGTGGATAGAAGCATACCCACTGAAGGACAACACTGCCCTATCAACTGCCAAAATTCTTCTCAAGGAATATTTCCCTAGATACGGAATGCCACGGATTGTATGGTCAGATAACGGAAGTGAGTTTATAGGGAAAGTTATGCAGAGTGTGTGTGCCGGCCTAGGTTTGAAACAGAAGTTCCACAGTGCAAACCATCCCCAGTCAGCTGGTTTAGTGGAGGGTTACAATGGTACCCTCAAACTGAAATTAGCTAAAATACAAGCATCCACAGGTTTAGCCTGGCCAGACGCACTTCCTTTGGCCTTGTTATCAACGAGAGCAACTGTACATTCTAGAGTAGGGCTTAGCCCTTATGAAATCGTTTTTGGCCGCCCAGCAAATATCTGGGGTGTGCCAAGGCCTAAAGAGTTCAGTTCTTTAGAATATCCTATGTTGATAGACTACCTTTACGACTTGACTGCTAAATTGAGTCTTATTCATCAACAGGTTTTCGATGCTTTACCAAAGCCTCCGGAGAGTCCAGGGCATCAGCTGAAACCGGGAGACCTCGTCGTCATCAGGAACTTTGCGAGGACAAAGAATCTTCAGCCCCGCTACGTCGGTCCTTTCCAGGTCCTTCTTACAACGAGGACAGCAGTTCGTGTAGCTGGACGCAAGCACTGGGTGCACGCGTCCCATGTTAAGCGTGTCCCTTTGCCGCTTCCTTACGACGACTGGGTGAAGAAGGGAATTGGTTCCTCCGAATTTGAAAGAACTCCAAAGTTTATCCCTTTCAGCGATGCCGAATTGATCACTGACACTCCAAGCTCTGACTCTCCTCCTAAAAAGACTCCTTTTAACACTGAACATTTGTCTCCTGCATCAGAAGAAACTCTGCCATCTGCGAACTTGAACACTGCAACAACTACCAGTGAAACGCTATTTGCCGATCAGACAGTACCTGCGAAGCAGAGATATAACTTACGAAAACGTAATATGGACAAATAAAGCAGGCAACTGCATACTGTGATGTTTTTGAAATTTTGAACTTTTGCCCTCAGCCAGGAAGTTTGCTATTGTTTTATTGTTTTAAAAATTGCCTTGCCGTCTGGGTAGCCGTAGGGTCGTGGCTGTGTGCCTAGTTGGATTTGCAGGGGTCTGACACAAGGTCGATCTTTCTGTTGGTTCTGGGAACTCCCAGGGCTGATAGAGGCATTTTCATGTACGTACACATCATCAGTGGTCGCGAGCGGATTGTAGAAGATGGAGCTTCCTGCGCTGCAACGAGAAAATGTGATTTACGTTCGCGGAAACAGACTTTACAGAATTCTTCATAGCAAATGCTTTTTGATGCAATGTGCCATTACATTCTTGATTATTTTAGCAACATTGGTGGGTGGAACTGTTTTCAGTATAAATTTGATTTTTGTGCCAGTTACTACAGTACCTCCCCTTGATCCCGCTATTTCTACTGTTTCTTCTATACACTCTTTTCATTCGTTTCCGGAACATGAGCAAGCCCGACGCTCAGAATTTATTAACAACACTTTTGTACAGCTCTTGCACCAACACCAACTGGTAGTTAACACTACAGACTGCTGGGTGTGTGGCTTGATACCCCACACTATGGATAAAGGTATTCCCTATCTAGTTTTGCCTTTCAGCTACAATGGATCATTTCAGGCCCTTCAAACCATCTTTGCTTATGCCCTTGAAACCTATCTTCCACGTCCACCACGTTCCACTAAATATAACTCTGCCAACAAAGCTTTAGTCCAGGGAATTATTGACATGATCAAGGATGTCAATAATACTCCATCATACCCTAGAGACGAACTGCGAGTGTATTTAAGTTGGAATACTTCAGAGTATCGCCTTAGTTTAGGAGAAAGCAAGCGTAAAAGCTCAACTCCAATCTGGGTCGTACCACACCGAGGTCAGGTCTGTTTGCAAGGTAATGGGAGAAATCCAAGAGCTCAGCTAGGGAGGAGCGAGTGCGTTGAAACTTATGTGTTTCCGGCTAACTCTTCCCCTGCCTTCCTTACTGCTAGGGGTACCTACTTCATTTGTCGAGATCGGGCATATACTTGGTTACCTACCGACTTTTCAGGTTCATGTTATATTGCTCGATTGTTGCCTCCAACATACACTGCTTCATCTGATTACCACAGAACCAGAGTAGTGAGAGGTGTCTTCAGCAAGGAAGATACTGCTGGTCAGGAAGCTGGAGACTTCTTCAAAGGCTTCCTTCCGTTCTGGGGGCCTATGGCCAATAGTAGAAACATACGTCAGCTAACACGGGTAGTTGAATCTACTATTACCGAAACTGCTGGTGCCCTTAGTAATTTGACAGCTGAGCTTCAGGCGGATAGACTCATGACGTTGCAGAATCGTATGGTTCTAGACGTTATACTTGCAGACCGAGGTGGGGTATGTAGAATGATCCAATCGAGCTGCTGTGTCTTTATTCCTAATAATGCTCCAACAGTTTATGAGGCGATCTCTAAGCTACACAAGATTTCCGACTCTATACACGTAGACGAGGGAAACTGGTCCTTTATGGAGTGGTTTTGGACTCTGATCTCAGCGTGGGGATGGAAGGTTCTAATGGTCATCGGTGTCATCTTAGTATTCCTATTCTCATGCTGCCTGATTATCCAGTGTGGTCCCGCTTTGTGTAGTCTTTGTGCTGCAACCTGTTTTTGGAAACCACCTACAGTTGGAGAAAAGGCGCGAGAAAGGATGATGATACAACAGCATGTCACTGACCTGATGAGTATAGAACTAGACTCTGACATAGACTGAGTAATTGCCTATGTAAGGGCAAAAGGAGGGTCTGAGGTTCCGTGACGATTTGAACCCGTGTTTTCAATATTGTCGGAAATACATAATATTGGTATCAGCGAACCGCAAATGATCCATTTAGCATATCCTGGTGTTTTCGCTATACTACGAGCAAGAGCACTCCTTTTATGAACACATTTCTGATCTACCCACGGCATCCATCTTAGATCATGGCCGCCATTTTGTGTTTCTTGCCCTCACATATGCAATAACCTCTAATCATTTCATTTCGATTAAGGACACGTAGCCTTAGCCGGAGATTCACCTCTTTCATGACACGTGCACCTTAAACCAGATCACGCTGTAGCTACATGACTCAACAAAGGCTGCCTCCTCTGCCCGAGGCCAGCCCACCTGAACTGGTTCTCGTGTCCATTGTCCCGATCATGATTAGGCGGCCGAAGCCGGTAGCCTTGCCCATTTACAACCCACAAACATCTCTTATCCCGCTTTCCTATCTTCTGCACCTGGCTCTGCTCCTTTCCTTCTGGGCCTTTATTAGGGGGAGGTAACGAAATTTACGATGAGGCGGTCCGGCTCTTGAATGCAATATTGACAAGGGATTGTGATGAACTAGTGGGAACCCCTCTTCGTAGATGTTTTGTATCAGATTTTATCAACAGTTCCTGTGTACGCCAAATATTTATTGTCTGTAATACAAAAGTTTTGGGAATGTACCAACATGTAAAGAATTCGCCTGAAGGCCAAAAACTAGTATATAAGGAGCAACCCTCTTTGTACAAATTGAACAGGCTCCTAGTTACTGCCCATGCGTAGTTTCTGTGACTTCTGTGTCCCTGCAGTAATAAACCTTTGGTCTTTGACGCCACCATCGAGAAGCCCGTGTTTCTGTTCATTTGCGCACCAAGGCAGGTGGAACTCCGGGGTCTTTGGGTGTTGTTCCCTGACACCTCTGGACGGAACCAAAAAGTCCAGAACTCCAGATGGAGGCAGAGTGCTCCGTCACCATCTGGGACAAGTCTGCCAGTAACGCGCCTTGATCTTTGACCTTGTCGGCCAATTTGCCGTGATCAGCCTTCAGTAATGAGAGGTTGGTGGTGATAGCTCCCAACTGTGCCTCCATAGCGAGCCTGGAGTCCAGGATTTCTTTCAGTATCAGATCCAGTTTGTCAGCGTGTTGGCCCCCAGCAGGATTCTGTTCGGCAGTTCCCGGTGTGATCCCCTCTGTTATGGTTTCTGAAGCAGGGCCCGCAGCTATCGAGCCGTCCTGGCCATCCAGTATCTTGGCCCCCTTCCGGACCATGGTTATCCGCACCTGGTGTGCTCACTGTTCAGGGATATGATACTGCTGAGGGCGTGTCCTCAGGTACCTGGTGCCCCGCTCCCTCCGCAGCCCCCTCCGCTGCGTCCCCAATCTCCACCAATTGGAATCTCTTTCCGGGTCTCGATCTCTAACACCCCGCATGGGGAGTCAGAAACAATGGAGCTGGATTTTCTGCGAGGAGGATTACAGTGTCTGGTCAGTGAGGCAGGCGGTGACTCGAACTCCTTCTGAAATTCCCGCGGCGAACCACGTTGTGCAAGTATGCAGCCGAGCTGTGGCGTACTGTGGTTTGTCATGGCAAGTGAAGGTATATTTATACCTTGAAGGTGTTTAGGAATGCCAGTTTTATCGTAAAAGTCGGGCAGAGGAACCTCATGAATGAACCCCTAAGGAATAGATATTCATGCTTAAAAATTGAGTTCTTGGAGAAATCAATATCCAAGCAAGGGGAAGTCCTAAAGGCTTAAGGGTCTCTTTTTCCAAGAACTCGTTGTGATGTGGATAGATTGATGTGGTTGACCATGCCGGTATTTGATTAGCATGGGTAATGCCTAAATAAGGGCTAGATTTCTATGCCTAAAAAGGGCAATGGGAATTGTACCTATATAAGGGCATACATTGGGAAATCTATATACAGTATCTAAATCGACACAACAGAAGGTGACCGCACTTTTTTTCTCAAGGATGGTGTGGAGACCGCTCCACTTGTCTTGGAGAGCTGCTGGGGCCACAGCATCTAACACCCTCACTTTTTATCCTGGCTGGTATCAATCAGCACATCCTTTTGGTCATGCAAAGCTTTCTGAAACTCCTGGCTGGCCTCAAGGTTTTTGCTGGCCTTCTTCATGTACTCAGCCATACGTGAACTTAGGCCAAGAACTTAGTCCACAATGTCCTGTTTAGTAGGCTTGAGAGGTTGTTCCCATCCCTCCTTAACCAGACACAATGGGCCCCTAACTGGATGTCCAAACAGAAGTTCAAATGGGCTATAGACCACCCTTTCTGAGGAACCTCCCTGTAGGCAAAGAGAAGGCATGGTAGTAAGACATCCCATTTTCACCTAAGCTTCTCTGGTAGTGCCATGGTCATACCCTTGAGCACCTTTCTGAACCTTTCAAAAAGCCAATTGCACTGTAGATGGTAGGGTGTGGTAAACGTGCAGTTTCACCACACTTTTTCCACATGGCAGTTATGTAGCTAGACATGAAGTTTGTACCTCTGTCTGACAAAACCTCCTTAGGAAATTCCACTTTGGAAAAGACTCCCAAAAGGGCCCTAGCCACCACAAGACCTGTAGTGGTCCTAAGGTGAATAGTTGCTGGATAGCTAGTTACATGGTCCACCGCCACTAGTATGTGACTGTGTCCAGATGCTATTGGACGGGTAAGGGCCCGAAAATGTCTATGTCTACCCTCTCAATAGGAACCCCCAACCACTGGGAGTTGAATTAAGGGGAGCCTTTGTAGTGGCACCTGGCTTGCAAGTGACACAGGAGCAAATAAAACTCCTCAGTGTCTTCATGTGGTTCCAGTGAAAATGAGGGACAGGCCTGTCCCAAGTCTTGCTTTGCCCAAATTGTCCTGCAAGGGGAACGTCATGTGCTAGGGACAGAAGAAAACCCCTGTACGTCTGAGGTATAACCAACCTACAGTTGTTACCAGGCTTAGGGTCTCTATGCTAAACAAACAAAAGCCCATCTTCTCAGTAGATCCTATGGCACCCATTGATATTTCCTGCCTCCTCAGCAGCACCTTGCTCCCTGAGTTCAAGAGAGGGGCAAGATTTCTGCTCCAGATTTAAGTCTGCCCTGGAAAGACCCCCTGCCCCCAATAACTCTGCTGTGTCAGGCCAGGTTCCTCTGAGACAGTACCTTCACAGGGACTAGGATCACCCCCCTCAGGAGACTGAGCCTCACAGGAGGTCTGGGAGGATGATAATTCCTTACCCTCCCTGCTCCTTATCTTAGGAGCTACCTGGTCCATTTTTTCCAGGATCCAGAACTCCCTAAGTGCCTAACTGTTTGCCTTGAACTCTAGTAACTGCAAATGCACTGGCAGAGATTTCCATCATCTCTGCATGTGTCCTGAACTCCACTTCAGACCAGGCTGAAGTCTCTAAGGTCTTGCCCAACAGACAGTCCACAGGTAGGTCTGTGGAAACCACAACTCTTTTAGGGCCAGTTACCCCTTCCCAGCTGAGATTCACAACTGCCAAGGAATTATCAATCCTGACATTGCTTGCATTGGTCACTTGGTAAAGTTGACCTAGTATGATTTGGTCAGGAGACACAAATTTCTCTGTCACCATTGTGACACTGGCCCCTGTGTCACTGTATGCCACATCTTTGTGACCCTTCATCAGAGGTTATTGCCTGTACTTGCCCAAGATAGTGAACTTACAAGTAAAGTGGCAAGTTCCATGCCACTGTTACAGACAAGAAGAGCCAGAGTGGATGTTCTGAATGGGCCAGAACACACATCGGAACCCAAGGTTAAACCTACTAATCCCTTGGCGGTTGTTCTTCTACTTGTACTGGTGCTAGTTGCCTTCTGGACTATAGTAGTAGCTTCTTTGGTGTTAGATTTAGAGCAATTTACATTCCTTGCCCTGTGGCCTTTTTCCTTACACACATAACACCAGGGTTTCTAGTAAGATAAAGAGGGGTTTTGGGACCCACCGCATAGGAAGGTTTTGGTGACCCTGTGTAGACTCCTTTTTTGTCTTTACCTTTCTCACCACCCTTCTCTTGGGCCTTAAAAGAATCTTGCTTCCTCCGGTCACCTCCACCAACATTGTTTTTCTGCTTCACCCTGGTGCGTACCTATTTGTCTGCCTTCTTTCCCAATTCTTGGGGACCCCAGTTATTAAGAACGTGCTTCCTTATCAATAAATTGTGCAATCCCTTATAGTCATTCACATTACCCCCATGAAGCCAGCCTTCCAGAGCCTTAATAGCACTGTCTACAAAGTCATCCCAGTCTTGTGTGCCCCGGAATTTGGCCCTGTACTTTACAGGCTCTCTCCAAGGCAGTGATCTATTTATGGATATCATATCCCTACTAGTACAGAGGGATTCTCCTGCTCAGGTTCCTAACATCAAAAGATTGCTCCCTGGCCCCAGGGACATTAGTGCTGCCACCATGGGACTATAGTCCCAAAATTGTACTAGCCCTCTGTACTTCTAAGGTTTCCATATCAAGGGCCATCTGCCTTGCTTGATTCTCAGCTTGGCTCTCTAAGAGGTCCTCTCTCTGACTAGAGATGGAGGTCCCGATGGAATTATAAGAGGCATTGGAATTGTCAGAGGAGGATCTAGACCTCCCCTGTATTCTCTGTACCCTCCCTGGAGGATTAAGGAGGATTCTACCTTTAGGGGCACCTTCTGTGTTATATGTACTATTCCCAGGGGGATCAGAGTCCACCAGTGTGGGGTCATCAGAATCTTCCTGGTCATGCTCAGAATTAGTGTTATTGGGGTGAACCACTCCTGACCTATCTTCTGGAGCTACCTCACCCACACTGTCCAGCCTTTCAGATCTCCCAGCTTTCTGGAGGTCATCCAGTAGCAGCAGCTCTAAAATTTGCTGAGTGTTAGGGTCTTTAACTTCCTTGATGCAGCCAGGGTCCTATGTTCCTGGATCTTATGACCCTGTATCTAGACGACTGAAACCCACTGGCTTCCCCAACTCAACATATGGTAAACTAGGTGTAGTGAGGTTTTACACCTAACTACCTTCCCTAGTGAAAACTAAACGTAAAAAAGGACTGCAGAAATTGTTGTGCTAGACTCTCAGCTAACAATCCAAAAAAGTTCCAGTAGAACTTACTACTTTACAAAAAGTGTTTATATGTGCCTAATGCTAGTGGGGAGCCCTTTGCAGCAGCAACAGTCACCGGAGACAGCCAGAGGCATACGGGGACTCCATCCCCCAGTGCACTTCACAGCAGGTGCCGCTGACGCTGTGTTTTCGCACCAGGAGGTGCCGCGGGAGCCCTTTGGAGCAGCAACAGACACCAGGGACAGCCAGAGGCATATGGGGACTCCATCCCCCAGTGCAATTCACGGCAGGAGCCGCTGACGCCGTGTTTTCGCGCCAGAAGGTACCTTTAAATCCCCGCTGCGGGAGCCCTTTGCAGCAGCAACAAACACTGGGGACAGCCGGAGGCATATGGGGACTCCATTCCACAGTGCACTTCGCGACAGCAGCCGCTGACACAGTGTTTTCGCACCAGGAGGTGCCTTTAAATCCCAGCCCTTTGCAGCAGCAACAGACATCGGGGACAGCCAGAAATATACGGGGACTCCATCCCCCAGTGCACTTCGCGGCAGGAGCCGCTGAAGCCCTATTTTTGCGCCAGGAGGTGCCTTTAAATCCCCCAGGGCTTCCGCTGCGTGGGAGCCCTTAGCAGCAGCAACAAACAATGGGGACAGCCAGAGGCATACAGGGACTCCATCCCCCACTGCACTTCACGGCAGGAGCCGCTGACACCGCGTTTTCACATCAGGAGGTGCCTTTAAATCTACTCAGGCCTCCTGCAGCGCGGGACGTGCGCAGGCATGCACGGGCTGCGACCGGGCTAAGGGCGGGTCCGTCTGCGCCCATCCGCGACTGATCATGGCTGGGTTGGGCCCAATCCTGTTGGCTGCACACTTTGGGGTAACGTGAAAGCCCACTTTGTCATCTTCACCATTTCCATCGCTGCATGCTGCTCAAAGGGGTTGTTGCAGGCCCTATGGACTTGGACCATGCCGTGAGTAACCATTCTTTTGGGCCACTTATTTGGGGAGCTTGTGTGGAACTTTAATATAGGTTACATTTTTGCCAGCTTCCCTGTGTCTCTTTGGTTTTTGGCAGTAAAATGGGGAAAAAGACCCAGTTGAAAACTGCCACTGGTACGACTTGTTGCACCATTCACATTTTTTTGGCATAGGCCGTGGATGCTCTTAACAAGGAGATAGTTCGGCCTGAGAGGCGGTTCTCATTAGACACAGGGGGATCAGGGATAAGCTCGCCATATACTTTGCAAAAAATCCCGTATGGACCAGTCCCAGCCGACCCCTTCCACGGCTTCAAACCTGGTGCCCTTGGAAGTACCATCACCCGAGCAGCCTGTCCCAGGGCCAGAGTCTCCTCTTTTACCCCCATTACCGCTACAGCCAATTGCATCTCTTGCCCCAGTGAACTTCCTCAACCAAAACAGAAAAGGAGGGTAAAGAAGCCTATGGAAGCAGCTCCAATTACACGCCAGGGACAGGCGATTGTTGCTAATGGGCTGCTTGAGGAGGAACTGTTGTCCCGCCTGGACCCAGTCTTACATAACATCATAGAGACTTTCACAGACCTTTTATCCCCACTATTAAATAGACTGGAAAAATTGGAGGTAAGAACAAGGGACTTGGCAAGCAAAATGGATGCTTTTGTGTCATTTGTAGAAAAACCTCCATCCTGTTAGCCGCCAGTGCGCACCCCATCTACTGATATTACGCCTCTTGCTACTCCCTTGTGTAACAGCGGTGCTTCACACGTTAATGCTCTCCCAAAGTTCAAGGGAGTTACGGTTCAATCCACAAAGTCAGGGTCTGGTGGTTCTAGTATCCTGGGAGATAGCGCATTTAGCGCTGTGCAGGCCCGCCATATACAGGAATGCAACTATCTGGGGTTTGCCAGCCTACTGTGATTGATCTCCCTTCATCATGTGCTCCCTATTCTGTGGTTTTGTCAGGGGTACCCGACCTACCAGCTCACAAAGAGGAATCCATGGCTCAACTAATTAACAAAGTCTCTCACTGGTTGGACCTGCATTCCGGGTATTCCATCAGGGACCATAAGGGTATTTTGATTGTACAGAGGGTGGGGGGGATAGGTCCATCCAGGAAATGCTTTGAGGGAGACTATATTATAATTTTGTACGGTACACAGAGTTAGCACGTAAAATCCTGTCTGGTGCATCTAAATCTTTTTCCCTAACCTCCTGCACTAAATTGCTCCCACTGGGCTTATTTTTATAGTCCATCACTGAGAAGGACGGGGGCATTTCCTGCAAGATGTGGGCAAGGCGAGGGAGACCTGGGACAGTTGTTGACCCTTGCAAACACTTTCGTGCTCCTTGCTGACTTGAACGAGCTGGATTGACTCCAGGAGGACGACAAACTGTGTCCCTTTTGGAAGGGTACAAGACCATCTTTTGTCCCACGTCAAACTCAACAATGGGTTGATCCAGTGGAGGTCTTATTATATTTGTGGCTTTAACATTTTGTAATGATTTAAAGATATTGAAATGCAATTCTCAGGTATTCCGGGGCATAGAACTGCATATGGGAAGAGCACTCATCTTTGTGATTATTACATTTTATGATGCCAAAAAAGGCGAGGGGGACCTACCAATCTTAATGCTTTAAACTGTGCGATTGATGATCTAAAGGAGGGTGGTTGTGGGCATATGAACGTCATTCTAGTGGGTGACTTCAACTGTCATTTGTGTCCATCTCTTGTGAATAATCAGTTGAATGTTCAGCCATGCCTACTTTCTGAGGATCTTCTCATGGAACACACACTGGAAGGGAAGGTTCTAAATAACTTCTTACTGACTCATAATCTGGTGAACTCCCTAGACCTTTGGCACCCGGGCCCATTTCTCAATTGAACCCGTCCAATAAAGGAAGGGGTGCGGCAACCAATCTAGATTTTATATATGTGACAGCATCATTGGGGGTGACCCCCAAATCATTTAACATAGAGGACAGTACCTTTAGCGATCACAACCCATTGACATTGGTACTAACAGGACTGGGTCATACCATTTTAAGTCCCTGTAAGCCACAGATACCCATAACCTCCACTAATCATGGAAGGCGCCTTAGATGGGCGAGCATAGATGCAAAGGCTTTCAACCGCAGCCTTTTCTCTTCATGTCAGAACGAGATAGGTGCTTGCCTTAATCCTATCAACTGAGTGAGGAGATTCTAAGCTTGTTCTCCTCTATTGCCCAGAGAGTTTCTGGTCTTTTAACTATACAGGCTGGGGGGTGGGCTCAGGTTGTCCTCTCATGGTTTGACCATAAGGGCTTGCAGGCCTTAAGGAGGTTAAAAGCACACCAGAAACAGAAGGCACAGGAGAAAGATGGGGTCTCTTTGTGCTGTCGCCTGTATAAAGAATCGACTGGAGAGCACATGTGTCATCTCCAAAAGCATGCATGGGAGGACCTAGCTAAAGCAAGCGAACTGAGGGATTCTTACTTATTTTGGAAAATGATTAATAGTCCCTGTTGCACAGAAGCATCAACCATGACAGTATGTCACCACGTTACACCAGATCAATGGGTGTCCCATTATGAAAAAGCTGACAGTGAAGCCTGCACAAGCGAGTGTAGTGTAGACATCCCCCTTTGCGTGGCGGCTCCCCCGATTAGTTTCTCCTTGGAAGAGGTAACACTTAGCATTGAGCTTTTGGCCCGAAACAAGGCCCCAGGCAATGAGCGGCATTCCCCCGGACCTCTTTCGTGACCACCAAGAGGTCTGGGTTCCACTACTAACCCAAGTCTCAAACGCAGTAGTCTTGAAAGGGACATTGCCCTCCTGGTCCATCACCACAATAGAGTCATTTTTAAAAAGAGCAGACAAGGATAATCTGCAATCTCTCCACCTAAATTCCCTTATTGATGTTGCAGTTAAAGTTCTGGGCAGGGTACTTCAATCTAGATTGTCTAGCCACAGATAAACAGATATTATCAGAAGTCCAATATGGTTTTCGCTAAGGCCTATCAACATCGGATCAATGTCTTAATCTGTGTCTTCTGATTTCCAAGTATACCGTGGTCTAATCAGGCACCATGTATTTGGCCTTAATGGACCTTACATCCGCATTCGATTGGGTAAACCGGTCTAAGTTATGGGACATCTTAATCTCACTGGGAGTGGATCCTCACAATGTGCATCTACTTACTTACATCACTCTATGTCCACACATCAGCGGCAGTGAGAGTCTCACATGAGGGAGATTTTACCAAACACTTCAATAGTACACAGGGGTGCGTCAAGGGTGCATCTTAGCTCCTTCCTGCAACGGATTTTACGAGTCCCCCAAGGCACACCAGTTTGGACTGTACATGAAGAGCTAGGGGTTAGTTTCTTTGTGGACCAAGTGGCAATTTGACCCCTAGTGTGCTGGATAAAGATTTGGTCCTCCGATCATCAGCATTTAAATCACATGATTGTATCGGACTATTTGAAATTGAAGCATGGTAACAAACTACCTTGGATGCATTATGTAAAGAAGTCTTTTCAGGCTATAGGTAGGCCAGACATTTTATTGCACACAACACTTTAAGCAAGGTGAACGTTAAAATCATAAAAGACTTACACCACACATTTTTCACTGCGAACCGTGAAAATCTTGAGCTCAACAAACCCTCAGTTAGGGCATATGCAATGTTAAAATCGGTTCCTGGCATTGAACCGTATTTCCTGGCCTTAATTAAAGCTCACAACAGATTTTTTATCACGTGTTTTAGATTTAATCAGCTCCACCACATTTTAGCATCCCCGGTGGGTTTCTTTCCCTCACCAGATCTGTGGCTGCGGTCTTCGATTTCCGATCTCCTGAGGACATGTTACATTTTATTCTATTGTGTAAATATTTTTCACTCCCCAGAAAACGTTGTCTCTGGCCCCTGTCAAAATGCTTGACGTTCAGGCATGCTAAAGTGTCCCTTTTGCATTTACAGATGTTACCCATCCCTCTTACACTCTGTGCAGTGCTAAGTTTCTTGCGGGCCGCTTATAAATCTAGATTATCTAGAGTCAATTGACTCTGTGCTGCTGGTTTTATCCATGTGTATTGTTTTACATTTTACTGTACTTTTATGAACTGTGTGCTTGTTTATTATATGATGTACTGTATCTTTTATGGTTGCCTTGCATCCAAATAAAGTAAAATATATATATATATATATATATATATATATATATATATATATATATATATATATATATATATATATATATATATATATATATACATACATATATATATATATCATAAAATTCCGTCCTTTATCCTCACTCGTGCAAGAAACTGAGACAGACCACTTTGATAGTGCCAAATTAATTTATTTGCTGTTGCCTCGTCGGTCCTGACGCGTTTCGGCTCGGGGTGAGCCTTGATCACATGACACGGTACAACATCCTTTTTTCATTTTTAAAGTGCAAGTGCAGGTGATAGTGCTCACGTGTTACTGCACAACAATAGACATAGTGGACATACTCCTATGGCATGGTGAAAATGTTAGCGATATGTTCTAAACACTGTAAATGCTCCAATATAGCGTAAGAAGACGTAGACAGTAATTAAAATGCAAGGACATATCACAAATCTCAATAAATAGATTGTTACAGCCACATAGTTAAAAGATTGGATTTCATATTGTAAAAGTCGTCCTTTTTGTCTAATGATATTGATAAAAGGGTGTATAAATGTGATGATAAAAATAAGGTGATATGTGGAGTAAAATACATGAATGAAAATTGACAGTGCATACATAGTATCCAATGTCATCTTATCTATTGTAGTATGCAAATGTTCTAAAAAACGTAATCAAGTGTCCATAAATATTGATGTTCTATCTCGAATTGCACATTGACATCAGACCAAATAGAGCAAAATATATATTGTAAAATATTTAGTGATTCTCGGGAGTATAGACATGAATTGATCCTGGGAAAATACCCAGTGAACCTCAAGTATTGAAAATAGAATTAATTCAACACTTAGATTAATCAGCATAGTGCAAAAACGCATTCATAAAGTGTATCTATATCTCCTAAAAATAAAGGTTATATATAAATATTATATGTATGGTTCAATATAAATATGAATATAAATAGTACATTATAAAATAGATACATAAATATGAAATATATACATATACATATAATGTCTATAAAACCACATGTCTAAAAACCACAGTAACAAATATCATATTTCATGGTCATCTATGTGCAAATGTACAAATGGATTCTCCTATATTATGGACATGATCCCTTATATGTGCTATACTAGAGACCTTCTACTTCATTTTAAGGTATAGAGCCCAAAGGAGATAGAACAGTAAGTATATGTTTTTTATTTTATGTTTTTTGTTGTTTTATGGTGGGAGTATACAGATATCTACAGCGAACCAATCATGTCTATAGACAGGTATGTAAGTGTTCTGTGACATTCAGGCCATTTGGCTGTTTGCTGTTAAATTCCAGAATGTACCTTGTCTCTAGTAACCTCAACGCACTCTCCCTGTCTCCTCCCCTCCTACTCAGGGGAATGGTATCAATTACATAAAATGTAAGATTCTTGTTGTTAGCTGAATGTCTTTCTTTAAAATGTCGTGCTACAGGGTAAGTGTTGTCTGGGTTACTGATGGCCCTGAGATGCTGTAGAATTCTTTTGTGTGCTGCCAGTTTAGTACCCCCCACATAAATTAATTTGCAGGGACAGGTTAGAATATATACTACATGGTCAGTTTTACAGGTCAACAATTTGCTGATAGACTTGTTCCTGTCGCTGAACGGGATCTTATATTCTGTTTTGTTGATGCCGTGTTGGCACGCTTTGCATGTTTTGCAGCGTAAAATCCCTTTCTGTTCTTAAGCCAACCCACTGAATCCATGGTTTCAGGATTGGTATCCACCAACCTGTCCCTCATGCATGGACCTCGGCTGTATGTGATGGAAAGTCTGGGGGGGTAGGTCAGGCCCAATAATCGGATCTGCCAGAACCAAGGGCAAATATTTGTCAATAATGGTTTTGATTTGGTTGTGTTGTTTGCTAAATTGCAAAACCATTCTGAAAGGCATTTCTCTACCATCATTTTCTTTTTCTTTCTGGGGAGTTGAACTGTCAATTTCCCCCTCTTGTAACAGCTCTTCTCTAGTCCTTGTCATGGATTTGCTGATGGCTGATTCTTTGGTTCTTCGGGAATAACCTCTGGCTAAGAACCTCTGCATGCATTCTTTCTGAGCAGTTTTGAGGTCATCCTCACTGTTATGCAAGCGTCTCATCCGCAGCATCTCACCATACGGAATACTGCTGATAAGATGCCGCGGAGGAGCACTGCTCGCATGCAGAGTAGAATTCCCTGCTGTGGGTTTCCTAAACAGTTTGATGTGAATCAGCCCCCTCTGATGAAAACCTCAGTATCAAGCAAAGTGATTGTTTGAATGTTGATGTTCCCTGTAAAATGCAAATTAATCGCATTTGAATTGAGGTCCATTACAAATTGGGCTGCAGATTCGTGTGACTCATCCCATACAGCAAAGACATCGTCAATATATCGTAGCCACAATATAATAATTCTACCACTGTCCTGTATCTTGGGTCTGAGGACCCGCTCCTCCCACCTGCCCATATGAAGGCAGGCATAACTTGGGGAGAAGCTGGCCCTCATTGCCACTCCTCTGATCTGCTGGTATAGGATGTTATTAAACATAAACACATTGTTGGTAAGACAGTACATGGTCAAATCTGCTGGTTTTATCCATGTGTATTGTTTTACATTTTACTGTACTTTTATGAACTGTGTGCTTATTTTATTATATGATGTACTGTATCTTTTATGGTTGCCATGCATCCAAATAAAGGAAATTATACATATATATATATATATATTTATATATATATTTATATATATATATATATATATATATATATGTATATACATATATATATAATGCTAGTGATGATCTTTCATTTAATACACACCTAAATTAGCTGGTACAATGCAGGCTTAAATCTCAACCGCTACACACCAATGTAGGAGGATGACTTGGTATATGGTACACACTTATTTAAGTGAAGCACTTTGCACAAATTCAGACAACCCTTATGGTGATTTTAGTGGTCTTAGACAACCTTAGAAAGCCCTCTAAATGATAGCTGTGGAGAGCAGCCTTCAGGCTTATCCAAAAGGATTGTTAAGCAGCTTGGTTTACCAGATCTAATCATGTGATGTAGGTTAAACAAAAAAGAACCACACCGGGTATATATAAAAATATGTTTACTTATTACACAAAACTCACAAACACATTGGTATATCTCCTACCCAGAGATATCAACACAAATACACAACAATAATTCAATTGCAAGAGGTAAGTAAGCACAATATATAGTGGTTTCCAGAGGGAGATTGAACCATATACTAAGAAAGTGGAACGCAAACTGGATCAAAAGTCAGGGCTTGGACCAGGAGACTCAGAAGAGCTGGGGACCCAAGAAACCACCCAGGGTAATTACCCAGGAACCCAAAAGACTATGTGCAGAGTGAAACATAGCTGTGTACTCAATAGAAGTCAACTGGAAAGTTGTGGTAGCATTTTTGAAGAAGAAGGATCCTTCCCAGTGGACCCTGAAAAACTCCATGGAAGACAGAAGGTTGAAGAGTCCCCCCCATCCGTGGATATCCCAGGTGCATAGGTATGAAGTGATGTTGGAAACCGCCGCAGACAACAATGGAGGACCTCAGTAAAGATGCCGCTGGCGAAGACTGTGCAAGGATCTGGTGAAATCCAAGGATAGATTCTTGAAGAGAAGAACCTGCAAGCAGAGGGGACAGAATCTCTGCCACTCTAAGGTGACTAGGAGTCGTGGAAGAGCAATGCCCTCCGATGTCGGAAGATTTAGGAGTGATGACGCTGATCTTGTTGCTGCGGGGAGCAGGCAATGCTGAGGAAGACCAGGAGCCATGCACGAGCTGTCCCACGTTGGAGGTCAAGAACTAGGGGGTCGGTATCCAGCAGGGGCAGCTACAACAGGCTTGTAAAACGATGAAGGAGCAAAGTTGGGACCAGCAAGGGACCCTTCAGGTTGAGGTAGCAGGCGTTGTCTGGAGTCTTAAGGGAGGTCGGGGATCACCAGATTCCAGTTCAGGATTGCTAGGGAGACCTCCTTGGGATGTTGGGCCATTCAAACTCGGGCTGTGGGCGTCGTGTCTAGAGTGAACAGAATGCCTCCAGGTTTGGAGTCCCTGGCCTCAGTGTACAGGAGTCCTTCCTCCCGATAGACTTTGTGGGAGCCACTGACATCTCCCTCCTCCTGTGCAGCAGCTTACAGCTCAGGCCTTCAAGAGTGAGGCATACGTGCTGCCCAAGGCTTAGCTGTTCCCTGCAGGGTCCCCGTGGTCCCAAGATCTCTACCTCATACGTTTCAAGCTCCACAGGCCAAGGTCCCTCTTGGGTTGACAAGTCCCCTCCCTAACAAGAGGGGTCCTGGTCTTGTTTCTGTATGGAAGCTGTTTCAACAGTCTTCCTACCTTTCCTCTTGGAAGGTTGGGCCATCATTTCAGGCTCCAATCCTCTTTGTTCACCCTGTGCTAGGCACTGTGCTCTGGTTTTCACACATACTTTCTCAGGGTTTTGCAGCATGGCTGCATGTTTCTTTCTTTTTACCTCAGCCCATGCTGAGGTCTCCATATTGTTTTTTAGCAGACAGGAAGCTGGAAGTATTGAGAGACCACTACCTGTTTAAGGCCAGTAACTCCCCCAGTTTAAGATCAACATAGCCGTGGCATGGTTAGTGGTGACACTGTCAGCATTGGTTACTGGATAGGTTTATCCAGTTAGTTATTGCTCTAGGGAAACTAGAGTATCTCTCACAATGGTGACACTGGCACCTGTATCCTTCAGGGCTTCCATCTTAGTCCCATTTACTAAGGGGTGCTGTAGGTATTTCTTTAAATTAGAGGGATAGACAGTCAAAGTGGCTAGCCCTCCCTCACCTTAGGAGACTAATACTGCCCCAGTGTGAACCTATATGTACTGGTGGGGGTCTAGGAGCTTGTTTGTTGGGACAGGCAGCATCTCCAGTTTGGTGTCCCTTTTTGTTACAGTGGAAACACCAGGCCTTTGCAAGAAACAAAATATGTCCCATTTTTACCCACTAGTAGGCTGGGAAAGGTTCTTCAGCCCACCCCCTGACCAAGGTTTTGGGGGCCTTTAAAAGACTCTTGAGTTTTATCTTTGGGGTTCTCACCCTCTCCCCTGGGGAGGCTTTGTGACCCCTTTCTTTTGATTATACCCAGTGGTTGTCTTGGTTACCCTTGTCTTGACCCAGTGGTAAACCTTCATTCCCAATTCTTGGGGAGAGATTGGACCTAGGTCTACCAGATGCTGATGCAAATTTCATTGACAAATTTACCTATAATGTGTTCTGTCATAAACACATTATAAAGACAATCATAATTTTGCACTTTACTTCCAGTCAACCAGCCACCTAGTGTCTTTACTGAGTAGTCTACAAATTCCACTCAGGACTGACTCTGGGATTTTTTAGCTCCCCTGAACATTATTTTATACTCCTCAGTAGTGAGACCAAATCCCTCAATCAGGGTAGCCTTCATGAGTTCTTAGGAGTCTGCTTCTGCCCCACTAAGGGTCAGATGTCTATCCCTGCACCTACCAGAGAACAGTTCCTACAGGAGTGCCCCCCCCCCTCCCAGTGAGATTTTCTCATTTCTCAGGCTTCATGAGCCCTCTCAAAGGCTATGAACCACTTGGTGATGTAATCACAATGCTCAGATTAAGGGACAATCCCTTTGGGGATTTTGGGATCATTCTTTGTCTATGCTTTTTACGTTTCTGCTGACATTGATGTGTCCTAGGCCCACCTCTGCCCGCTCCTTTTCTAGAGCTAGGAGCCTAGTCTCTAGGTCTAGTCTTCTGGTCATCCTTACTAAAAGGATATCCCCCTCAGTGAGGTTTCCTCACTGTATGGTATGGAGTTGGCCCTACCTCTGAAGGAACCAGCCCTTGTACCTCTTGGGTGTGGAGGGTAGGACACCAAGTTCCCTTCCTCCCTAAGTAGGTGAGGGGGTTGGCCTAAGACTTCATCCTCCTCACTACTTTCCCAATGCTCTTGAAGGTCCCTTGCATGCCCTGCCAGGAACTCCTGGAGTTGTCTCCTGGTAGGGTTGGATCCATGTCTTATTTGCTTAGCCTTCCAGAAAAGCCTTCCCTTCCTAACCTCTAGGTTGGAGTAAGAGGTGGGGCCAAGCTCCTCAGCAATATTCCCTGCATTGCTTATTATTTCTTTGGAAGACCTATACTATCAGTTCTAGATACTTCCCCCCTAACCTCGGTGCCTTTTACGTTTCTCAAAAAAGGCTACAGGAACTTAACACAAAGCCCTAACCCAGAAGTTACTTACCTTCAGTAATGATATATCTGTTTGAAACATTAGTAGTGATAGATTCCTTACCTTAGAATTACCCCCAGACGTTAGACTGGATACGTAAAGTTTTTCGTCAGCAGTACCCCTGCGCGTCGGTAGGTGTCTTCGTGTGGCTCCGCGTGCGTCATTGGCGCCGTGATCGCATCATCGGAGCTACTTAGACGCGCCAACGCGTGCTGATGTTAGTTCTGTACACGACTTTCCGTGCCAGTAACTCAGAGCCATGCAAAATACTGACCACTGGTGCCATGATGCAAGGGCCCTGAAAGGGATGACCTTTACCCTAGAAATCAGTTTGCAGAACGGGGAGGATGGGTGTGGCGGTAAGGAATCTATCACTACTAATGTTTCTTACAGATATATCGTTACCGTATTTAAGTAACTTGTGCATCTGAAAGAAACACGTAGTGATAGATTCCTTACCTTAGAATAGATACCCCAGCAATACCAACCCCGGTGGTGGGTCTGCGAACCAAGATCACACCAGAAAGTCCTGGAGAACAGAACGACCAAAGAAGCCCTCTCTCCGGACTTGGTTGTCCAGGCAGTAGTGCTTGGTAAACGTGTGCAGCGAGGCCCACGTAGCTGCCTGACAAATGTCCTGTAAGGGAACAACGCTACTCAGAGCAGCAGTGGCTGCCGTCTCCCTGGTAGAATGGGCGCGCAACCCCACCGGAGGCTCCTTTTTAGCCGAGGAGTAACAAGCCTTAATGCACAGAACAAACCACTGAAAGATGGTCCGTTTGTGCACAGCCCGACTTTCCTTGGTGCCCACGTAGCCAAAAAAGAGTTGGTCATCTACCCAGAACTGTTGTGTGCGACTCAGGTAGAAAGAGAGCGCACGTTTTGGGTGAAGACGGTGGAGCCTCTCTTCCTCTTTAGAGGGATGCGTAGGTGGAAAGAAGGTGGGCAAAGTGAAGGTCTGCCCGATGTGACAGGCAGTGACAACCTTTGGCAGAAAGGAAGGACGAGTCCTCAGAACAACTTTGCCTGGATGGACAGAGAGAAAAGGAGGTTTAGAAGATAGCGCCTGGAGCTCACTCACTCTTCTAGCTGAGGTGATGGCAACCAGAAAAGCAGTCTTTAGAGTCAGAAGACGAAGAGGTCAATTATGAAGTGGCTCAAAGGGAGCGCACATCAGAAAGTTAAGAACTAGATTCAAGTCGCACTGAGGCACCACGAAAGGAACAGGAGTAAACGTGTGTGATGCCTTTCAAGAATCTATTGACAACAGGGAACTTGAAAAGGGAAGGATGATCTGGAAGCCTTAGAAAGGCGGAAATGGCTGAGAGATAGCCCTTGATAGTGCCCAGAGCTGAGCCCTGCTGGGACACAGAGAGAAGAAAAAGAAGGACCTCTGACAGAGGGGCAGAAATGGTATCCACAACCTTTGCTGTACACCATGCCACAAACTTATTCCACCTACAGACGTATACCATTTTTGTGGTGCACCGCGTTGCTTTGAGGGACGATCTTTCTGTTTCCAGGACAAGTGTTCCTTTTGCTGCCTACGAACCCACTCCTCGCGGCCCCCGCTTCGCGGGCGCCGCTCGAGGCTGCCAACCCTAAGGATTCTCTGACTACGAGAGGAGCCAACCACTGAGGCCGTTTACCCTGAGGGACTGCGAGGACCAGCGGGCGCTGCGCTGAAGACTCGCCGCAGCTGGTCCTCTTCCCTCCCCGCTCTCGCCAGGATTAAAAGAACAGAGCGCTGGGAGCTCTGTGCACCGCTTTGCTTTGAGGGACAATCTTTCTGTTTCCAGGACAAGTGTTCCTTTCGCTGCCTACGAACCCACTCCTCGCGGCCCCCGCTTTGCGGGCGCCGCTCGAGGCTACCAACCCTAAGGATTCTCTGACTACGAGAGGAGCCAACCACTGAGGCCGTTTACCCTGAGGGACTGTGAGGACCAGCGGGCGCTGCACTGAAGACTCGCAGCAGCTGGTCCTCTTCCCGCCCCCCTCTCGTTATATACAGAATACGGTTGACGCGCACGCGGGACGCGCGGGGCCAAGCGCGGAGCTAAGCCCGGGCCAAGGGCGGGCCCGTTTAAGCCCGTTCAAGATCGGGTAAGACTGGACTGGGCCACCCCCTTGACATTTGCCGATTCGTACTTCTTATATTGCTAACTACTGTTTGTTCTAGCTTCAATTATTGTGTACTTTTCTTCTCTTACTTGGGTCCTACTATTACAAACTATGTCTCCTAGAGGGACCAGGAGTAACAAGGTGCTTCATACTGCTCAAACTACTGGCCCAATTGATCAATTTATTGCCAAAGCAAATGACGCCATAAATCAAGGCGTACTTCTATTAGAACGGAGGGTCTCACAGGATTTGACCGCTGCAAAGCGCTCCTCGTTGGGCTTACTGGCGAAAACCCCTTTGCGCACTCTAGAACCTGATACTCTGCTGGCTGACCCTCATTCAGTCCCAGGTATCGTGGACCTGTCAGTCTCACTTGAGTTATCAGCCCTTCAAACATCTCATTTATCTACGTCCTTGGAGCAGACACCAGCCCCTCTCACTAGCCCGAGTAGGGACGACCCTACCGCTACCAAAATTCGGGGTATCAGGGAGGGAGCAATACCCAAGAACAAAAAGAATAAAAAGAACCCACAGTACAACAGGAGCCGCCAGCAAACCAAAATTTTGAACAAACAATCCCAAAATACAACCCAATCACTTCCCATCCATCAATCCCCTAAACAAGTCGCCCCCTTACTGGACGAAGGGAATCTTATTCCCCCAGATACAATAAACCTTTCTACCACATCAGTCAATTTTAGCGCTACCAGTAACATGGGTAGTAATAGTGATCCCCACTGTCTAAATAACCAACTATTAGACAGGTTGGGGGCCTTAATTAAATCCTGCCTCCAACCGCTTTAACTCACCCTTTCAAAAATAGAAAAACAATTAGAAGGGCTATCATAAGCGATAAAAACCAACAAAGGATCTGCCCCCAGCCTTACATCAGGACAACCTAGGGCTCAAAAACCACAACCCAAAAATCCAATTGATGGGGCCACAGCAACAAAGCCAACAAAGCCAAATACCACAGTAGGGCCTTCCCAGCCCAAACCTTCTATTCCAAGGGCGACTAATACTCCTATTCAAATGACAACGCCTGCCCCTCTACCTGTACATCCTATCATTCCGCCCCCTAAGCAAACTAAAAATCCAGGGACACAAAGTACCCTCTATAAGAACAGAAGGAAGGGGGGTCATTCCATCCATCTTCCCCCAGAAGCTGCCCCATACGTTGTCATCATGACAGGGGTCCCCGAGCTGAACCCTAACGTGGAGGAACCAGGCTGGTCCCTTAGAAATAAGGTACTCCATTGGCTTTCTGCCAATAGGCCTCTTCCTCCTTATTCTGATAACAGAGTTACAACAGTTCGTAGAGTCCCCTGGATAGGAAGAGAGCCAAAATCTCTACCGGGTGACTGTGTCATCATTAAGTTTGAGGACCCCCACACTGTAGAGCACATTTGCTCCTGGGGTACACAATATACATCCGATGGAATTGGTACCAAGAGACTTTCCTTCTTCTATCCTCCAGGACAGCATTATAACATCGGTCCAGAATGGAACTGGACACAAGTTGGTAACTGGAATAGGAGACATGATTGGGTCGATTGGTCAAACACTGGGGGTAGAGATGTAGCCCCAACCCTTGGATGGAGAGGTGTGCCTCTGACCAACAGATATGACTGCCTGGAGATGGTGGATTGACCACCACCCGACAGTCACCTGGATAGCATTGCCCCATTTTCCCCAGTGCCTAAATTACTTGATCATCCTGAGGACTCTTTGTTTTCCTCTCTCCCAATCAGTAACTTATCCACTTCTCAAGTATCAATGTCAGAAGTGACAATTTCCTTACCAATACCATATTTAGATTCTTCTATTAATAAAGAAGTTAATATAAATATATCTTCTGTTGATCCACTAGTACACACTCCACTTAGCCCAGGTACCTTAACTTCAGAACAAAATTCGAACACCAGAAAGCTTACTCCTTCTATTTACCAGCTCTCTGTTTTATTTTGGAACGTTGCAGGTCTCCGTTCAAAACTAAAACTTAAACCGTGGTTGGACACAGTAACCCCCCACCAAATAATTTGTCTACAAGAAACGTGGGCTATAGATCCGATTCATATGCAGGGTTACAAAACGTTTCACTCCTCAGCCACTATCACCACATATGGCAGATCCAAGGGAGGTCTAGTGGTGTATATCTCAAACAATTTATCTGTAATTGGCTTGTTTGTCTTGTATACCACTGCGAACTTTCAAATCGTTAAGGCTGCATTTAGTAATTGTACGATGTATCTTTTTATTAATTTTTTTAACAACTTGTCCCCGATTGAATGTGTTAAGTCTGTAAAAGAAATCTTGTTTGTTGTAAATGAACACTGTAACAAGCACCCAACACTCGCTTGCTTTGTGATATGGGGGGGAGATTTTAATGTCTCACTGTGTGCCAATCATAGAAAAGGTATGTGTGGTTTGTTAGACGAACAAGACTGTCCACTAATCCACTTTACACACTCATTCTTTGGTAACGCTTTGAACGATTGTCTTTTCACAATGGAACTAGATTATGCTAACAAATTAACAGATTTTCCAGTTGAATTAAGACCTACTTTTCATGGTAGGGGCATGTTTAGTACCATTGATTTTATTTTATGCTCTACGGCGCTAAAAGGTAATCTCCAATGGTTCAGCACTGGTACAGATATCTCTAGTGACCATTATCCCAAATAGTATCACCTTATCCATAGAAACTGGTGCTTGTCATCGCGAAAAGGTCAGCCAATTAACCCAGCAATCACTGACCATGGATAAACTAAACGGATTTTCTGTGAAATGGTCCAAAATAGATCCGGTAGTTATCAGTGGCAATGTTATATCAAAAAACCTTCCTTGGATAACCAACTGCCTAGCAGAGGATTCCCCACCTCAGTTTATTTTAAATAGTGTTTCTGAGATTTTATCAGCAATACGGTCAGAGTTATTCCGTAATCATAAACCAGGTATTCAGGGGTCCCTTAGATGGTTTGATACAGCTTGTCGTAAAGCCCTATCCGCATTAAAAAAGGCATTGCATAACCCAAATAGAAATTTAACTAAGCATGGGCGAATTTTGCGAATCTCGCGTTCGCGAATTTTGCGGATTTGCGAACTCGCAATCCGCAAAATCCACGAATTCTCGCGAATTTGCGGATTTTTTTTTTGTGT
This sequence comes from Lissotriton vulgaris, assembly GCF_964263255.1. NCBI lineage: Eukaryota > Metazoa > Chordata > Amphibia > Caudata > Salamandridae > Lissotriton > Lissotriton vulgaris. The sequence continues at coordinate 813,285,269 of NC_141695.1, read as the reverse complement.
GTTTGCGCGGGTTTCTGCCAGTTCGCGAGGGTTTTGTACAATGTCGCAAATTGCGAACTTACCTGTCGAGTCGCAAGTTTCGCGAACTTGTTGTTTCTACATGTCCAGCCTGTTTGGGACACTCTTCTTCATCACTGCCACTCTCTGTCACCACTGCCACTCTCTGACTACTCATGCCACCCTCTGGCCCACCCATGCCACCCTCTGTTTCATCACAGCACCCTCTGGTTGTCCAGTCAGTGTACATTATTGTGGCAACGCAAGCACACCTTCCCTGCCTCAAGTGACCTGAATTAATTTGGGGCTGATTAATGTGTCACAGAATATTTTTTTAGCTGGCACCTGCTTCCTTAGTGCTTCCTGATTAGTGATCTTTTGCACTTGCTAAGTGCTTTCATTGTTGCAAAATTAGTTACAACACCTGCCCTGCCCCAACTGACAATAATGAATTAGGGGCTGATTAATGGATTTGAACTTCCAGCCTGGCTCCTGCTTGTCTCCCTTAGCTGTAATTCAGGACCTTTGTGGCATATGTGTAACTATTCTGAGGTTCAGAGCAGGGTCACATAATAGTTTCAACTGGCAACTGAACTCTGAAGGGGCCCCTCAGGAAGCACTACAGGAAATGGCTACTAATGATGAGCCTGAACTTTTGAACCTGGTAAGTAGTTTCAGTTTTGCTAAGATCGTATTTCTGCAATTTTGCACTTATTCGCGGGGCGCGAACTCACGCGAACAGTGCGAACAGTGCGAGCAAAATCCGCTGCTCGCGGATTTGCGGATTTTGCGGGAGATTCCCAAATCTCGCGGATTGCGAATTTACCGAAAATCCGCAAAATCCGCGAGCGAAACGGATTTTCCGCCCATGCTTAAATTTAACGAAGATAGCTAATCTAAGAAAGATTTATAAAGCGGCCCAACAAAATTGTAAACAGGAGCTAAAGAAAACCCTATGGGCCCAACTCCACGAAAGCTGCCTAACTAAAGACAGCTCTCAGTTTTGGCGTGTCGTCAAGTCACCTTTTCTAACCAACAATAACGCGCCAAAGCACCTTGACGTGGCTGTGCCCGCTGATGCGTGGGTGACCCATTTTACAAAAATTTTCGGGGGGTCCCCAGTCGACACTATAAAACCGGCTAACCCAGCAGATGACCCCGCTAGGTCACAGGTTTATCCTATTGAACTATCTTTTAGCCTTAGCGAGGTCATTCAAGCATTAACATCTTCCAAATCTGGTAAGGCGCCTGGCCCTGACGGAGTCCCTGTAGATATTTTTGTGAATAACATAGAACTGTGGTCTCCTGTTGTCACCCAGGTGATGACGGCAGTTTCGAAAATTGGGCTTATAGATTCCTGGTCACCCTCCATTCTATTACCCATCTTCCAAAAGGGGGATCGTAATAACCCTGCCTGTTATAGACCCATTTCTCTCCTGGACTCCCTGGGGAAAGTCGCTGGGCGCCTGATCCTGGTACGCCTCCAGGATTGGGCGTCTGAGAATAACATCATGACTGACCTTCAGTACGGGTTCCAGGAGGGTCTTGGCACAGTCGAGCAGGCATTAAACTTAACCCTTTTAATAGGTAAATATGCCGGAGCGAAGTGCGGCAACCTATATATAGTGTATGTCGACCTTAGCTCCGCTTTCGACTGTGTGATCCATTCCAAGCTATGGTCCATTCTTAGTGAACTTGGGGTGGACCCTCCTCTTATTAAATTCCTCTGCGAGCTCTATTCTGACGCTACAGCTTGCGTGAGATACGGGTTATGCGGTGAATTAACATCCTTATTTACAATAAAAAGAGGAGTAAGGCAAGGGTGTGTCCTGGCCCCCTTCTTGTTCAACCTCTATACCAACGGGGTTGAGAAGGCCATGCTGGAGGGAAGCCAGGACTTACCATATATCAAACATCGTCCAATTCCAGCGTTATTATATGCGGACGACTCTGTCATCTTAGCTAGGACACTAACGCAGCTGCAAAAACAACTAGACAAATATTGCCAGTTTATGCTATCTCTGGGGCTAAAAATTAACAAGAGTAAGACCTATGTTATGCATTTTGGTCCCAAGGTGAAGAAACCTAAATCCATCTTTATTGAACAGGTTAGATTGGAGCGTGCTAGACAATAACCTTACTTAGGCATTTTAATGGATGATCAGCTAGATTGGAAAGCAGGAGTTGCAAGTAAAAAAATGCTCTTCCAAAGAGCGACTTCAGCTCTTGTTTCCCTCTCAAGAAAACTGGGTAAACCGGCCCCAAAAGAGCTCCTTAAAATTTACCATGCAAAATGCCACAGTGTGGCCATCTACAGTGCTGGTGTTTGGGGCTACGCTTCTGTGGATGGATTACAACTGGTCCAAAATGGGTTTCTAAAATATATTCTGGCACTTCCCCTTAGTGCTCCAATATACGGTTCCCATATCGAGCTGGGTATCGACTATATTATTGACAATATTAGATGCCAGCCAATTCTTTTATGGCACTGTATTTGGACCAAACCCCAATGCCACCTAACCCGTTCTTTACTACAAGATTGTCTATCTTTGGAGAAATGGAAAAAAATTCCATGGCTTCTTTATGTTTCCAACTTTTTAACAGATTTGAATTGCGCTTCTTACTTCACCGAACCATCGACCCTGATAGATATCAGTAGAAAGGCGTTGAAAGCTCTCTGCTTAAACCATCTGAGAGACCTCCGCCTTCTAAGTGAAGTTTCTAAGCCTACTAACGTGCAAATTCTGATGGTTCAAACCTCCCCAGGTATTCAGCCTTATCTTACTTTTTTTCTGACTAACCATGAGAAATTTGTCTTAACGAGGTTTCGTTTTAACTCTTTTTTTCGCCTTGTAACCTTCCCCAAGGTGTTAAATTGGTCTCATGATCTGGCAAAGTGTCCCTGTGACAGAGTATCACCGCAATCGACCATCCACCTTACTTTGTTCTGTCGCTACTATGAACAAATTCGCAAACGCTGGATCATCCCACTCCTTCGCAAAATGGGGTTGAGAACATGTCGGCCAGCCTATCTGGCACTCCAGATGCTAGACACACCGCATGTAGCCAAATGTGTAGCTCTTTTTCTAAAATCCTGTCTGAGAATGCGTTGTAACTTAGGGCTATCTTCACCCTGATGTATTGTTAATCGCCGTACTCTGATTATCTTGAAATTGTCATCTTTTAGCTATGTCTCAAATTACTAATTTGTCCCTTTTTAATTGTATATAACTGTGTGTTTTTACAATATTTTAATTTGTAAATGTACTTTTCATGATTTAACAGAATATTATTCGAATAAAAGTTTTTGAAAGAAAGAAAGAAAAGGCAAGGCTGATCTGGAAGCCTTAGAAAGGCGGAAATGGCTGAGAGATAGCCCTTGATAGTGCCCAGAGCTGAGCCCTGCTGGGCCACAGAGAGAAGAAAAAGAAGGACCTCTGACAGAGAGGCAGAAATGGTATCCACAACCTTTGCTGTGCACCATGCCACAAACCTATTCCACCTACAGACGTATACCATTTTTGTGGAGGGACGCCTGGCTGCTAAGATAACATCACATACTTCGGGAGGCAGGTCAAAAGACGTCAACTGCCGCCGCTCAATCTCCACCCAAGGAAGTGGAGGCTGGACAGGTTCGGGTGGAGGACTGTTCCCTGCTAATGCAGAAGATCCTCCTGAAGAGGCAGACAGATCGGAGAATCTATTGTAGCAGGGATTCCGTTCTCCTACACAACTGTGCATAGAGATTTGAAACCTCAGTGAATTAGGATGGTCCAAAACTGACCTCAGTACCCAAAATCCCCTTACTGAGCTAGCTACAGTGTCTCATTGGTCATAACAAACTCCCAATGCTTAGACAAACCAGAACATGAACTTAGATTACCTCAGGTATCGTGGAACACATGAACACTCTTTCGCTCTATAATCATTTCAAACCAGAACTTGGAGTAAAAGAGGACACGTGCATATTTGAAATATTTATTTACTAATGCAGGGCTCTCAAACGCAGTATCTTATATAATACAAGCAAACATATTATAAGAATCAAAGTTATCAGCATAGTTACTAGTCCATAGTAAGCAAAGTGAGGTAATATAAATTTTATGGTCAAGTTGTGTTCCCTAGCGAGTACCCCACCGACTCCATGTACGAGTTAAAGTGCATGTAACTTCCCTCCTGTGTCAGCTATGAAGACGCAAATCCATTTGCGTCCAACGTCAACATGTCCTCTTTCAGACCCACCATGAATGGGTTGAATGGTCCGTTCCTAAGTATGCTATGCCAACGTCTTTTTGTAGTGTACTCCTACGTTTTTCAGCCCTGGCTGAAGTAGGCCCTGAATCTCTGCCACCGAGCCTCTTTTCTGGCTTCTGACTCCGAGAAATCTCTGCCCAGGCAGCCCCCGTACCCGTGAACTCTGACTTACTTCTAGCGCGGCCCTCCGTGCTCAGCTCAGCCCGCTGCCTGCCAAGATTGACTATAAACTTCGAGTTATCTGTTTCCCTCCCCGAAAATACATTCCAGCCTGCTAGCTTCAGTAAACATCCTTCCTCAGTTACAGGGCTAAAGGGCCGACCTGTCTCTGTGCAAGTAATTCATAGCTTCGTTGCCATGTTTCCATGGAAGGCCCCATGCCCCCACGCTTCTCATACAGACACTCAGGCGCTTATACACGCACTCACAGCAAGTATAGAATAGCTTCTGCTCTAGAGACCTTTCTACCCAGATAGCTTAGTTCCTAAACATCAGATATCAGATATGATAGAAGCACAAGTTGATCTGACATGCCAGACTTCTGTCTCTTTCCGTCAGTGTAAATGTCAAGTCCCCTGCACCCCTCCAATTACACGTCATCTAGCTGCGCACGCATCCAAGCTCCGATTTCTGCTGACATTGCCACATTTTCTGTTAGTGCCACCCCTTTGTGACACCTATCAGTGACGTTTCCAGAACACACCTCTAGTTCACGCCTCTTGATTACGCACATGTACCACGTGTATATTGTTATCTTGTCTTCTCTCAGCTGTTACGCCTCTTGCACTGTTACTTATGGAATGAAATAAGTATATAAGCTATGTACTGTTAATAAAATGTAGCGCTCTATCCCTTCTGACACCCTGTGTGGTGGTCAGAACATGATATCTTGGCCATGACCATTCCTTTTTAAGGAATAAAACCCCTTAGAACTCTAACACCACGGACTCTGTCTTTTTTCATCCGATCTGAGTTATTATTGATTAAGTACTTACCTGCATAGAAATTAAGAGAGTAAATTAATTATTTACGTCATTTTGGCGCCCGAACAGGGACCCCTCCCCCACCTCACGCGCCGGTTGGCGCATTGCAAGCTCTGTCCCCTGCCATCAGTTAGAAGGAACATACGCGTACCGGCAGGATTTCCTGCATCTCCCTCTGACCCACGGAGGTGACGAAGACTGCGATCAGTGCCCAGACGAGGCGGTGAGGAGTGCGGAGGATCCCGACCAGAGCCTAGCCGAAAGAAGCAAGGTCCGAGGTGTCAAGAGGCCCACCAGGTTTCCGAGGTTTTCCGAAAATTCCCGAAGTTCTTCCGAAGTTTTCCGAAGTTTTCCGAAGTATCGAGTCGAGTCCAGTCGAGTTTTCCGAGGCCTTCTGTTTCCGTGCTTCCCGGTGAGTACCATTGCTGGGTCGTATCTAGACGGGTTTGGGTACGCAAGTCCGGTCTGCACTGTTTTTAGGCAGTGTATCTGTACTGTTTAGCAGTATATCTAGTATTCCGAATTTCTGAATTTCTGCACTGTTACAACAGTGTATCTGTACTGTTTAGCAGTACATCTAGTATAGTGGGGTAGTCATCTATGTTTTAAATGTTTTTGTGATTAATGTCGTGGTATGAATGTGATTGTTTTCCTTGTGCATTATTGTGTTTTCTTGTATAAATAGTTACATTCAGAATTAAGTATCAAGGATCGAGCATCTCAGTATCAAGTAGGCACAATGCCGTTTTTTAACAAGTTAAAGCAGATAGGAACTAGGAAAGGGATGTTAGAGGAAGAAATTCCGATCCCCCCTAGGGACACTCCAGGTAATTTCATGTATAACAAACATGGCATAGACGCCATATTGTATCTAGAGTTATGGACCGATTATACCAAGCACCTAGAGGAAAGATACCGATGGCCAGTTAACGGAACATGGGATGCCGAGTGCATCATAAAGGTAGAAGAAGCATTACGGAAAAAGAAAGCCAGACAATCTCAGAAAGACGCCATAGAATTTTGGCGTAAGGAATCACATAAACGTGCTGAAAGAGCACTCCGTAGAGAAGACAGACTTAAAGAATCAGAAAAGGCCCAAGAAAACGAATTAGTTATTGAAGGAATTCGAGTAAAATCAGAACAAATAGATCGCATCCGAAATAGCCAAGTGAACAACATGTATCTTTTGGCCGAGGGTACACCTGACGCCATTTCAGAAATACCGAAAAATTTGCCGTCACCATTAGTTCCAACTAAAGTAATGCATAAGACTACTAAAGACATATTCCTAAATTCATACTTAGACGATGTAGCACCAGCTTACACCAATCTGCCTGTTCGTGCCCTGCCTATTGACAGGGACGGGGGTGGCACCCCACCCCCAGGTCACGTTCCGCCGGTACCGCAACAGACTTCTCCCGTTCCGCCAGCCCCGCCACTTCCCGTACTCAAAACAGACCTGCCGAAACCACGTTTGCCTGATCCACCTAAGCGACAAGTTCAAGCTCAGATACAGACTCCACAGGGAGGTAATGTACAAGCGTCCGCTTCAGGAGGTGCGACCGCGGGTCCTCAGACCCCGCCACCAACTCACAGATTCAATCTCAGAGATATGCAGAGTCCTCTCACGTACAGGTCTCCCCACTCCTCTAATTCATCCCGCCTTGACGCATTAAAAGAAAACATGTCAGTTTGCAGATACGATCCAGTACCCGGAAAGGACGATTTAATGATATTGGCATCATTACGGTTAAGATCCGCTACTGATAGCTTGTTATGCTATGCAGGAATGAAGGATCGTCTAGACAGAATATACGAGTTCGTTCAGACAGGAAAGGACTCTGACAGTATTAAGGATGCCATGGAGAAACAGAAAGTTGGCATGCAAGCGCTGATACTACGATTTTTCATAAATTGTCTAATAAGAGAACGAGACAGGCCCGGAACAGATCAGAGTGAATTAGACGCATTGAACAAGTGGGGTCAAAATATAGCTGATGGAAGACATGACAGACAGAATTGCATAGACTCTATGTACAAGAAGATTAAGAAAGCAGTGATAGCAGTACACCAGAAAGAGAAAGAAAAGGCTTCCTCCGAGGAGGAAGACGAACAGGAAGAACCCGAAAGAAATGTAGGAACAATAGCATATGTAGGTAAGGGAACTTACCTTAGGAAGGGTATCCGTCCAGAGAGCAAGAGAGTTTTCTTCTCTGCCTTAACAAATCCGAATTCTTCTGAGCATCAGTTCCAGGAAACTGATAAAAGGCTTCGAGATCGAGTTGGGTACCATGTACTCAATTCTATGGATGAACAAGAACTCGCCCGATCAGCTGTATCATGGGCCGAAAATGCAGACATATATAATGATGACACAGTAGCGCAGACATTTCTGAACCTCTCCCCCGACGAACAGAAATTAGCAGGTGTATACATGATTCAGCACCTTCTCATTAAATACAGAAAACATTATTCCGATCCAGGTCCCTTACACGAGACACTAGAAGCACTACTGATGGATAGATGGAGAGGTCTAAGCACTAAATTAATTCAAATAATTCTAGAACAACGACACAGATATGATACCTTTGTAAGTTCTGAATATGTTCCCGCCCCACCTCCAGAAAGGAAAATGTACCATATGCAATGCGGGGGTGGTATTGAAAGTCAGAACCCCTTACGAGAAGTGCACCCTGTTATGGGTGAGGATAAAATTTTGAAACGCGTGTATGTACACACGCCTCTGACTAAATTAGAACTGTTAGAAATGAAGAAACTAGTACCATGCCATGATAAAGACCCTGCAGGTTTCCATAGAGAGCTTAAAGACATGTTATTAATGGGGGATTACACATATGATGATATCATGAAAATGTTGAAAGTATTATTGCCTACGGGTATATTCGAGAAACTGAAGGAAAAGGAATGGGAGGTGGGAGACACAAAAATTGCCTGGGCAGAAATAGAGGAAGAAGAAAAGAAACGGGTCCCAGGGTTAGGCCTTGGGGACAAAACTAAAGCATTACCAGGTTTGATAGTACAGGTCCTGCCCAGATTATTGACAACTAGAAAGGAGGATTGGGATGCAATCTCGTCCTGTAAACAGAAACATGATGAAGATACTAGTGACTTCTATTCAAGATTCGAGAAATGTTTTATCATTAACAGTGGCCTCCAGCCAAGTAGCGAGTCGTACCCGCATCTTTTTGTATCAAAGTTAGTAGAGAATTCCCTACCGTTAGTTAAAAATCGAGTGTACAAGGTCGAGAGTACATGGCAAGCAAATACGCCATCCCAGATGTTACAAATGTTACAATATCATCAGAACAGAATTAGAGAAGAACAAGATCAGGAACAAAAACGCATGAAAGACACAAAGATGAAAATGTTAGTAGCTCAGACAGTCCCATCCGACGGACACAGAAAGGGTACGACCCAGACAAGTCACACTGCAGCTCCTGTTAAAGGGACATGCAATTATTGCAAGCAGCCAGGTCACTACGTACATGAATGCCCAGTTCTGAAACATAACATAGCGACAGGTAAAACTAAAGAAAGACCGCATCCGCCTAGACAAGACCATAACCAGCATCAGTCTACACAGAATACACCGCCTATGCATGCTTCCTCGACTCCAGCACAGACCGTAGCAGTACCACAGCCACAGCCCATTGCCGCAACTCAGCAAGTTTCACAGCAGATGTACCAGTATGCCCAGTCCGCTTATCCCGAATATTCCCGATATACATGAAACAGCCTAGAGAGGGAAGGTGGCTTGCCTCTTATTGAAATTCCTGTAGATCAAGAAGGTCCTTATGTACACAGTCAAGTATTGGGAAAAGACAGAAAGTTTTTAATTGACACAGGGGCAAGTCGCACTACAATAAGTCATGATGAAGTTCCAGGGGCACCCCTCTCAGGCTCACAGAATGTTTCCCTGGGTTTTTCAGGACAGCCTATTGTAAATGAAGTATCCGAACCAGTCCCCCTGGCTGTGGGTCCATTATCACGCGTTACAGACCTGTTACTCACGAAATCATGTCCAGAAAATCTGTTAGGAATTAAAACATTGAAGGCTCTAGGAGCTATAATCTGCTGTTCCCCGGAGGGAGTTAGACTCTTTCTGCGGGATTTCAAGGGTCATTATGTTCTGCGTGAGTTTGATGTCAGATTGAAAAATGTACCTGATTACTTGTGGGCAAAAGGCCCAACAGATGTAGGCTGTATGCACATTACACCATACCGCGTTACACTCAAGGCAGGTGTTGTATTACCCAGAATCAGACAATATAAGTTACCACCCGATGCTGTAGTGGCTTTACTGAAAATCATTGAAGAGCTCATTGCCCAAGGAGTGGTCGTCGAGACCGACTCCAATATCTGTAATTCACCCATCATTCCGATTCTCAAACGTACTGATCCCAATGCACCGCCAGTATATCGGCTGGTGATTGATCTTCGAGAATTAAATAAATGCATTATTCCACAGTATCCTGTGGTCCCCGATATCTCCTCTCTATTGACTGCTATTGATTCAGAAGCAACGTTCTTTACTGTAATTGATCTCAAGAACGCCTTCTTCAGCGTGCCTATTGATCCAGAGAGCCAATATCTCTTCGGATTCAGTTTAAATGGACGCAGTTTCAAATTTTCGCGCGCACCTCAAGGATTCACAGAAAGCCCCAGCATCTATAGTCAAGCACTGAAAAGACAACTAGATTGTATTCAAATGCCAGTTAACACCGCTTTACTGCAATACGTCGATGATCTGCTGATCACCGCACGAAGTGAGCCCGAATGTGAAAAAGCATCACTGACAGTTCTACACTTTCTGGCCGACAAGGGACACAAGGTGTCTCCTTCGAAGCTACAATTCTGTGTTCAGCAAGTTGTGTACTTGGGTCACTTGCTGTCCAAAGTGGGGAGACAGCTCACTCCCGATCGCATTCAGCTAATTGTAAATATGCCACAACCCCAGACACAAAAGGAAGTGCGGGCCTTCATAGGCCTCACCTCGTACTGCAGACAATGGATTCCCCAGTATGCATTTCTAGCCAAGCCACTCATCCAGTTAACGACACAGGAGGCAGCGACTTCGACTGCCCTCCCTTGGACTCAGGAACACACACAAGCTTTTGAAGACTTAAAGAAAGCCTTATGTCAAGCACCAGTTTTAGCAACACCATGTTACAACAAACCGTTTACACTTTTTGTTACAGAACGTGACGGTACAGCGTTGTCTGTCCTCACTCAAGATCAAGCAGGTTCACATAAGCCTTGTGCTTATTTTTCTAGTACATTGGATTCAGTAGCCCAAGCACTCCCTGCGTGCTTAAAGTCGGTAGCAGCAACAGCGTTAGCAATAAGACAAAGTGATTCAATTGTTTTAGGTCATCAGTTAACAGTTCAAGTACCACATTCTGTAGAGGTTTTGTTAAACAGAACCCAGACTCAACACTTGACTATAGCACGACTGACAGGTTATGAATTAACACTATTCCAGCCACACATAGAAATCAGACGCTGCAGTATCCTGAACCCCGCAACACTATTACCAACAGTTATGACAGATCCAGCCTCACATGATTGTATAGAAATCATTAATGCAGTAACAAAGCCTAGACGAGACTTAACAGATGTTCCATTGACAAATCCAGACCTGACACTTTATGTGGACGGTTCATGCATGAGAACAAGTACAGGAGAATTAGTGGCCGCGTATGCCGTGACCACTGAAACTGAAGTTAAAGAAACACATCGTATAGATACACTGTCTGCTCAAGCAGCAGAGCTCATCGCTCTGACCCGAGCTTGTATTCTAGCTAAGAACAGAAATGTTAACATATACACTGATTCCCGTTATGCCTTCGGAGTTGTACACGACTTCGGAGTCCTCTGGCAAGAACGAGGTTTCCTGACCTCTCATGGTGCCAAGATTCAGCATGGTCCCCTCATTCAAGCACTGTTAGAAGCAATACATTTGCCCTCGGGCATATCAGTCATGAAATGTAAGGCACATACTAAAGTTACAGATTCTGTTTCCCAGGGTAACGACCTGGCAGACCAGACAGCAAAATATACAGCACTGACTCACATCCAGATTACTGATGTGACAAAGACAATAGTACCGACAAAGTGTATGACAGTTAGAGATCCCGCCCTAGACGTAATTGACATTCAGACACATGCTACTCCAGATGAAATAAAGAAATGGACTGAACTAGGAGGGATTCAGACAGATCAAGGTTGGGTGACGAAGGGAAAATCTATATGGTTTCTCCCTGACTCAATGGTTCAAGTCATGATAAATACAGCACATAGCCCGGCACATCTAGGAGAGAAGGCGATGTTAGACAGTTTACAGAATCTCTGGTACAACAAACACTTACGAGCAGCAGCAAAACAGAAAGTGCGTACTTGCATGATCTGTTGTCAGTTCAATCCAGGAAAAAGCGTCCCTGTAGAGCAAGGAGGATTTCATCCTCCCGATCACCCTTTTGAAGTCCTCCAGATGGATTATATCCAGATGAACAGTTGTCGAGGATTCAAATATGTCCTTGTAATTGTTTGTGCTCTGTCCCGTTGGACCGAAGCATACCCAGTTCCAGATTACACCGCTCCGACCACTGCCAGACAGTTGGTTCGTGAATTCTTCCCACGGTACGGTTTGCCCCGTGTCGTGTATTCAGATAACGGACAGCCGTTCTCGTCCGAGTTGATGAAACAGGTTTCCCTTTTGCTAGGATATCAGTGGAGGTTCCACTGTGTCCGACACCCCGAAGCAGCAGGCCTTGTAGAAAGGCATAATCAGACACTAAAAATCCGCCTTGCCAAGATCTGTCAGGAAAAAGGGGTCGACTGGATAGTCGCCCTGCCCGTGGCACTATTCTACATGAGAATGGTCGCCCACTCAAGATCAGGGCTATCCCCGTACGAAGTGGTCTTTGGCAGACCACCGAATATGTGGGGGACGCCCATTCCGAAGAAAATAACTGATGTTGATTGCAATATGTTGACAGATTACCTTGCCTCCTTGATGTCTGCACTCCAATCATGTCGTTCACAGGTTGCCGCAGCCTTCCCTGACAACACCGATGTAAAGGCGCATGAGGTCCGTCCTGGGGACCTGGTACTCGTCCGGAATTTCGACGGGAAAAGTCCGCTGGAGCCCCGTTGGAAGTCTCCGAAGACCGTCCTCCTTACAACCAGGACCGCCGTGAAGATAGAGGGGAGAAAGGGGTGGGTCCATACGAGTCACATCAAACTTTGCAATGAACTAAAAAACGGACTAAAACAGGACTCTGACTCGTCCACCCCCACCAAAGACTGTATTGAGGAAAAAGATTTTACCGTTACCGAACGAGAAAAGACTCCCCAAGAACTATATCGAATGAAGCTCCGATCTAGCAAGTCAGACAGTTTAATTGTTTAAGTCCTCCCCTAGGTGAATCGGTTAAATAGTTTCTGACATGTATCCCCTAGATCGAGATAGAGAGAGAGAGAGAGAAGCAAAGAAACGTACATACCGCAAATCACTGCGTAGTCACTGTATAGTGACGCTGTTAATAATGTTTTTTCTAAGTATTCTAATTATTATTGCCAGCATTCTGCTACCTATATATTGGCCTATTTTCAGGCGTGAACAATCTGCTTACAATGTCTCTGCTGAACACACTTTTAGTGAACTTCCTGCACATGAACTCTCTTACAGACTTGCGCTGCGCAACAATACATTCATTAGTATGTTACACCACTCCCATCAGACAAATAATGCTACCGACTGCTGGATATGTGGCCGACTCCCTCCCTACCAGAATTACAAGGGAGCTCTGCCCCTCTTTCCGTACCCGTTCACTCACAATGGCTCCTGTGGGGCATGGTTTAAAATAATTAATTCCTTAGATCCTGATATTGCTGTTTTTGATGGGGGCTGGGTTTGGGGAAACTTGAACTTAGTCCTGCTCAACGTCTGTTATCCTGATAAAGAGGGACTTCCCACTCGAATAGGAACTGATCTAGAAAATGAAGTATATGGATTTGGTAATTACACAATTAGCCTTATGATCCTTACTGTTGAATCCGAGACTGCTCCAGTTCTGCCCCATATGTTAGTATTACCAGTCACAGGTGAACTATGTGTTAGCAAGAAAGGTTCAGTACACGTAGGTCATAGTAAATGCACTACTGTGGTCGAGTTCAGTGACCATGGTAAATCGTCCTTTAAAGCTATCAGTCATTCCTATTTTGTTTGTGGTCATACCGCATACATACGTTTGCCTCCAGATTGGGATGGTACCTGTTATATTGCATTCCTTCTGCCACCTGTTTTTCTAGCTCCCCCAGATTACCATAGAAATACGAATCTAGTGCAGAATAGACCCAAAAGAGATATTCCACTTGTCGACTACACAGAAACGGCATGGGAACAATACACTGATTTCAATAAAGGATTCTTTTTCTTCCTAGGACCTGTCCAAAACAGTAAATTAATACGCAGATTAACTAGAACACTTGAAGCTGTAGTACATGAAACTGCCTCCGCCTTAGGTAACTTAACAGAGGAGCAATCTGCTATACAGGTTGTTGTCCTTCAAAATCGTCTTGTAATTGACGTCATCTTGGCAGATAGAGGTGGAGCCTGTAAGGTCATCGGGTCAAGTTGCTGTGTTCTCATCCCACAAAATGCACCATCTGTCTATCAAGCTATTACCCGTCTGCATAAAATTGCAAATCAGATACATCAGAATCCAGGCACCTGGACTTGGTCCGGTTGGTTCTGGACAACGTTAACAGCTTGGGGATGGAAGATCTTATCATTCCTAGGCATTGGCCTTGTTATAGTATTCAGCTGCTGCCTGTGCCTGCAGTGTGGGCCAGCGATATGTGGACTGTGTGCCACATCATGCATTGAACATTCCAGTTGTCTCTCAAACAGTCAAAGAAAGAAAGATGAACATATAATGTTACAAGAACAAACCGATCGATTTATGAGGATCGATATATCATGAAGGGTCCGTAGGGAACAAGGAGGGAATGAGGTAATATAAATTTTATGGTCAAGTTGTGTTCCCTAGCGAGTACCCCACCGACTCCATGTACGAGTTAAAGTGCATGTAACTTCCCTCCTGTGTCAGCTATGAAGACGCAAATCCATTTGCGTCCAACGTCAACATGTCCTCTTTCAGACCCACCATGAATGGGTTGAATGGTCCGTTCCTAAGTATGCTATGCCAACGTCTTTTTGTAGTGTACTCCTACGTTTTTCAGCCCTGGCTGAAGTAGGCCCTGAATCTCTGCCACCGAGCCTCTTTTCTGGCTTCTGACTCCGAGAAATCTCTGCCCAGGCAGCCCCCGTACCCGTGAACTCTGACTTACTTCTAGCGCGGCCCTCCGTGCTTAGCTCAGCCCGCTGCCTGCCAAGATTGACTATAACCTTCGAGTTATCTGTTTCCCTCCCCGAAAATACATTCCAGCCTGCTAGCTTCAGTAAACATCCTTCCTCAGTTACAGGGCTAAAGGGCCGACCTGTCTCTGTGCAAGTAATTCATAGCTTCGTTGCCATGTTTCCATGGAAGGCCCCATGCCCCCACGCTTCTCATACAGACACTCAGGCGCTTATACACGCACTCACAGCAAGTATAGAATAGCTTCTGCTCTAGAGACCTTTCTACCCAGATAGCTTAGTTCCTAAACATCAGATATCAGATATGATAGAAGCACAAGTTGATCTGACATGCCAGACTTCTGTCTCTTTCCGTCAGTGTAAATGTCAAGTCCCCTGCACCCCTCCAATTACACGTCATCTAGCTGCGCACGCATCCAAGCTCCGATTTCTGCTGACATTGCCACATTTTCTGTTAGTGCCACCCCTTTGTGACACCTATCAGTGACGTTTCCAGAACACACCTCTAGTTCACGCCTCTTGATTACGCACATGTACCACGTGTATATTGTTATCTTGTCTTCTCTCAGCTGTTACGCCTCTTGCACTGTTACTTATGGAATGAAATAAGTATATAAGCTATGTACTGTTAATAAAATGTAGCGCTCTATCCCTTCTGACACCCTGTGTGGTGGTCAGAACATGATATCTTGGCCATGACCATTCCTTTTTAAGGAATAAAACCCCTTAGAACTCTAACACCACGGACTCTGTCTTTTTTCATCCGATCTGAGTTATTATTGATTAAGTACTTACCTGCATAGAAATTAAGAGAGTAAATTAATTATTTACGTCAAAAGGGTGAGAGCATATTAAAATGCTGAAATGAATAGGAATTAAACACCCCTATTTCTCATCCTCCCTATTTAGCATAGTATATTATATCTATGAAGGTCTCTTTTGGGTTTTAGCAGGGCGGGCCCATACCTCAAAATCTCAGTGGCAGAGGATCACATCATCTTCCACCAGCTCTATGCGTGCGAGGCATCATCAAGTGTGTTCTTGCATTCCCAGTAACTCTATCTTAAACCCGCTTAGAGCCCGATGTTGGCAGCAACTGTATTTGTGTTATGTCTAAGGTGGTGCGAAGATCAGACCTCACAACAACACTGTGTCGAGTTATTTTTAGAGGTTTCAGCACTCACTGTGCAGACAGTGTACCAAGCAAAACTGATATCAGAGCAATAACATATTATTCTCAAATAAATCACATCGCTCTTCTAGGTTGAAAGCTACAATAACAAGTATGTGTCGTGTGCAAACTAAAGCCAAAGAAAAAATGGCGTTTAAACATTTAATAAGCCCATGCTAACTTAACACAGTATATAGAAAAGAAGTAGCTATATGACACCCCCCCAATGATCCGAGCACAGTCAAAAATAAGGAAAGCCAACATTAGAATTGAGGCATAACATGAAAGCAGAGTTCAATAATAATGAGCTAAGCTAATTTTCAAAAGACATATATGATTGCCTACAGTGGCCAAACAAAAATGGTCTAAATTCTTCAATACAAGGCCCCTTTAGTCCAAGGCAATAGGCCTGGGGCGTATAAAAACAATTGTTCGTTGGAAAAAGGCACCTTCTCAAAATACAAAAAACCTAATTAATCAAAGTCTCCAAGACATCTCATGATTGGACAGAATACGCAAAATATGCAGCAACAGCTTCCAACATGAAATCACTGTCATCATCCGAAAACAGTTCAGCCATCCAAGTAAGTAGTGGGAAAGAACATACGTGCTCCTCCAGCACTGGATCCTCTAGCATCATCAGAGGACAACTCGGTGGGTTCTCAAGAAATCTATGTGCCAAGAACTCATGCGCCGCTGCGAGTATGTCCCAATGACCCATTAGTCCATGCATCGCTGCCAAGGCCATAATCCTTTCGCCAGAACAAACCAACTCGTGAGCAACCTCGGGGCTCATCAGATGATTAAAATCAACGTCAGGAGACACCGTCAAGCAGAGACACAAATCAAGGGCCCAGTCGAAATCGTAGCTCAGGCAATGAAACACAGGCTGGACACATGTGAAATAGGAAAATCTAAACGATAATCCAAATGCCGTGCTTAAAGTCGCAAGCGGCATGGTGCCATAGTAATCAAGCATCCGGTTACGAAACAGTGGCAGGAGGGGCTAAGCGGCTTCTAGCGCAGGACGGGCATCCATGTTTAATAAAACAAAATATTATCAAAACGCCTGCAGCCAATGCTAGCAAAACAGGGAATCCACCAAACAGACTTGAAAATATAGAATGAAAGAACGCAGGGATGACTCCAAATATTTTCTCAAAGGAAGTCACGAGACCACTGCTAACTATTTTAAAAAAATGAGCGAGGCCAGACGTGGAGGAGGCATTAAAGATCTGATGAACTAGCTCGCAAAAATGAAACGGCAAGTCAGTATTTAAAAGCGCCTGCACCTCTGTGCGCGTGTTAGCTATGTGAAGGACAGAAGTTTCTCGGGCCGAACTCAGGGCCACTTCTTTTTGAGACAAAAGGGCTCTTATTCTACTCATACCATTGAACTCTGCCTTCAAGGTTGGGATGCGCGGCAAGATGGAAACATCTGAATTCCCATGTGTAGGAGGATACAGAACATTTTTGCAACTGACCACATGCTCTGATACTGTTACTACATAAGCGATACCAATTATTAACCCACAACATTCCTCATTATTCACAGTAAATAACTACCATTCGCCAGCAAAGTGAAAGTCGGAACGATTGCGGGAACTGGTGTGCCTTTCAAAGCACAGGCTAAATTTGGCCGGTCCTGATTACAAGAACCGTGTAACTGGATGTGTCTGCATATCAATGAACGGTCAGGTGACTCTGTGCATTCCTCCCCATTAAGATTCACTTCTTTCTCGTCTTTCAGGCACCTATATGTGTATGGAAGAGACCACGCCACATGGAAGAATGCGCTACCTAATGGTTCATATCGCCCTATTGCAATGTATCGCATACAATTAGTAAACTTGTATAATGCGAATGGTAATGTGATTAATCCTTGGATAAGCCACGTTGCAGCAGCGGCCTCAGCTACAGAGAACGGTAAAGATTCCAACTTCTCAATATGTAACATTGAAAATGATGCGTCACGCATTAAAAGCATGCGCTGTTTGTCAGTCAAATTAAATGGGGCAAAGAGTGAGGACACGTTCATGTAATTCCATGGCACTCGACCAGCCTTAAGTGTCTGCAGGGTCAACGCAAATTGCATTACAGAACGCAATTGATTTTGACCATGGTATAACACAGACACCTCATCATTTACAATGTCAACCACAGAAGAAACAATATTATTCAATGTGTAAATGCGGGAAGAAAGCATGTTAATACTGTTATCGACAACTGCAAGTACCTTTTCCAAATTAGCCTGATCAATAGCCCTCAGGCGCTTACCAGCCTCAATTTGTGAAAATTTCCAGATTTCATTGTAAACTGCATAAATCCATCGTTTAGATCTACCACCAGCCGGGCATTTTATGAAATCATTTAAATCCACATTATCAGCTACCTGGGATAGATGTAGTTTAACTGCAGTCAATGTGGAATGTTGTAGCCAATTCTGACATAATTTGCCCACTGAGTAAGTGGTGACAGTATGATCAGTATCAAAACGGGGATCAGGCCTGACTTGCGTAAAACCTTCAGTTAAACCCAGAAAGCGACGTTGGCAAGAATCAGAGCTTCTGTGCCACATCAGCCAACCCTTCGGTTCCAAACTGGATATGTTAAAGGATGAATTATGCAACAATGTTTGCAACTCTCAAAGTGAAAATTTTGTGTAATTATTTCAACCTGAATATTCTTCCAAATCAGGAATAATAGGGGTATTCAATTTTTTTGAAGTAGCCAATCCAAAGCATGTTGTCTGGGAAATAGTTGAATTTAAAAACAACATATGATTTGGGATGAGACATGCACGGTGCAAAGCCTCAGTGCCTTGTACCTGCCAACTTTTAGAGCCCCAAACTGATTTAAGGTCAATTGTTTCCTTCCATAGCTCATATCCCTCTACAGTTAATTTGTCTAGAAAGGACTTTGAATACAATAATTTTGTATCGGTTAGTCGAACTTCGGACATGGACTTTTGTGTCATTTTAAAATAAAAAGACTCAGGACTTGATTGATTAAAGTCGGTAAAATAAGTGTACTTCTTAAAAAAAGTACTGCAGCTGCCCTGTAACGGTACCGGGCAATGTTCCCACTGAGTGTAATTGACAGTAACCCTTCTGGAACTCGTTTTATGCAGAAAATGGTTACCAAAATGTTGAAAGCAAAATAATTCACCATAATTAACAGAATCTAAATATAAATCCTCAGCATCAAAGGCAGCATGATATTTCAAATCAGAGAATAATGCTTCTACGGCCTGAATATCCCAATCATCAGAACGTATGTTTTGTTTCACCACATCCCCCATGTTCACTCCGAGCACATTAGGGACATTAACCACTTCAGTGGGGCCATGGATCTGAAATTTAACCGCATCCCACACAATCCCATCAAGAACAGGCCAAGCAGTGATGTTAACAACATTCACGTCTCTTTTCAGTCTGTGTGCTGAATGCGATGAGGAAAGTGGGGCCAATGTTCCATTAAGCTGCCGAATTCCTGTTCTCTCTTTGACATAGTGTCCATTGATTAGACGGAAAAAATAAAACACAAAACCAATTGCCATAAAAAGATAAATTGAAAAAAGAATTAACCAAATATATGTCCAAGGGGGAATTAAAAAGTGTTTTTTAAATAAAGTGGCATAAATTGCAAAACGTGAGGGTTTTTCGAATGTACTGAAACAGAGTCAAAAGAGAATCTGGATTCTGTGACCAAACGAGTCTGCAAATCCGGCATTGATAAATCAGTTGGATAGGTGTAATTCAGGTCATCATTGTCATTAACAGAAAAAGTATTTATTAAAGGATTGGAAATAACAGGCATCTCGAGGGCCACTTCTGGTTCAGCATTAGAAGTAGTGGCCAAAACATAATTTCTCACAATTGAAGGACAGGAGACCACCGGTGTCATGCTATGAAGAATCGGGCACCCTGTGTATCTTGACATTGTCAATAGAGATAAATCTGTTTTCCTTATGACCTGGAAGTGGTGGTAAAATGACTGTTCTTGTGCCCTTCACTCCAAGAACGGGAACCGGAGCTCGATATGAGGGACCAAATTCTTTCTTGTTATCGATCTTCTCTCGAACGAGTTCACCAACTTGGGGTAGCCAGCCAACTACCGGGATCTGCAACGCAACATCCGATGTGGAGGGCAAATGTTCCTTAGCAAGACTGTCTCTGGTCTTTTGTAGATCCTGTAAAACATTGCAATGTTCATCTACGTCAAAGGCCGCGGCCTGGGCCACGCAGTCTAGACCGTCGAGGTCAGGGACATACATCTTGATACCAAAGAGCATTTCGTACGGCGTCCGCCCACCCAGAGACCTTCTAGGGAGATTATTAAGAGCACGCTGCACGCCATTGAGATGGGCCAACCAGTTTCTGCCAGTGCCTATAACTCGTGCTGTCAAAGATTGCTTTAAGGCATGGTTCATTCGCTCCACTACACTATTACCCTCAGGCCTGTATGGAGACGAAAACTTGACTTGGACCCCAACAAAATCATAGCATCCTTATACGCCTTAGAGGCGAAAGCCGGACCCTGATCCGAATGGAAGGTACCACAGGCAAAAATCCCTACAAAGACACGTAAATCCGTTATGACAGTCCGTGAATCAGCGCTGTGATGGGGCCATACCCACACAAAGCGTGTGCATGAATCAACTGCTACTAAGATGTACTTATATGCAGTATCAGAAGAAAAAGGACCGCAGTGATCCAAATAAACACAACCTAGTGGTTTATCAGATATGTACAACTGTGTCTGAGGCGGACGCGCAGCAGTTGAAGGCTTAATCTGCTGACAAATGTCACATTGAAGGACATAATCGCGCGACTGTTTGTACAGTCCCCGCCACAAGAACCTTTGTTGTAGCTGAGTTACAGTGGCCGAGACGCCCACATGCGCAGACGCCACACCTTCATGCGCCGCTGTAATCAACATAGCCCTGCGATCCAAGTTGGGAATCAAACGTTCACCAACAACAGGTATTTTCACATAAGGAACCTTATCGGGAATTAAGTGGTATGTGTACTTCGAAGGGAACCCCGCAGGATATTTACCTCCCTTCTCAGTGGTAGCTACAGCCGCCAAGATGTCATCATCTATTTTACTTTTGGACCGTGTAACTGCTGCAACTAAGTATTTCGATACTGCTGATTTCGCCGTCTCATCAGCAAGCGAGTTACTGACAGCATGGACTCCAACACGCTGGTGGCCAAGAGTATGAATCACAAACACAAGTGGCAACTTCTCCTTAAGTTCAGCCACTCGGACCCAGATCATTTTATGTTTTATTGTGCTACCCTTGGAATCACGAAATTCATTCTGAATCCAAAAGAACAAGTTCTCATTGTAAGACTGAACACAGTAGTACGAATCACTTACGATAAGGGTTGTCACACTAGGATCAGCGTACTCCAACGCAAGCATCAGAGCACAAAGTTTTGCTAATTGTGCAGTGCAGTGACGTAGTGTCTGCGTGTGCACGACACTGGACTTGAACTCATCGTTCACCATGGCACCGACCACAATGGCGCACGTGGAAACCTAGGCATGTTTAGAGCCATGCGCAACCTGCGCCGAACCATTAGTGTAAATGATGCAATGGAAATCCTCCAAAGGTCGCATTGCTAAAGGAGCCGAATGAACGAATTCATACTGCAAGTACTCCTGCAACCTTAGCGTGGCGTCAAAAATAAACGTGGCATCCTGGGATGTCAAGGACGCAGCCCATTGAATCCACAGAGGGTGCAAAGCTTTGGAATTCGGTACACTGGCTTTCGTAACTGCCTCCAAGGCAGGACAGGGGGTAACAACCAACATGCGTTTTCCCTGTGACAGGGCACGTTCCTTGAGAATTGCCATCTGCACAGCCGTTAAAACTTTCTCCACAGTGGAAAATCGCATTTCAGCCGAAGTGTACAAGTGTGGCTTGTAAGCAATAGGTACTGTATCTCCCTCATTAAAAGTTAGGTACGTGAAACTTTACCGTCCCAGGGATAACTCTTATCACCAGGTTGGTCTGGTTATCACGAGTCTGTAAATATTCAGAAGCGAGCAGATCAGCTTGCAAAGATTGCAGTATAGCTGAATGCTCTGGCAGCCAGCATGATTTGGAAAAAGATGGTTGTATCAAAGCGTACAAAGGCTTGATACGCTGGG
Organism: Lissotriton vulgaris; assembly: GCF_964263255.1. Lineage (NCBI taxonomy): Eukaryota > Metazoa > Chordata > Amphibia > Caudata > Salamandridae > Lissotriton > Lissotriton vulgaris. Next base: position 813,263,299 of record NC_141695.1, on the reverse strand, counting down.
CATATTCCGGAATGTATGTTCTTCCGAAATTTAAGAAGCCCAGTAAAGATTGCATTTTTTTCAGTGTTGTCGGAGAGCGCAACTGGGCGCATTTCTCCAGGAAGTGAGAAGCCAAACCTTTTCCTTCATTGTTGAGCTCGTAGCCCAGAAACAACACTGTGTACTCTGCAATGTGCGATTTTGCAAAGTTAAACTTGTAACCGAGATCTGCAAAGTTACAAATTTTTCCATTGACTCGACACAGATGCTCCCAAAGTTCGTCGTCTGTGAGATATATGTCATCCACATAAGAACAAGCATCCGGGTCGATCCTCTCCAAAAGAGAGACAATGCGGGCGGAAAAAAACCCAGGACTATTCTTATAGCCCATAGGCAAACGTCGAAACTGTTTTTTGACACCGCTGCATGTGAAGGAGGTCCATTGGGATCTTAGAACATCCAATCTATGGGCATGAAAACCATTGGAAATGTCAAGCGTGGTTTTGAACCGCTTACGCACAAGAATATTCACTAGGGCAGAGCCGTGAGTATTCTGTACTGCACAGTTACGGCAATGCGAGTTTGAATGCCGGTAATCCAATACCAAATGATATGAGCCGTCTGGCTTGTTCACAGTAAAAAGAGGGTTATTCATCAGTGACACACACGTTTCAATTACACCTTGATATTCCAATTGTTCAAGGATCGCCGCGACTGAAGCTTTTGCTTCACGTCGTAAGGGATATTGTGGTTGAGGCTGCGGCTGAGACCGTAAAGGAATCTCGTGGCACGGGGACAATTTATCCCAACCACATTGATTGCGGTACACAGCCGGTGCAAGAGCCAGAGCCCACTCTTCTGCAAAATGCAGCGCTTCCTCTTTCGAGACAGTGTTCGCGAAACTGGTGAGGATTACCTCCTCCCCTCGCGGAGCTGCGAGAACAAAAGGTGGGGACCAGTCAGCCTCCGAAAGCAAAATGTCATACGTAGACAAAAGATTTTCCCAAAACACCCCTTTTATGGTTCGCTGTATGTCACCTTCTATTAGCAGGACAATTTAAAAAAGTCTATCAGGGGGAACAACTCTGGTATCAGCTGTTTCTATCACAACATCAGTATCAGTCGCTGTCACCTTCAGTAGTGGATGCAGGGCCTCTCTCACTATGGTAATCTCCGCCGCGCTGTCCAGCAAGGTCAGAGCCCACGTCAGATTCCGAAGCCGCTGTGAGAAGTTGGCCTGGTATATGATGCTCACTAGTTCTAGTGATCACCTTGTACCATGCCAAGCAACCCTTATGATGATTGGTTGTAAGTCAACTTTATAGACCAGTTATCCTAGTGGTAACGTGGACAAAGCAGTCTTAGGTTAAACTCTGAAAGGCATGTGAAGCCAGCTGTATTACCATACACAATCCCCTTGAATACCAAATGAAAGGACACCACACAGATATATATTGAAAATATATATATATTTATTAACTACAAATATCCCCTGAATTCTTTATGAGCACAGAAGCACAAGCGTTAAACAAAACACAGTTTAAAATACACAAAAGTTGCACAATGTGGATGAGCCCTAGGGGCCACCTAAACCATATACTAAGAAAGTAGTATAAGAGATACCAATCGAAAAGGAAACAGGCCTAGGGCCTTAGGAATCACTGGAGCTGATCGGGACTAGCAGTGACTAAGTCGGAAAAGGCCCGCGGGACTCGGGTGCAGTGTTTAAAGTGCACGCACTCACCAATGCAATGTCTATGGTGCGTAAAAGTTATAAAGTTAGTTAGTTCGGAACCTTCCGAGTGACCTAGAAAGCTGAAACTTAAGACACAGGCCCTAGAGGTATGTACCAGTGTGGGAACACCGGCGTTACTGAGTTACCTCACCCACAGGAAGGGGGTGCATAGGGTCGAAGTAGTGTCAGGTTTCGTCACGCTGGTCGATGGTGCTTGGAGCTGAAGATGCTGCAGGCGGCTCGATGTGAAGAGTTCCGGTGGATCCAAGGGTGGATCTGAAGTTGTGAAGACCTGAAAGCAGAGGGGACAATGTTCAAAGTCACTAGCCAGTGACTACCGTGGAACCAGATTGGAACCAGGCGATGTCAGGTGCAAAGAGGAGTTGAGGTGTAGCTTCTCTCTGCAGCCACGTTGACACCAGGGGTCGAGGACGTCTAGGAGTCGGTCACAAGCTGTCCCACGCAGGCTTCTCGCTGTTGGCGGTGTCGGCAACTTGATTGAAGCAAACAGGCCTTGGCTAATGCAAGGCATGCAGGAATCAAAAAAGGCTTATCACTCGGACCAGCAAGGTGAGAGCGGGTGCCCCCTTTTACAGGAGCGAGGGCAAGTCTGGAGCAACCAGACGTGCAGTGTAGTTTGTCAGTTTCGTTGCCATGATGGCCGCTGACCATGTGGCTAGTGGCAGGGATGGCGCGTCAAGTGGCACAATGCAAAAGGGCCCCACGCAGATCGTGGAGATGCTGGGGGGCTGGTCTTCGGTGCAAGGGCTGCTCGGTGGTGGGGGTTCTTAGTCACCAAAGCACAACGTCGAGGATGCCTTTGATACTGCGCAGTCAGCTTTTTGGGTGTCTTCCAAGAGGTCCGGTCCCACGTCTCTCGGTGCCTCCACGGGTCCCTTCTTTGCAGGAACTGTGGATCGGGCGGTGCGAAGTCTGGGAGTCTGGGTCTTGTCAGGCTTTGGGCTCGGGCTCTGGCGGGAGGCGGCAGCAAAGCAGACGTCGAGTTGCTGGTTGGTGCCTGTGTTCACAGGGTGGCCACTCCTAGGCCACAACGGAGATGCTCTTCAGTCTTCTGTGCAGCAGAATGTCGAAGTCCAGTCGTTTTCTTTGTTTCAAGTTGATTCAGGATGATCTGAGGTGCTATGGCACTGCTCCCACTCTTATTCCCAATCTGAGGGATGGATCACCTGCTAGGTCCCTCCTCTGGGTGGGACCAGGAAGGGGGCGGTTACACCCCCTTTCCTTTGTCCAGCTCCTCGCCAGGCCTGGGTCTGGAAAGTCCCAGGACCGGTTTGGACTGGCTTATGCACGGGGACACCTTGTGTGCCCCGGGCATGTCTCAATCTATTCAGCCCTGTCCTACCCAATACACAAAATCCTGTCTGGGGTGGTGCTAGCACCTCCCAAGGCAGGAAACCCTTTGTCCAAGCCTCCCTCGCTGCAAGGAATCCCAGCAGCAGGAGGTCAGACTTGTGTCTGTGGTGGCAGCATCCATTTTGTGATGCTGAGGCTCTGGTTAACTTTAACCGGGGTTAAGGCTACACACATGTCGTGTCCCTCTAGAAGGGTGGAATGCTATCCCCATCGAAAGAACTGTCGAGGGGATAGTATTCCAAATCGTATGACACCTTACTCGACATGTTTTGAGAATGCCAAACCAAAGTTAGCATATAACCGCAAGGATTATAATTAGGGCTCCCGGTTTTATGGTATTTATTTTTTTGCCATTTCCGTCTGTATTTATCCATATTTATTTTTTGGCCATTTTTTCTGTATTTATCCACATTTATTTTTTCCACAAGCAAAAGACGATGCTACAGCTAGTATTTTTCCACATTTATTTAAACTGAAAACACAGCGAAAATAAAAATGCCTTTCTACACTTGAAGTTGAAGGTATTGAGTAAACTTAGTGCTGCACTATTTCTATAATATACAAGAAATGCATTGCATTTGTTAGTATCACAGTATTAATTGATCCATCTTTCGAGTGCCATGCTACATACATTAGCTGCAATTCTCACAGTAAAAACGTCTGCATTTTTCATAGTATATATATTTTTTCCTTACCGGTCCTTTCATAGCCATAGTTCATTCAGGGCCCCTGTTCTCTTTTAAATATATTGAAACACTGGCAACGACCGGAAGGTTCATCTAGCAAACCCAGCAACTGGTTGTTCTCACACTGTTGACTTTATTCTGCAAGTCAACCTTGATGATGAGCACCATGAACCCCAGCCTTAGTGGATAGGTGGGTGGATGGATAGATGGATGGATTTGCCCGCACTCTTTTCAGAATTCCCTCGGGGAAGCAATCAAATGATTGGGAGGTTACTCTCAACAGCCGCTCACTCAGTGCCATTCAAGATCAGGTTCAAAAAGGGGTTCTCTTGACTTTGCTATCACACCCTCTGTTCTATAAACCTCGCAGTGGTGGCCTTGTGACCATGGACACATTCCTGTGACACTACAGCCTACCTAGTAGTACACATTTGTACCACTGAAAGCACATTCCTTTCTCCATTCCCGTCTTCCACATAATTATGAAGATTCACATTTTGTCATTACTCAATTCATTGCCACACATCTGCTCTTTACTTTCACCTCAAGCCATACGTTTCACTGTCGAAGTAAAAGGTGAGATATGACCCGTGAAGTGCACAGTCCTGTGTCCACACATCAATACTTGTATGGAAATAATACAGATCTGTCCCAGTTCCTCATTTCAGGGATAAAAGTGCAACCTATAATGAGAAAATGTTGTGTGCTCTTTGCTCTGCCATGGTTAAAAACCCTCTGTTCTTGGCAAGCAAAAGACTCTTAGCTTAGAGGCTACACCACGGAGTAGGCTTTCTCTCTTACTAGCTCCCCCTGGTCTCTCCTTGTTTTCCTGCTCTCTCCCTGATTCGTTTTCTGTGGCCACTTTCATCACAGTCTCTTTGTTTCACCTTTCAGTATCCGCCACTGTCTTCCGACTCCCCCTTTCTTTCTTTACATACGATCTGACTCGCAGTCTCACTCTGTCCCCCTTTTCTTACACCCCGTCTACCTGCTTCCCCTTTCGTACCCATTCTCTCCCTGCTCTCCCACACTATGCACGCTCTTAACCACACTCTCTGCTCCCCCTACTATACCCACCATGTTGTCCACCCTATTATTGCTCCCCTTTTAAGGTCTTGGGTCAGGACAGCTGTGAGTGTGAGCAGGCAGATCTATTGTATTAAGTGAATAACATGTTCTTGGATTGGGACTTGGGTCAAACCTTTGCTTGTGATTGGAAGCTTGTGTGGTCTATCTCATGTTGCGCTGTCTTGATTTCGTATTTATCCCTATTCTTCTGTCTGCCTGCTAGCATTAAGGGTTGACTGTGTTCTGATTGGGTGAGTTGTATCCTTCCACTGTATACCTCACAGACTTTTTTTTTAGTAACCAGCAGTCTAAGTGCACATGTGTTTCTTTACTCTCCCACCCTGTTATTTTCACTGCCCTCTCTCAAGTTCTCTCCAAACACATGAGAAATTCCAATAGCGCTGCCCTTTAAAGCAAGGCCTATAAGCTTGTTAATTGCCGGACGCCGAAACTGGCTGACTGGGGAAAGCTCTTCTGCTACAATCTACTGTCGCTATGTGAGTCACTCGCCTCAGCCACTCCCTTGCAGTGCATATGTCATGTTAAAGGCAGACAGCCCATTGTCATTCTAAATGTGATAATCATCATCTGAATTCAGAATGATAATGGGCTGTCCACTGCCTGTGCGAGGGAGGGGAGGTGCTGTAGCATCCCGTGGAGTTCCAAAACGAAGTGCGAAGTGCAAGCTGGCCCCTAGAACTTTTTAACTCCTGGGCTTATCGCAGGGGAAAAGCACAGTTTGCTAAAATGCCCAGAAGCTCAGAATTACAGGCAAAAGACATCGTGAAAGGAATGATGTTGCTGAAAACTGGAAACAAGTCAATGGAGGTGCATTAGTATGCTTTAACAAGGCTCCCCCACTTACTCCCTTAAACAATTTAACTCGGACTGCAAGCAGCGACGGCGGCTTCTGCTCTGCAGATCCGCAAATCAGATGCCCTCAAAAGTCTCTTTATTTCTTTATCCTTAAGGTTTTCAAAACGCTTTCAAGCCAACTCAGTGATGCGATTCCCCTGCAGGAGGAGCTCTATTTATAGATCTGTTTGCAAATCGAGACTAAAATATAATAGAGAAGGAAATATCCTTAACGTGCACGAGGTGTGCTTCCTCACTGATTAGCACATGCCAGAAGGCAGCCTCATCCATTCACGGTTTTACTAGTATTTTGCCGTTTTTACATATAAATACAGACAAAGGGAAAAAAGTTTTCCGTCTGTATTTATATGTAAAAATCCGTTTAAACGGAAAACCGGGAACCCTAATTATAATGCACTTAAGAGTATATGGTATGGCAGTATCCCGGAACAGCTAAGGGAACGGTTCCCGACAGCTGCAGACAGGCTCAGCTCATGCTAGAGCACCATCTCACATATTTCCAAGCACTCTGCCTCCAGGATTGATGAGGCCTTCCATAGGAGTGGCTGATAGGAACATATGTGTCCAGTTTAATGTAAGATATAGGGATACTATACCTAAGTAAGAGGTGATTACACCAACTTACCCCAGCTGAGTGATCAGCCAGTTGTGTTAAATATGGAGGCCAGGCCAGGGGTGGCATAATACGTGCTGCAGCCCCTGGTAAGCCTTGGATGCACCTATGCCCTGGGTACCTAGGATATACTGTTACAGGGGCCAACAAGGTGAACCAGTTCCAATTCGTAATGCACCTAGGCAGTAATTTAGAGAGAGAACAGCAGGCTGTGGGTCTGATTAGCAGGCCCACAGCCATATTAAGTCATAAACCAGTGAAGCAAAAAGCAAAAATTTGGGGTGACCATAGGATAGCAGACCCTACTCTCCTACACAACCCCCCCAAACGCAGGGACATTAGACTAACCTTGACCAGCTGTGTCTTCATGTTCTAAGTGGAAGTACCTGGAGAGACCATCTGCGTTGCCATGGTCAGTCCCTGGGCGGTGCTCCACTGTAAAGTCCATCCCCTGTAGGGAAATGGACCACCTGAGTAGTTTGGGGTTTTCCCCTTCATCTGATTAAGCCATAAGAGGGGCTTATGGTCAGTCTGAATCTTGAAGTGAGTGCCAAACAAGTATGGTCTCAACTTCTTCAGGGCCCACACCACAGCAAAGGCCTCCCTCTCAATGGCTGACCAACGTTTTTCTCTGGGGGTCAGCCTTCTGCTAATAAAAGCAATGGGCTGGTCTTGACCATCTACATTAAGCTGTGAAAGCACTGCTCCCACTCCCAACTCAGAAGCATCTGTTTGGACAATGAACTCTCTTGAGTAGTCAGGACTCTTCAGGATAGGTGCAGAGCACATGGCCTTCTTCAAGTCATCAAATGCCTTTTGACAGTTTTCTGTCCACTGAACCTTTCTGGGCATCTTCTTGGATGTCAGATCATTAAGAGGAGTCACAATGGATCCATAGTTCTTAACAAACTTCCTGTAGTACCCAGTCAGGTCCAAGAAAGCTCTGACCTGAGTCTGGGTAGTTGGAGGGGGCCAGTCCTTGATGGTCTGGATCTTACTCTCCAGTGGTTGAACTTGGCCTCCACCTACAAGGTGGCCCAGGTATAAAACCTTACTCTGCCCTATCTGGCACTTTGTTGCCTTAATAGTGAGGCCTGCCTTCTGCAGAGCCTCAAGCACTTTCTTCAGGTGGACCAGGTGATCCTCCCAGGTGGAGCTTAAGACAGCAATATCATTCAGATATGCTGCGCAAAAGTCATCCAACCCAGTAAGGACTTGATTCACCAACCTTTGGAAGGTGGCAGGTGCATTTTTCAAACCAAAGGGCATTACCACAAATTGATAATGCCCACCTGGGGTAGAAAATGCAGTTTTGGCTTTAGACTCCTCAGCTAACCTGATTTGCCAGTAGCCAGCTGTCAAGTCAAACGTGCTCAAATATTTGGCAGAAGCCAACTTGTCAATGAGCTCATCTGCCCTTGGAATAGGGTGTGCATCTGTCCTGGTGACAGCATTGAGTCCTCTGTAATCCACACAGAACCTCATCTCTCTCTTGCCATCTTTGGTGTGAGGTTTGGGGACCAGAACCACTGGGATAGCCCAGGGGCTCTCTGAAGGCTCAATGAGACCTAATTCCAGCATATTTTGCACCTCAGTCTTTATACAGTCCCTGACGTGGTCAGGTTGCCTGTAAATCTTGCTTTTTACAGGAAGACTGTCACCAGTGTCCACCACATGGGTACACCAGTTAGTCTGACTGGGTGTCAAGGAGAACATATGCCTGTATGCCTGCAAAACTTGTCTACAGTCATGTTGCTGATGTTTAGTGAGGCTGCCATCTAAGGCCACACCATCAACTGAGCCATCCTCAGGGTTCTGAGTGAGCAGGTCTGGGAGAGGGTCACCCTCTTCCTCCTGTCCCTCATCTGTAGCCATGAGCAAGCCCATGTCTTCCCTGTTGACATATGCCTTCAGTCTGTTGACATGGAGCACCCTGTGGGGGCTCCTGGGAGTTCCTAGGTCCACCAAGTAGGTAACCTCTCCCTTCTTTTCAAGAATTATATGGGGTCCAGACCATTTGTCTTGGAGTGCTGCTGGGGCCACTGGCTCCAACACCCATACCTTCTGTCCTGGCTGATACTCAATCAAGACAGCCTTTTGGTCATGCCAAGTTTTTTGTAATTCTGGGCTAGCCTCAAGGTTTTTGGATGCCTTTTCCATATACTCAGCCATCCTGGAGCGGAGACCAAGTACATAGTCCACTATGTCTTGTTTAGGCTTTTTGAGAGGTAACTCCCATCCTTCCCTCACCAGACATAGGGGTTCTCTTACAGGGTGCCCAAACAACAATTCAAAGGGGCTGAAGCCAACCCCCTTTTGAGGGACCTCTCTGTAAGCAAACAAAAGGCAAAGTAGAAGGATGTCCCATCTTCACCTGAGCTTTTCAGGTAATCCTTTGATCATACCCTTTAGGGTCTTGTTAAACCTTTCAACAAGCCCATTACACTGTGGATGGTAAGGAGTGGTGAACTTGTAGTTGACACCACATTCCTTCCACATAGCTGTCAAGTATCCTGACATGAAATTGGTACCTCTATCAGATACTACCTCCTTAGGAAACCACACTCTGGAGAAAACTCCAAGTAAGGCCCTGGCCACAACAGGAGCTGTAGTGGTCCTAAGTGGAATTGCCTCTAGGTACCTGGTGGCATGGTCCACCGCCACCAGTATGAATCTTATGCCCAGAAGCTGTAGGGGGATCCATTGGACCTACAATATCAATCCCCACTCTTTCAAAGGGAACCCCCACCACAGGTAGTGGTATCAGGGGGACCTTTGTGGTGCTACCTGCTTTACCACTGGCTTGGCAGGTTACACAGGAGCGACAAAACTCCTTGGTGTCTTCAGACATGTGAGGCCAGTGAAAGTGAGGGTCAAGCCTGTCCCAAGTCTTATTCTGGCCTAGGTGTCCTGCTAAATGAATATCATTTGCCAAGGTGAGAAGGAAACCCCTACATTGCAGAGGTATAACCAACCTCCTGGTTGCACCAGGCTTGGGGTCTCTAGCCTCTGTATAAAGGAGTCCATCATCCCAATAAACTTTATGGGCCCCTTGTGCATTCCCAGCAGCCTCAGCAGCAGCCTGCTGTCTAAGGGGTTCAAGAGAAGGACAGGTTAACTGAGCCTGCCCCAAGTCTGCCCTAGAAGGTCCCCCTGTCCCCAGAAACTCAACCTGGTCAGGTTCAAGTTCTTCAGAGACAGTTCCTTCAGGAGTCTCAGGACCAGCTTCCTGTGAAGCTTGATCCTCACTTGTAGGCAGTTGGGAAGGCACAGCCTTTATCCTCCTGTTCTTCTTCTTGGAAGGTACTTGGTCCATTGTTCCAGGATCCAAGACCTGAGGTTCAGAGAGGCACTTTTTGGCCTGTGACCTGGTCACAGCAAGGACATGTGATAATATCCCTAACATCTCTGCATGAGTCCTGTACTCAACTTCTGACCATAGAGAGCTCTCCATGTCTTTGCCCAACAAACATTCAACTGGGAGATCAGCACTAACCACAACTCTTTTTAGGCCAGTTACCCCTCCCCAGGAAAAGTTAACAATTGCCATACTATGGGTAGTGGTGACTTTGCTGGCATTGGTCACCAGGTAATTATCACCTGGCATGTATTGTCCAGGGTCCACAAAGTTAGGTGTCACCATAGTGACACTGGCACATGTGTCCCTGTATGCTTGAGCCACTTTGTTATTAATCAAAGGCGTCTGTCTGTATTTGCCCAGATTACTGGGTCTGATGTCAGGGGTCAAATCTATGTTTCCATCACAAACCAGAACAGCCTGTGTAAGGGTTCTGACTAGGTCAGAATCTCCTTCAGTTCCCAAGGTGATACCCACTACCCCCTTGGTTTGTGGACCAACACTGCCAGCTGTACCAGTGGGTGCATGTGCCTTGGGGGCTGCAGTGTTGGGGGCTCCACCCTTTTTACACTCACTTGTCCAGTGAGAGGTGTTTTTACAAGTACTACACCAGGGTTTTCTTTGACCTTCTTTCTTCTTCTTCTCAGAAGTTTGGGACCCACCCTCTGTATTAGTTTGGGGCCCTGTTGAAGACTTCTGGTCTTTAGCTTTCTGCTCCCCATCCTTCTGGTCTGTTTTCTTCTGGTCACCACCCTGGTTCTGGTTCTGGTTCTTTTGCTTAACTCTGGTTCTAACCCATTTATCTGCCCTCTTTCCCAATTCTTGGGGAGAGGTCAAATCTGAGTCAACCAAATAATGATGCAACTGCTGGTTCTGACAATTATTTTAAATTTGTTCTCTCATCAGCAAATTGTACAATCCTTCATAGTCTGTAACCTTGCTTCCCAGCAACCATCCCTCCAGAGCCTTAGTGGCACACTCAACAAATTCAGACCAGTCCTGAGTCTGTGTCTTCTGGGTGTCTCTGAACATTAACCTGTACTGTTCAGTGGTTAAGCCTAACCCATCAATCAGAGCACTCTTCAGGACCAGGTAGTTTCTAGAATCCCCATCACTAACTGTGAGGAGTCTGTCTCGGCCTCTACCTTCAAAGGAGAGCCACAAGATTGCTGCCCACTGCTCCTGAGGGATCTGCTGTACCTTGCAGGCTCTCTCAAGTGCAGTCATCCATTTGTGGATATCATCCTCAGCTTTGTAGGGGGGCACAATCTTACTCAGGTTTCTGTTATCAAAAGACCTGTCTTTATCCTGGTGGATAATGCTGCCACCAGTGGGTTCTATTACCCCACTCTCTCTAGGCTGTCTTGCTCTAGCAAGTTTCTCTTGGGCCAGGGCAACTTCTAATTCCTGTCTCTGGATCCTAAGTTCAGCCTCTCTCATTTTGGCCTCATGCTCCCTTCTCTGAGGGCTAGTCATCTCCCTTCTGGAGTGACCATGAGAGCCTCTAGAAGCCTGGGAGGTATTGGAGTCACCTGAGTGATTCCTCCTCCTCCTACGCTCCTGGTTAAGTCCACTTGGGTGTCTGGGCAAGGCCAGCCTTGCTTCAGTCCCAAATACACTTAAGTTAGCCTGGTTAAGCCTGCTGACTAGCACCTGGCTATTTCTGCCATCATCAGAATCACTGCTCCCCCTTCTGTCTCCTCTTCTTCTTCCTCCTCCACATCTACCTGAGGAGCTCCAGTGACTTGGTCATCCTCATCTACCTGGAGCATAGGGACAGGGGCATCAGTATCGTCATCTTCAGAAGGAGAGCCTCCTTCAACATTCCCTGTGGGGTCAGCCTTAGAGGTCTTTAGAGTCTCAGACTGATCTAAGATCTCTCTAAGGTGGTCTGTAGTAGGGGATGGCCCTGTCTTCAGACCCCTTAAGGCACAAAGCTGCCTTAGCTCCTTAAAGGAGAATATAGCAAATTAGGATGGTGCCCTTGGAGGGTCACTCTCAACAGGAGTAAGTCCACTGGACCCCTATGCTACAGAAACATTGCTCTAGTGTTGGTGGATATGTTGCAATCTACCTACACTGGTGTTTACCTACTAAACCTATCTAGTAGTTGTAGTTAGGGTGTGCTACTCTCTATCCTCTACAACAACTAAGTTCAGTAGAACTTAAGTATACTAGTCTTGTTTTATATGTACCTAGCAGGTACCAGTATGATCTTTCAAATGATAATCTCAAAGATTGTAATGGTAAAACAACAGTAAGCTCAGATCCCAATCCGCTGCTCACCAATGTGAGAAGTTGGCCTGGTATATGATGCTCACTAGTTCTAGTGATCACCTTGTACCATGCCAAGCAACCCTTATGATGATTGGTTGTAAGTCAACCTTATAGACCAGTTATCCTAGTGGTAACGTGGACAAAGCAGTCTTAGGCTAAACTCTGAAAGGCATGTGAAGCCAGCTGTATTACCACACACAACCCCATTGAATACCAAATGAAAGGACACCACACATATATATATATATTGAAAATATATATATATTTATTAACTACAAATATCCCCTGAACTCTTTATGAGCACAGAAGCACAAGCGTTAAACAAAACACAGTTTAAAATACACAAAAGTTGCACAATATGGATGAGCCCTAGGGGCCACTTAAACCATATACTAAGAAAGTGGTATAAGAGATACCAATCGAAAAGGAAACAGTCCTAGGGCCTTGGGAATCGCTGGAGCTGATCGGGACTAGCTGTGACTAAGTCGGGAAAGGCCCGCCGGACTCGGGTGCAGTGTTTAAAGTGCACGCACTCACCAATGCAATGTCAATGGTGCATAAAAGTTATAAAGTTAGTTAGTTCAGAACCTTCCGAGTGACCTAGAAAGCTGAAACTTAAGACACAGGCCCTAGAGGTGTGTACCAGTGTGGTAACACTGGCGTTGCTGACTTACCTCACCCACAGGAAGCGGGTGCATAGGGTCGAAGTAGTGTCGGGTTTCGTCACGCTGGTCGATGGTGCTTGGAGCTGAAGATGCTGCAGGCGGCTCAATGTGAAGAGTTCCGGTGGATCCAAGGGTGGATCTGAAGTTGTGAAGACCTGAAAGCAGAGGGGACAATGTTCAAAGTCACTAGCCAGTGACTACCGTGGAACCAGATTGGAACCAGGCGATGTCGGGTGCAAACAGGCGTTGAGGTGTAGCTTCTCTCTGCAGCCACGTGGACACAAGGGGTCGAGGATGTCCAGGAGTCGATCACGAGCTGTCCCACGCAGGCTTCTCGCTGTTGGTGGTATCGGCAACTTGATTGAAGCAAACAGGCATTGGCTTATGCAAGCCACGCAGGATATGAAAAAGGCTTATCACTCGGACCAGCAAAGTCAGAGCGGGTGCCCCCTTTTACAGGAGCGAGGGCAAGTCTGGAGCAACCAGACACGCAGTGTAGTTTGTCGGTTTCGTCACCAAGATGGCCGCTGACCTCGTGGCTAGTGGCCGGGATGGCGCGTCGAGTGGCACAATGCAAAAGGGCCCCACGCAGATCGTGGAGCTGCTGGGGTGCTGATCTTCGGTGCAAGGGCTGCTCTGTGGTGGGGGTTCTCAGTCCCCAAAGCACAACATCGAGGATGCCTCTGATGCTGCGCAGTCAGCTTTTCGGGTGTCTTCCAAGAGGTCCGGTCCCACGTCTCTCGGTGCCTCCACGGGTCCCTTCTTTACAGGGACTGTGGATCGGGCGGTGAAAAGTCTGGGAGTCTGGGTCTTGTCAGGCTCTGGGCTCGGGCTCCAGCGGGAGGCGGCGGCAAAGCAGATGTTGAGTTGCTGGTTGGTGCCTGTGTTCACAGGGTGGCCGCTCCTAGGCCACAAGGGAGATACTCTTCAGTCTTCTCTGCAGCAGAATGTCAAAGTCCAGTCGTCTTCTTTGTTTCAAGTTGATTCAGGATGATCTGAGGTGCTATGGCACTGCTCCCACTCTTATTCCCAATCTGAGGGGTGGATCACCTGCTAGGTCCCTCCTCTGGGTGGGACCAGAAAGGGGGGCGGTTACACCCCCTTTCCTTTGTCCAGCTCCTCGCCAGGCCTGGGTCTGGAAAGTCCCAGGACCGGTTTGGACTGGCTTATGCACGGGGACACCTTGTGTGCCCCGGGCATGTCTCAATCTATTCAGCCCTGTCCTACCCAATACACAAAATCCTGTCTGGGGTGGTGCTCGCACCTCCCAAGGCAGGAAACCCTTTGTCCAAGCCTCCCTCGCTGGAAGGACTCTCAGCAGCAGGAGGTCAGACTTGTGTCTGTGGTGGCAGCATCCATTTTGTGATGCTGAGGCTCTGGTTAACTTTAACCGGGGTTAAGGCTACACACATGTCGTGTCCCTCTAGAAGGGTGGAATGCTATCCCCGTCGACAGAACTGTCGAGGGGATAGTATTCCAAATCGTATGACACCTTACTCGACATGTTTTGATAAAACCAAACCAAAGTTAGCATATAACCGCGAGGATTATAATGCACTTAAGAGTATATGGTATGGCAGTATCCCGGAACAGCTAAGGGAATGGTTACCGACAGCTGCAGACAGGCTCAGCTCATGCTAGAGTACCATCTCACATATTTCCAAGCACTCTGCCTCCAGGATTGATGAGGCCTTCCATAGGAGTGGCTGATAGGAACATATGTGTCCAGTTTAAGGTTAGATATAGGGATACTATACCTAAGTAAGAGGTGATTACACCAACTTACCCCAGCTGAGTGATCAGCCAGTTGTGTCAAATATGGAGGCCAGGCCAGGGGTGGCACAATACGTGCTGCAGCCCCTGGTAGGCCTTGGATGCACCTATGCCCTGGGTACCTAGCGTACACTGTTACAGGGGCCAACAAGGTGAACCAGTTCCAATTCGTAATGCACCTAGAGTGCATTGGCAGTAATTTAGAGAGAGAACAGCAGGCTGTGGGTCTGATTAGCAGGCCCACAGCCACATTAAGTCATAAATCAGTGAAGCAAAAAGCAAAAATTTGGGGTGACCATAGGATAGCAGACCCTACTCTCCTACAGCCGCTTTCTCACTATCTGTGGCATATCGATGCGCTGTTAAAGCCACGACTTTCTTTTTGGCAAACTGCGGTCTCTTAGGCTTCGAGACTTCCTGCTTTACAGCACCGTTTTTCAGGTGGGGCTGGTCACGTCCTTGCTGACCACCCCGGCCACGGCCGCCCACTCCACCACCGGTAGTTGAAGCCGATGATTCTGAAAGGAACGAGGAGAGCCTTGATCAGAAGCCTGAAATCTATCAGGAGATTTAATCGTCGCCCGATCGCGCAAATCATAAACATGTTCCGATTGTGCAGGCTGCGGAGACGCAAGACGAGAAGCCTGTGTTTGTTGTTGTTGCTGTTGCTTTCCCTGTTTCTGTTTCTTAGGCCAATTTTGTTTTTTGGACTTGGGCTGAACTTCCGTGTCCGAAGTTTGTCCCTGAGGCTGCTTTTTCTCCTTAACAGAAAAAGGCTTAAGACCCTTACTATTGCAACCCACGGTTTTATAAGCCGCCACAAAAATCTTTGCTAACTGACTGGGTTTTTCAGCATCGGGAATCGCTGTCAATGCGTTAGCAATCTGAAAGTTCACCGCATCCCCCTTGACATTAGCAAGGATTAGATTGCAAACTACATCAAAGGAGCCACACAGGCGCATACCCAACTCAACCGCAGACTCCGGTCCGTGATCATCCTGAACACGTTTAAGGATCGTAGGCAGTACAGCCATAGATGGAGTGCCGTAGCACCTCGAATAGACTGCTGGAAAAGTCTTACCCCATGACTCACAGTCAACAAGCTCAGGGGCCAAATCTTTCGGCAAACTAAGCGTAAGAATCCAGTGTTTTTCACCAGGAGTCGTATTAGGAAATACAGCTTCCAGCTGGTCACATTTCTCGGCAAGCCAGAAAGGAAAATCATCCTTATCCTGGGGCTTCTTGCCCATTACGGCATTGATCATGACGGGACTGAGTTTCAAACCACCCTGCCCGGCCGGAAGCGCCGCACCCCCCGGGGCTCCAGCCGGAAGATTATGGCTTATGTAATGCACTAAGGCTCTAATCACTGCAATAGAGACTACATGTAGTCTCCGAAGTTCAGCAATGTTACAATTGCCGTGAAGAGGATGAGGAGTAAATCCAGCCAAAACAAGCCAATTTGCGCCTGGAATGGACAAAGGACCTAACCTCGGAGCGGTTAAAGAATGGGGTAGGGCGCCACCAAACCAAACTCGATGCTGCCAAATGTCAATAGGAACTTCCTGTGCCCTGTACGGAGTATATTCATTCGGTACATCAGAGGGAGTGTATGTGTGGAACACACCAGAATTAGCGCCCACTGCCGGAAATGTCACCCACGAATAAAACAGTTCGTAAGGGTAAGCAGCATCCACACTCACCACCATTATCACAGCCAAGCCTTCCAAAGGTACATTATAAAGCCGCAAATGATCTCGCACCGCAATGCGACTATGTTGCGTAATGTCCACCGGATTGGCCATGACTGCACAGGAACTTAGAAAAAACAAAGGAAACTTTGTAGCAGCACTGGGTAGTAATTCAAGGAAACCGTTTTAGTAAGAATCAAGCTTGAAAAGACCTATTTAAAAAATAGGTAGGTTTGTTCCGACACCACCGTTTCCCGGAAAAAACAGTGAAGGGGTTAAGGTTTGAATGATATACTACTCGAGTGTCATGATATAAGGCCAACAACGTATGGGCGCCATGTAGCAGGGATTCCGTTCTCCTAGAGAACTGCGCATAGAGATTTGGAACCTCAGTGAATTAGGATGGCCCAAAACTCACCTCAGTACCCAAAATCCCCTTACCGAGCTAGCTACAGTGTCTCATTGGTCATAACAAACTCCCAATGCTTAGACAAACCAGAACATGAACTTAGATTACCTCAGGTATCGTGGAACACATGAACACTCTTTCGCTCTATAATCATTTCAAACCAGAACTTGGAGTAAAAGAGGACACGCGCATATTTGAAATATTTATTTACTAATGCAGGGTTCTCAAACGCAGTATCTTATATAATACAAGCAAATATATTATAAGAATCAAAGTTATCAGCATAGTTACTAGTCCATAGTAAGCAAACGGTGATAGCATATTAAAATGCTGAAATGAATAGGAATTAAACACCCCTATTTCTCACCCTCCCTATTTAGCATAGTATATTATATCTATGAAGGTCTCGTTTGGGTTTTAGCAGGGCGGGCCCATACCTCAAAATCTCAGTGGCAGAGGATCACATCATCTTCCACCAGCTCTATGAATGCGAGGCATCATCAAGTGTGTTCTTGCATTCCCAGTAACTCTATCTTAAACCCGCTTAGAGCCCGATGTTGGCAGCAACTGTATTTGTGTTATGTCTAAGGTGGTGCGAAGATCAGACCTCACAACAACACTGTGTCGAGTTATTCTTAGAGGTTTCAGCACTCACTGTGCAGACAGTGTACCAAGCAAAACTGATATCAGAGCAATAACATATTATTCTCAAATAAATCACATTGCTCTTCTAGGTTGAAAGCTATAATAACAAGTATGTGTTGTGTGCAAACTAAAGCCAAAGAAAAAATGGCGTTTAAACATTTAATAAGCCCATGCTAACTTAACACAGTATATGGAAAAGAAGTAGCTATATGACACTATGCTCATACTAAGTAGCTCGGGATACCATACTCTTCAAGAATAACTTGGGCCTGGTCGCGCCTGATCTTCATCAGCACTCTGGGCAGAAGTGGTATAGGCGGAAAGGCGTACAACAGACCGCAACTCCACTTGCGACGAAAAGCGTTGCCGAGCGAGTGCCGCCTTGGGATTTCCAACGCGCAGAACTGATGACATTGTGCGTTCTTTTTGGTGATGAACAGATCTAACAAAGGATCTCCCCATTTCTGAAAGAGACCTTGCACCATGTCCGAGTTCAGACACCATTCGTAATCCATCATGCACCGACGGCTGAGTTCGTCCTCCCTGGCGTTCAGAAAAGCTGCCAGGTGTTGAACCACCAGGGACATGCCCTGATGTTCTAGCCAAGACCAGAGGCGCAGAGCCTCTTGGCATAGGGTCCACGACCCCACCCACCCAGTTTGTTGCAGTACCACATGGCGGTGGTGTTGTTCGTGAACCCCTGCACTACTCTCTCCATGACAGAGGGGAGAATGCCTTCAGTGAAAGTGGGAATGCCCAAAACTCCATCAGGTTGATGTGGAGCCTGGACTCCGCAGGAGACCGGAGGCCTCTAATCTCTGCCTCTCCCATGTGGCTGTCAGGATTCATCGAGTAGCCACTGTAGCTTCCTCAAGACTATTATCCAAATCCTTGTCATGGCCCCGTTCTACACGATCTAATGTGTGGTTCCCTTGTTCCTCTGGCAGACTGAGAAATTCCAGAGGTAATCCGAGTCATTGAACTAGAGAACTGATAAGATTGTATATAGTTCCCCTCCCTAAGATGGCCGCTCAATGTTCCATTTAGAGTATTCGATAGATGCGCCCTCTAGTGGGCTTCTGGAAGGCGCGCGCTCCTAACTGCGCACTTCAACGAAGATTCTGTTCGAGAAGCTTGTTCTTGTCGCTGCTCCGCGTCAACTATTCATGACGGGAGAATAACAGCCATTATAGAAATCATTCAGAGGGTCATAGTAATTAGTTTTACAGAGACGTTTGTAAGAGAAATCCCCACCGTGCGCTCTCATTGCTCAGAGAGGCACCTCCGTTCAGACGAAGTTCCCGGCAGCTGTCACCCAGATAGCATAGCTGCTCTTCATGAGAAGACGAGGGTCGTGAAGACTTGACTAGACTCGACGAAGTTGAGTACCCGACTGAAGAGATTCCAGAACTCTACAAGTAAGGTGTTACATCTTCTCGTCAAGCCAGCAAGTACAAAGACTGTATTGTCAGCATTCGCATTTACCTCCCCGGACATTCCCCCTTGCGTCCTTCCTTTCCTTTCCTCCCCCTTGTACCTTCCTGATTCCTTTTTGCGTGCTACGGAATTTCTGTGAACTCGTGCTTGCACATCTGACAAGAAGATCAGCTCTTCATAGAACCCCCAAGACCAAGTCTGACAAAGGGCTTCACAGGTACTAGTTCAGTCAGAGGGAGAGAGTGAGCGAGTGTGGAGAAATATTCTGGGTGGAGATTTTAATGTTCATATATGTCTTCACTGCAGGAAGCTCAGTCAGATAACATTCCACAATATAGAAGAGAGGCAAATACCTGGGCAGAAACTGGTAGGACAAGTTTCGTTTACCATTTAAGAATAGTCTGCATAGTGAAGGAAGGTTTGTGGTATATTCTCTGCTTCTTTCCCTTCTGTGTATTAGTCACCTTCAGAGTTGACGGCGAGACATATAGCAGTCACTAGAAGTAAGGGGTGCCAGTCGCAGTACAGGTATTCTCTTCTCTGTCCACTTCCCCTTTCCCTGCTGCTGGTGGTCTTGCTCTTGAAGCGAGGGTACCGGTGGAAGGGTGATCGGGACATTCGTCAGTACTGCCCCTGCGAAGCGTTGGAGCACCAGGACATCGTGACAGATTGAAGTGCCCACGTATTTTATCTTCGCCCGGGCAGTATGGCTGAGGGAATGGACTTGAAGGAATTAGGTGCAATCTTAGTGGGTATTCAGAGAGATTTGGGAGCAGTTCGGGACGAAAACCAAAGTTTGAAATTAGAGTTAGTGGCTTCCCGTCAAGAGACAAGGCTGTTGGCACAAAAGGTAGATGGGTTAGCTATGGGAAATCCAGTACAGAGTTCAGCTGTTCCAGTCACTAGTGGTGCCACTGTGGATCCAAAATCTGTAGCTCAAGTAATTCATTCGGTATCCCCGCTGATTCCGTTGGCGACTCCTGAAAGGTTTTCAGGAGATCCCCAAAAGGCCCAATATTTTTTGACCCAATGTTCCCTTCACTTCATGTGCCGCCCCACTTTGTTTCCGGATGCCCAATCTCGAGTAGCATTTATCCTGTCATACTTGAGTGGAGATGCTGCCAATTGGGCCACGCCTTTAGTTAGTGAGGATGATCCTTTGCTTAGTGACTTCCCTAAATTTAAGGCTGAGTTTCTTAGAATTTTTGATCGGAGAAGGATATCTCAGGCCACCGATAACGAGTTATTGGAGCTGCGTCAGGGATCTAAGGATTTGATTACTTACCTCACGCAGTTTAATAAATTAATCCTGGAAACTAGCTGGCCAGAGGAAAAGAGGGCTGCCTTATTCTATCGTGGTTTAAGAGATGAAATCAAGGACACTCTGGCTCAGATCCCTAATAGGCCTACAGAATTGTCAGCTTTGGTGGATTTGGTTTTGGAATTGGATTTTCGGAATTCAGAACGCAAGGGTGAAAAGAAAAGAGATTGGAAGATAAATTTCCCGCGCTTTGACAGAGCGAAGAGTGAAAAAGGAACCGGAGGGAATTCTGAGTCGGAACCCATGCAAATTGGGACAGTTCGAGGTCCCTTGAGCAACGAAGAAAAGGAACAACGGAGGCAAAAGAAGTTGTGCTTGTATTGTGGTGCCGCCGGCCATTTTGTAAAGGATTGTTTGAAGCGTCCCAAGACTCCGTTTAAGGGAAACGAGATGAACCGCCAGTAGACGGGGTCGCTCTGGTGGTGAAGGAAGATAAGACGGCTCCAAAATCTCATTTAATTCTAAATACACTACAGACCATGACTCCTCATGTGATTCTTCATGTAACCATGCAATTCCGTGAACATCAGATTTTCGGAGTGGCAATTATGCTCGACTCCGGTGCCACTGGAAATTTCTGTGATATCCGTTATGCTAAGCAGATGGGAATCAAAGCAATCGCAAAAGACCATCCTGAGCCTGTACGTGCTGTAGATGGAACCAATTTGACTTCCGGACCAATTACTAGTCACACTGAAGAATTAGAAATTACTCAGGGGGATGGGCATCGGGAAGTGTTGCAATTCAACTTAATCGACGCCCCACAATTTCAATTGATCCTGGGACTGCCATGGTTAACCCTTCATAACCCGACCATAGATTGGGAAAACCGGACAGTCAGCCTGCATTCAGAGTTTTGCCTGAACCACTGTTACGGTACAAAAAATCGTGAGAAGGAACCTACGCCATCTATGCTGTTGTCTTTTGGGGGTCAGTCCATTGGAGCGATAGTGACGGAAGAAATCCCTCCAGAGTATCGAGATCTAGAGACGGTGTTTAGTGAACAGGAAGCCGAATTATTGCCACCCCACCGTGCTTATGATTGCACCATAGACTTGGAACCTGGAGCAGTTCTCCCATGTAGTCTAATTTATGCTCTGACAGAAGCTGAAAATGTACATTTAAAAGAATACCTAGATCGATATCTTGCTAATGGATTTATCCGGCCATCTCAATCTCCAGTCTCCTCACCACTGTTCTTCATACCAAAGAAGCAAGAAGGTAGCCTAAGAACTTGCATAGACTATTGTGCATTAAATCAGGTCACCATAAAAAATCGGTACCCGTTGCCGTTGATTTCTGTTCTTTTGGATCAGATTAAGGAAGCTCAAATTTTCACCAAACTGGATTTGCGAGGAGCTTATCACTTGGTTCGCATGAAAGAAGGGCATGAGTGGAAGACCGCCTTTCGAACCAAGTTTGGTCTTTTTGAATATTGTGTCATGCCATTTGGCCTGTGTAATGCTCCTGCAGTGTTCCAACATTTTATCAACGACATCATGAGTGATTTAATTGATAAGATTGCCATCATCTACCTGGATGATATTTTGATTTACTCTCAGAACCCTCAGGAGCACACTCAGCATGTACGTCTGGTCCTGGAACGATTGCAAGCGAATCAGCTATTTGTTAAATTGGAGAAGTGTGTTTTTCATGTGTCACAAGTGGAATTTTTGGGATTCGTCATCTCACCTCAGGGAGTTACCATGGATCCAGGAAAAGTAAAGGCAGTGGAAGATTGGCCTGCCCCCAAGAACATGAAAGAAATTCAAAGATTTCTGGGCTTTGCCAATTTCTATCGGCGATTTATTCAGGGATTTTCTCAACTGATAACTCCCATCACTGTTCTTTTGAAGAAAGGAGTTACATTCGAATGGACAGATGATTCAAATTCCGCTTTCCTGAGTTTGAAGAAACAATTCACTTCTGCCCCCATCCTTCTGCACGCGGATCCTGCTGAACCATTTTATGTGGAAGCCGATGCTTCCGATCAGGCCATCGGGGGAGTCCTTTCCCAACGCCATCCAAAGACTGGACAGTTGCATCCCGTGGCGTACCGCTCTAGAAAACTGAACTCTGCTGAAATCAACTATACCATCACGGAGAAAGAGTTATTGGCGGTAAAGGATGCTTTTGAGGACTGGAGGCATTATCTGTTGGGGGCACGACATACAGTCACAGTCTATTCCGATCACAAAAATTAGCAGTTTTTAAAGACGGCTAAGACCTTGACTCCACGTCAGTTGCGCTGGTCCCTTTACTTTGCAGACTTTGACTTCGTGATTACATATCGACCTGGCCCCAAGAACGGAAAAGCAGACGCACTGTCCCGATTACAGACTGAAGAATCTGAGCATACTGTCGAAGCGAAACCAATCATTCCAGATACAAAGATAGTGTGTGCACTTACTCTGGATAATTTCAAAGAAGAGGTCCGTAAGAGTTTAACCACAGAAGAGATTCAGAAGTGGGTTCTACAAGGTGAAGAACGCCAATGTCGACAGCAGTTACCCTATGTCAAAGAAGCCTTATATCTTCCTACCATTGATCTTCAAGAAAAAGCCTTGCGGAGCTGCCATGATCATCCCTTAGCGGGTCACAAAGGAATTGCTAAGACTCAAGAACTGGTGCAGCGTTATTTTTGGTGGCCTGGGATGTCCGATCAGATCAAGAAATATGTTCAGTCTTGCGAGTCTTGTGCTCGAAGTAAACCCACTAGACAGGCTCCCCAAGGGTTTTTGCAACCTTTGCCCACTCCAACTTCTCCATGGCATACAATTTCCTTGGATCTCATAGTAGACCTACCGTTGAGCAAGGGATTTGATACCATCCTGGTGGTGGTAGATACTTTCACCAAGATGAGTCATTTCATCCCCCTGTCAGGAATTCCAACCGCAGTCCAACTAGCTAGAGTATTTAGTGAAAATATAGTAAAAATTCATGGTGTCCCTAAGATAGTGGTCTCAGATCGAGGTTCCCAATTTATTTCTCACTTCTGGAAGGCTTTCCTAAAAGGTATGGGGATAGAGGGTAGACTGTCTACTAGTTATCACCCAGAATCCGACGGGCAGACAGAAAGGATCAATCAAGAATTAGAACAGTACTTGAGGTTATTTTTATTGGATCAAGGTGGGGAATGGTCAGAAAAGTTGTGGATGGCAGAGTTTGCTTGCAATAATGCGAAGAGTGCGTCTACAGGTTACTCTCCGTTTTATTTGAACTTTGGTAGACATCCTAACTTTATGGTTTTGCAAGAGGAGTTAGATGTCCCTGCAGCCAAGAGAGCCCTTTTAGATTTGAGTTCATTGCACAAATCAGCTGAGAAGAATTTAGAGAAAGCTAAAGCGTCCTATAAGAAGTTTGCAGATTCACATAGAAAAAAGTCCCCACAGTACCTAGAAGGAGATCAGGTGTGGTTGTCCACTAAAAATTTACATTTGAAGGGAAACAGAAAGTTTCAACCCAGATTTGTGGGTCCATATACCATAGAGAAAGTGTTAGGACCAGTGACTGTAAAATTGAAACTTCCGACCAAGATTGGGGTCCATCCAGTTTTCCATGTATCCTTGCTGAAAAAGGTTCAATCACCTATACGACTTACAAAACCTCCTGACCCACTTAACATTCAAGGACACACAGAATATGAGGTTAAGGATATTTTAGATTCCAAGTACTTAAAAGGTAAATTGAAATATTTAGTGGATTGGAAAGGGTTTGGCCCAGAGGAAAGGTCCTGGGAACTTGTCAGCAACATCCATGCTCCACAACTGCTGAAGCGTTTTCATTCCAGATTTCCACACAAACCAGGACCGATGAATCGGTCCTTGAGAGGGGGTACTGTCAGGATTCATCGAGTAGCCACTGTAGCTTCCTCAAGACTATTATCCAAATCCTTGTCATGGCCCCGTTCTACACGATCTAATGTGTGGTTCTCTTGTTCCTCTGGCAGACTGAGAAATTCCAGAGGTAATCCGAGTCATTGAACTAGAGAACTGATAAGATTGTATATAGTTCCCCTCCCTAAGATGGCCGCTCAATGTTCCATTTAGAGTATTCGATAGATGCGCCCTCTAGTGGGCTTCTGGAAGGCGCGCGCTCCTAACTGCGCACTTCAACGAAGATTCTGTTCGAGAAGCTTGTTCTTATCGCTGCTCCGCGTCAACTATTCATGACGGGAGAATAACAGCCATTATAGAAATCATTCAGAGGGTCATAGTAATTAGTTTTACAGAGACGTTTGTAAGAGAAATCCCTACCGTGCGCTCTCATTGCTCAGAGAGGCACCTCCGTTCAGACGAAGTTCCCGGCAGCTGTCACCCAGATAGCATAGCTGCTCTTCATGAGAAGACGAGGGTCATGAAGACTTGACTAGACTCGACGAAGTTGAGTACCCGACTGAAGAGATTCCAGAACTCTACAAGTAAGGTGTTACATCTTCTCGTCAAGCCAGCAAGTACAAAGACTGTATTGTCAGCATTCGCATTTACCTCCCCGGACATTCCCCCTTGCGTCCTTCCTTTCCTTTCCTCCCCCTTGTACCTTCCTGATTCCTTTTTGCGTGCTACGGAATTTCTGTGAACTCGTGCTTGCACATCTGACAAGAAGATCAGCTCTTCATAGAACCCCCAAGACCAAGTCTGACAAAGGGCTTCACAGGTACTAGTTCAGTCAGAGGGAGAGAGTGAGCGAGTGTGGAGAAATATTCTGGGTGGAGATTTTAATGTTCATATATGTCTTCACTGCAGGAAGCTCAGTCAGATAACATTCCACAATATAGAAGAGAGGCAAATACCTGGGCAGAAACTGGTAGGACAAGTTTTGTTTACCATTTAAGAATAGTCTGCATAGTGAAGGAAGGTTTGTGGTATATTCTCTGCTTCTTTCCCTTCTGTGTATTAGGCACCTTCAGAGTTGACGGCGAGACATATAGCAGTCACTAGAAGTAAGGGGTGCCAGTCGCAGTACAGGTATTCTCTTCTCTGTCCACTTCCCCTTTCCCTGCTGCTGGTGGTCTTGCTCTTGAAGCGAGGGTACCGGTGGAAGGGTGATCGGGACATTCGTCAGTACTGCCCCTGCGAAGCGTTGGAGCACCAGGACATCGTGACAGTGGCCGCCCCATCCCAGAAGGGATGTGTCCGTCACAACTGTATGCTCCGGTTGAGGAAGGGAGAGGGATCTGCCATTGACCCATTCGCCATTCGTGAGCCACCACTGCAATTGCTGTGCAGTGCTCTCCGAGATCTGGACGTGATCGAATATGTTGCCCTGATGCTGTGCCCACTGAAACTTCAGTTTCCACTGCAGAGCCCACATATACCATCGGGCATGATCCACAAGCAGGATGCAGGAGGCCATCAAGCCCAGTAGCCGAAGGGTCATCCTGACCAAAACCCGGCACAGAGGCTGAAAGATCGTAATCATAGCCTAAATGTCCCTGACTCGCTGTTCGGGAGGATAAACCCGAACCGCACCGAGTCCAGAACCGCTCCGATGAAAAGGAGCTTCTGCGAGGGAATCAAGTGCGACTTCGGCACATTGAGGGAGAACCCCTCAAATGCAGGAGGCCGGCCATAGTCTGGAGGAGGGAGACAACTGACTGGGGCGAGCCCACCTTCAACAACCAGTCGTCGAGATAGGGGGAAGACTGAAACCCCTGATCTGCGCAGACGAGCTGCGACCACCGCCATCACTTTTTTTGTGAGCACCCAAGGGGTGCTGGTAAGGCCAAAGGGCAGCACTGTGAACTGAAATGTTTGTGACCTACCGTGAATCGCAGGTAGCGTCTGTGAGCAGGCAGGACAGGGATATGGAAATAGGCGTCCTGCAAGTCCAACGCCACCATCCAGTTTTGCGGGCATCTTGAACTTCTCCTTCCGGAGGAAGCGATTGACGTTCCGAAGGTCTAAGATAGGATGCAGGCCCTTGTCCTTCTTTGGAACCAGAAAGTAGTGGGAATAACAACCACGGCCTACTTCTGGCGTCGGAACGCGCTCATTGGCCCGCTTGGCCAAGAGGGCCACAACTTCCTGCTGTAGAAGCGCCAAGTGATCCCACGACATGCGGTGGTACTGAGGTGGCATGGCTGGAGGGGTTGTCTCGAAGGGGAGGGAGTAGCCCCTCAGGACAATTTGCAGCACACATTTGTCCGAAGTGATGGTGCGCCAGTGGTGGAGATGATGGCGTATTTGTCCACCCACTGGTGTCTGGTGGGCCTGAAAGGTCAGATTTGGAAGGCTTGGAATCGGATGCTGCAGGGTGGAGGTGGACTGGCCCGCCTGCTGGCCCCTGACCTGCCTCGACGGTTCCAACATCCGCAGCCACTCTGAGGTTATTGCTGCTGTGGTCTGTGGCTCTGTGAACGTTGTGGGGCGCCCCTTCCATGGCCACAAAAGGAGTGAAATGCAGAAGGCGGAGGAGGCCAAGTGGCCGATAGGCCCAAAGACTTGGCCGTAGCCTGAGAGTCCTTGAAGCGTTTGTGAGAAGGTGGCCTGATATATGATGCTCACTAGTTCTAGTAATCACCTTGTATCAGTCCAAACAACCCTTATGGTGATTGGTTGTAAAGTCAACCTTATAGACCAGCTATCCTAGTGGTAGCATGGACAAAGCAGTTTTTAGGCTAAACTCTTTTGGCATGTGAAGCCAGCTGTTTTACCACATATAACCCCTTGAATACCAAGTGAAAGGACACCACACAGGTTGTTATGAAAATAAACAAGTATTTATTAACTAACATACACCTCTGAACTCTTTATGAGGTCAGAGGGCTAAGCACATGACAAACTCTTAGGAAAAATACGTTTAAGTTGCACGAATTACAATGGTGCCCTAGGGGCACGACAAACCATATACTAAGTAAGTGGAATGTGAAAGTCAATCAAAGTAATAGAGCTGTCCAAAGGCTGTAGGATCGCTGGGACAACGCTATACTAACTTGAGGTAAGTACTAGGAGGCCCATGGGACGCGTGTGCAGAGTGTGAACTCACACGCGAGATGCGTACAAACGTCTATGGACAGTACAGTTTTAAGAAAAGGTGAGTACGGACGTCCCTGACTAGATAGGACAAAAACGACTGTGGAACTGGACACTAGGAGAGTCAAGCTACCCTTGAGCACCGAGATGCTCGTGTTACCTCACCCACAGGCTGCGGGTGCATAGGTGCCAAGTCGTGTCGGGTTCCGGCGTTGAAGTCTATGGAGCCTGGAGGAAAAGATGCTGCAGGCGGTCAGGAGGAAGATGTCCGGTGTGACCCAAGGGTGGATCAGTGAAGAGAAGAACCTGAAAGCAGAGGGGACAATGTTCAAAGTCACTAGCCAGTGACTGGAGTGGAACCAGGAGTGGAACCAGATGTCATTGTCGCGTTCAGGTGAAGGTGGACGCTTGTCTCTGCAGGCATGTGGACCAGGTGGTGTCTTCGACGACCAGGATGGAGGCACGAGCTGTCCCATGCAGGCTCTCGCTGTCGGCGGTGTCGTCTCCCGATTCGGGTTCAACAGCCCTTGGCAAAGGCAACCCACGTGGTGAGTGGAAACGGCGTCTGGAGTGGACCAGGAGGGTCCGGGGTGCTCCTCTTTTGGAAGGGAGCAAGGGCCAGTCTGGAGCAACCAGACCAGCAGTGAAGTTGTCGGAGTTCGTCGTCTAGGAGGCCACTAGCCTGCCGGCAAGTGACCAGACAACGCGTCGAGCAGCAAACAGGCAGAAGGGCCCCACGCAGATCTCATGGGTGCTGGAGGGCTGGTCTTCGATGCAGGAGCTGCTTGTGGTCGGGGCTTCTCAGTCCCCAAAGCACTTGGACGAGGATGCCTCTGAAGTCGTGCTGGAAGGAAGTGCTGCTTCTTTCAAGATGGCCAGTCACACGTGTCTCGTCGCACCCACGGATCTCAGCTGTGCTGCAGATGTAGGGAGAGGTCGGAGAGGTCTGGGAATCCGGGTCTCGTCGGGCTCTGAAGTCTGGATCCTTGCAGGAAGACGACAAAGGGAAGCCGCTGGACGCTGATGGTGCCTGCTTGTGCAGGGTGGATACTCCTTGCCAGCAAGGGAGATTTCTTCAGTCTTCTGTGGAGCAGAACGTCGAAGTCCAGAGTTTCTTCTTGTAAATTTGTTCAGGATAATCTAATTTGGAATGGGACCAGCTCCTACCTTTATCCGGTTAAAGGGGGCTGCACTACGACTAGGTCCCTCCTCTGGGTGGGACCAGGAAGGGGGGTGGTTACACCCCCCATTCTTTGTCCGGTCTTGCGCCAGCTCTGGGGGTGGAGTGCCCCAGGAACTGGTTTAGACCGGTGTATGCACAGGGACACCTTGTGTGCCCAAGGCATGTCTCATTCCTTTCAGCCCTGTCCTACCTAATACACAAAATCCTGTCTGAGGTGGTGCTAGCACCTCCCAAGGCAGGAAACCCTTTGTCCAAGCCTCCCTCGCTGAAAGGACTCCCAGCAGCAGGAGGTCAGACTTGTGTCTGTGGTGGCAGCATCCATTTTGTGATGATGAGGCTCGAGTTAGCTTTAACCGGGGTTCACAGTTACATACATGTCGTGTCCCTCTAGAAGGGTGGAATGCTACCCCCGTCGCCAGAATTGGCGAGGGGGTAGTATTCCAATTCGTATGACACCTTACTCGACATGTTTTGATAATGCTATACCAAAGTTACCAATAACCGCGAGGATTATAATGCACTTAAGAGTATATGGTATAGCGTTATCATGGAAACAGCGAAAGGACTTGGTTCCGAAAGCTGCAGACAGGCTCAGCTCATGCTAGAGCACCATCTCACATAATTCGAAGCACTTTGCCTTCAGGATTGATAAGGCCTGCCATAGGAGTGGCTGATAGGAGGATATGTGTCCATTTTAGGGTTAGATATAGGGATACTATATCTAAAGCAAAGGGTGACTACACCACCTTGCCCCAGCTGATTGATCAGCCAGTTGTGTCAGATTTGGATGGCCAACCAGGGGTGGCATAATACATGCTGCAGCCCCTGGTAGGCCCTGGGTGCACCTATGCCCTGGGTACCTAAGGTACACTGTACAGGGGCTGATAAAGGTGACTCAGTATCCAATTAGATATGTACCTAGAGTACATGGAATCCATTTTACAGAGAGAGCAGTGGGCCTGGGGTCCTGAATAGCAGGGCCCCAGGTCAACTAAGTAAAAACAACCAGCAAAACACCAGGCAAAAAGTTGGGGGCAACCATAGTCAGATATCCACCTTCCTACATAACCCCCCCAAACGAAAGGAGATAAGGCTATCCTTGACCAGGTAAGCCTATATTGCCTGAGTGGCCATATGAGGTGGTATATGCACTGGCATGGTTACCCCCTATCTCATTGTCCACTAAGCAATCCCTCACCCTAAGGGTATCTGAGGGTCTCCACCATAGGGAATCTCTACCTGTGGTGTGTTTTGGCAAAGTCAAAGGCTGGTGTTGGTCTGGAGTACTAAAGTGAGACTCCACTAATGTTGGGCTCAACTTCCTCCAATCACTATCCACCATATATGCCTTTCTTTCCAGGACTGAGTTGCAGTGTGCTCTCAGGGTCAACCTCTGGCTACCTAAAGCTGGAGGCTGGGTCCCTCTGTTTGGCTTACTGGAGGGACAGGTCAGGTTTGGGGCCCTTAGGTCCCAGGTTTGGCTGTGCCCAACAGTGTCCATCTGTGGGAGGTCCCTAGCTAATTTTAAGGGGGATCCCTCAGGAGTTTGTTTTATTGTCATTTGGCTAGGACTACTAGCTTCAGTGCCCTTAATCTGCTGATTGGGGAGTTCTTTTGGACAGGGGGGCCTTTGGGGTCCACCACTGGCCTCCCTGTCCTCTACAGCCCTGGGCTGATTGAGGCAGGGTAGAGAGGGGCAGGTTACCTGCTCCAGACTGGGTCCCACCTTGGAAGGGTCCACTGACATCAGGGGTTCTGCCAGGCTAGGCCTGACTACCTCTGGGGCAGTTTCTTTACAAGGGGTCAGATCAGTTCCCTGAGCAGGCTGATCCTTTCCTAAAGTCTGGTGGGAGGGAGATTTCTCTTCCTCCTCATGCTCTCTGTCTGAGTGGAGTGATCCATAGTTTCAGGCTTCACAACGCTATCATCTGTCTGAGTTTGAGCTGTGGCCATCACAACTCCACCAACCTTTTCAGGAAGGGACTCAGTTTGGGTATGGGCTGTTACCATCACAGCCTTGCCAACCTGTTCAGGGAAGGAATCTATATGAGATTGGGCTGTGACTGGCACAGCCCTCCTGACCTGTTCAGGGAGGACATCTTGGACTGGGGCTGTGGCTATCACTGCCCCACTAACCTTACCATGGAGGGTTACCATTTTTAAATGGATTTCTTGTTCTACCTCAGCCCAGGCTGAGATCTCTAAATCATTCCCCAGTAGGCTATCTACAGGCAAGTTTGATGACACTGCCACTCTTTTGGGGGGACCAGTGACACCTCCCCAGCTGAGATTGACCACTGCCATGGGATGATCTCTCTGTACTCCATCAATGTTGGTCACCTGGTATGTGGCTCCAGGTAAAAGTTGCCTTGAGGAGACTAGGCTTTCAGTCACCATGGTGATGCTAGCCCCTGTGTCTCTATAGGCCTCAACTTTTATACCATTGATGAGGGGCTCCTGTCTGTACTTGTCCAAAGTGTTGGGACAAGCAGTGAAGTTGGCAAACGCCATGCCAGTCTCACAGACAAGAGTATCAAAGTCAGGGGACCTGGTTAGGCCAGAGTCTCCAGGAACTCCCAAAGTAAATCCACCCAAATTATTGGGGGCACTCCCACCACCTGGGGGATTACTACTAGTAGTAACAAGAGGCTTGGAAGTGTTACTTGGGGGTATGTTCTCCTTATTGTTGTTGGCCCTTGGGCAACTGCTGTCAGTTTTCAAATGGCCTACCTGTTTGCAGGTATGGCAATAAGGTTTCTTTTGGGTGTTGGAAGGATTCTGGGACCCACCCTTTTTTCAGAGGATTTTTGGGGCCCTGTGGTTTGATCTGAAGATTTATTCCCATCCTTCTCTTGAGGCTTGGTTGATTCTTTCTTTTGGTCACCACCCTGGTTCTTAGGCCTAATCCTGGTTCTGACCCATTTGTCTGCCCTGTTACCCAATTCTTGTGGAGAGGTCAGATCAGAGTCTACCAGGTGCTGGTGTAATAACTGGTTCTGACAATTATTTAAGACTTGCTCTCTCATAATTAGATTATACAATCCTGTGTAATCAGTAACCTTACTTCCCAGTAGCCAGCCTTCTAGAGCCTTAGTGGCACAATTAACAAAGTCAGTCCAATCCTGAGACTGAGTTTTCTGGGTGTCTCTGAACAGCAACCTGTACTGCTCAGTTGTTAAGCCAAACCCACCAATCAGTGTGTTCTTTAGGACTTGGTAATTGTTAGCATCCTCAGCTCTAGTAGTGAGGAGCTTATCTCTACCTTTACCTTCAATGGAGAGCCACAATATAGCTGCCCACTGACTCTGGGGGATGCACTGGACAGTGCAGGCCCTCTCCAAAGCAGTCATCCATTTGTGGATGTCATCCCCTTGTTTAAAGGGGGGCACTATTTTACTCAGGTGTCTAGTATCAAAACTCCTGTCTTTATCTCTAGGGATAATGCTGCCACCAGTGGGGTCTGCCCCACTCAATTTCTGCTCTCTGGCAAAGGCAAGTGTTTCTTTGGCAAGGGCAAGTTCTTCCCTCTCAATCCTCAGATGGACTTCCTTCATCATAGCTTCATGCTCTCTTCTCTGAGGGGATGTCATCCCTCTCTGAGAAGATGCCTGAGAGACATGGGTGTGAATAGATCTGTTAGAGCCTCTGGAGTGAGTCCTAACTCGTCTATTCCCAATGTTTAGCCTGCCTGAGGATGGGCCTGGGGGTCCCCCAGTTCCATTCTCATGTATGCTTAAGTTGGCCCTGGTAAGTCTGCTGACTCCTCCCTGACCATGGTTTACCTCAGCCATCAGATGAGTCTCCATCGTTTCCACTTCATCAGTTTCAGGGAAATTGGAGTCCTCCTCTAGTGGGGGTATGTTCCCCTCTGTAGGGTCAGATGGGCCTGGATTAGAAGCCCTTCTGGCATCAAATGTCTCTAAGAGAACTGTCAGAAAAGGAATTGTAGGGTTAGAACCCTGTTTTAGTTTCCTGGAGGTACACAATTGTCTCATCTCCTGGAAGCTAAGGGCTGCATATCTTGACATGACCTGTGGAGGGTCAACTATCACAAGGGGAGCCACTGTGTTCTCTCCTGTGATAGACATGCTTTTCTAGTGAGGTGTAAGTGGTGCACTTACCTACACTATGGGTTTACCTACTGATCCCTTGCTAAGAGTTACAGTCAGGGTGTGCTATTCCCTTTCTACTACAACAGCTGGTCCAGTAGAACTCAGAGTATTTCTAAGCTTGTTATATGTACCTATGGTACCTTATGTGATCTTTCAAATGATATCTCAACATTATATTTGGTAAAAACAACAGCAAGCTCGAATCCCAACCGCTGCACACTAATGTGAGAAGTTGGCCTGATATATGATGCTCACTAGTTCTAGTGATCACCTTGTATCAGTCCAAACAACCCTTATGGTGATTGGTTGTAAAGTCAACCTTATAGACCAGCTATCCTACTGGTAGCATGGACAAAGCAGTCTTTAGGCTAAACTCTTTTGGCATGTGAAGCCAGCTGTTTTACCACATATAACCCCTTGAATACCAAGTGAAATGACACCACACAGGTTGTTATGAAAATAAACAAGTATTTATTAACTAACATACACCTCTGAACTCTTTATGAGGTCAGAGGGCTAAGCACATGACAAACTCTTAGGAAAAATACGTTTAAGTTGCACAAATTACAATGGTGCCCTAGGGGCACGACAAACCATATACTAAGTAAGTGGAATGTGAAAGTCAATCAAAGGAATGGAGCTGTCCAGAGGCTGTAGGATCGCTGGGACCACGCTATACTAACTTGAGGTAAGTACTAGGAGGCCCACGGGACGCGTATGCAGAGTGTGAACTCACACGCGAGATGCGTACAAACGTCTATGGACAGTACAGTTTTAAGAAAAGGTGAGTACGGACGTCCCTGACTAGATAGGACAAAAACGACTGTGGAACTGGACACTAGGAGAGTCAAGCTACCCTTGAGCACCGAGATGCTCGTGTTACCTCACCCACAGGCTGCGGGTGCATAGGTGCCAAGTCGTGTCGGGTTCCGGCGTTGAAGTCTATGGAGCCTGGAGGAAAAGATGCTGCAGGCGGTCAGGAGGAAGATGTCCGGTGTGACCCAAGGGTGGATCAGTGAAGAGAAGAACCTGAAAGCAGAGGGGACAATGTTCAAAGTCACTAGCCAGTGACTGGAGTGGAACCAGGAGTGGAACCAGATGTCATTGTCGCGTTCAGGTGAAGGTGGACGCTTGTCTCTGCAGGCATGTGGACCAGGTGGTGTCTTCGACGACCAGGATGGAGGCACGAGCTGTCCCATGCAGGCTCTCGCTGTCGGCGGTGTCGTCTCCCGATTCGGGTTCAACAGCCCTTGGCAAAGGCAACCCACGTGGTGAGTGGAAACGGCGTCTGGAGTGGACCAGGAGGGTCCGGGGTGCTCCTCTTTTGGAAGGGAGCAAGGGCCAGTCTGGAGCAACCAGACCAGCAGTGAAGTTGTCGGAGTTCGTCGTCTAGGAGGCCACTAGCCTGCCGGCAAGTGACCAGACAACGCGTCGAGCAGCAAACAGGCAGAAGGGCCCCACGCAGATCTCATGGGTGCTGGAGGGCTGGTCTTCGATGCAGGAGCTGCTTGTGGTCGGGGCTTCTCAGTCCCCAAAGCACTTGGATGAGGATGCCTCTGAAGTCGTGCTGGAAGGAAGTGCTGCTTCTTTCAAGATGGCCAGTCACACGTGTCTCGTCGCACCCACGGATCTCAGCTGTGCTGCAGATGTAGGGAGAGGTCGGAGAGGTCTGGGAATCCGGGTCTCGTCGGGCTCTGAAGTCTGGATCCTTGCAGGAAGACGACAAAGGGAAGCCGCTGGACGCTGATGGTGCCTGCTTGTGCAGGGTGGATACTCCTTGCCAGCAAGGGAGATTTCTTCAGTCTTCTGTGGAGCAGAACGTCGAAGTCCAGAGTTTCTTCTTGTAAATTTGTTCAGGATAATCTAATTTGGAATGGGACCAGCTCCTACCTTTATCCGGTTAAAGGGGGCTGCACTACGACTAGGTCCCTCCTCTGGGTGGGACCAGGAAGGGGGGTGGTTACACCCCCCATTCTTTGTCCGGTCTTGCGCCAGCTCTGGGGGTGGAGTGCCCCAGGAACTGGTTTAGACCGGTGTATGCACAGGGACACCTTGTGTGCCCAAGGCATGTCTCATTCCTTTCAGCCCTGTCCTACCTAATACACAAAATCCTGTCTGAGGTGGTGCTAGCACCTCCCAAGGCAGGAAACCCTTTGTCCAAGCCTCCCTCGCTGAAAGGACTCCCAGCAGCAGGAGGTCAGACTTGTGTCTGTGGTGGCAGCATCCATTTTGTGATGATGAGGCTCGAGTTAGCTTTAACCGGGGTTCACAGTTACATACATGTCGTGTCCCTCTAGAAGGGTGGAATGCTACCCCCGTCGCCAGAATTGGCGAGGGGGTAGTATTCCAATTCGTATGACACCTTACTCGACATGTTTTGATAATGCTATACCAAAGTTACCAATAACCGCGAGGATTATAATGCACTTAAGAGTATATGGTATAGCGTTATCATGGAAACAGCGAAAGGACTTGGTTCCGAAAGCTGCAGACAGGCTCAGCTCATGCTAGAGCACCATCTCACATAATTCGAAGCACTTTGCCTTCAGGATTGATAAGGCCTGCCATAGGAGTGGCTGATAGGAGGATATGTGTCCATTTTAGGGTTAGATATAGGGATACTATATCTAAAGCAAAGGGTGACTACACCACCTTGCCCCAGCTGATTGATCAGCCAGTTGTGTCAGATTTGGATGGCCAACCAGGGGTGGCATAATACATGCTGCAGCCCCTGGTAGGCCCTGGGTGCACCTATGCCCTGGGTACCTAAGGTACACTGTACAGGGGCTGATAAAGGTGACTCAGTATCCAATTAGATATGTACCTAGAGTACATGGAATCCATTTTACAGAGAGAGCAGTGGGCCTGGGGTCCTGAATAGCAGGGCCCCAGGTCAACTAAGTAAAAACAACCAGCAAAACACCAGGCAAAAAGTTGGGGGCAACCATAGTCAGATATCCACCTTCCTACATAACCCCCCCAAACGAAAGGAGATAAGGCTATCCTTGACCAGGTAAGCCTATATTGCCTGAGTGGCCATATGAGGTGGTATATGCACTGGCATGGTTACCCCCTATCTCATTGTCCACTAAGCAATCCCTCACCCTAAGGGTATCTGAGGGTCTCCAGCATAGGGAATCTCTACCTGTGGTGTGTTTTGGCAAAGTCAAAGGCTGGTGTTGGTCTGGAGTACTAAAGTGAGACTCCACTAATGTTGGGCTCAACTTCCTCCAATCACTATCCACCATATATGCCTTTCTTTCCAGGACTGAGTTGCAGTGTGCTCTCAGGGTCAACCTCTGGCTACCTAAAGCTGGAGGCTGGGTCCCTCTGTTTGGCTTACTGGAGGGACAGGTCAGGTTTGGGGCCCTTAGGTCCCAGGTTTGGCTGTGCCCAACAGTGTCCATCTGTGGGAGGTCCCTAGCTAATTTTAAGGGGGATCCCTCAGGAGTTTGTTTTATTGTCATTTGGCTAGGACTACTAGCTTCAGTGCCCTTAATCTGCTGATTGGGGAGTTCTTTTGGACAGGGGGGCCTTTGGGGTCCACCACTGGCCTCCCTGTCCTCTACAGCCCTGGGCTGATTGAGGCAGGGTAGAGAGGGGCAGGTTACCTGCTCCAGACTGGGTCCCACCTTGGAAGGGTCCACTGACATCAGGGGTTCTGCCAGGCTAGGCCTGACTACCTCTGGGGCAGTTTCTTTACAAGGGGTCAGATCAGTTCCCTGAGCAGGCTGATCCTTTCCTAAAGTCTGGTGGGAGGGAGATTTCTCTTCCTCCTCAATGCTCTCTGTCTGAGTGGAGTGATCCATAGTTTCAGGCT
Source organism: Lissotriton vulgaris (assembly GCF_964263255.1). NCBI lineage: Eukaryota > Metazoa > Chordata > Amphibia > Caudata > Salamandridae > Lissotriton > Lissotriton vulgaris. Next base: position 813,227,303 of record NC_141695.1, on the reverse strand, counting down.
TCACAACGCTATCATCTGTCTGAGTTTGAGCTGTGGCCATCACAACTCCACCAACCTTTTCAGGAAGGGACTCAGTTTGGGTATGGGCTGTTACCATCACAGCCTTGCCAACCTGTTCAGGGAAGGAATCTATATGAGATTGGGCTGTGACTGGCACAGCCCTCCTGACCTGTTCAGGGAGGACATCTTGGACTGGGGCTGTGGCTATCACTGCCCCACTAACCTTACCATGGAGGGTTACCATTTTTAAATGGATTTCTTGTTCTACCTCAGCCCAGGCTGAGATCTCTAAATCATTCCCCAGTAGGCTATCTACAGGCAAGTTTGATGACACTGCCACTCTTTTGGGGGGACCAGTGACACCTCCCCAGCTGAGATTGACCACTGCCATGGGATGATCTCTCTGTACTCCATCAATGTTGGTCACCTGGTATGTGGCTCCAGGTAAAAGTTGCCTTGAGGAGACTAGGCTTTCAGTCACCATGGTGATGCTAGCCCCTGTGTCTCTATAGGCCTCAACTTTTATACCATTGATGAGGGGCTCCTGTCTGTACTTGTCCAAAGTGTTGGGACAAGCAGTGAAGTTGGCAAACGCCATGCCAGTCTCACAGACAAGAGTATCAAAGTCAGGGGACCTGGTTAGGCCAGAGTCTCCAGGAACTCCCAAAGTAAATCCACCCAAATTATTGGGGGCACTCCCACCACCTGGGGGATTACTACTAGTAGTAACAGGAGGCTTGGAAGTGTTACTTGGGGGTATGTTCTCCTTATTGTTGTTGGCCCTTGGGCAACTGCTGTCAGTTTTCAAATGGCCTACCTGTTTGCAGGTATGGCAATAAGGTTTCTTTTGGGTGTTGGAAGGATTCTGGGACCCACCCTTTTTTCAGAGGATTTTTGGGGCCCTGTGGTTTGATCTGAAGATTTATTCCCATCCTTCTCTTGAGGCTTGGTTGATTCTTTCTTTTGGTCACCACCCTGGTTCTTAGGCCTAATCCTGGTTCTGACCCATTTGTCTGCCCTCTTACCCAATTCTTGTGGAGAGGTCAGATCAGAGTCTACCAGGTGCTGGTGTAATAACTGGTTCTGACAATTATTTAAGACTTGCTCTCTCATAATTAGATTATACAATCCTGTGTAATCAGTAACCTTACTTCCCAGTAGCCAGCCTTCTAGAGCCTTAGTGGCACAATTAACAAAGTCAGTCCAATCCTGAGACTGAGTTTTCTGGGTGTCTCTGAACAGCAACCTGTACTGCTCAGTTGTTAAGCCAAACCCACCAATCAGTGTGTTCTTTAGGACTTGGTAATTGTTAGCATCCTCAGCTCTAGTAGTGAGGAGCTTATCTCTACCTTTACCTTCAATGGAGAGCCACAATATAGCTGCCCACTGACTCTGGGGGATGCACTGGACAGTGCAGGCCCTCTCCAAAGCAGTCATCCATTTGTGGATGTCATCCCCTTGTTTAAAGGGGGGCACTATTTTACTCAGGTGTCTAGTATCAAAACTCCTGTCTTTATCTCTAGGGATAATGCTGCCACCAGTGGGGTCTGCCCCACTCAATTTCTGCTCTCTGGCAAAGGCAAGTGTTTCTTTGGCAAGGGCAAGTTCTTCCCTCTCAATCCTCAGATGGACTTCCTTCATCATAGCTTCATGCTCTCTTCTCTGAGGGGATGTCATCCCTCTCTGAGAAGATGCCTGAGAGACATGGGTGTGAATAGATCTGTTAGAGCCTCTGGAGTGAGTCCTAACTCGTCTATTCCCAATGTTTAGCCTGCCTGAGGATGGGCCTGGGGGTCCCCCAGTTCCATTCTCATGTATGCTTAAGTTGGCCCTGGTAAGTCTGCTGACTCCTCCCTGACCATGGTTTACCTCAGCCATCAGATGAGTCTCCATCTTTTCCACTTCATCAGTTTCAGGGAAATTGGAGTCCTCCTCTAGTGGGGGTATGTTCCCCTCTGTAGGGTCAGATGGGCCTGGATTAGAAGCCCTTCTGGCATCAAATGTCTCTAAGAGAACTGTCAGAAAAGGAATTGTAGGGTTAGAACCCTGTTTTAGTTTCCTGGAGGTACACAATTGTCTCATCTCCTGGAAGCTAAGGGCTGCATATCTTGACATGACCTGTGGAGGGTCAACTATCACAAGGGGAGCCACTGTGTTCTCTCCTGTGATAGACATGCTTTTCTAGTGAGGTGTAAGTGGTGCACTTACCTACACTATGGGTTTACCTACTGATCCCTTGCTAAGAGTTACAGTCAGGGTGTGCTATTCCCTTTCTACTACAACAGCTGGTCCAGTAGAACTCAGAGTATTTCTAAGCTTGTTATATGTACCTATGGTACCTTATGTGATCTTTCAAATGATATCTCAACATTATATTTGGTAAAAACAACAGCAAGCTCGAATCCCAACCGCTGCACACTAATGTGAGAAGTTGGCCTGATATATGATGCTCACTAGTTCTAGTGATCACCTTGTATCAGTCCAAACAACCCTTATGGTGATTGGTTGTAAAGTCAACCTTATAGACCAGCTATCCTACTGGTAGCATGGACAAAGCAGTCTTTAGGCTAAACTCTTTTGGCATGTGAAGCCAGCTGTTTTACCACATATAACCCCTTGAATACCAAGTGAAATGACACCACACAGGTTGTTATGAAAATAAACAAGTATTTATTAACTAACATACACCTCTGAACTCTTTATGAGGTCAGAGGGCTAAGCACATGACAAACTCTTAGGAAAAATACGTTTAAGTTGCACAAATTACAATGGTGCCCTAGGGGCACGACAAACCATATACTAAGTAAGTGGAATGTGAAAGTCAATCAAAGGAATGGAGCTGTCCAGAGGCTGTAGGATCGCTGGGACCACGCTATACTAACTTGAGGTAAGTACTAGGAGGCCCACGGGACGCGTATGCAGAGTGTGAACTCACACGCGAGATGCGTACAAACGTCTATGGACAGTACAGTTTTAAGAAAAGGTGAGTACGGACGTCCCTGACTAGATAGGACAAAATCGACTGTGGAACTGGGCACTAGGAGAGTCAAGCTACCCTTGAGCACCGAGATGCTCGTGTTACCTCACCCACAGGCTGCGGGTGCATAGGTGCCAAGTTGTGTCGGGTTCCGGCGTTGAAGTCTATGGAGCCTGGAGGAAAAGATGCTGCAGGCGGTCAGGAGGAAGATGTCCGGTGTGATCCAAGGGTGGATCAGTGAAGAGAAGAACCTGAAAGCAGAGGGGACAATGTTCAAAGTCACTAGCCAGTGACTGGAGTGGAACCAGGAGTGGAACCAGATGTCGTTGTCGTGTTCAGGTGAAGGTGGACGCTTGTCTCTGCAGCCACGTGGACCAGGTGGTGTCTTTGACAACCAGGATGGAGGCACGAGCTGTCCCACGCAGGCTCTCACTGTCGGCGGTGTCGTCTCCGGATTCGGGTTCAACAGGCCTTGGCAAAGGCAACCCACGCGGTGAGTGGAAATGGCGTCTGGAGTGGACCGGGAGTGTCCGGGGTCCTCCTCTTTTGGAAGGGAGCAAGGGCCAGTCTGGAGCAACCAGACCAGCAGTGAAGTTGTCGGAGTTTGTCGTCTAGGAGGCCACTAGCCAGCCGGAAAGTGACCAGACAACGCGTCAAGCATCAAACAGGCAGAAGGGCCCCACGCAGATCTCGTGGATGCTGGAGGGCTGGTCTTCGATTCAGGAGCTGCTCGGGGCTTCTCAGTCCCCAAAGCACTTGGACAAGGAAGCCTCTGAAGTCGTGCTGGAGCGAAGTGCTGCTTCTTTCAAGATGGCCGGTCCCACGTGTCTCGTCGCACCCACGGATCTCAGCTGTGCTGCAGATGTAGGTAGAGGTCGGAGAGGTCTGGGACTCCGGGTCTGGTCGGGCTCTGAAGTCTGGATCCTTGCAGGAAGACGACAAAGGGAAGCCGCTGGACGCTGATGGTGCCTGCTTTTGCAGGGTGGACACTCCTTGCCCGCAGGGAGATTTCTTCAGTCTTCTGTGGAGCAGAACGTCGAAGTCCAGAGTTTCTTCTTGTAAAGTTGTTCAGGATAATCTAATTTGGAATGGGACCAGCTCCTACCTTTATCCGGCTAAAGGGGGCTTCACTATGACTAGGTCCCTCCTCTGGGTGGGACCAGGAAGGGGGGTGGTTACACCCCCTATCCTTTGTCCGGTCTTGTGCCAGCTCTGGGGCTGGAGTGCCCCAGGAACTGGTTTAGGCCGGTGTATGCACAGGGACACCTTGTGTGCCCCAGGCATGTCTCATTCCTTTCAGCCCTGTCCTACCTAATACACAAAATCCTGTCTGGGGTGGTGCTAGCACCTCCCAAGGCAGGAAACCCTTTGTCCAAGCCTCCCTCGCTGGAAGGACTCCCAGCAGCAGGAGGTCAGGCTTGTGTCTGTGGTGGCAGCATCCATTTTGTGATGCTGAGGCTCGAGTTAGCTTTAGAATTGGCGAGGGGGTAGTATTCCAATTCGTATGACACCTTACTTGACATGTTTTGATAATGCTATACCAAAGTTAGCAATAACCGCGAGGATTATAATGCACTTAAGAGTATATGGTATAGCGTTATCATGGAAACAGCTAAAGGACTTGGTTCCGAAAGCTGCAGACAGGCTCAGCTCATGCTAGAGCACCATCTCACATAATTCCAAGCACTCTGTCTTCAGGATTGATAAGGCCTGCCATAGGAGTGGCTGATAGGAGGATATGTGTCCATTTTAGGGTTAGATATAGGGATACTATATCTAAAGCAAAGGGTGATTACACCACCTTGCCCCAGCTGATTGATCAGCCAGTTTTGTCAGATTTGGATGGCCAGCCAGGGGTGGCATAATACATGCTGCAGCCCCTGGTAGGCCCTGGGTGCACCTATGCCCTGGGTACCTAAGGTACACTGTACAGGGGCTTATAAAGGTGACTCAGTATCCAATTAGATATGTACCTAGAGTACATGGAATACATTTTACAGAGAGAGCAGTGGGCCTGGGGTCCTGAATAGCAGGGCCCCAGGTCAACTAAGTCGAAAAACCAGCAAAACACCAGGCAAAAAGTTGGGGGCAACCATAGTCAGATATCCACCTTCCTACAGCGTTCCAACGTGCTTGTTGCCAAAAAGACGATTGCCATCAAAGGGCATGTCCATCAAGGTGTTCTGGACATCCCCTGAGAAGCCAGTTGTCCTCAACCAGGCATGGCGTCGAAGCGCCACCGTTGTGGAAATCGACCTGCCCAGCGAGTCGGCGGCATCCAGCCCACAATGTATGGTGAACTTCGCTGCATCTCTCCTGGCCGCAAACGCTTGGGAGAGAACTGCCTGGGCCTCCTCCGGGTAGTTGGGCAGCACCTGTGTAACCGTGTCCCACAGAGAGTGGGTATGATGGCCCAAGAGATATGCGGTGTTCACCGGCTGCATTCCTAAGCTGGCAGATGTAAACAGCTTCTTGCCAAGCTGATCCAGCTTCTTGGATTCCCTATCCGGAGGTGCGGTAGGGAAAGCGCTTTGGGAAGCTAAGGCTTGGAAAACCAAGCTCTCGGGGGTGGGGTGTTGGGTAAGGAAGATGGGGTCGCCCGGAGCCGGCGATGGCATTGGCCACGTTCCTATCCAGAGGAGCCCTTGTGTTCGGCCTTGAACAGGTGCCCAAAAGAATGTCTGTCAGTGCTTCATTAAAAGGCAGCAAGGGCTCTGAAGAGGTAGCCGCTGGTTGGAGCACTTCTGTCAGGAAGTAAGTCGGAGTTTGAGGTGGAGAGGCTCGGCTGCCCTACGCAAAACCACTGCGTAACTGGCTTCCTTCTCCATAGCCACGGTAGGAGGAGACAGCATGTCAGGGTCAAGGTGTCAAGACCACTGGCCTCCCCCAAATCCTCTGCCCAGTCCGCATCATAAGCACAATCCTGTGCTAGAGGGTTCTCAGACCCCTCCCAGTCCTCCCCTTCTTCTGAAGTCTGTGGAACAGGCTCAAAATAAGGAGGATGGACATAGGGCATAAAGGGCCCCAAGGCGTCGGTATCGACGGCGGGCGACGTGTCCAGGTCAGGGCTGAGTCTGGGGACGACGTTGTCCCGAGGAGCTGGCGATGTCAGATGCGGTGACGGGGAGATCAGCGCCGGTGGAGGTGTCACAAGGTCAACCAGTGTCGACCTGGGTCCGATCACGGATCCCTGGGAGGCCTGCAGCGCCAGGGCCGGCGGCAACACCAAAGCCAGCTGCAACACCGAGGCGAGAGCCGCCAGAGATGGTAAAGCAGGACCCCTTGTTAGGCCCTGGGGCCCGCAGGCGCACTGGGAGGCCAGAAGGCCCAAAAAGTCGGTCCATGGCAACAAGAAACTCTTGCACCTGAGCAGATGTCGCCCCGCACCCAGAAAGGTGGGGTAGACTGGAGGCAACGTCCCAGGCTCCGCTGGAGCCGCGGGGGTGGCACCGCCCGCACCCTCAGCTGCGTAGCGCGAAGGGCAAGGGGAAGTCGAAGAGCGAAGGTGATTCTTCGACTGCTTCTTGGAATGCTTCGGCTTACCTGACCCGAGTGCAAAGACTTAGATCCAGAAGAATGGTGATGACGACTACGCAACCGGTCCCTTGACCTCCCATGGGACCTGGACCTGGACTTTGAGCGGCGCGGAGCTGACTGCCGGGCTTCAAGCAACTTTCGGGACTGCTCCCGCAAAGTCTTTGGCCCCATGGCTCGGCAGTCGGGGCACGACTTGGGTTTGTGGTTGCACCCCAGGCAGTAGAGACACACAAGGTGGAGGTCCGTCACCGACATCATGCGATGACAGTCCCCGCAGTTCTTGAAACCGGCATCCCTACGACACCAGGAGTCGATCGACTCGAAAAGATGAGGTAAAAGGCTTCATAAAAGTCAATCAAAAATTGACTGGGGGTACTTGCTCTTCCCGGATCTGCACTTGCTGGCGCGGAAAAAGAAAGAACTGACGTCAGCGCGTTGGGCGCATCTATGTAGCTCCGACGACGTCACCACAGCGCCAACGTACGAGTTACTTACCTTCGGTAACGGTGTATCTGGTAGAGACAATTCTTCTAGCTGCAGATTACTTAACGTAGAATTACCCCCAGGCGTGAGACTGGACCCGAAAACCTCTTTTGCCACAGCATCCCTGCGCACCGGGGGATGGCACCACATGACTCCACCCTGACGTCCTCCATATTCATGACATCAGCGAGGACACATAAGTCCCAACCGGGCGCGCCTACGTCAGTTTTCTTCGCAGAACTTTCCGCACCACAACGCGGAGCCATCACAAACAAAACAGTGAGCATACTGGAACAGTGTGCGAAAACCCAGTGATACAGAAGGGAAAGAAACAATTGGTGATGAACAGCCTCATCCAGAATAGAGCCAGGAACTGAGGCACCAAGATCTGGAATGAAAGAACAGGGCACCGCTACTGGAAAGCAACCCTGCAAACAAAGACAACAGCCTCCCCGGAGCAGAAGCACATGAAAATACTCAGCAGACCAAGAAGGCTGCAGCCACTGTCCGGGACATAAAGGGACCCCAAGGTCAGAACGCAGAGCAATGACCAGTCAACCTTAGTCAATACCAGCAGGAAGAAAATCTGCCGAAAGCCATGGTCGAGACCAGCTAAGGCACCGCAATCCCAAGGACCGTCAAGGACAGAAATGCAAATAACAAAGTGAAGAAGAAGAAGAAGAACTAGTGAACCCCCCACTGGACCCCAGGGTGCAGGGAAGCAGAAGTGCTTAAAAATCAAGAATGGAACCACAACAAGGCGAGCATCCCCCGAAGGAGGGATTACGAAAAGGCACTCGCAGAAGACCACCACCCGGAGGCAAGCGAGTGCCGAAGACCAAGAGGGCCTTCGCAGAATAAGGAGGAAGGGCTGGCCGTGAAGGAATCTGCTGCTACAATCGTCTCTACCAGATACACCTTTACCGAAGGTAAGTGACTGGTACATCTGATAAAGACTACTAGCCGCAGATTCCTTCACGTAGAATAGATACCCTAGCCATACCCAAGGGGAAGGAGGGTCTAGGAGAGGACCTCCCCAAGCCAGGCGAAGCCAGACCCTGATAGGGGACAAAAAGCGTTCCCTAGGGAGTGCGACCCCATGACAATCGGCGGCCCCGCCATCACCAAACAGGAGAAGAAAGGTCACACGAAAAGAAACCATCAATCAATATGCCAAAGTCCTCCACTGGAAACCCCAGGCACAGGCAAGACGAAAGGAGACTAGTAGCCATTGTACCAGGGACCTCCACTGGGAACCCAGGTACAGACATTACAAAAAAGAGGCCAAAAGCTGATGTTCCAGGGACCACCACCGGAAGGCCGAGGTACAGGCCATTCAAAAAGAGGCCGACAGCTGAAACTCCCGGTACAGGCAAACAAAGGGAGAGAAGGTCAGCAGCCCATGCACCAGGGATCTCCACTGGAACCCCCAGGTACAGTCATCACAAAAAGAGACCATCAGCTAATGTATCAAGGACCTCCAAAGGAAGGCCAACCCCAGGGACAGGGGATACGAAAAGAGAACAGCAATCAACGTACCAGGGACCCCCACTGGAAGCCCCAGGTATAGCTAACGCAGAAAGGAGGCCAAGGGAGAAGAGCGACCCAGAGACCCAAAGGAAAAGAGCCAAACAAAGGCAAGAGCCCTCCACTGGGAACACACCCGGTGCGGAGGGCGGCCGGACTCACCCAACCGGAAGGCAATCGCCACACCGAGCATCGCCTCCGTAAAAAGGCGGGTGAAAAGAGGGAACAGTCTCATAAGCTCCCGAACGCCAGAAGCAGGGGCACCAGGCCTCACTCCAAGGCCCCTGGCCGGACCAGAAGAACCAGCGTCCTGTGCGGGTGGTTAACCAGGAACCGCCCAGGAAACAAGAAGAGAACAAGTAGGACCAATGAAGTCGCCAACACAGGAGATAACCCTTCTGGACACCAGACAGGGGACCAGGCCAACAGCAAACCAGAGGCAGAATGCCGCTAGATAGATGGGTAGGCCAAGAGCAAACCAGAGGCAGAACGCCGCCAGACAAAGGAGCCGTCTAAGAAATGCACTGGCGGCATACTGCAACACCAAGAAAGGAAAGGAACCCGCAAGGTAAAGGCCACCCGCCCCAGCATAAGAGTGGCTATCCAATAGCTACAAATATCCCACGTAGGGTAGGACATGGCCCTAGAAGTATTGGAACCACTCTTAGGGAAGAAATCCCGCATCAAAGAACAAAGTAGAAAACCCGCTCTGCAAAAATCACAGTAGCTTAGTAAGCAGCCAAAAAGAGCACTCCTGCCCAACTAAAGAGGTAGGCCAACACAGGGCCCGAGTGCACAGTATCTCTCACAGAAAGTGTAACGTGCACACCACACCAGATTCCGGGAGCAGTGGGATTACACCTCCCACGAAGACTCAAAGGATCAACAAAGCACCCACTGAGTTGGAGGACAAAGCCCCACCAGAAGACGCCAGATGGCTGAGTCGGCAAGAGTATTAAAACAGCAAGGCCCCTTCAAAGGGGAGGTCGACCAGACTCTCCCTAAGAGTTTCAGGAAAAGCAGAATCGCGAAGCCAAGCATGGCGACGGAGAGCCACTGAAGTAGCCATAGCACGGCCAGTAGCATCGGTGACGTCAAAAGCCGCACGAAGAATAAATACGGTCAACTCTTTACCAGTCAACACAAGGGCCCACAGATCAGCACTGGCACCCTCATAAGAGACACAAGAAAGAAGGGACTCCACAGAACCCCACAGGGTGAAAGTAGCCTTGGTCAACACACACAAAGTGTTAAGCGCTCTCAAGGCAGCACTGGAAGAAGCAAAGACATTACGCCCCCATGAAGCTAACCACTAGGCCTCCCGAGACGGAGGGAACAACACCACAAGCAAACACGGTAGAGCGCCTTGAGTAGAAGGGTGGAAAGAGAGACCGGGTCATGCGGAGCAGGCCGATGGAGTTGCAGAAGCTCCTGAGGCACTGGACCGCCCATGGCAGGGAGCCTCCAGACCCCATAAGAGAATCATGGAGTGATGCCCCAAAAGAAAGGATTCAGAAAAGGGGGTGGTGATGAACAGAGTGTCTGAATTAAGCAGACCACTCTTACCCAGTCCAAAGATCAGGGCTTGATCCATCACCGTTATTTAGCTCACTGCACCATCCCAGCTCAGAACCTGGCTATATGCAAATTAGTCTGTCCCTGGCCCAGTGCATCACGGGAACAGGGCAGACCAAACTGCCAAGCCAATTCTTCACCAGAAAGGAGACAAGCTTCCGGGGACCGGTTTCTGGCATTTCGGGGACCATTCCCGGCCACCAGAGCCCTGGTGGGGAGCCCCTAAGAGATGTTCTGTAGAAAATGGAGTGACAGGTTCACCCATCCTCAGAATACCAGCAGCCGTGGAAATTGCCCGAACAAAGGCAACACTGGCCTCAGAAAGGCGCCACGGATGGGAAAGCAATTCCTCCATGTGAGAGGATCGCAGACTGAGCCGCCCTTCCCAGACTCCAGGGGGGAGCGGCCAGCCCCGACCCAGAGGAGAATCCACCGAGGAATGAGGGACCCGCAGGGCCTCAGAAGGAGAAATGCCCATGGAGAATCCAGCCGCGAGCCCAGGAAAGAAGGGTTTGAGGATCTTGGCCGCGAGGACAGTGAAGAGCCTCCTCTAGAAGATGCCAGCGAAGAGGCAACTACACAGCACCCTGCCCCCGAGAAGGAGCACATCGACAGAAGACAAACTTCCGCAGACGAAGGGACTGCAAGTGGTGAATCCAGAGCCCGGCACCGGCACGTCTCTGTAGTGTAGTTCCTAGTTTCCCACTAGGCCCTGCGCATTGGAATAACATAAACAGTAGTATCGACGTGGAACTACGGATATTCCAGGCCTCCACTGACTATGCTAAACTTAATTGGGTGTGTTACCAACTAGCTCAGAGGTCACTGGAAACTTTCTTCTCTGCATGGGAAGTGATCAGCTTCCCTGGCACAGACAAGAAGGGATTCAGCTTTCCAACAACCGTGCAACATGACAACTTTGCTCCTCAGATCAAGAGTCAATCTCTAGGGTCGTGTGAAACAATAGACAGGTATTTCACTCAGTCAGTTTAGTGCAGTTTACTTTCACGATATGTAGAGAATAGAGAGACGGGCGTTTGTCAATAAAGGGTTAACATTTATTGAACAGTCTTTCTTCTCGTACAAGAGAAATGTATTGCCACAATTGCAAGACTTGTTATAATAAAAAGTACGTACAGTAAGATAAGGATTGCGAAATAGAACTGTAAAAGCATTGATATGGTTTCTTAGCCATACCATGGTTTAAAAGTAATAAAACATATATACAGTCATATATACATTAGGCTAAAATACTCAACTGGTGCTTCTAACTAAGCCTACCCCAGTGTGCCTGACCTAAGCCTAATACGTGGAAGGGGAGTAAGTAAGTAGCTTTAAGTTAAGTTGGTTTTGCCAAGGTTTGCTTCAAGAATTCTCGTCTAAGGGTTTAGTCAACACCATACCTCTGAATAGAATGATGGAAGTCTGGTATTTCCTTCAGGGGGCACTCGGTATCCCAGTCACCCGCGAGGGCAGACCGGAAACGCTGGAGCTGGATTTCTCTGCAGGAGAAAGGCAGCGGCTCTTCTTCAGCGCGTCAGGAGGAGGAGGGGGGACAGCGTCCGCGGCAGCTGGAATCTGCTGGGCTCTTCGCAGAGGGACGGCTGTTCAGCTCCTAAGCGTACTGCACCATCGTTCGCGCTTTAGCAGCAATAATGGTATCAGTAGCTTCACCATCAAGGGACAGCAGCAGCAGCGTACTGCCTGCAGCAGTAAAGGGATGCACAACAGGGTGCACGGCAGCTTACAACAGCACGACAGCTTATTGCTTAAGGCAACGTTGGTAATATTTATACCTGACAGGTGCCGGGTTTGACGCAAGTTTGCTGGACATAAGACGTCAATTAAAGATGTCACTAGGAAGTGATAGTTATCAGTTGCTCATTAGAGTTCCATTACTAATCAAAACACAGCAAGCGGGGATTTCCAGGTTTGCTGAGTTTTTATCTTGTTGAAGAACTCGGAGTGTTAATCTAGGAATATCAGATAGTGACTTCTGCTCTGTCATTGCACTAATTAGTTGCAAAGGAAGTGGCAGAGAACTATGCTGGAATGTGGCTCTGTTCGTGTGAGGCCAGAGATGACTTTCTGAAAATCGCACTTGAACGGTTATGCCAATATAGGGACTAAATGGATTTATAGCCGAATAGGGGCATAAGGTCACAGTATCGATCAGGAACCTAGATAAACACGTAACACCCACTCCACGTATTCATGTCCATCAAATTACTAAAACTAGAGCAATTAGATGCATGTGTAACATTGCCCACCCCAAAATACATAAATGCATTCGAAATAGGCGTATTTGTAATACATGAAATTTAGGTACTGTACGTTTTTTGAAGCATAGAAATCATTCAAAAAATTATTGCATATGAAATCATTGAACGATTATGCAGAAAGAATTACACATGAAGTATCTCTGACAGAAGAAGGGCGAGATAAATCATCACATATAAATGCATTGTAATAACATGTGCTAGAGGCTGATGTAATGTTGTTATGTCTCTAGATGTGTTTTTAGAAATAGAAGTTTGAAGCTTCTGTTCTCTAAGAATAGTTTTTACATTAAGCAAAGAATTGTTCGTGCCAAAAAAGGGTGAATATTAAAAATGTCCAATTCAAAAGAATTATTGCTTGAACGGGGAAATAGAGTTCCAAAGCTTTTAGCAGTTTTTGTTGATCAAAACTGAAGGCCGAATTCAGAGTTCATGGGAACGCTGTGTGTCGGAAAGCTTCTCCAACGTTATTGTTTCTGTACTGGTGAGAACATCGTATCAGACAGGCTCTCAAAGAATTGGTCTACAAAATCAGGTGACAGTTCAACCAAATTCAATAGTGCTGTAACTTGGCAGGTGTGAGAATGATTGCTGTCATCATAGGCAGGATCAGCAATGCTCACAGAAGGTCGTACCTGGGTGATGCTGCTTTTGTCGCTTGCTCCACTGTTACCACCTAGTCGTAGCACAGGAGTCTCAACGAATGCCGTCATCAGGATTGGTAGCCGCTGGGGACAACACAATGCGTGAGCCGTTATTGGACTGAGCAAAGTATCGACGTCCATTGGTACTGCTGATGAAAGTGAAAGACAGATGTCCAAATGCATTCATCTCCGCATAGCATACATCGAAGTACCGGTAAGATACAGTTCTGCCATATAGGTCTGAATGAAAGGAACCAGGTCATGTTTAAATCTCTCAGCCTGGCCAATCCAAGGACGTTAGTTATCCTGTCCCGGTAGCGCATTGCTAGGATTGTCTCTTCCATTCCCATGGGAGCTATGTCTGAGTTCCCTGCTACAAGTCCCAAAAATAATGGTATGCCGCCAAAAACAGAGTGAACAAAATTAGGAACGATTCTCAAAATTGCCTGAAAAGGTGTTAGCAGTCCCGTAAAGACTGTCTTAAATATGCCTGGGATGCTTGTGGCACTAGACATGTTAAGGAGTTGGCTTAGCATTTGTACGAAATGCACGGGGCAATTTGTTGATAAAAGGTCATGAACTTCAGTAGCTGTCCTTGCAACTAGAAGATCATACGTCTCTTTTGATGACGTTATAGGCACTGTTGTCTGTAAAAGTACAGATTTCATTTTGCTTAAAGTATCAATTCGTATAGAATAGAGATTCAGACGAGGCCAGATGGGAGTCACTGTGTCTGCAGGCCCACTCGGAAACAATGCTTGCATACAGCATTTGACCATGGATGTTACGCTTACTAGATAACTTTTCCCTGGCACAAGGCCACAACATCTGTGATCCGTTCTAAGAATGTAACTCCCGTTTGCGAGTTGCATAAAGAAAGGCTCTATCTGAGTTGCAGGTGTGACTAGCTGGTGGCATGAAAGGTTGTTAGAATTTCCATCACATGCTCCGTGTAAATTAATACCCTGACACAAAAGTATACCGCTTAGTGAATGTTTACAGTTCTCACCACTAAGAAATACATTTTTGTCGCTGTCACTATAGCAAGAATGTGTGTATGGTAATTTCCATTGTGATTTTACATATCCTTTACCCAATTGTTCATACTGGCCAGCAGGTATGTATTCAAGGCACTTTTTAAATTGGAAAGTTGTTATCGGAATTGTGATAATTCCGTGTATTATCCATTCAATGACAGGACTCTCTGACATTGTCAATGGTAATCTCTCAAGTTTTTCGATGCTCAGGATTGTATAGTCTGCTCCTTTCTGTGCCAAACTGATCTGTTTATCAGTAAGGTTAAAAATGGAAAATAATGACGTTGTGTTGATTAAACGCCAAGGCACATAGCCTGAACGAAGATTTTGCAGCGTCCAGCCTAATTCTATAATAGAACGTAATTGAGATTGGCCATGTTGTAACATTAGCAAGTCTCTGTCTATCACATCAAAGGCAGATGATACAATATTGTCCAACGAATATATTCTGGAAGACAGAGTCATTAACCCATTGTCTACCACAGAAAGTGATTTCTCCAAATTAATACGATCAATTTCTCGTATTTTTTCAGCAGTTTCAATTTGTTTGACTTTCCAAGCCTCGTTGTAAGCAGCATAGATACTGGTCGCTATGAAACGCTTTTGACGCTGTTTGCGTGGTCCATGAATGAAATCGCGCAAATCAGCACCATCTTTTAGTAAAGACAAGTGTTGCTTAATTTCAGCCAGTGTGGATGTTGTTAGCCATTCAAGGCTGAGTTTCCCTACACTGTATGTTGTTATAATCCCTGGATGTTGTCTCTGGGAGTATCTCGGGTCTAGTCTGGTCATTTTTAACCCCTGTGTTTTATTCAGGAATCTATCTTGACAGCTGTTTGTGTCAGTAGGCCAGATTAACCACTTTTTCCAATCAGGATGTGTTCTGTTGAAATGTAAAATTTGTGACACGTCTAACTCAATATCTGCAGTTATATTTTCTGGTATTGGCTTTGGTATAGACGGTGTTTTAAGGTCTTTGTTCTTAGCTAGGCCAAGACAAGATGTTTGGTGTATTGTGCCATTTAAAAACAACATTTGTTCTGGTATCATGCAGGTTCTAAATAGTGCTTCAATGCCTTGCACCTGCCAATCTTTTGTACCCCAAATTGTTTTCGTTTCAATATTATTTTTCCAATAATCAAAACCAAATGTCATCATTTTGTCATAAAATGCTTCTGAATATATCAATTTAGAATGTGTCAGCATTGTTTTCATTCCTGTTTTATCTAACAGTTTGTAATAAAACGTTTCTGCATTACTGGTGTTAAAACCTGAGAAGTATTTGAATTTTTCAAAAAATGCTTTAGAACTGCTTTTAGGTGGTGTAGCACAATGTTCCCATTGATTATACATAAAAACATTTCTAGGCTGTGCAGATTTATGCAAGTAATGATCACCATAGTGTGTGTAACAGAATAACTGCTCATAACTAGATGAACCTTGTAAATAATCATGATCTGTGAATCTAGCTGACATTACTAAATCAGACATCATGTCATTAATACTGTTAAAGTCCCAATCATCAGAGAATGTACTAGGTGTTACAAAGTCACTTAAGGAAACCTTTAGTTGATGAGGATACTTCAGGATTTCGACCGGACCATATATCTCATAGTCTGTTTTCTCCCATACTACCCCACCAGGTATTGGAATTGCTGTGACATTTACTGTTGACAGTTCTCTTTTCTTCACGTGTGATGATCTGTGTGGTTTCAGGACTAGGTTGATGTTCTGACTTGCTGTGTCCATCGTAATATATTTTCCCTCAATGAATTTTCCCAAACACAGTACCATGAGGAGCCAAAGCAGGAGGAAAAATACACCTAGACCGAACCAGAACTCTAGCCAAGGGGAAATAAGGTAGATTTCCTTCAGTTGATGAAAGAGTTCTGTTGCTTTTTCTTTAAAAGTCTTTTTTGTTTCTGGCATCACTTCGGGGTCGTTTTGATCTTCAGAGAAGTTGTCGAAGTTGATGAAATAACCAGAGGCAGTTCTGTCAATTGATGGGATTGTTCTTTCAATCTGTCTCTCGGTAGCACTTTCTGATGCCACATTAGTGTAGACTGTTGTTGTTTCTTGACGAACTGTTTCAATCTGTGTTTCAAGAGGCACGAGTTCCATGGCATTATTGCATAGTCCTTCATTGTGCACTGCAGGCTGATTGAATGTGATGAGTTTTTCAGTTTGAACCTCTTGGATTGTTGCAAGTTTGGGTATTCTGTTGTTTCTTGGGAGTCCACTGGGCCTACTGTTGATTATAGGCCACATGCTTGTGGTTTTACCAGGTCGATGGACACAACTCTGTTCTCCTTTTTACCAGCAAGGGGCGGTAGCACAACTGATCTTGTTCCGGTGACTGCCAAGACAGGTACTGCTTTTCTGTAAGAAGGCCCAAATTCCTTCTTAACCGCGATCTTTTCTCTGACTAGATCCCCAATCTTTGGAATCCAGACAGGCCTTGCTGGGGCTGTTGCTGGTGGTGCCTCGTCAGTGGTACTTGGCTGTTGCTTTAACTTTATGTTGCTTAAGTATTTTCTTGTTTCATTCAGTTCCTGTAAAACAGCCAAACGATCTTTGCTGTCAAAGTTTGTTGTTTTTTCTTGTACCACTGACATCTGACTATCGAGGTCCTGAATACGCATTCTAATTCCGAACAATAGTTCGTATGGGCTGAAACCTTTTAGAGAATTTCTTGGCATGTTATTAAGACTAGTCTGGACACTTATTAAATGTTTGACCCACCCAGCGCCTGAACCTAATACCTTCGCTGTTATAGATTGCTTTATGTCACGTTTTTTTCTTTCTACCACACTGTTCCCTTCGGGGTGCGACGGACAAGAATACCGCAACCCAATTCCCATGCTAGCCATGGCCTCCTTATAAGCTCGAGAGCTGAAAGCAGGACCCTGATCAGAATGGAACGTGGTAATTGCGTATGTGCCGATAAAGACTCGCAAATCTTTTATAACCGTTCTAGCGTCAGCCGAGCGCTGGAAGCCTCATTTTTTAAGTGTGTTTAGCCTTAACTGTGTACAATGGGACGCGCTTCTCTTCTTTGATTGCGCAGATAGACCGCCTTATGCTGTCTAGCAGGGATCCTGAAACTAAACTGGCCTGTTCATTACTGCGATCTCTGTTGCAGTCTTCACAATTTTGAGCAAAACATTGAATATCTATACTCATTCCTGGCCACCAGTACTCTGATTGTAATTCTTTCAGAGAAACCTTAATTGTTTGGTGTCTCAGACCCAACCCCATGTGTGCTTCCAGTAAGAGGAAGCCCCTCCTGCTCCTGTTTGGAATTACTCTGTCCCCCACTCCAGGGATTCGAGCAAAAGGAACGGAGTTTGCATCGATTATGTATGCATAATTGAGTGGATAGTTTACGGGTAGCGCTGCACAGTCGCCTTTTACGGTCGTTTTTACTGCCAGCATGGTTTCCCCGTCTATGTATTTATCTGTACGCTTTTTTGTGGCTACGGAAGCCGGGTTAGTTGCTTCCGCTGTGGCTGTATTAGCCAATGAATTCCCTGCAACGTGAACGCCATCACGTTGAAGACTCTGTGCGTGAATCACGTGAGTCTTTTGTAGTTCTTTGTGTAAAAGAGCTACCTGTTTCCATAGCAATTTATGCTTTATTGTGGCACCTGTGTCATCTTTGTAGTCGTTTTCGATCCAACTCTGCAGCTTATTGTTGTAAGAGTTGACGCAAAAATGAGAATCGCACACGATAAGTGTCGGGAATTCACGTTCTGCATTTTCGAGCGCCATCTTTAAAGATCTGATTTCAGTTCTCTGAACCGAACAGTTTCTTACAGATTCAGTTTTTGTTACTTTCGGTCTGAATTTACCGCACAGCCAACGACCTTTAATGATCGCACATGCTGCATCGTAGGATTTTCTCTCTACGTTGAAATGCTGTACAAAGCTATCTGTATAGATTATACATGCGTATTGTGGGAGAGGCAGAATTTCGATTGGCAGAGGATATTCTTCTTCATATTCTAAATCATTCAGTTCTTCGAATTGCGGGGCGAAATAGTATTTCACATCTTCCGCTCCTAGAGAATCTATATACTGTATCCATTTCGGATCCAGTGACACTGTAGGCAGGTTTACTGGGCTGAATAGCGCTTCGAAGGCGGATTCCGCTGTAAAGATATTAATCCGTTTGCCGTGTGCTAGTTCTCGTTCATTTGCTATTGCGATTTGCACTTCTTTCACAGTTCTTTCAGTGAGACTGAATGTTTTTTCTGCTTGTGTGTACAAGTGAGATTTAATTGAAATAGGTACCTTTTCTCCCTCATTTGAGGTCAGGTACGTGAATCCGCATCCTCCTGGGATGACTCGGATTACAAGATCGCGTGTGTTGTCACGTGTATCTAATTTTGTTTTTGCTAACATGTCTGTTTGCAGTGATCTCAAAATTTCTGTGTGTTTTTGAGTCCAATTGATTTGTTTAAAATCAGGTTTAATTAGTTCGTAGAGAGGTTGAACCCTCTCTGCGTAATTTAGAATGTAAGTTCTTCCGAAATTCAGAAAACCTAGAATGGATTGTAAATTCTTCAGCGTTTTTGGAGCTTGGAGTACAGCGCACTTTTCTAAGAAGTTGTCCGCTAGGCTTTTCCCTTCACTTGATAATTCGTACCCTAAAAATAGTACTGTCAGATGGGCAATTCGGGACTTTTTAAAGTTGAATTTGTAACCCTCTGCTGCGAACCCAAGTATAATGGTGTTCACTCTTTTTAAGTGAGTATCCAAGTCGTCGTCTGTGAGATAGATATCATCTACGTAAGATAATGCCTCATCATCATAGATTTGTAGTAACTCTGTTACCCTAGCTGAGAATAATCCTGGGCTGTTCTTGAACCCCTGTGGGAGTCGACAGAATTTTTTCTGCGACCCAAATGCATAGAAAGCGGTCAAATATCTGCTTTCTGGTGCAATGTTTTGACAAAAGAAACCATTAGATATGTCTAATGTCGTTTTATATTTTTTCCTAACTATGTTATTCATTAGGGCTGCACTATGCGAGTTTTGTACTGCAAAAGTTTTGCAACATGTATTAAGATGTCTGTAGTCCAAAACTAGACGATATGAATTGTCTGGCTTAGAGACAGGAAACAAAGGATTGTTCATTTGAGAGGTTCATGTTTCAATCACCCCCTGGTACTCAAGTTGATCTAAGATCTCCCTGACCTGTTTTTTAGCTTCTTGCTTAATGGGATACTGCCGTTGGGCAGTTGGTTCACTTTTTAATTGGATTTTGTGAGGAGTTGAGTCCTCATCCCATCCTACATGATTTTTATACAATGCAGGTGCCTGGGCTACTGCCCATTTCCTTGCATAAGTATATTTTTTGTGAATCGGAATGTGATTCGAGAAGGCAGGCATAATCACTTCTTCGCCACGAGGGCACTCCCTGACAAACTCTGGGGGCCAATCTTTTTCAGCTAACAGAATATCGTAGCCTTTTGAGAGTTTATCCCAAAATAGACCTCTTATTTTCCTAGTCTTATCACCCTCTATACGCAATGTTATTTCGTATATTTTATGGGGCTCGCTAAGTCTGGTGTCGGCAGTTTCAACCTGAATGAATTCATTCGTGTCCACTGTCTCCAGATGACTCATCAAGATCTTGCGCGCTATACTGATTTCTGCTGCACTGTCCAACATTGTCAATGCCCACTCCCCGTTTTTCAACTGTGTCCTCAGTATTCTCGGCATGGTTGATTACTCTAATACTGGCTACCTTCTTTTTCTGAAATTGAGATTTTTTACTCTGAGCAGGTTCCTTGTCTTTGGACTTGGTGTGCTCTCCTGGGTCTGACCGTCCTCTTCTTTCCGAATTCTGTGGAAAAGATCGAGAGGGACGTGTATCAATACTTTGATATCTATCAGATTTTCTCAGATTATCCCTATTTCTAAGGTTATATCTTTTCTCAGAGGGCTCCCGTTGGGGAGACTGGCGTTCTCGAGTCGGAGTTCTTTCCCTCCGTCGAGGAGACCTTCCTCTGGACTGGAAAACTTTTTCCTTGGGAGTGGATTGTTTATTTCCATCCCAGCTCTTTTTAGGAGTGTTTAAATTATTTTTAATAAATAATTTTTCAGGATTTTCGAGCAGTTGGGGCTTTACTGGTTTCCCACCCAAGCTGTCTCTACCTAATTCTTCATAGCATTTTTCTATGATTTTTGCAAGCTCAACAGGATCTTTTATATCTGTTTCCTTTAACTTCTGGCGAATCGCCACAGATGCTGCTTCTCCTTTTATGTTGGCTAATAATATAGCCGAGACCTGCTTGAAGTCTTTCAGTAATTTCATATCTAGATTTAAAGCGGGCTCTGGACCGAATTCATTTTGAATCTGTTTTAGCACTTCTGGTATTACCGCCATAGACGGAACACCGTGTGTTTTTGTGTAAATGGAAGCAAAGACTGTACCCCAAGTGTCACAGTAATCCACGTGTGGTGCGATTCCCACTGGAAGGCAGATGGTCAAGATTCTGTGTTTCTCTATAGGGGTAGTATCAGGAAATACTGCCTCTATTTGAGTGATTTTCTGTGCTAACCAGAAAGGAATTTGTTCCCGTTTTACGGGTGTTTTACCAAGACATGACTGTATGTTCTGTGGTGTAATTTTATTAGTGTTCCCCTGATGAGGGGTCAGCTGTGGTACATTTACAGCTGGTTGGACTGTTGCAGTCCGCATTACATATTGGACTAATTGCCTATGTATTTTTATTAGTGTTTTCAGCTGTACTAACATTTCTTCTTTTGACATTTTTACAATGTCCGGATGTGGTGTGTAGCTGGCTAGAACCGGCCACGTTGCTCCTGGTCTACCTAGTGGACCGAGCCTGGTAATGTGATCATTATGTTTTAGGGCGCCATTAAACCAGAGCAGGTGCTCTTGAAATTTAAGTGGAATTTCAATCTCCTCGAAAGGAGCGTACTCTTCCGGAGGTTTCTCTATTTTGTAATAGTGAAACTCTTTTGTTATAGCGTTTACCGCTGGAAAGTTTATCCATGAATAGAATACCTCTGTCTGCCGATATTCGTGAGCCTCTATCACGAAAATTACTGTACCACCTTGAGGTGTCAGTCCGTTCTCTATAAGTTTTAATGTTATAGATCTTCTTAAATGTGCCGGGATGATTACTGCACCCGGTACCATATCGTCGGAATCCTGCTGAGTCGCATTTACTGCGGCCCCAGTGGTTCCGTTATTTTCTCCTGGCATTGTTAAAATGCGAGGTTTGCAGAGTAGGTCTCCAAGGAGACAAAGATTAGGTGCACAATATTTTGGAACACTGTATCCTTCAACATTGAATAAACCAGAGCTTTACATAGGAATCTCTTCCTACTAAGGTCGGGCGGATTTTAACCTTTCACCCACTCCAGACGTCTATTGGAGTATTTACGGGAGAAAGGGGTCTGTGTGAAATATGCACGACTGAGTTACTCTAACGTCTTGCGTTAGTTTATCGCCTTACCAAACGTTTGGGCGCCATGTAGTGTAGTTCCTAGTTTCCCACTAGGCCCTGCGCATTGGAATAACATAAACAGTAGTATCGACGTGGAACTGCGGATATTCCAGGCCTCCACTGACTATGCTAAACTTAATTGGGTGTGTTACCAACTAGCTCAGAGGTCACTGGAAACTTTCTTCTCTGCATGGGAAGTGATCAGCTTCCCTGGCACAGACAAGAAGGGATTCAGCTTTCCAACAACCGTGCAACATGACAACTTTGCTCCTCAGATCAAGAGTCAATCTCTAGGGTCGTGTGAAACAATAGACAGGTATTTCACTCAGTCAGTTTAGTGCAGTTTACTTTCACGATATGTAGAGAATAGAGAGACGGGCGTTTGTCAATAAAGGGTTAACATTTATTGAACAGTCTTTCTTCTCGTACAAGAGAAATGTATTGCCACAATTGCAAGACTTGTTATTATAAAAAGTACGTACAGTAAGATAAGGATTGCGAAATAGAACTGTAAAAGCATTGATATTGTTTCTTAGCCATACAATGGTTTAAAAGTAATAAAACATATATACAGTCATATATACATTAGGCTAAAATACTCAACTGGTGCTTCTAACTAAGCCTACCCCAGTGTGCCTGACCTAAGCCTAACACGTGGAAGGGGAGTAAGTAAGTAGCTTTAAGTTAAGTTGGTTTTGCCAAGGTTTGCTTCAAGAATTCTCGTCTAAGGGTTTAGTCAACACCATACCTCTGAATAGAATGATGGAAGTCTGGTATTTCCTTCAGGGGGCACTCGGTATCCCAGTCACCCGGGAGGGCAGACCGGAAACGCTGGAGCTGGATTTCTCTGCAGGAGAAAGGCAGCGGCTCTTCTTCAGCGCGTCGGGAGGAGGAGGGGGGACAGCGTCCGTGGCAGCTGGAATCTGCTGGGCTCTTCGCAGAGGGACGGCTGTTCAGCTCCTAAGCGTACTGCACCCTCGTTCGCGCTTTAGCAGCGATAATGGTATCAGTAGCTTCACCACCAAGGGACAGCAGCAGCAGCGTACTGCCTGCAGCAGCAAAGGGATGCACAACAGGGTGCACGGCAGCTTACAACAGCACGACAGCTTATTGCCGGGTTTGACGCAAGTTTGCTGGACATAAGACGTCAATTAAAGATGTCACTAGGAAGTGATAGTTATCAGTTGCTCATTAGAGTTCCATTACTAATCAAAACACAGCAAGCGGGGATTTCCAGGTTTGCTGAGTTTTTATCTTGTTGAAGAACTCGGAGTGTTAATCTAGGAATATCAGATAGTGACTTCTGCTCTGTCATTGCACTAATTGGTTGCAAAGGAAGTGGCAGAGAACTATGCTGGAATGTGGCTCTGTTCGTGTGAGGCCAGAGATGACTTTCTGAAAATCGCACTTGAACGGTTATGCCAATATAGGGAATACATGGATTTATAGCCGAATAGGGGCATAAGGTCACAGTATCGATCAGGAACCTAGATAAACACGCAACATCTCCGTGGAGGTCGTCAGCAGTGCCTGATCGGCGTCATGTGGCCCCGGAGGGGCCACCCGCTGCGTCAGGTCGGCCTCAGACAGAGCAGTTGCCCGTGCCGAGGAGCGAGGAGGGCCCGGGAAGGCACTCCATGACCCCGCCTCGACCAGTGACTCCACCTGAGCCAGGGAGGGAGGCCCCTGTCACCGAACCAGCGCCAGCTCGACCTCTGGTGAGGCAGCTGCCTGCTCAGAGGGCCGAGGGAGACCGGGGGCAAGCCCGGGATCCTGGCAATCACCTGCGACACCACATGGAGCCCAGTAGGGATTTGCCACGAGACAGGGACGCTATGTGCCAAAGAGGGGAGCTCCGAAGGACTACACCCCGACGGCGCCACCCTCCCACGATACAAGATCGTCGGTGCCAGGGCTGAAGCCTCCAGCGACTCCTACGAAGGCCCCACACAAGGCAAGGGATCCGGGAATGTCTCAGGAGGTGGAGAAAGGGCCAAAGAAGCCTGCAGAGCCAAAGCGTAGGCTATCATTTGGGCCCTAGTTGCCTCCGGATAGGATAGGGAGGCGACAGGCGGGGGCGCATGTCCCGGAGGGAGCAGGCGCCCACCGCGAAATGAGGACTAGGTCTCGGAGATAAACTGAAGGACCTACCAGCAGGTGAGCCACACCCTTGGGGCCACAGCGAAAGACGATGTCGCAGACGAAACCAGCGGTTCGTTGCTTCCAAGGCAGGGGACGGATGTGGAGAGGACACCCACCTGGATAAGCGCGCCAACAGCAACCTCATCCGGCGCTCCCGCCGCAACTGAGACTGGAGGTACGGCTTGCGTCACGGCTCTCCGAGTCCCGGTGCCCACCCAGGCACCATACGCAAACTGGGTGAGGGTCCGTCGACGACATGGGACGTGCACAAGAGGGACACGTCCCGAAGCCCAAAGGCAGTTGCACACTGTACCAAACATGAAAAAAGGGATAGAAGGCTTGAAAACGGGCCAGAGCTCATCTGGTTTTGCATTGCACGCTGAAAGAGAAAAAACTGACGTAGGCGCGCGGAGTGGGACTTATGTGTCCTCGCTGACGTCACGATCGTGGAGGACGTCAGGACGGAGTCACGTGGTGCTGTCCCCCCGGCACAGCAATGCTGTGACAAAAAAAGGTTTCCGGGTCCAGTCTCTCGCCTGGGGGTAATTCTACGTGAATGAATCTGCGGCTAGCAGTCTCTATCAGATGACGCCAACGATGCAGAGCTGCACGACAACGTCTACGGACGAGCAGGGGTACTGCTGACGAAAAACTTTCCGGATCCAGTCTGATGTCTGGGGGTAATTCTAAGGTAAGAAATCTATCACTAAGTGTTTCTTTCAGATAAGACTTTTAGAGTTTTGGAAAAATAGTCAACTCAAAATGATTTTTTTCTAAAGACAACTTTTTGGTTCTTGTCATGTGATCAGAGGTTGACTAACTTAGTCCAATAAATGCAAGGCTTTACATCTCACCGCTGATACACCAATGTAGGGAGCTGGCTCTGTATATAATATTCCAAAGTAAGGTATAGTGTTTACAGGGTCCAAGGAGTCCCCGGAGGTAGAGCAGAGACTTCATTAGGTAAGTACCAACAGCTCTCTTTGTGGTAGCGTGGGTGAGCAGTTAGGCTTATCTATATGGTGTGTTAAGCATTTACTATATTCACTCAATCAAGGACTGATACACAAACTCAGAGACGGAATTCAGACCAATTAGGAAAGTATAAGAAAAGTTACACTTATATTTTATTTTAGAACCAAGTAGGACTTGGCACAGGTGAGTAATAGATACCTAACAAGACTGTTCAAGGTAATGCAGTTGTGCTTGAAATTATAATTGTTACAGGTTTGTATCTCTTTTAAATGCAGTTTGTATCATACAGTAAATACTTTTAGATTACTTTTAAGTTACTTTGGATTACTGTGAGTTCTAGGGGTGGTATGGCTAGATACCACACCCTAACATTTCTACAAACAAGGTAAGTGAGACTTTTTATACTTTGCAATTGAGTTCACTTTTCTCAACACATTAGCAGTTCCACACCAATATTAGGACCCAAATCCTATAACATGGGTTCCTATGGGAGAAAAATGGTTATCGGTTTTGAAAGTAAGTACTCAACAAACAAGGGTGAACTTTGGGGGTTAGGACCAAGTTCCCTAAGGTCTAAGGGGGCACTCAAGTTGCACCACCAGCGACACTGGGGCGGCCAGGTGCAGAGTACAAGGACACAATGTTAGCCAAAGGGACAAAGGGGGCCTTCGGTTAGGGTCTGCTGATGAGCAGGCCACTCGGTTGTGGGAGCCAAGCTCCTGGAGTTAAAGTCAGCACTGCAGGTTCCAACGACCACCAGTGGCACAGGGGCAGCCGGATGCAGGGTGCAAAATGGACATCAGGGATCCCCTGTTTTGCAACAGAGACCTTAGTTTTTAAAACATTTGCTGAAGGCTCTGTCAGAGAGACTGCTGAAGGTGCCCACTGACTGGAGAGGTAAGTTGGGATCTTGGGGGATGCCTGGACATCATTAGTTTGGCCACCGAGGTCATGGGGCACCTGGTACAGGGGTGCCTTCTGGCGTCAGGTTTATCTTACCAGCTCTGGTCGCAGTCGGTGAGACTCTTCAGGTGAAGGCAGCAGGTATCATCTAGAGTCTTGAGGGGGGTCGGGGATCACCAGATCCCAGTTCAGGATCGCTAGGGAGACCTCCTTGGGGTGTTAGGCCTCTCGAACCCGGGAAGTTGGCATGGGGTGCAGAGTGGTGCAGAATCTCATGGTCGATGTAATCCAGATTCTGGAGGTCAGTCTTTGGTTGTGCAAATACAGGCCTCATGGGAGACAGTCTGTTGGAAGGTCGCAGGGCAGGTCCTCCAGAATCTGGCAGTTGCTGGCTTTGGGCCTCGCCTGGGTTCTTACTATACACACGTCTTGGATGGGACAGGCTAGTAGGGCTGGGGCAAAGGCAGTGGGTGTCCTCTTCTCCTTCCTGGGGCAGCACAGCTTCTCAGTCCTTCTTTCTTCCCCAAATATAAGAAGGAGACATTCAGGGTCACCTCAAAGTACTAAATTTAGGGGCTTTAAAGAGCTGTGCAGGTCAGGATCGATAGGTCCCTTCCTAGTAAGCATGGGCGAATTTTGCGAATCTCGCGTTTGCGAATTTTGCGGATTTGCGAACTCGCAATTCGCAAAATCCGCGAATTCTCGCGAATTTGCGGATTTTTTTTTTTTTTGTTCGCGCGGGTTTCTGCCAGTTCGCGAGGGTTTCGTACAATTTCGCAAACGCGAACTTACCTGTCGGGTCGCAAGTTTTGCGAACTTGTTGTTTCTACGTGTCCAGCCTGTTTGGGACACTCTTCTTCATCACTGCCACTCTCTGTCACCACTGCCACTCTCTGACTACTCATGCCACCCTCTGGCCCACCCATGCCACCCTCTGTTTCATCACAGCACCCTCTGGTTGTCCAGTCAGTGTACATTATTGTGGCAAAGCAAAGCACACCTTCCCTGCCTCAAGTGACCTGAATTAATTTGGGGCTGATTAATGTGTCACAGAATATTTTTTTAGCTGGCACCTGCTTCCTTAGTGCTTCCTGATTAGTGATCTTTTGCACTTGCTAAGTGCTTTCATTGTTGCAAAATTAGTTACAACACCTGCCCTGCCCCAACTGACAATAATGAATTAGGGGCTGATTAATGGATTTGAACTTCCAGCCTGGCTCCTGCTTGTCTCCCTTAGCTGTAATTCAGGACCTTTGTGGCATATGTGTAACTATTCTGAGGTTCAGAGCAGGGTCACATAATAGTTGCAAGTAGGCAACTGAACTCTGGAGGGGCCCCTCAGGAAGCACTACAGGAAATGGCTACTAATGATGAGCCTGAACTTTTGAACCTGGTAAGTAGTTTCAGTTTTGCTAAGATCGTATTTCTGCAATTTAGCGCTTATTCGCGGGGCGCAAAGTTGTACTGGGAAGCCGCGAACTCACGCGAACAGTGCGAGCAAGCCATAAAATCCGCTGCTCGCGGATTTGCGGATTTTGCGGGAGATTCGCGAATCTCGCGGATTGCGAATTTACCGAAAATCCGCAAAATCCGCGAGCTAAACGGATTTTCCGCCCATACTTACTTCCTAGGAGTCGGTATACCCCCTATTATGCCACCCTCCAGTGGCAGGGGGCAAGAGCCTCTTCCTAATTGGCGAAGTCCACTCATCTTCAAGATGGAGAATACTGAGATATGTGCTTCACCTTGCCTCCCCCACCTGAGGGGTGGGTTTGCAAAGGTGGGCACACCTCTCTTCCTAGCTTGGGTTTCCTGCCGATTCTCCCACCCAAAGTGGAGGCCAGAACCGTTGGGACCCAGCTAGGGCTGCAAAAGGCAGGGACAGTGTCCAGAGGCAGTAGGCTTTCGAAGCTTCCCCTTTCGTGAACCCAGTCCATCCTGGAAGAGGAGGCATGACACCTCTACCCAGAATGAGCTTTGTTTCTGGACCCAGAGAGTGGAGGCTCTCTATCCAGGGGTCCATAAATATGTCTGGTGGTGGCAAAAGGCGGGCAGCCATTCAGGAACCACACCAGGGCTGGTCGATTTCAGAGGCCATCTCTAAGATGCCCTCTGAGTGCTTTTTACATTAAATCCCACACTGGCATAATTGTGGGTTTAATGTGGTGGGAAGTTTGATACACCATTGCCCAGTCTTTAGTAAAGCTAATATGGAGGTGTGAGTTTGTAATTGTAGGAGAGTAGGGTCTGCTTTCCTTTGGTCACCCCACTTTTTGCTTTTTGCTTCACTGGTTTTCGACTTAATGTGGCTGTGGGCCTTCTAATCAGACCCATAGCCCAGCTGTGCTCTCTCTAAATTCACTACAATGTACTTTAGGTACATTACCGATTGGACATTGGGTCACCTTATGAGCCCCTGTACAGTGTACTATAGGTACCCAGGGCATAGGTGCATCCAAGGCCTCCAGGGGCTGCAGGATGTATTATGCCAACCCTGGCTGACCACTCCCATTGACACAACTGGCTGATCACTCAGCTGGCGCAAGGTCGTGTAATCACACCTTGCTTAGATATAGTATTCCAATATCTAACCTTATATCAAGACACATATACACCTATCAGTCACTCCTATGGCAGGCCTTAACAATCCTGGAGGCAGAGTGCTTGGAATTATGTGAGATAGTGCTCTGGCATGAGCTGAGCCTGTCTACAGCTTTCGGAACGAAGTCCTTTAGCTGTTTCTATGATAACGCTATACCATACACTCTTAAGTGCATTATAACCTCGCGGTTATTGCTAACTTTGGCATAGCATTATCAAAACATGTCGAGTAAGGTGTCATATGAATTGAAATTCTACCCCCTCGCCAATTCTGGCAACGGGGGTAGCATTCAACTCTTCTAGAGGGACACGACATGTACCTAACTGTGAACCCCGGTTAAAGTTAACTCGAGCCTCAGCATCACAAAATGGATGCTGCCACCACAGACACAAGTCTGTTGCTGCTGGGAGTCCTTCCAGCGAGGGAGGCTTGGACAAAGGGTTTCCTGCCTTGGGAGGTGCTAGCACCACCCCAGAGAGGATTTTGTGTATTAGGTAGGACCGGGCTGAAAGGAATGAGACATGCCTGGGGCACACAAGGTGCCCTGTGCATACACCGGTTCAACCCAGTTGCTGGAGCACTCCCGCCCCAGCTCTGGCGCGACACCGGACAAAGGATAGGGGGTGTAACCACCCCCCTTCCTGGTCCCACCCATAGGAGGGACCTAGTGATAGTACAGCCCCCTTTAGCAGAATATAGGTAGGAGCTGGTCCCATTCCAAATCAGATTATTCCTGAACTGAAATTCTGCAAGAAGAAACTCTGGACTCCGACATTCTGCTAAGAAGACTGAAGAAATCTCCCTTGCGGGCGAGGACTGTCCACCCTGCACAAGCAGGCACCATCAGCGTCCAGCAGCTTCACTTTGTCGTCTTCCCTTGAGGATTCAGACTTCAGAGCCCGACGAGACCCGGATTCCCAGACCTCTCTGACCTCTACCTACATCTGCTGCAGCTGAGATCCGTGGGTGCGACGAGACACGTGGGGCCGGCCATCTTGGAGAAACTGCACTTCGCTTCCAGCACGACTTCTGAGGTATCCTCGACCAAGTGCTTTGGGGACTGAGAAGCCCCAGCCCCGAGCAGCTCCTGCACCGGAGACCAGCCCTCCAGCATCCACGAGATCTGCGTGGGGCCTTTCTGCCTGTTTGCTGCTTGGCGCGTTGTCTGGTCACTTGCCGGCTGGCTAGTGGCCTCCTAGACCATGATCCATGACATCAACATCGCTGGTCTGGTTGCTCCAGACTGGTCCTTGCTTCCTTCCAAAAGAGAGGCACCCCGGACCCTCCTGGTCCGCACCAGACGTCTTTTCCACTCACCGCATGGGTTGCCTTTGCCAAGGCCTGTTGAATCCAAATCCGGATCCGACACCGCCGACAGCAAAAGCCTGCGTGGGACAGCTTGTGCATCCATCCTGGTCATCGAAGACACCACCTGGCCCACGTGGCTGCAGAGTCAAGCGTCCACTCTTCACCTGATTGCGACAACAGCCTCTGGTTCCTTCCTGGTTCCACTCCAGTCACTGGCTAGTGACTTTGAACATTGTCCCCTCTGCTTTCAGGTCTTCAACTTCACTGATCCACCCTTGGATCACACCGGGCATCTTTCTCCTGGTCGCCTGCAGCATCTTTTCTTTCAGGCTCCATAGACTTCAACGCAGAAACCCGACACGACTTCGCACCTATGCACCCGCAGCCCGTGGGTGAGGTAACAAGAGCATTTTGGTGCTCAAGGGTAGATTGACTCTCCTAGTGTCCAGTTTCACAGTCGTTTTAGTCCTGACTAGTCAGGATTGTCCGTACTCACCTTTATCTTGAACTGTACTGTCCATAGACGTTGTTACGCATCTCGCGTGTGAGTTCACACTCTGCACACGCGTTCCGTGGGCCTCCTATTACTTACCTAAAGTTAGGATAGTGTAGACCCAGCGATCCTACCGCCTCTGGACAGCTCCATTCCTTCTATCGACTTCCTTATACCACTTGTTTAGTATATGGTTTGTTGCACCCCTAGGGCAACATTGTAACTTGTGCAACTTAACGTATTTTTCTTAAGAGTCTTGTCATGTGCTTAGCCCTCTGATCTCATAAAGAGTTCAGAGGTGTTTGTTAGTTAATAAATATCATGTTTATTTTCATAACTACCTGTGTGGTGTCCTTTCATTTGGTATTCAAGGAGTCATATGTGGTTAAACAGCTGGCTTCACATGCCAAAAGAGTTTAGCCTAAGACTGCTTTGTCCATGCTACCATTAGGATAGCTGGTCTATAAGGTTGACTTACAACCAATCACCATAAGGGTTGTTTGGACTGATACAAGGTGATCACTAGAAATAGTGAGCATCATATATCAGGCCAACTTCTCACATCTTCCACTTGAAAACATAAGACGTTCTAGTGGAGGGCCTCTTTGCCTCTTTAAGAATGTTAATGGAATCAGCTGAAAGGTCCGGGTGGACATATTGGATGACCTCAGGAGCCATGCAGTCAATCGAAGGGAAGGAAGGCTGGGGTGAAACACCCTCCCCTCGTCCTTGGTCAGCAAGTCTGGGCGGCAGGGCAGTCTCCGGTAAGGAACCTCCGACAGCTGGAGGAGATCCGAATACCACCACTGCCGTGTCCACTCCGGGGCTATCAGGATCATCCTGGTGTTGGTCCTGTAGAATTTCTGTATCACCGCCGGGATCAGAGGCAGGGGAGGAAAAGCGTACAGCAATGTCTGAGACCAGCTGATCAAAAGTGCTTTACCCCGTGATCCCTGCTGGGGGAATCTGGATGCGTAGTCAGGGCATTTTGCTTTTGCCGTGTCTGCGAACAGATCTATGTCTGGTATGCCCCATTGTCGAAACACCTCCTGCGTGACCTCTTTGTTGAGCACCCAGTCATGCGCTTCTACGAAGTCTCTGCTTAGGCCGTCCGCCTGAACATTCAGGATTCCTGGCAGGTGAAATGCCACGATGGAGAGACCTCTTGCCAGGAACCAGCGCCAAATGGATTGAGCTTCCAGAGACAGAACTCATGACCTTGTGCCTCCCTGCTTGTTCAGGTAGAACATTGTTGTTGTGTTGTCTGTCTAAACTTGAATGTGGTTGGTGTGCAGAGACGGGTAGAGGGATTTGAGCACCATATAGATAGCCCGGAGCTCCAAGAACTTGATGTGGTAGCGTCTTTCTACTTCGGACCAGAGACCTTGTACTTGAAGCTGGTCCATATGAGACCCCCAGCCGTGCATTGAGGCATCCGTGACCACTGTCTGCGATGGAGGCGACTGATGAAATGGGACTCCCTGCAGAAGATGAGAACGTTTCATCCACCATCTGATGGAGTCACTGGCAACTTGGTAGAGCGAAACACGATCTTCCCAGTGGCCTGATCTCTGAGACCATTGGTCCTCGAGAGCCTGCTGCAGAGGCCTCATGTGAAGGCGTGCATTGGGCACAATGTAGATGCACGAGGCCATCAATCCCAGTAGTGACAACACTTGCCTGGATGTGGGGCTTTGGGTGTCTGGCAGGGTGCGACGCTTCAGAAGCATGGATAACAACCTCTCCTCCGAAGGACACACGCTTGCCTCTGCGGAGTCCAGGGAGGTGCCCAGGTAGTGTATTCGTTGGGTGGGATTGAGTACTGACTTCTTGTAGTTGACCTGCAACCCCAAGGAATGCATCAGGTTGAGACAGAAAGAGAGATGGCTCTGAAGCAGAACAGGTTTTTAGCTTTTCAGGAGCCAGTCCTCTAGGTAGGGATAGACGAAGATCTTCCGCCTGTGGAGGAAGGCATCCACCACCGCCATGCACTTGGAGAATGTCCGTGGGGCAGATTTGAGGCAGAAACGGTAGCACTCGATACTGGTAGTGGTGACGGTCTATCTGAAACCTGAGAAATTTCTGATGCTTTACTGAGACAGGTATGTGAAAGTAAGCGTCCTACAGGTTGATGGCACACATCCAGTCTCCCTGGTGAAAGTGTGGAAAGATCTGGTGCAGGGCTGGCATACAAAACATTTCTTTTTTGCTAAACCTGTTCAGCAGACGTAGGTCGAGGATAGGTCTGTACTCTTTGGCTACTCCTTGTTTTTGGACTAGAAAGTAGCGTGAGTATACTCCCTGATTTCTTCGCATGGGAGGAACCTCCTCTATGGCCTTTTTCATGAGAAGGGTAGAAACTTCGTCCTTCAACAGCTGACTTTGAATTCAAGGAAGGCACATGATTGAGGGGACACTTGCGGAGGAGGGGACTTGAACATCAGCAAGTAACCATGCTGCACAATACTCAGCACCCATTTGTCCTTTGTTATGGTTTTCCACTCTTCCAGGTGACACGCTACACTCCCTCCTACCTGAGTGGCGAACGGTTGAGGAGGAAGCAACTGCTCAAGGTTTGGGAGGCTGCTTGGAGGTGGACTGTTGATTATTGTTACTGTTATTGATCACCAGGCTCTCGGGTGGGGTGCATGGACAGAAAGCTAGGGCCGCCCGGGCGGTGGCATCGGGCCATGTTCCGATCCACAGGGGGCACTGTGGAGGGCTTGGACCAGGTGCCCAACAAAACGTCCATGAGGGCCTCATTGAACGGCAGTGGAGGCTCTGAGGAGCTTACTGGTGGCTGAAGCACCTCAGTGAGAAGATTAGTTCTCACGGCCACAGCAGGGAGCTCAAGAGACAAGGCCTTGGCTGCCCTGCGCAACACCACACCATAAGTGGCACCCTCCTCCATAGCCACGGAGGGAGGAGAGATTAATCCAGTGTCGGGCGAATTGCCCAGATCACTGGCCTCCCCTAGCTCATTTGCCTAGTCCTGGATACACTGGCACTGCTGTGCCAGAGGGTCCTCAGACCCCTCCCAGTTCTTCCCTTCATCCTTGTCTTGGTAAACAGGCTGAAATGACAGAGCCGGGTTGTGGGTGAAGGCCTCACCCATCAACGCCGGAGATGGCGCAGAGCGGTGCCGTTCCAACGCCGGACCTGGACTGGGGCTGAAACTGGGGCCGACGTCGTCCGAGGACGGTTCGGGGAGTGACACAATGGGGGTCGACACCAGCAGAGGGGTCGTAAGGTCAACTGGCGTCGACCGGAATCCAAGGACGGATCCCACGGGGGCTGCGGGGGCTGTGGTATGGGGACCGTAGTTGACGACGGCAACATGGCCAATGCACCCGACGGCGCCACCGGCCCGCCTAGGCCCCAAGTTGGGTCTGCGAGGCACGAAGACGAGCCGGCAGGCCTTAACGGAGGGAAGTGAGTCCTCATGGCAATGAGGAAATCACAAATCTCCTCCGGCGTCGCTCGCCTGCCAGGGACCGGAAGGTATGGGCCTGGAGGCGGCGCCTGCGGTTCCGACGGAGCCGTGCGGGTGGTGTCACCCGAACCCTCAACCACATCATGCAAGCGGCGAGGGGAGTCTGAAGAGCTATGTCGCATCTTCGACTTCTTCTTTGAGTACCTCGTCTTATCGGAGGACTTGGAGCCCGACGAGTGCTGGCACTGACTCTACGAGCAACGACTGCAGCTCCGCAACTGATCCCTCGACCTCCTCCTCCATCGGGACCTCGAGCGGCGCCGAGCTGACTGCCGGATCAGGGCACGACTTGTCGTCGTGGTCGGCCCTGAGGCAGTATAGACACCGATAGTGGGGGTCGGTCACTGACATCAGGCGGTGGCAGGCGTCGCACGGCTTCAAGCCAAGCATCCCTACGGCACCAGGAGTCGAAGTTGACTTGAAAAAGAGATCCAAAATAGATTAAAAAGTTAGTCAAAAAATTACTACTAGTAGTGCTCTTCCCGGATCTGCGCTAGCAGGCGCGGAAGAAAGAAGAACTGACGTCAGCGCATGAGGGCGGCGTCTAAGTACTCCGACAACGTCATCCCGGCGATCATGATGCTGACGACGGACGCGGAGCCACTGACGACGACTACCGACGCGCAAGGATACTGCTGATGAAAACTTTCCGGACCCAGCCTGACGCCTGGGGATATTCTAAGGTAAGGAATCTAACGCTAACCTGTTTCTTTCAGATTCGGTGCTCAGGAGGATAAGCCTGAAATTGCACTGTGTCCAGAACAGCTCCACCATCACTTTCATGAACATCCGAGGAGCACTGGTAAGGCCGAAGGGGCTTACGGTGAACTAAAACTGCTTGTGGCCTACCATGAACCGTAGGTAGCGTCTGTGGTATGGCAAGACGGGGATGCGAAAGTAGGCGTCCTGCAAGTCAAACACCACCATCCAGTTTCAAGGGTTGAGGGCAGATCGGACCTGGGAGAAGGTTAGCATTTGGAACTTCTCCTTCCAGAGGAAGCAGTTGAGGGCCCTGTGGTCTAGAATAGGACGCAGTCCCTTGTTCTTCTTGGGCACCAGAAAGTAGCGGAAATAGCAAACACAACCTACTTTTGGCATAGGGACCCTTTCAATAGCTCCCTTGGCCAAGAGAGCTGAAACTTCCTGGTGGAGAAGTGCCAAATAATCCTCCGACATGCGATCGAAAGACGATGGCGTGGAGTGAGGGGTAGTTTTGAAGGAGAGGGAGTAGCTCCTTCGGACTATCTGCAAAACCCACCTGTCTGACATGATGGATTGGCAATAGGGGAGGTGATGGTGACTCGTGCCAACCACTAGCCGCTGATGGGCCTGAAAGGTCAAACTAGTCTGGTTTGAAGGCTGCTGCAAGGAGGGAAAGGGTGGACTGGCCCACCCGCTGGTTTCCAGACCTGCGTCGCTGGGTTCCACGCCCGCAGCCACACAAAGGCTGGGAAGCTCGCATGGGCTGGTGGCTGGACTGGGTTGGACGTGGTGGGGTGCCCCTTCCCTAGCCATAAAAGAGGCAAAAAGCAGACTGTAGAGGATAGCTGGACGCAGCAAGGCCTAAGAATCTGGCCGTAGCCCGAGAATCCTTGAAGCGCTCCAGCGCCGAGTCTGCCTTGTCACCAAAAAGGTGACGATCATCGAAAGGCATGTCCATCAGTGTTGACTGAACTTCCCCCGAAAAACCAGACATTCTCCACCAGGCGTAGTGCCGAAGGGCCACCAACGTGGCAATCGGTCTGCCTTGTGAGTCGATGGTATCCAGTCCACAGCGAATTGTGAAGTTTGCTGCGTCTCTCCCATCTGCCACTGCTTGGGAGAGGACGTCCCAGCCTCCTCAGGACATTGAGGCAGCACCCATGCAAGCGGCGAGGGGAGTCTGAAGAGCTATGTCGCATCTTCGACTTCTTCTTTGAGTACCTCGTCTTATCGGAGGACTTGGAGCCCGACGAGTGCTGGCACTGACTCTACGAGCAACGACTGCAGCTCCGCAACTGATCCCTCGACCTCCTCCTCCATCGGGACCTCGAGCGGCGCCGAGCTGACTGCCGGATCAGGGCACGACTTGTCGTCGTGGTCGGCCCTGAGGCAGTATAGACACCGATAGTGGGGGTCGGTCACTGACATCAGGCGGTGGCAGGCGTCGCACGGCTTCAAGCCAAGCATCCCTACGGCACCAGGAGTCGAAGTTGACTTGAAAAAGAGATCCAAAATAGATTAAAAAGTTAGTCAAAAAATTACTACTAGTAGTGCTCTTCCCGGATCTGCGCTAGCAGGCGCGGAAGAAAGAAGAACTGACGTCAGCGCATGAGGGCGGCGTCTAAGTACTCCGACAACGTCATCCCGGCGATCATGATGCTGACGACGGACGCGGAGCCACTGACGACGACTACCGACGCGCAAGGATACTGCTGATGAAAACTTTCCGGACCCAGCCTGACGCCTGGGGATATTCTAAGGTAAGGAATCTAACGCTAACCTGTTTCTTTCAGATTCGGTGCTCAGGAGGATAAGCCTGAAATTGCACTGTGTCCAGAACAGCTCCACCATCACTTTCATGAACATCCGAGGAGCACTGGTAAGGCCGAAGGGGCTTACGGTGAACTAAAACTGCTTGTGGCCTACCATGAACCGTAGGTAGCGTCTGTGGTATGGCAAGACGGGGATGCGAAAGTAGGCGTCCTGCAAGTCAAACACCACCATCCAGTTTCAAGGGTTGAGGGCAGATCGGACCTGGGAGAAGGTTAGCATTTGGAACTTCTCCTTCCAGAGGAAGCAGTTGAGGGCCCTGTGGTCTAGAATAGGACGCAGTCCCTTGTTCTTCTTGGGCACCAGAAAGTAGCGGAAATAGCAAACACAACCTACTTTTGGCATAGGGACCCTTTCAATAGCTCCCTTGGCCAAGAGAGCTGAAACTTCCTGGTGGAGAAGTGCCAAATAATCCTCCGACATGCGATCGAAAGACGATGGCGTGGAGTGAGGGGTAGTTTTGAAGGAGAGGGAGTAGCTCCTTCGGACTATCTGCAAAACCCACCTGTCTGACATGATGGATTGGCAATAGGGGAGGTGATGGTGACTCGTGCCAACCACTAGCCGCTGATGGGCCTGAAAGGTCAAACTAGTCTGGTTTGAAGGCTGCTGCAAGGAGGGAAAGGGTGGACTGGCCCACCCGCTGGTTTCCAGACCTGCGTCGCTGGGTTCCACGCCCGCAGCCACACAAAGGCTGGGAAGCTCGCATGGGCTGGTGGCTGGACTGGGTTGGACGTGGTGGGGTGCCCCTTCCCTAGCCATAAAAGAGGCAAAAAGCAGACTGTAGAGGATAGCTGGACGCAGCAAGGCCTAAGAATCTGGCCGTAGCCCGAGAATCCTTGAAGCGCTCCAGCGCCGAGTCTGCCTTGTCACCAAAAAGGTGACGATCATCGAAAGGCATGTCCATCAGTGTTGACTGAACTTCCCCCGAAAAACCAGACATTCTCCACCAGGCGTAGTGCCGAAGGGCCACCAACGTGGCAATCGGTCTGCCTTGTGAGTCGATGGTATCCAGTCCACAGCGAATTGTGAAGTTTGCTGCGTCTCTCCCATCTGCCACTGCTTGGGAGAGGACGTCCCAGCCTCCTCAGGACATTGAGGCAGCACCTGTGCAACGGTATCCCAGATTGTATGGAAGTATCGGCCCAAGAGTCACATGGTATTCATGGACCACAGTGCCAAACTGGAGCAAGAGAACATGCACTTCCCAAGATGATCAAGCTTCTTGGATTCCCTGATCGGGGGTGCGTAAGGGAAAGCCCCTTGGATGAAAAGGCTTAGACTATCAAGCTCTTGAGGGAAGGGTGTTGGGTGAGGAAAATGGGATCGCCTGGACCTGGGCAGTGGCAGCAGGCAATTGTCCATTCCACAGGAGCCCATATGCTGGGCTTGGACCAAGTGCACCACAAGAACGTCCGTGAGGGCTTCATTGAAGGGCAAGAGGGGGCCTTCACGGGCCCCTGCTGCCAGCATCGAAGGCCCAGGGCCCCAACTGGCTCAGTGGGGCCTGACAGCGTGCCTGCGGAGTCGGGCTGCCCAAATACATAGTAGAGGGCTTCGAGAACGTACAAAAGTGGGCAAGGGACGCCCCGGTTGCCGGAAACGGGGGAGGTGCGGAGTCGTCCCTGAGTCAGGCACCAGAGAAAGAGCCTTAGAGCGATGACACTCTACGGATCCCGTGTCGGGTCAGTCGACTGACAGGTAGAAGGTGAAGAGTGATGGTGCTTCTTCGCCTTCTTTTTTGTGCTTCGACTTACCTGAGGAGTGCGAAGACTTGGTGAAGGTGTGGTGGCTCTGCGTCCGGTCTCGACAACTTCCCCTCGAGCGAGACCGGGAGCAACACGGAGCCAACTGACAGCCCTCCAAAAGATTTCAGATTCATGGCCTGAGGGTCTGAGCACTACTTCCGGTCGTGGTCATGCTCCAGGCACCAGAGGCACACGAGGTGGGGGTCCGTCACAGACATCAGCTTGTGACTGTATTCGCAAGGTTTGAAGCCAGTCCGATGATGGGACATCCTTTGTGCACCAGGAGTCGGAGACTTGAAAAAAATACGTCAACAAAAGACAAAAAAAAGTTTTGGCAAAAAGTGACTAAGGGGTAAGCCCTCTCCAGATCTGCACTAGACTGGGGAAAAAAACTGACGTCAGCGCGCAGGGGTGGCGTCTAAGTAGGCCCTGCATAACCAAACCAGTGACCTGGACGCAGAGTCGACCCACACCACCTACCGATGCGTAGGGGTACTGCTGAGGAAAAAATTCTGCGGATCCAGTCTGAGGTCTAGGGGTAAGTCTAAGGTAAGGAATCTATAACTAATAGTCTCTTTCAGATAGATGATTATATTTCATATGGCCAACAGAACTCTTAGGTCAAACAATCTGGAGCTTCTCGTTGTACCAAGAATCAAGAGAGCTAGAAGTGGAGGTCACTTATTTACATTTCTTGTACCTAAAGCACAAGTTACTACTTGTGTAACGATATATCTGTAAGAGACATTAGTTAGTGATAGATTCCTTACCTTAGAATATCCCCAGGCGTCAGACTGGATCCGTAAAGTTTTGCGTAGCAGTACCCTTGCGCGTCGGTAGGCGTCGTCTGCGGCTCCGCGTCCGTCGTCGGCGTCGTGGGCGCCGTGATGACGTTGTCGGAGTACTTAGACGCCGCCTCCGCGTGCTGACGTCAGTTCTTAGCCACAGCTTTTCCGCGCCAGAAGCGCAGAGCCATGACAAAAACCGACACTGGTGCCATGAAACTAGGGCCCTGAAAGGGGATGACCTTAACCCTAGATATCGGTTCGCAGAACGGGGAGGATGGGTGGGTCGGTAAGGAATCTATCACTAACTAATGTCTCTTACAGATATATCGTTACACAAGTAGTAACTTGTGCATCTGAAAGAGACACGTCAGTGATAGATTCCTTACCTTAGAATAGATACCCCAGCAATACCATCCCCGTGGTGGTGGGTCTGCGAACCAATATTCACACCAGAAAGTCCCGGAGAACGGAACGGCCGAAGTAGCCGTCCCTCCGGACTTGACTGTCCAGTCAGTAGTGCCTCGCAAACGTGTGCAACGAGGCCCACGTAGCTGCCTGGCAAATGTCCTGCAAGGGCACACCTCGGCCCAAGGCAGTTGTAGTGGCCGTGGCTCGAGTGGAATGAGCCCTCAGCCCAACAAGGGGGTTCCTTCTTAGCCAAGGAGTAACACGCCTGGATGCACATGATAATCCATCGAGAAATGGTCCTCTTGTGACCCGCTTTCTCTTTCTTAGCGCCCGCGTACCCAACAAAGAGTTGATCATCCACCCGGAACTGGCGTGTGCGATCCAGATAGAACGAGAGTGCACGTTTTGGGTCCAGACGGTGGAGCCTCTCCTCCTCTCTCGAGGGGTGCGGAGGCGGAAAGAAGGTGGGCAATGGACTGCCCAATGTGGAAGGCCGTGACCACCTTAGGCTAGAAGGACGGCCTAGTCCTCAAAACAACCTTGTCCGGAAGGACTGAAAGGAAAGGAGGCTTACAAGAGAGTGCCTGGAGCTCACTCACTCTCCTGGCAGAGGTGATGGCTACCAGGAAGGCAGTTTTCAAAGAAAGAAGGCGAAGTGGACAGTTATGAAGTAGCTCAAAGGGAGCGCACATCAGAAATGTTAGAACCAGGTTCAAGTCCCACTGAGGCATCACGAAGGGAACAGGAGGAAAAGTATAAGTGATGCCCTTCAGGAATCGATTTACGATAGGGGACTTGAACAAAGAAGGTTGGTCAGGCAGCCTCAGAAAGGCTGAAAGAGCCAAAAGATAGCCCTTGATAGTGCCCAGAGCAGAGCCCTGCTGGGCAAGAGAAAGAAGGAAGAGAAGAACCTCAGAGAGAGAGGCATTGAGGGGATCCACAGCCTTTGCTGTGCACCATGCCACAAATCTGTTCTACCTGCAGGCGTATACCGTCTTCGTGGAGGGACGCCTGGCTGCCAGAATGATGTTGCAAACTTCAGGAGGCAAGTCAAATGGCCTCAACTGTCGCCACTCAATCTCCATGCATGGAGGTGGAGACTGGACAGGTTTGGGTGGAGGACCGTCCCCTGCTGCTGCGACAGAAGGTCCTCCTGAAGAGGCAGACAAACCGGGGGATCGACTGACATACTGAGTAGCTCGGGATACCAGTACCTTCGTGCCCAGTCCGGAGCCACAAGGATGACTTGGGCCCGGTCGCGCTTGATCTTCTTCAGCACTCTGGGCAGAAGAGGTATAGGCGGAAAGGCGTACAACAGACCGCAGCTCCACTCACAACGAAAAGCGTCTCAGAGCGAGTGCCGCCTTGGAAATTCCAACGCGCAGAACTGATGACATTGCGCGTTCTCTTCGGTGGCGAATAGATCTAACCAAGGCTCTCCCCATCACAGAAAGAGGCCTTGCGCCACGTCCGAGTTCAGACGCCATTCGTGATCCATCGAGCACCGACGGCTGAGTTCGTCCTCCCTGGCGTTCAGAGAACCTGCCAGGTGTTGAACCACCAGAGTCACTCCCTCATGTTCCAGCCATTGCCAGAGGCGCAGAGCCTCCTGGCATAGGGTCCACGACCCCACTCCGCTCTGTTTGTTGCAGTTCCACATGGCGGTGGTGTTGTCCGTGAACACCTGCACTGCACTCCCTCGGACAGACGGGAGGAATGCTTTCAGTGCCAGACGAATCGCCCGCAGCTCCAACAGATTGATATGGAGCCGGGACTCCGCGGGAGACCAGAGTCCTCTGATCTCCGCCTCTCCCAAGTGGCCTCCCCAGCCCTGGAGGGACGCGTCCGTCACAACTACGTGCTCCGGTTAGGGAAGGGAGAGGGATCTACCGTTGACCCAATCGCGGTCCGTGAGCCACCACTGCAGCTGTCTCGCAGTGCCCTCCGAAATCAGGACATGGTCGGACAGGTTGCCCCGGTGCTGGGCCCACTGAAACTTCAGGTCCCACTGCAGAGCCCGCATCCGCCACCATGCGTGATGCATCAGAAGGATGCAGGAGGCCATCAGCCCCAGAAGCCGCAGTGTCAACCTGACCGAAACCCGGGATAACGGCCCGAAGATCGGAATCAGGGCCTGTATATCCCGGACCCGCTGTTCGGGCGGGTAAACCCGAAACTGCGCCGAGTCGAGAACCGCTCCGATGAAAAGGAGATTCTGAGAGGGGCACAGGTGTGACTTCGGCACATTGATGGAAAATCCCAACCGGTGCAGGAGATCCGCCGTAGTCTGGAGGTGGTTGACGACTGCCTGGGGCGAGCCCGCCTTCAACAACCAGTCGTCTAGGTAGGGGAAGACTGAAACCCCTAACCTGCGCAGGTGAGCTGCGACCACCGCCATCACCTTCGTGAACACCGTGGGGCGCTGGTAAGGCCGAAGGGGAGCACGGTAAACTGAAAGTGCTCGAGGCCTACCGTGAACCGCAGGTAACGCCGGTGGGCCGGCAGGACGGGGATGTGGAAATACACATCCTGCAAGTCCAACGCTACCATCCAGTCTCCTGGGTCTAGGGCAGCCAAGACCTGAACCAGTGTCAGCATTTTTAACTTCTCCTTCCGGAGGAAGC
Source organism: Lissotriton vulgaris (assembly GCF_964263255.1). Taxonomy (NCBI): domain Eukaryota; kingdom Metazoa; phylum Chordata; class Amphibia; order Caudata; family Salamandridae; genus Lissotriton; species Lissotriton vulgaris. The sequence goes on along the minus strand of NC_141695.1, from coordinate 813,185,744 downwards.
CGTTGACGTTCCTCAGATCCAAGATAGGGCGTAGGCCCCCTTTGCCCTTCTTGGGTACCAGGAAGTTGTGGGAGTAGCAACCACGTCCTACTTCTGGCCCAGGAATGCGCTCGATGGCCTCCTTGGCCAAGAGGGCCGAAACTTCCTCCTGCAGGAGCCGCAAGTGATCCCCCGATACGCGGTGGTGTTGCGGTGGCATGGCTTGAGGGGTCGTCTCGAAGGGGAGGGAGTAGCCCCTTCGGACGATCTGCAGCACCCACCTGTCCGAAGTGACTGTGCGCCAGTGAGAGTGGTGATGGCGAACCCTGCCTCCCACTGGCGTCACATGGGCCGAAAAGCATGGACTAGGAGGGTTTGGAGGCGGATGCTGCGGGGGCAGGTGTGGACTGGCTCCGCCTGTTTCCCCGACCACCTCCACGGCGGTTTCCACGGCCGCCGCCGCGCTGGACGACAGTTTGCGGCGATTGGCTGGCGGCACGTGTTGGGGCGCCCCTTCCTTGGCCACGAAAGGGGCGAAAGGCACTCATTTGCTGGCGCGGGGCCGAGAGGCCCAATGACTTGGCCGTAGCCCTGGAGTCCTTAAAGCGCTCAAGCGCGTGATCTGCCTTGTCGCCAAAGAGGCGACGGCCATCGAACGGCATGTCCATGAGTGTATTTTGGACGTCTGCCGAGAAGTTGGCGGATCTCAGCCAGGCGTGGCGTCGTATCGCCACCGTCGTAGCCATCACTCTGCCCAGCGAGTCAGTAGTATCCAGTCCGCACCTGATTGAATACTTTGCTGCGTCCCGGCCCTCCACTAGGGCTTGGCCGAGTTTGGCCCGTACCTCCAACGGACACTCTGGCAGCACTTCCGCCACCGTTTCCCACAGAGAGTGGGTGTAACGGCCCAAGAGGCATGCGGTGTTGGAAGACTGCAGTCCCAAGCTAAGGGACGAGAAGATCTTCTTGCCATAGTTCTCGTACCTCTTGGACTCCCTGTCCGGCGGGGCCGTCGGGAAGGCGGTCTGGGAGTTAGAGGCCTGGATAACCAGACTCTCGGGGGTGGGGTGGGTGGACAGGAAACACGGGTCGCCCGGGGCTGGGCGGTGGCGTCTGGCCACGTTCCTATCTACAGGCGAACCTGTAGTGGGCCTGGACCAACTGCCCAAAAGAACGTCCGTCAAGGCCTCATTAACTGGCAGCAGAGGCTCCATGGAGCATGACTGCGGCTTAAGGACCTTCAGTGAGGAGGTTAGTCCTCACGGCCGCGACGGGGAGCTCAAGGCCCCAGGCCTTAGCAGCCCTCATCAACACCACACTATATGTAGCGCCCTCCTCCGAAGCCACGGTCGGAGGAGAGACGAATCCAGTGTCTGGAGAGGTGTCCAGGCCACTGGCCTCCCCAAGGTCTCCTGTCCAGTCCATGTTAGACTGACATTCCCTTGTCAGAGGGTCCTCAGACCCCTCCCAATTCTCCTCATCCCCCATCTCCTGAGATTCAGGGTCATAAGTGAATGGGGTAGGTTCATAGAATTGAAATTCTCCGAACGGCGTCGAGAGCGGCGCCGACAGGCGCCGTTCCGACGTCGGAACCCAGTGAGAGGAGGCATCGGGGACGGCGCCGCCCGAGGACGACGCCGGAGGGGACAACACACGGACCGACGCCGGGGGGGTCGTAAGGTCCACCGGTGACGAACCAGCGCCCGACGAGGGCCTAGCCGCGCCCTGCGGCACACGGGCCCGAAGGCACCAACGACGCCGGGGCCGCTGAGCCCTGCGGCGCCGAGCCCGAGGGCACTGGCGGCGTCGGGATCGTGGAGCCCTGCGGCGCCGGTCCCGAAGGCGCCGGCGGCGTCGAGGCCGGAGCACCCGACGGCGTCGGGGTCGTAGCCCCCAACCCACTAGGGCCCCCAGACGGGTTCACTGGGCCCGAAGGCGCCGCGGAACCCGTCGGAGAAGAAAGGGACCTCATGGCCATGAGGAAGCGCTCGATCTCCTCCGGCGTCGCGTTCAGCCCAGGGACCGGGGGGTATGGGGCCGAACGCGGCACCCGCGACTCACGAGGAGCCGCGTGGGCGGTGTCACCCGAACCCCCGGCCGCGTCGCGTGAGCGTCGGGGGGAGTCAGAAGAGCGATGATGTCTCTTCGACTTCTTATGCTTCTTACCTGACAAGTTGGACCCAGAGGAGTGGCGCCGACTCCCGGAGCTGTGACGGCTCCGTCCCCGCGACCTGTCCCTCGACCTCCCGTGGGACCGGGACCGGGACCTCACACGGCGCGGGCCGACTGGCGGATCTCGAGTCGCCTGCGGGACCGCTCCCGCCTGGCCTTCCTGGAGAGGGCACGACAGTCGGAGCAGGCCTCGTCGTCATGGTCGACGCCCAAACACATCAGGCACAAGCAGTGGGGATCCGTAACCGACATGGTACGGTCGCACTCGTCACAATGCTTGAAGCCGGGCATCCCTAACGGCACCGCGGAGGCGGCGTCTAAGTACTCCGACGACATCATCACGGCGCCCACGACGCCGACGACGGACGCGGAGCCGCAGACGACGCCTACCGACGCGCAAGGGTACTGCTACGCAAAACTTTCCGGATCCAGTCTGACGCCTGGGGATATTCTAAGGTAAGGAATCTATCACTAACGTGTCTCTTTCAGATCTCTAGAACGTTCTGCCAACCAGCTTGAGAATGGAGGATAATTCCTTGAGTTTTAGAAATAAGTTTTAAATGTTTCTATTCCAGTAACCACCTGTAATCCCTGACCCAGACTAGATTGTCAGCACTGGTAATCTCTTCATCGGGTAGCCATGCACTTTATAAAACCTATGAATAGAAATAGAATAGAATAGAAAGGCATTCAGTGCTACTATTGGGCGGAACTCACAGAGTTGCACGCCACAGAATTCCGTGGAGTGACCTGAAAACTCCGGGAGATTCCGTGGAGTTCCTCATATCCCGACATGCCCCTGATTCCAAGGCAATCACACCAAACTCCTGCAGCTGTATGCAGGCCTTTATTACACCACTTGTTGACTTGTAAAATTTCATGGTGTGAACGAAAAAAAGTACATATCCAGTGCACTAATAAAACTAAGCCGTACATGGTTTGCAATATGTAGTGCATGGCTGTCTCTAAGGCAGCACCAAGTTGCACGCAAAGCTAGCATGTGGAATGCCACCATCACTTTAGGGTAGTAGCACTGCATTGACGCTGGCTTAGTTACCAATAGAACCTAGGTGATTGGCAAATTATGCACCAATGTATTTTAAAGCTGGGCCTCATTTTAAGGCTAATTTAAACTGCGTGTAGCTAAAACCAAAAAGTGGTAGCCTGGCACTTACCCGCTCTCCCGCATGACGTTGCTATCCCTGCAGTCACGGACGCCTCCCATATGGCTTCGGAACATTTTAAAGTTGTGGCTGGCCCGGCATGCTCACTCTGGTGAAAGCACTCCATGCACAGGGAGAGATTCTGCATGTCCGGCATTGCAACACCACAAAGTTGGTGGTCCTGATTTACAAACTGTTTATCGAAAAATGTATCCAGTTTACTTTTGCCTGAGCATAGGTGCTCACGTGAACGTTATGAAAATTATTTTTCAACGGAGGGAAGTGAGTCCTCATGGCAATGAGGAAATCACAAATCTCCTCCGGCGTCGCTCACAGGCCAGGGACCGGAAGGTAAGGGCCTGGAGGCGGCGCCTGCGGTTCCGTCAGAGCCGCGTGGGTGGTGTCACCCGAACCCTCAACCACGTCATGCGAGCGGCGAGGGGAGTCTGAAGAGCTATGCCGCATCTTCGACTTCTTCTTTGAGTACCTCGTCTTATCGGAGGACTTGGAGCCCGACGAGTGCTGGCGATGACTCTACGAGCAACGACTGCAGCTCCGCAACCAATCCCTCGACCTCCTCCTCCACTGGGACCTCGAGCGGCGCCGAGCTGACTGCCGGATCAGGGCACGACTTGTCATCGTGGTCGGCCCTGATTCAGTATAGACACCGATAGTGGGGGTCGGTCACCGACATCAGGCGGTGACGGCTTCAAGCCAAGCATCCCTACGGCACCAAGAGCCGAAGTTTACTGCTCTTCCTGGATCTGCGCTAGCTTGCGCGGAAAAAAGAAGAACTGACATCAGCGCGTGAGGGCGGCGTCTAAGTACTCCGACAACGTCATCCCGGCGATCATGATGCCGACGACGGACGCAAGGCCACAGATGACGCCTACCGACGCGCAAGGGTATTGCTGATGAAAACTCTCCGGATCCAGCCTGACGCCTGGGGATATTCTAAGGTAAGGAATCTAACACTAACCTGTTTCTTTCAGATTCGGTGCTCAGGAGGATAAGCCTGAAATTGCACTGTGTCCAGAACAGCTCCACCATCCTTTCATGAACATCCGAGGGGCACTGGTAAGGCCGAAGGGGCTTACGGTGAACTAAAACTGCTTGTGGCCTACCATGAACCGTAGGTAGCGTCTGTGGTATGGCAAGACGGGGATGCGAAAGTAGGCGTCCTGCAAGTCAAACACCACCATCCAGTTTTAAGGGTTGAGGGCAGATCGGACCTGGGAGAAGGTTAGCATTTGGAACTTCTCCTTCCAGTGGAAGCAGTTGAGGGCCCTGTGGTCTAGAATAGGACGCAGTCCCTTGTCCTTCTTGGGCACCAGAAAGTAGCGGAAATAGCATACACAACCTACTTTTGGCATAGGGACCCTTTCAATAGCTCCCTTTGCCCAAGAGAGCTGAAACTTCCTGGTGGAGAAGTGCCAAATAATCCTCCGACATGCGATCGAAAGACGATGGCGTGGAGTGAGGGGTAGTTTTGAAGGAGAGGGAGTAGCTCCTTCGGACTATCTGCAAAACCCACCTGTCTGACATGATGGATTGGCAATAGGGGAGGTGATGGTGACTCCTGCCACCCATTAGCCGCTGATGGGCCTGAAAGGTCAAACTAGTCTGGTTTAAAGGCTGCTGCAGGGAGGGAAAGGGTGGACTGGCCCACCCGCTGGTTTCCAGACCTGCATAGCTGGGTTCCACGCCCGCAGCCACACAAAGGCTGGGAAGCTCGCATGGGCTGGTGGCTGGACTGGGTTGGACGTGGTGGGGTGCCCCTTCCCTAGCCATAAAAGAGGCAAAAAGAAGACTGTAAAGTATAGCTGGAAGCAGCAAGGCCTAAGAATCTGGCCGTAGCCCGAGAATCCTTGAAGCGCTCCAGCGCCGAGTCTGCCTTGTCACCAAAAAGGTGACGATCATCGAAAGGTATGTCATTCAGTGTTGACTGAACTTCCCCCGAAAAAACAGACATTCTCCACCAGGCGTAGTGCCAAAGGGCCACCAACGTGGCAATCGGTCTGCCTTGTGAGTCGGTGGTATCCAGTCCACAGCGAATTGTGAAGTTTGCTGCGTCTCTCCCATCTGCCACTGCTTGGGAGAGGACGTCCCAGCCTCCTCAGGACACTGAGGCAGCACCTGTGCAACGGTATCCCAGATTGTATGGGAGTATCGCCCAAGAGTCACATGGTATTCATGGACCACAGTGCCAAACTGGAGGAAGAGAACATGCGCTTCGCAAGATGATCAAGCTTCTTGGATTCCCTGTTCGGAGGTGCGTAAGGGAAAGCCCCTTGGATGAAAAGACTTAGACTATCAAGCTCTTGAGGGAAGGGTGTTGGGTGAGGAAAATGGGATCGCCTGGACCTGGGCAGTGGCAGCAGGCAATTGTCCATTCCACAGGAGCCCATGCTTGGACCAAGTGCACCACAAGAAAGTCCGTGAGGGCTTCATTGAAGGGCAAGAGGGGGCCTTCCCGGGCCCCTGCTGCCAGCATCGAAGGCCCAGGGCCCCCAACTGGCTCAGTGGGGCCTGACAGCGCGCCTGCGGAGTCGGGCTGCCCAAATACACAGTAGAGGGCTTCGAGAACGTACAAAAGTGGGCAAGGGACGCCTCGGTTCCCGGAAACGGGGCAGGTGCGGAGTCGTCCATTAGTCAGGCGCCAGAGAAAGAGCCTTAGAGCGATGACACTCCTGATCCCGTGTCGGGTCAGTCGACCGACAGGGAGAAGGTGAAGAGTGATGGTGCTTCTTTGCCTTCTTTTTTGTGCTTCAACTTACCTGAGGAGTGCGAAGACTTGGAGGAGGTGTGGTGGCTCTGCGTCCGGTCTCGAGACCTTCCCCTCGAGTGAGACCGGGAGCAACACGGAGCCAACTGACAGGCCTCCAAAAGATTTCAGATTCATGGCCTGAGGGTCTGAGCACTACTTCCGGTCGTGGTCATGCTCCAGGCACCAGAGGCACACAAGGTGGGGGTCCGTCACAGACATCAGCTTGTGACTGTATTCGCAAGGCTTGAAGCCAGTCCGATGATGGGACATCCTTTGTGTACCAGGAGTCGGAGACTTGAAAAAAATGTCAACAAAAGACAAAAAAAAGTTTTGGCAAAAAGTGACTAAGGGGTAAGCCCTCTCCAGATCTGCACTAGACTGGGGAAAAAAAACTGACGTCAGCGCGCAGGGGTGGCGTCTAAGTAGGCCCCGCATAACCAAACCAGCGACCCGGACGCAGAGTCGACCCACGCCACCTACCGATGCGTAGGAGTACTGCTGAGGAAAAAATTCTGCAGATCCAGTCTGAGGCCTAGGGGTAAGTCTAAGGTAAGGAATCTATAAATAATAGTCTCTTTCAGATAGATGATTATATTTCATAGGGCCAACAGAACTCTTAGGTCAAACAATCTGGAGCTTCTCGTTGTACCAAGAATCAAGAGAGCTAGAAGTGGAGGTCACTTATTTACATTCCTTGTACCTAAACTCTAGAACTCTCTGCCAACCAGCTTGAGAATGGAGGATAATTCCTTGAGTTTTAGAAATAAATTTCAAATGTTTCTATTCCAGTAACCACCTGTAATCCCTGACCCAGACTAGATTGTCAGCACTGGTAAGCTCTTCATCGGGTAGCCATGTACTTTATAAAACCTATAAATAGAAATAGAATAGAATAGAAAGGCATTCAGTGCTACTATTGGGCGGAACTCACAGAGTTGCACGCCACAGAATTCCGTGGAGTGACCTGAAAACTCCGGGAGATTCCGTGGAGTTCCTCATATCCCGACATGCCCCTGATTCCAAGGCAAGCACACCAAACTCCTGCAGCTGTATGCCAGCCTTTATTACACCACTTGTTGACTTGTAAAATTTCATGGTGTGAACGAAAAAAAGTACATATCCAGTGCACTAATAAAACTAAGCCGTACATGGTTTGCAATATGTAGTGCATGGCTGTCTCTAAGGCAGCATCAAGTTGCACGCAAAGCCAGCATGTGGAATGCCACCCTCACTTTAGGGTAGTAGCACTGCATTGACGCTGGCTTAGTTACCAATAGAACCTAGGTGATTGGCAAATTATGCACCAATGTATTTTAAAGCTGGGCCTCATTTTAAGGCTCATTTAAACTGCGTGTAGCTAAAACCAAAAAGTGTTAGCCTGGCACTTACCCGCTCTCCTGCATGACGTTGCTATCCCTGCAGTCACGGACGCCTCCCATATGGCTTCGGAACATTTTAAAGTTGTGGCTGGCCCGGCATGCTCACTCTGGTGAAAGCACTCCATGCACAGGGATATGTAGGGAGAGATTCTGCATGTCCGGCATTGCAACACCACAAAGTTGGTGGTCCTGATTTACAAACTGTTTATCGAAAAATGTATCCAGTTTACTTTTGCCTGAGCATAGGTGCTCACGTGAACGTTATGAAAATTATTTTCCATCTTCCTCTAGCAGATGCATTGGATGGCGTTTACCAGCCTATTTGAGGTCACGGAGCACCGCACTGTCTCAGGCTTCAGCAGCACCACGCCAACACCTCTACCTGTCCTGCAGCTGCCGGCCACCCTGCACCCAGCAGTAAGTTCTGCAGTGCCTGAAATTGCACCACAGCAGGTCCTGATTCGCCCGTGTGATCTATCCTTTGAGCTGAGCGGTCATGGCCCTCTTATCCATTGGCAGCAGAACCGCCATGGCAACTGCAACTCTGGGGGCTTGCTTCAACTTCAAACTGCCTCTCGCGTCATGTCTTCTCATGATACAGGCACCTGTCACTCACTGGCTGAGGAGGCGGTGTTCTAGGAGGCTGGACAAATGTCTGCATGATAGCTATGTTAGGATCAGGCAAAACACTATTTCTGGGCCATAAACTCAGCCACTTGGCGGTTGCTGAATTTTTTGCCAAACTCGGCCAAATCTGCTGGCGGAGAGGAGTTTACCGCTCACACCTATTCAATGCCAGTCGGTTCGCTTGGACCTCTAACAGGTTGATGTGTAGCCCTGATTCAACCAGAGTCCTCTGATCACCATCTCTCCCAGATGGCCACCCCAGCTCAGGAGTGATGCATCTGTCCCTACTGTGAAATCTGGTTGGGGAAGGGAAAGGGACCTGTCTCTGACCCAATAGCTGTTCATTAGCTACCACTGTAAATCCTTTGCAGTCCCCTTTGAGATCTGGACCAAGTAGGATAGATTTCCCTGATACTGCACCCACTGGAAATTCAGATCACACTACAAAGTCTGCATGTGCAATCTGGCATGTACGACCAACAGGATGCAGGAGGCTATGAGGCCCAGCAGCCTCAGAGTTAGACTCACCAAAACCCAGGATAGAGGCAAAACATTGGTATGATATCCTGATTATCCTGGACTCCTGCTTCGGAGGATGAGCTCGAAACTGCACTGTGTCTAGAACAGCTTTGATGAAACAGAGCATCTGAGAGGGAGACAGGTGTGACTTCAGCACGTTGATAGTGAACCACAGTGAATGCAGGAGGTCTGCCATAGTCTGGAGGTGGGAGACGACAGCCTGGGGCGAGATAGGGGAAGACTGGAACCCCTGATCTGCGTAGATGAGCTACAACCACTGCCATCACCTTGGTGAACACCTGAGAGGAGCTGGTAAGACTAAAAGTGAGCAGGATGAACTGAAAATGCTAGTGTCCTACTGTAAACAGCAGCTCGTGTAAGTCCAACGCTACCATTCAGTCTCCTCGGTCCAGGGCAGACAAGGCCTGAGCCAATATTAGCATTTGGAACTTCTCCTATTTGAGGAAATAGTTAAGGGGGCAAAAAAAGCGCCCATGGAGACTCCCTTCATTAACTGGCTCAACAACTCTCAACAACATCTCATATTTACATGGAAAGAAAAAACCACGGACACTCAAACCATTACTGCGGCATGGGGGCTCCCGCCAGTATTTGGACACTACAAGTGCCAGGATTGTTCTGTCTGTGACCTTACCTCCAACACTAAAGACTTATGTTACCACAATAAAACGTACAAACTAAGACACTTCACAAACTGTAGATCACAAAATGTCATCTATGGGATCACATGACCTTGCAACCTGATGTATGTGGGTTAAACCACCCAACTGGTCAAAAACAGAATAATCCAACACAAGAGCAGAATCAACTGCAAGAACATTACTGCCCCACTGGTGTCACATTTCCTAGAGAAAAAACATCTGGACATCGACATCCACTGGCAAGTGATTGAACAAGTGACCCTTCCATCTAGAGGTGGTAACATCTAACATCTGCTCAACAGATGCAAATACAAATGGATGACCTACTGTAACTCCGTCAACTGTGGTCTGAATACCATTGACGAGTTGAATAGCACAGTAGCTATCTATTTCCATCTCTTTCAGTGACATTTCACCCCCTCTTTCCGTCAATATGTCATCCCTGTGTCGTTTTTCTATGTGTAAATAGTTTATCTATGCGACAATTCCTATATCGTTGATTTTCTTTCTTCTCCATAATGTAACCATGTAACACCAATTACAGTTTTCTCCTGCCTGCAAAATGTAATTTATGTAATCATTACGTTGTCTACATGATGGTCACAATTCATTAGCCTTGGGGATCCCATTGCTCTTGGATTCCCTACATGGCTCATGCTTACATGTACCACTCGGACTCGCTGTCACTTCTCATACAGTCCCTGCCAGATTCTCATGTTGAGACTAGTCACGCCCCCGTGCCTGCCCCTCCAACGCCTGTCACGACCCAGCTGACCTGACCATGCCCCCTGCTCCACACTAGTTAGTTCCGGCATTCGTGGCGTTTCCCTGACTACGCCCGACCTGCCCGGATTCTTTGGTGCAGCTGCCTAGACGTAGGAGGTACGTTCTGTGCGGCCGATCGCTCTCCGCGATCCTCTGTACTTTCTCCCCTCCCTTCAAGTGTCCTTGACAAGGGCCACTCTCCATCTCTCTTCCCCCAGATTCAATCCCAACGACCCTGATCACCTCCCAGAACTGGGCCACGTTACTCCAATTCAGCCCTGTTTCGCCACACTGTTCAGGTGAGTCTTCACTGTTCTGGACTACCCTAACCGCGCTTTGCCCTTGCCCTGTTCCTTACCCCGGACCTCCCTTGTTTTCCGTAGATTCCCTTGACGCATTGACGCGGGATCCATTACCCCGATAGTTCCATCTCTCCAGGTTGGTTCCCTAACGTGACATAACCACCCGCTCCACCTCCCCCTCCCCTTGCGACGTACCCTAACTTCAGACTTCTTCCAATTGGACTCACCCATGCCACAGAACTAGCGCTCTCCTAGGAAGATATTCACCGCCCTTCTAAGGTAATCAAGCTTACCGCGCTCCTACTTAGATTGCCCCCAGCCTCCGTTACCTCCCATGCGTTCCATCTGACCGTCGGCATCCCCACAAGACGCATGCTCCCTGCTCCACTGATTGCGATTCCCTTGTCCCTCTCTTGACCTATCCCTCCCTGACTTCGGGTCATCACCGCCCAAGGCCTCCACCCACCAGTGGACCTATTACCCAGTCTCAGCAGTTGGTCTTCCCTTACATCCACCTCCACCCAACTGCGTTCCTTTCCCCTCGTGCCCATCACCGCTTAAGGCCCCCACCCACCAGCGGACCTATTACTCAGTCCCAGCAGTTGGTCCTCCTGGCCAGAGAGTCCCCATGCTTGCGCGTCACTCGACGAGGCCCATTCCCGCCCGCGCTCTTTGCCTTCATCCCTTGTTCCCACACCCGCTTACCCCCTCCCTTTCCTTTCTTTGAACAGCACTGTTTCTTCACGCACAACCCTGTCCTGAAGATGATCCACATTTACATGGATTGAAATGCCGTTGACTATTCAGCCCATCTATAGGCGCTACACACAATATGGACTGAAGCTACTTGACGAACAGACTACTTAGAAATCATTTGTAGCCATATTGTCTTTGTTTTTAGGTTTCGCCTGTCGAAAGCTGCAAATGCAGCGTTTCACACAGGCAAAATCTTTTGTTTTGCAGTATGGATGTTTGTCCCGCCGCTGTTTCCCATTGGCTAGCTTCATAAATGGAGGCTAGCCATTGGAACACAGAGGCGTCCGTCATTCTGCGAGGCGACTCGTGGGCGTTTCTGAGAATTTTTCTCATCCGGCCCCTTTTGTCACGTCAGTGCGGCGGTGGGCGGTGTTTATTTTTTTTGTAGTCCATCTTTCGTTTGGTCATTCTGCGGCCGACCACCGCCGGAGGAAGTCCAGGTCCAGGTGAGTGCTTTGATCGTTCCCGCCCCCCCTCCCGCTGTCCTATCCGTGCCTTTCCCGCCCCCCTCCCACTGTCCGTTTGCGCGTTCCCGCCACCCCGCTGTCCGTTTGCCCGTTCCCGCCCCCCCTCCCGCTGTTCATGTGCCCGTGCTTAATGCTTGTTCTACGAATGACGAGGTTTTCTGGTTTCATGCGCCTCACGGAGGCCCTCTGGGCGCTAGAGCCAGGCTGGTCCACGGTGTCTGCTCTTGGGACACATGCCTGCACGGAGTCCCCGCTGCCGCCGGCATCGGGCGCAGCGCTGCCAGCCTCACTGCCCTTCCCGTGCTCTCCCTGCTTTAGTTTGATGGGTTAATCAGTCCGGTTTGTAATTAAAATGATATATGTTAATACAACCCGTTCTCTGCGCTTCCGGAGACCCGAAAGACGGTCACCTTGCAGTTCAAGCCTCGCCTAGCTTTGGGCCACAAATGGCTCTAATATAAACCCATTGAGAGCTGCAGGCGGGAACCCCCCCGAGCCTGACACGGCCCGGGGACTTCAGGAGCCATCTCTATCCGGGCGCCTCCTTCCACCGCCCGTGGGCGCAGTCTGGGGGATAGCGAAGGGGCGCCCACTCCGGCTCATCCTTTCAACCTCTCCGGTTCAACCTTTCACCCTCTCTGGCTCATCCTTTCACCCGCTCCGGCTCATCCTCCTCCCCCCCTTTCAGGCTCATCATTTCACCCTCTCCGGCTCATCCTTTCACCCTCTCCGACTCATCCTTTCACCCTCTCCCACTCATCCCTTCACCCTCTCCGGCTCAACCTTTCACCCTCTCCGTGTCCTGTACAGCTAGCGCCTCCAGCGTACCCTCTGCACAGCTAGCGCTTCCAGCTTCTCCTCGCAATCTCTTCAGCATAGGTAGTGCTAGCTTATCCTTACTCTTTCCCTCCAGCACAGCTGGTGCCTCTAGCTTAGCTAGCGCCAGTACTTCGGCTCATTTTCACACTCTCTCTCTAGCTCACACTTGCATTTCTTTCCCAGTTTCAAAAGTGCTTTCATCTCATCGTGGCACTCTGCAGCATAGCTAGCGCCTCCTGCTCACACTCACACACCATTTAGGAATGGGACTTTCCTATCCAACCAAACCTTCCTGAGATATTTTGAAGATAACCAGGGTTCTGGGAGGGAGCAATGCAGCATGTAGATGACCTCTATCATCCTTTGCCAGCCACATCTTACCTTCTAATGACAGCACAGAGCTCTTCCCTTCCAGGACTGCAGGGTTCAGGTGCGTTGTGACCCTGAGCACCGTCTTCGGAGTAGGGCTCCCCTTCATGCGCACGTGGCCGCTAGACCGCAATAGGTTTCCACGAGGATGGCCAATCTTGATAAAAGTTTGACTACAGACACCGTCCCCTGCCAGGATCCCTGCTACTAACTAGCAGGAACGCTGGTAACCAGATTTCAAGGTGAAAAACTGTAACAGGTTCACCCCCACTTGGATAGTACACCTTTGTGTGTACTAAAATTGCATGAGGTTTGTTGTCCTCAAACTCACTCTTGGTCCTGAAGAAAGCCTATACATTTATGGTACAAAGGCTGAAACATGTAGACCATCATCAGGATATTATAGACCAATTTAATCTTAAAGCTATCTGCCCTATATCTTTTTAACCTTGTCCTAGGACCTTAGCATTAAAATACTTCACATCCGGAGGAGGATCCTAGAGGCATTTTTAACCTGCACACTCGCTTCAAGTTTGTCAGTTCGCTGGGACCCTGAGCACATCTTCTTGGGGGGTGCTGCATGGCTCGAGGAGTCCAAAGGCTCATTACAGAGCTAGCCTCGCATAGACGCGCTGGCGATGGATGCCAGTATGATCCAGGGCACTCCCATATTTTATTCCGCTGGTTATTAATTGTATTTTACTCATCAATAAAAGGCGCAGAACTTAATTGCACGTGCATGGAGCTTCCTGTCCATGCTCAGTAAACCACAGCTCCAGAAATGTCTCCAACAATAACGGATCCACTCCGGAGAGATCAGAAGAAGGTCACGTTTAATTGATCTATAAATAGAGCCCTTTGCATTGGCAGATTGTTGGCCCCTCTTCATGCACACAGTGAACCTAGAACTGGCGCTTCAGAGCCCCCTGATTATTTTCATCTAATCTTACTGGTACTCAGGACATGAATATTGTGTAGTAACATAGGATTTCCTGCACGCAGTAGTTCCACATGACAGAAGAAATCTAGATCGTAGCAGAAAACTCCCTGAAAGCGCAATCAGAACGCCCCCCCCCCCCCCTCCTCGTGACCCGGGTCCTCCCAGCTCTGCCGCCTGATTCACTGCCCCTTGTCTGCAGTGTTCTGTAGTACAATTTGTGGGAGGCCTGCCTCTTGTGCTAATGCCACGCCAGGGGTGTAGTTTGTGTCCATGTCTCACCATCCCTCCTGCGTGGCCCGCTTCTTTCAGAGACCTACAGTGGTCTGTGAGCATCCTTCCTGTGTGCAGTGTGGCTGCAGTGTCCAGAAAGTACCATCCTCGCTGCGTGGGCTGCTTCTGTTTGAAGACCTGCAGTTCTATAAGCATCCTTCCAGTGTGAAGTGTGGCTGCAGTGTCCAGGAAGCACCCTCCTTCCAGCATGGCCCGCTTCTGTCAGAGACCTGCAGTGTTCTGTGAGCATCCTTCCGGTGTGCAGTGCGGCTGCAGTGTGGCTGCAGTGTCCAGAAAGCACCGATCCCGCAGCCTGGACGCTTCTGTCTGAGACCTGCAGTTCTATAAGCATCCTTCCTGTGTGCAGTGCGGCTGCAGTGTGGCTGCAGTGTCCAGAAAGTACCATCCTCGTGGCCTGGCCCGCTTCTGTCAGAGACCTGCAATGTTCTGTGAGCATCCTTCCTGTGTGCAGTGTGGCTGCAGTGTCCAGAAAGTACCATCCTCGCTGCGTGGGCTGCTTCTGTCTGAGACCTGCAGTTCTATAAGCATCCTTCCTGTGTGCAGTGCGGCTGCAGTGTGGCTGCAGTGTCCAGAAAGTACCATCCTCGTGGTCTGGCCCACTTCTGTCAGAGACCTGCAGTGTTCTGTGAGCATCCTTCCTGTGTGCAGTGTGGCTGCAGTGTCCAGAAAGTACCATCCCCACTTGTGCATTCTTCCACAAATGCGCACAGACACACACTTATACGAGTGCGCATGCACGAACACACACGTACATTTTGGTTTATGATTGCATAGATGAGCAGGAGAATGAGTTGCTGACATGTGTTGCATATTGACACCAGGGGTGAAAATTGCAAAAAACACAGTTGATGGACAGAATGTAGAACAATGTCATACATTCACCCCAGTACAAGGATCTGGGCCTAAATCCATCGTTTTTTTGCACTCCACACCACCCTGGGTTAGACACTGGCTATATGCAAATCAGCTCTGACCCTGTGCCCCATGGGAACAGTCCAGTCCGAACTACCAAGCCATGTCTTTCCCAGACCGGAATCAAGCATCCAAGGACCGGTTTCTGGCTATCAGCCTTCATTCGCCTGGATAGCTTGACTCCAGTGGTGTGGAGAGCCTGGGACTCACGTCTGAGTATACCCAGCACACTCGGGGTGAAAATTGCAAAAAACACAGTTGATGGACAGAATGTAGAACAATGTCATACATTCACCCCAGGTGGGAAAGACATGGCTTGGTAGTTCGGACTGGACTGTTCCCATGGGGCACAGGGTCAGAGCTGATTTGCATATAGCCAGTGTCTAACCCAGGGTGGTGTGGAGTGCAAAAAAACGATGGATTTAGGCCCAGATCCTTGTACTGGGGTGAATGTATGACATTGTTCTACATTCTGTCCATCAACTGTGTTTTTTTCATATTGACACCAGCCCTTCAAGGCCTTTTGCACACTATCTCTCTTTCACACACTTACCCTCACACATGCACGCACCACTTTCAACACATTACCACAGATACAAACATATGCATTCTGACATTCACTTGCTTTCACTCACACATGCAGTAAATATTGTTTCTGGTCCATGATTGCCTCAGAGGGCATGATGAAAAAATCCTTGCAGACCAACGAACTAGAGTGGCACATACATTTTCATGCCTTGTGGATCCATGCATATGCACACTCACTCACATGCGCACATTCTACACACTCGTGAACGTTCATTCACACAATGATCATGCGCACACACACACGTGCACATGTGCATACTCACGTGCACACGCGCACACACACCTACAAACACACACACCATCACTCAGGGAGCTCCTAATTGAATGTGAGCATTGCATGTCAGCAATACACACGTGCACAGACACACAAACACACACACACACCTACAAAAGACACACCATCACTCAGGGAGCTCCTAATTGTCAGCAAGCTCTTTAATAACTGCAACTTAAGGCAGGATTTTTTGTCCTTTGATAAGAAGGAGGCTAGTCATTATTAATCGCTTTTACTGTTTGCGAGAGATTAAGCTATTGGCATTGTAAATGGCAATGCCATGTATTTATCTGTTTTCAAAACCAACACATAAATAAAAAAATTGTCATTTACAATGCCAATAGCTCTAACTTTTACAAAGGCGAAACCGTTGCATTGTAAATGCTTGTTATAACACTGTAATGTATTGACACCATTTTTCACTGCGCCGTCCACGCTGATCCATTTGTCACTTGCGTCGCCACCTTGTTCACCTATTGCACTATTCACGCACCAGGTACAAATTTGGGTTGTTTTATTTGTTTGACTACAGTGCTGTCATAACTGTCACAACTGTACTAATTCCTGCTTTCATTTGACAAACATGATGCCCTTGGCACTTTATACGGATGTATTGAGTTTCCTTTCCTTCCCCTCCTGCGGATAATGTTTTTTTTACATATCTCTTGTAAAATTGTTCCTTTTACTCCTACCTGTTGGGATACCATGGGCCCGATGTAGGTAAATCTATATTTACCACTTCATAAACACCGAATCATACCGATTCGGTATTTATGAAGTGGTAAATTAGAGGGGGGGAGATGTAGGTATTTCAGATTCGGTAAATACCGAATCTGTAAGATTCGGTATTTACCGATTCTGTAAATACCGATTCGGTATCCCCCATTGATTCCTATGGGCCTTGAAGCCCATAGGAATCAATGGGCATTACCGATTCGGTATTTACCGAATCGGTAAATACGGATTCCAGCAAGGGTGCAGGGGGTGTCACTTTGACACCCTCTAGCACCCCCAATACTGGCTTGTGTGCCATGTGGCACACAGACATGCCCTAAGGGCATGTCTGTCTGTCACATGGCATAGGTGTGCATGCACACATGTGCATGCACACCTGGATTCGGTATTTTAACACCCAATTGTATTGGGTGTTAAAATACCGAATCTGAAAGGCCTGTGGGACTCAGAAGAGTCCCACCTACATCTGGAAGATACCGAATCGGTAAAAATACCGATTCGGTATTTTACAGATTCTGTAAATTTACCGATTCGGTAAATATACCGAATAGGTAAATACTGGCCCCCTACATCTCAAAGTGCCAAATACCGGTCGGAAACGGCCGATTTCGGCCGTTTCCGACCGGAATTTGCCACCTACATCGGGCCCCATATATTCTTTGCTGAATAATTCCCCGTCGACGGAGTGGGAGTCCCACGGTACATAAAAAAAGCAATAATTATGCACATAATAACCATAACATAGGTAACATAGAACCAGGAAGTAAAGTAGCAAGAAACTACAAGGAAAAGACTTCCACATTTATGACTTGTCCAAGTCATTACATACAGTCCAAACTGCAGCCAATCAGGTGACAGAACCCTCCAGAATGTTCTCCTCAGAGACTCAGGTTCTCAGATTTTCTAGCACAAGAGTGAACCAAAGTGAAAAGAGCATAAGCAAGCCTCTGAGGGGAGGTGGGTGGGTTGCAAGTGAATCTATGAAAGATACCAATCCTGGAGAACCACAGATTACAGGTAAGTAACTATTGTTCTTCTCCAGTATTGGGGTATCATTCATAGATTCACATGCCTGAATCTAAGTAGAAAGCAGTATGTCCAGAATGCCCGTAAAATTCTACTTGTAACATAATCACATGTACAAGAAGTTCCATAATATGCATGTATATATATATATATATATATATATATATATATATATATATATATATATATATATATATATATATATATATATATATATGTATGTCTATATATATATAAATATAGGGCAATGTTTATCTAAATAATAAGCATACCTGATATGTATCTGAGAAACAGTAAAGAGGAGGAGGGAGGAACAGAGGCTCACCTTATTTAAAAATATTACGGAGAACCGCTTGTCCCACAGACAAATCTGAATTACTGGCAGCTTTCAAACAGCAGTGATTGGAAAAAGTGTGCCTGCTGGACCATGTTTTGGCCCTGCAGATTTGATGAAAAGGCACACCAGCAAAAAGAGCAGTAGAGAGTGAGGCACTGGTGCAATGCAATGAAGAGCACAAGGAAGTGACGCTGGTCAGAGCCCCATATCGGGGAGAGTTTGATGGAGGCCCTGAACATAGTAATGATGTTGTCTTGACACCTTCGCCAGCCGGACCCACCTCATTAACAGTTGAATATGGCGGACGTCTTGAATATGATCCGCTAGCACATGACTTCCGGTGTCTGCCTACAATCTGACCAACCTCCGAGATTGCTGCGGTCTTCAAACAGAGGCCAGCCACATCCTGTTGCAGACCTTGGTTATCGATGACTCTGAGCCCCTGACTTATCTGACTCTCGGCAACGTATACATCGCCTGCACAGTGCACGAACAGCGCCGGCCGCAGTCGCCTGGGGTGTGCGCCCCTTCGGGCCTGGCCCCCGCTCCCTACCCTCCCCCCGCCGGACGGGGGTGAAGTCGGAACCGAGAGAAGCACACTATCTCCGGAAGCGGCTCTGAATTATGCGACGAGTTGCTTGCACCACGACCGCCTGCGCCGCCAGCCTCCTCCCTTCTTGCTTAGAAACATCAGCCGCTGCCAGGTTATCATATCCCCCCCCTTCGTTGAGGCTTGCACTGTGGAGCCCCGGAGGGGAGAAGTCTCATCAAGAAGGGGTGCACCAACAAGAAAATAGACTCTAGCCTAGCGAAACGTCGCAGCCCACGGGGGCTCCCGTGGCCGACTCTGAACCACCATCATGTTGGGCAGAGGCCCAAGGAACCAAAATGCTCAGGCGAGATAGGACAAATACGCCTATGCAAAAGACTTCCCCCCGCTGCCGGTGGGACAGGGAGCATAGGGCGGCGCCGCGAAAACGGACAATCCCGCAAAGGTGACCCTAGAAGACATCATGGCGGCACTTAATAAGGTCCAAACTACGGTGGGTTCTATTTCCACTGATGTGTCGTTGCTTAGGGCGGACTTTCATAAAATCACCACCAGGGTCACGGAAGTGGAAAAGGCAACAAAGACCTTGACCACGGACACAGTAGCCCTAAAAAAAACTGTGTCCCGCCTTGAGGCAGAGAATAAAGTATTGCTCGACAGGCTGGGTGATCAGGTAGGGCGCTCGCGCCGCAATAATGTGCGTATCCTGGGCATTGCGGAGAGCGAGGGCATGCAGGCGATGGACTTGTACATGGAAGACCTGTTAAAAATGAGGCTGCAACCAAAGGGACTTTCCACTTTCTTTTCGGTGGAGCGGACGCATAGAGTGCCGGGCGGTAGAGCTTAGCCGGGTGCACCCCCCAGACCAGTACTTGCGCACCTGTTCAATTTTTGTGAAAGAGATGTGATCCTCCAAACAGCGCGCATTTCCCCGCAAATCTGTGTACTCAACTCCACAATCTCCTTCTTTCCAGACTACACGGCAGCGGTTGCAAAACGCTGCCGCAGTTTCATAGAGGTGAAGAAGGTGTTGAGAGCCCGGGAGCTGCCCTATTCGATGGTATTTCCGGCAAAACTAAGAGTGGTGGCTGAGGGCAAAACATGGTTTTTTGAGACTCCAGAAGAAACATATGACTGGCTTGAGGGTTGGCGGAAGGCGAGCGGGACCCATCGCGGAAACAAGGAACAAAACCGGCGGACTGGTGACGATGAAACATGCAGTCAAGAATTCGTTCAACATGAAGAAGGCCTCTCACAAAGAGTGGATGCGGATGACCTCGGCAACGGATGAACCGGACCAGTGGACACAGCCCTGTAACAAAGATTTCAAGTTGTTTCTGAACCTCTGTCAACGCTGTATCTGGACGCTGAGCAGAGGCGGGCCCTACCGGAATGGGGAGGGTTCCCTTCACCAGGACTTCTTACCCCTTACACGCAAGTACACTGTTCTGGGTTGGGATGGAGCACTCTGCTGAGTTGGGGTGGCGGGCAGTTGGAAGTCCGTTAGGCAGGGAGGTAGGGAGGTGGGTGGGATCCAGGGTATGGGAAGTTCTTGTTTTTTGTTTTATTGTTTTGATTGTGTTTGGAAATGACACGGCAGCATGGTATCTGCACCACGACTGGTCCCCACCTGACATGGCGACCTCACTGTCCCTCAACGCATTTTATAGTCCCGATGGCGACAGACACACCTAATATTAGTACCGGTGGAGAGACCCCGAGGGTACCAGTGGCTCCGCTTACATTGTTGACATGGAACGTACATGGATTAGATGATAAAATTAAGCAGGGATTAGTTTTGCAATCTTTGAAACGTCAGGCTCCCACTTTAGCACTTTTGCAAGAGACTCACCTCACTGGTTTAGCATGCAGGGCGATGGATCGATGGGGGTTCAAAATGGTGGTGCACTCCGAGTTCTAAACCGGGTCAAGGGGCACGGGTATCCTATTGCGAAAAAACTCCCCGTTTTTGGTATTACACACAAAGCATGATGATCAAGGGAGGTTTGCTGCACTACACGGACAGTGGGAGGACAGATTCATAAATGTGGTGTCGGTCTATATTCCTCCTGCGCTCCACACTGTGGCGTTACCTACCCTCAAGGAGTTTCTACTATCTCTCCCGGAGGGAGACCTCCTTATTGAGGGTGACTTTAACGCAGCGATGGATGCCAGTGTAGACCGACACCCAGGGGGGTTGTTGACATCAGGAGTTTCCCGACTCCAGAGCTTTACAGAAGCGTTGGGCCTGATGGATGCATGGAGATGTAAACACCCAGTACAAGACAATACACTTTCCATTCTACGGCACACAACAGTTTATCAAGGATAGATTATTTTTTTACCTCGGAATCCAGCCGGCCACACATACAGGATATCACCATTGGACCTAGAGGTGTGTCAGATCATTCACCAGTGATATTAGTTTACACTTCGCACCACTCTTCCCGCAAATGCTTATTTCAAATTAATCCAGGAAATTTACGAATCCCTCAGGTGCGGCGAGACCTTCGTAAGACTACGAAATATTTCTTTGCTGAGAATGTAGCCTCAGTTCGCTCCCCGACCACCCTATGGGAGGCCTACAAGACAGTGCTCAGGGGTCAGGCCATAGCCTCTATCACAGGTTACAAATGCTCTAAGCACCAGGATCTAGCAACTTTAGAACAAGAACTACAAGCAGCGGATATCGCACATTCGGATGACCCCACGCCCGACTCCGCGCGTACCCTAGACCTAAAGCAGCAGCAACATAGGGAGTATCTTAGACAAGAGACGAAGCCGGCTATGGAGGCAACTAGACACAGAATATATGAGGTGGGCGATAAAGCCGGGAAATTGCTGGCCTGGCTGGACAGGAGGGAGGGAGGTAGTAGAACGATAGCACACCTAACAACGACGGAAGGCCAAGTCATAACGGACCCTGGGGCCATAGCGCCCACACTTGCGGAACATTTTCGGGCATTGTACACTTCCTCCTCGACAGCTTCAGAAACTGAAGCGGCCTGCTTCCTGCGATCCATAGAGATGCCGGGCCTCGGGCCAGAAGCTGCATTAGAACTGGAGGCCGACTTGACCGTAGACGAAATAAGCACAGCTATTAAGTCATTGCAGTCCGGTAAGGCACTGGGACCCAATGGGATCCCATTGGAACTCTACAACATCTGACAGAAACTCTAGGACCACATTTGCTCGCAATGTATAATGATAGTCAGGAACAGGCCATACTACCTGAGGACCTGAGGACAGCCACAATAGTGACGATTCTGAAACCCGGGAAGGACCCATCGGACTGTCTCTCTTATCGTCCAATATCACTGCTTAACGTAGAGGCAAAAATCTTGGCTAAATTGCTCGCAAACAGATTACACGCACACCTACCGGACTTAATTCATCCGGATCAGTCCGGCTTCATGCCAAATAGGAATACGGCCCTTATTCCTAGGCGCCTGCAGAACGTATTAGCTCTGGAACACCTACTGATGGAGCCATCTGCGGTCCTGTCACTAGACGCATGGATGGCTTTTGATATGGTGGAATGGGTCCATCTTTTTGCAGCACTCCCACACTTAGGCTTCGGCCCAAAGTTTTGCGCATGGATCTGGCTCCTTTATACGGAACCGGTGGCACGGGTGGCGGTCAATGGGCATTTGTCAGGAACTATACCATTGACAAGAGGGACCAAGCAGGGTTGCCCCTTGTCTCCACTCCTGTTTGCGTTAATGTTGGAGCCCTTAGCAGCGAAAATTAGACGGACCACTCTTCTGCGGGGCATTCAATGGACAGGAGACTGGGAGGACCGCATCTCCCTCTATGCAGACGATATCCTGCTGTATCTCATGGACCCGGAAAACTCACTACTGGAGTTGTTCAGGATTTGTCACACTTTCAGGTCCATTTCCGGTTACACCATAAACTGGGCCAAGTCATTTCTCTACCTTCTTCGGGGTCCTGAACCTACACTTCCCACGGACTGTCCGCTGGTGTTGTCCCACGACTCGTTTAAATACCTGGGCATACATATCACCAAAAGCCCACCTGCTTTCTTTATCAAAAATTTGACCCCCCCTCTAGAGCGCTTGCGTAGAGACGTGACCCATTGGGCAGCCTTACCCCTGACATTATTAGGAAAGGCTGCTTTATTCAAAATGATGGCCCTGCCCCGTTTTTTATATGGGCTGGAGAATGCTCCCTTTCCTGTGCCTCTGAAATACTTTAAACAAATAGCGGCGCTGGTGTCCACACTCCTGTGGGGTAATAGACCAGCGCGAATAGCGCAGGCAAAATTGCATCGCAGCTGGTACGACGGCTGCATAGCACTCCCCAATGTCCAATTTTATTACTGGGCAGCTCATCTTAAAATTATCAACCAGTGGCTTCACGCCTCATACGCGGATCCTGCATTTATGGCGGATAGGACACAATTTGGAACAGACAATATGCTAGCGGCCCTGTACAATAGGGGCCGGGCACAGACATTAGAGGGTCCAATGCGGCATACAGTTATTATATGGTACACAGCACAGACCCACTTGGGTTGGAGGGGAACCATCACCAAACTCACCCCGCTCTGGGACTCAAAGCAATTCGGCACACTCAGAAATAGCAAGGGCTTTAGACACTGGGACAACATTGGTATCTCCACAGTGGGCGACCTCTGGGACAAAGGAACGGTCATTCCCTTTGATCGACTTCAACAACAATATGAACTCGCACCAACAGAAACATTTCGCTATTTACAAATTCGTATGCTCTCCTTACAATACTTCCAAAGGACGTAGACATACCCGAGGCCTCCCCCCTAGAGGACAGACTGCTCACAGATTTTATGCACAAACGCGCCACATCCCTCACATATCTTAAGTTGCTCAACAATATTCCAGATCCCACGATATCTTTGAAGGGGAAGTGGACCATGGACATTGATGACATGGATGAAACCGAATGGCAGGAGGCCCTCGCCTCGCCCCGAGAGGTGGGGATACCGGCTAGGCTCAGGCTAGTGCAACTGAAAATTCTGCACCGCTCTTACCTCACCAGGCCTACACTCCACAAAATAGGCAGAGCGCAACACCCATATTGTCTCAGGGGGTGCGGGGAGGAGGGCACCTTTTTCCACACTTTTTGGGACTGTCCCCTCATCCTTGATTATTGGCGCAAAATCCTCCGAACGATATTCCAGACTTTACATATCTCTTTACTGCCTGAGCTACGTAGATGTCTCCTCAACGTGTGGGAACCAAATGATTTGACACGTTATGGACAGATTTGGGCAACGCTGGGCTTCATGGTCACGAAGCGTAACATAGCGCAGACATGGGGGTCCACTGATCGACCATTATTGGAGTTGTGGTGCAGAGACATGGATGTAACAATGATTACAGAGAGAACGGTGTATTTCAATAGGAGGTGCCCCCGGAAGTGGGATAAGGTGTGGGCTGCTTGGAATACTTATAGAGGAGATATGTGTGAGCCTATTCCGAACTTTGATCACGATGGTTCAGATGATGAGTCAGGGGAAGATTGAGGGGACGGGCGGTTCGCTGCTGTTCTTTGAAATGTTTATGATTGTTAGGGGAGGGATGAGAATATTAGAAAAGTGTGGTCAGAACTATCATGTAAGATTTCTTATCGGAAATGTACTATCTAAGAACTGCTGCTCCAAGTCTGTTACAAAACCAATAAAAACATGTTTAAAAAAAAAGAGCAGTAGAGGAGGAGATTGCTCTAGTAGAATGTGCTCTTGGAGTTGTTTGTAATGGTCTTCCTGCTTGCTGATGCCAGAAACAAATTGCAGCAGAAATCCAACAAGCTATGGTTTGTTTGGATATTGGGTGTCCCTGGCGTATCCTTCCATAGGCCACAAATAGCTGGTCAGATTTACGGATTGAAGAAGTCTGTTGTAGATAGAATTTGAGACATCTCTTGATGTCAAGGTTATGCAAATTCCTTTACGCAATTGATTGAGGATTAGGAAAGAAAGTCTTTAAATATTGGTTTGTTTAGATGGATGTCTGAAGGTACTTAAGGCATAAAACATGGGTTAGTGTGTAGCACTACCGACTTTGAAGTGAATTGAAGGAAAGGCGGATTAATAGTGAAGGCTTGAATGTCACTGACCCTCCTAGCTGTTGTTAAAGCTAACAGCAGAGACATTTTCCACGACAGAAACTTCAAATCAACTCTATGAAATAGGTTCAAAAGGTTGTCACATAAGTTGTGCAATCCCCACATTAAGATGCCAGGATGGAGGTGGGTGGCGAATAGGAGGAAACATCCGAAACAATCCTTTGAAGAACTGTTGAATGATCATAGCTGAGTAAAGAGAGTTGGAACCATCTTGTCGATATCTTGAAATAGCCGCCAAAAATGCCTTCAGAGTAGAATGGGAAAGGCTTGATCTTGCCAATTGCAAAAAGAATGGTAGAATCAGCTCCGGTTTTGCATGGTGTGAGAAGTTGGCCTGATATATAATGTTCACTATTCTAGTAAGCACTTTGTATCAGTCCAAACAACCCTTATGGTGATTGGTTGTAAGTCAACCTTATAGACCAGCTATCCTAGTAGCGTGGATACGAGCAGTCTTCGGGCTAAACTCTAGAGGGCGTGTTAAGCCAGCTGTTATACCATCACATATACCCCTTGAACACCAAGTGAAAGGACACCACACAAGTGTTATGAAAATAAACAGTGTATTTATTAGAATCACAACAGCCCTGTTCTCTTTATGAGGACAGGGTACTAAGCACACAACAAAACTCTTATGAAAACTACTTCAAGTTGCACAATTTACACAAATGCCCGAGGGGCACGAAAAACCATATACTCTGAAAGTGGAATGCGAAATTACTAGCAGGTAAGTACTGTACTAATAGGCTTTGGAATCGCTAGGACTACGTTACTGAACCTTCAGATTACTAGTAGGAGGCCTAGGGGACTCGGGTGCAGAGTGTGCACTCTCACGCGGGATGCGGGACAAAGTCTATGGTAGCTAGTAAAGACAAAGTTAGTGTTCTCGGGCGAATCCGACTAGGTAGATCGAAAACGACAGTGGATCCTGACCCTTGGATAGTGAGGCTATGCTGGGGCACTGAAATGCCGAAGTTACCTAGCCCAGGGGCTGCAGCTGCATATGTCTCAAAAGACGTCGGGAATCCTCGTAGACGAACCAGGAGCCTGAAGAAAAGGAGTTGCTGGCAGGCGACCAGTGAAGATAGTTTGAGTGATCCAACCCTGGATCGAAGATGGATGACACCTGAAAGAAGAGGGGACCAAGTTCGTGACTACTAGCCAGTAGTCAGGTGGCACCAGGAGGGCACCGGATGGTAGTCACCTCGACTAGGTGAGTGGGCGACGCTGTGCTCTGCAGATCTCACGGACCAGGAGGCGTTGTCGGCGACCAGGATGGAGGTGCGAGCTGTCCCACGATGGATGATGCTGTCGAGGTCGCTGGACCCAGGATTGGGGCAACAAGTCTTGGCAAATTCAAGCCCACGCGGTGGACCTAAAATGGTGTCTGGTATGGACCAGGAGGGTCTGGGATGCTCCTCTTTTGGAAGGGAGCAAGGGCCAGTCTGGAGCAACCAGACCAGCAGCAGTGATGTTGTCGGGCGTCGTTAAGAAGGCCACAAGCCAGCGGGCTAGTAGCCAAACAACGCGGTGAGCAGCAAAAAGCAGAAGGGCCCCACGCAGATCGTGGAGATGCTGGGAGGCTGGACTTCGGTGCTGGAGCTGCTCAGGGTCGGGGCTTCTCGGACCCCAAAGCACTCACCAGAGGATCCCTCGGCGGTCGTGCTGGATAGAAGTCGTGCAGTTCTGATGATGGCCGGTCCCTCAAGGTCTCGTCGCACCTACGGTTCTCAGCTTAGCTGTAGAGGTAGGTAGAGGTCAGAGGTGCCAGGGAAGCCGGGTCTCGTCATGCTGGTCGGTCGGACTCCTGAGGAAGGACGTGCAGCAAACCGCAGAGTTCTTAGATGGTGCCTGCGGATGCAGGGTGACTACTCCTTAGTCACAAGGGAGACATTTTGAGAAGAAGCCTTGAGTTCCTTTCGCAGAAAGTAGTTTCAGGATTCAAAGATGATCTAATTTGGAAGGGTCCCCGCTCCTGCCTTTATCCTAAAGAAAGGGGTGGGTACGCGACTAGGTCCTGCCCTAGGGGTGGGACCTGGAAGGGGGGTGGTTACACCCCTCTCCCATGCCGGGCTTTCCCCAGGCCAGGGGCTCGTGTGCCCCTGGAACTGGTTCTAGCCGGCAGATACGTAGTGAGCACCGGGGTGCCACTCAGCAGTCACCTTCCTGTAAAGCCCTGCCTACCCAGGATACACAAAACCCTGTCTGGGATGGTGCTAGCACCGCCCCTAACAGGAAACCCTTTGTCCAAGCTCTCCTCGCTGGAAGGACTCCCAGCAGCAGGTGGTCAGACTCGTGTCTGTGGTGGCAGCATCCATTTTGTGGAGCTGAGGCTTCGTTTAACTTTAACCGGGGTTCACAGTTACATACATGTCGTGTCCCTCTAGAAGGGTGGAATGCTAACCCCGTCGCCAGAATTGGCGAGGGGTTAGTATTCCAATTCGTATGACACCTTACTTGACATGTTTTGATAAAGCAATACCAAAGATAGCATTTAACCGCGAGGATTATAATGCACTTAAGAGTATATGGTATGCGTTATCATGGAACAGCTATTAGGACTTGGTTCCGCAAGCTGCAAACGGGCTCAGCTCATGCCAGAGCACCATTTCACACGATTCCAAGCACTCTGCCTTCAGGATTGTCAAGGCCTGCCATAGGAGTGACTGATAGGAATCTGTGTGTCCATTTTTAGGGTTAGATATAGGTATACTATATCTAAAGCAAAGGGTGATTACACCACCTTGCCCCAGCTGTCGTGCAGCCAGTTGTGTCAGATTTAGATGGCCATCCAGGGGTGGCATAATACATGCTTCAGCCCCTGGTAGGCCCTGGGTACACCTATGCCCTGAGTACAGGGTCTGATAAGGTGGCCCAGTTCCAATTGGATAATGCAACTAAGGTACACATGTCAATTTAGTGAGAGAACAGCTAGGCTGTGGGTCTGATTGGCAGGCCCACAGCCAGGGAAAGTCGTAAACCAGTGAAACAAAAGCAAAAAATCTGGGTGATCATAGGATTGCAGACCCTACTCTCCTACATGACCCCCCCCCCCCCCAAACTTTGGGACAATAAACTAACCTTGACCAGGTGAGTCTTCTTGCTCTAAGTGGAAATACCTGGAGAGCCCATCTGCATTGCCATGATCAGTGCCAGGTCTATGCTCCACTGTAAAATCCATCCCCTGTAGGGAAATGGACCACCTAAGCAGTTTGGGGTTTTCACCCTTCATCTGATTTAGCCATAAGAGGGGCTTATGGTCGGTCTGAATCTTTAAATGAGTGCCAAACAAGTATGGCCTCAGTTTCTTCAGGGCCCAAACCACAGCAAAGGCCTCCCTCTCAATAGCTGACCAATTTTTCTCTCTGGGGGTCAGCCTTCTGCTTATAAAAGCAATGGGCTGGTCTTGACCATCAAAATTCAGTTGAGATAGAACAGCTCCCACACCCAACTCAGAAGCATCTGTTTGGACAATGAATGGTTTGGAGTAGTCTGGACTCTTGAGGATAGGTGCTGTGCACATGGCCTGCTTTAGGTCATCGAATGCTTTTTGACAGCCTGCTGTCCACTGAAGCTTTTTTGGCGTTTTCTTACTTGTCAGTTCATTAAGTGGAGTCACAATTGATCCATAATTCCTGACAAACTTTCTGTAGTAACCAGTCAGGCCCAAGAAAGCTCGAACCTGAGTCTGGGTGGTTGGAGGAGCCCAGTCCCTGATTGACTGTATTTTGCTCTCCAGTGGTTGAACTTGGCCTCCACCTACAAGGTGGCCCAAGCATACAACCTGTGTCTGCCCTATCTGGCACTTGGTGGCCTTGATAGTGAGACCTTCTGCTTGCAGTGCCTCTAACACTTTCCTCAGGTGGACCAGGTGATCCTCCCAGGTGGAGCTAAAGACAGCAATATCATCAAGATATGCTGCACAGAAGTCATCCAGCCCAGTGAGAACATGATTCACCAACCTTTGGAAGGTGGCAGGTGCATTTTTCAGACCAAAGGGCATTACCACAAATTGATAATGCCCACCAGGGGTTGAAAATGCTGTCTTGGGCTTGACATCCTCAGCTAACCTGATTTGCCAATACCCAGCTGTCAGGTCAAATGTACTTAAGTAGTTTGCAGAAGCCAATCTATCTATAAGTTCATCTGCCCTTGGTATTGGGTGGGCATCAGTCTTAGTGACTGCATTGAGACCCCTGTAGTCTACGCAGAACCTCATCTCTTTCTTACCACCCGGGGTGTGAGGTTTTGGCACTAGAACTACTGGACTAGCCCAAGGGCTATCTGAGGGTTCAATGACTCCCAACTCCAACATTTTCTGCACTTCTGTTTTGATGCAGTCTCTAACATGATCAGGCTGCCTGTAGATTTTACTCTTGACTGGCAAGCTGTCACCAGTGTCAACCTCATGGGTACACCAATTGGTCTGACTGGGTGTGTAGGAAGGTGGATATCTGACTATGGTTACCCCCAAACTTTTTGCCTGGTGTTTAGCTGGTTTTTGACTTAGTTGGCCTGGGATCCTGCTATTCAGGGCCCCAGGCTGATTGCTCTCTCCTTAAAATGGACTCCATGTACCCTAGGTGCATAACATAATTGGAACTGGTTCACCTTATAGGCCCCTGTAACAGTGTACCCTAGGTACCCAGGGCATAGGTGCATCCAAGGCCTACCAGGGGCTGCAGCACGTCTTGTGCCACCCCTGGCCTGGCCTCCATATTTGACACAACTGGCTGATCACTCAGCTGGGGTAAGTTGGTGTAATCACCTCTTACTTAGGTACAGTATGTCTGTGCCTAACCCTAAACTGGACACATATGTTCCTATCAGCCACTCCTATGGAAGGCCTCATCAATCCTGGAGGCAGAGTGCTTGGAAATATGTGAGATGGTGCTCTAGCATGAGCTGAGCCTGTCTGCAGCTGTCGGGAACCACTCCCTAAGCTGTTCCGGGATATTGCCATACCATATACTCTTAAGTGCATTATAATCCTCGCGGTTAAATGCTATCTTTGGTTTGGCTTTATCAAAACATGTCGAGTAAGGTGTCATACGAATTGGAATACTATCCCCTCGCCAATTCTGGCGATGGGGATAGCATTCCACCCTTCTAGAGGGACACGACATGTGTGTAGCCTTAACCCCGGTTAAAGTTAATCAGAGCCTCAGCATCACAAAATGGATGCTGCCACCACAGACACATGTCTGACCTCCTGCTGCTGGGAGTCCTTCCAGCGAGGAGGGCCTGGACAAAGGGTTTCCTGCCTGGGGAGGTGCGAGCACCACCCCAGACAGGGTTTTGTGTATTGGGTAGGACAGGGCTGAATAGAATCAGACATGCCCGGGGCACACAAGGTGTCCCCGTGCATAGGCCAGCCCAAACCGTTCTGGGGCCTTCCAGCCCCAGTCCTGGCGCGGAGCTGGACAAAGGAAAGGGGGTGTAACCACCCCCCTTCCTGGTTCCTCCCAGAGGAGGGACCTAGTAGGTGATCCACCCCCCTAGATTGGGAATAAGAGGGGGAGCAGTGCCATTGCACAGCAGATCATCCCGAAATCAACTTAAAACTAAGAAGAAGACTGGACTTCGACATTCTGCTGCACAGAAGACTGAAGAAGAATCTCCCTTGTGGCCAAGGAGTGACCACCCTGTGAACACAGGTACCAACCAGCAACTCGACGTCTGCTTTGCCGCCGCCTCCCGCCGGAGACCGAGCCCAGAGCCCGACAAGAACCAGACTCCCAGACCTCTCAGAGCCCGATCCACAGTCCCTGCGAAGAAGGGACCCGTGGAGGCACCGAGTGACGTGGGACCGGACCTCTTGAAAGACACCCGAAAAGCTGACTGCGCAGCTTCTGAGGCATCCTCGACGTTGTGCTTTGGGGATTGAGAACCCCCACCACCGAGCAGCCCTTGCACCGAAGATCAGCCCTCCAGCATCTCCACGATCTGCGTGGGGCCCTTTTGCATTGTGCCACTCGACGCGCCATCCCGGCCACTAGCCACGCGGCCAGCGGCCATCTTGGCGACGAACCCGAAGATTTAAACAGCAGGTCTGGTTGCTCCAGACCTACCCAAGCTCCTGTGAAAAGGAGCACCCGCTCTGACCTTGCTGGTCCGAGTGAACAGCATCTTTCAACTTCTGCGTGGCTTGCATTTGCCAAGGCCTGTTTGCTCCGATCAGGTCGCCGACACCGCCAACAGCGAGAAGCCTACGTGGGACAGCTCGTGACCGACTCCTGGACGTCCTCGACCCCGGGTATCCACGTGGCTGCAGAAAGAAGCTACCCGACAACGCCTGTTTGCACCCGACATCACCTGGTTCCACTCTGGTTCCACGGCAGTCACTGGCTAGTGACTTTGAACACTGTCCCCTCTGCTTTCAGGTCTTCACATCTTCAGATCCACCCTTGGATCCACCGGAACTCTTCTCATCGAGCCGCCTGCAGCATCTCCTGCTCCAAGCACCATCGACCAGCGTGACGAAACCCGACACATCTTCGACCCTGTGCACCCGCTTCCTGTGGGTGAGGTAACTCAGCTCCGCCGGTGCTCCTGCACTGGTACACATCCCAAGGGCCTGTGTTTTAAGTTTCAGCTCCGTAGGTCACTCGGAAGGTTCCTAACTTTCTAACTTTGTGCTTTTTACGCACCATAGACTTTGTATTGAGAAGTGCGTGCACTTTGGACACTGCACCCGAGTCCCGTGGGCCTTTCCCGACTTAGTTAACTCCAGTCTCGAATAGCTCCAGCGATTCCCAAGGCCCTAGGCCTCTTCACTTTCCTCCTGGTATCCCTTATACCACTTATTTAGTATATGGTTTAGGTGGCCCCTAGGGCTCATCCATATTGTGCAACTTTTGTGTATTTTAAACTGTCTTGTGATTTAACGCTTGTGCTTCTGTGCTCATAAAGAGTCCAGGGGATTTTATAGTTAATAAATCAATATATATTTTCAATATATATCTGTGTGGTGTCCCTTTCATTTGGTATTCAAGGGGGTTGTGTGTGGTATAACAGCTGGCTTCACATGCCTTTCAGAGTTTAGCCTAAGACTGCTTTGTCCACGTTACCACTAGGATAACTGGTCTACAAGGTTGAATTACAACCATCATCATAAGGGTTGCTTGGCATGGTACAAAGTGATCACTAGAACTAGTGAGCATTATATACCAGGCCAACTTCTCACATTG
Source organism: Lissotriton vulgaris (assembly GCF_964263255.1). NCBI lineage: Eukaryota > Metazoa > Chordata > Amphibia > Caudata > Salamandridae > Lissotriton > Lissotriton vulgaris. The sequence continues at coordinate 813,154,026 of NC_141695.1, read as the reverse complement.
GTGAGCAGCGGATTGGGATCTGAGCTTGCTGTTGTTTTACCATTACAATCTTTGAGATTATCATTTGAAAGATCATACAGGTACCTGCTAGGTACATATAAAACAAGACTAGTATACTTAAGTTCTACTGAACTTAGTTGTTGTAGAGCAAAGGGAGTAGCACACCCTAGCTACAACTACTAGATAGGTTTAGTAGGTAAACACCAGTGTAGGTAGATTGCAACACATCCACCCACACTAGAGCAATGTCTGGAGCAGAGGGGTCCAGTGGACTTACTCCTGTTGAGAGTGACCCTCCAAGGGCACCATCCAAATTTGCTATTTTTTCCTTTAAGGAATTAAGACAGCTTTGTGACTTAAGGGGTCTGAAGACAGGGCCTTCCCCTACTACAGACCACCTAAGAGAGCTCTTAGACCAGTCTGAGACTCTAAAGCCCTCTAAAGCAAACCCCACAGGGAATGCTGAAGGAGGCCATCCCTCAGAGGATGACACTGTAGACACCCCTGCCCCTATCATCCTGGTAGATGAGGAAGCCTCCACCACTGGAGCTCCTCAGGTAGATGAGGAGGAAGAGGAAGAGGAAGAGGAGGAGGTGGAAAGCAGTGAGTCAGATGATGACAGAAATAGTCAGGTGCTGGTCAGTAGACTGAACCAGGCTAACTTAAGCCTATTTGGGACTGAATCAGGTAACAACCCATTCAGACCCCCAGGTGGACTTAACCAGAAGCCTAGGAGGAGAAGGACTCACTCAGGTGACTCTGACAAATCCCATGCTTCTAGAGGCTCTCATGGTCACTCCAGAAAGGAGATGACTAGCCCTCAGAGAAGGGAACATGAGGCCAAGATGAGAGAGGCTGAGCTTAGGATCCAGAGGCAAGAGTTAGAGGTTGCCCTGGCCAAGGAGAAACTTGCTAGAGCAAGACAGCCTAGAGAGAGTGGATTAGGATCCACTGGTGGCAGCACTATCCAGAAGGATAAAGACAGGTCTTTTGATACAAGAAACCTGAGTAAGATTGTGCCCCCCTACAAAGCTGGGGATGATATCCATAAATGGATTACTGCAATGGAGAGAGCCTGCAGAGTACAGCAGATCCCTCAGGAGCAGTGGGCAGCAATCTTGTGGCTCTCCTTTGAAGGTAGAGGCAGAGACAGACTCCTCACAGTTAGTGATGAGGATTCTAGAAACTACATGGTCCTGAAGAGTGCTCTGATTGATGGGTTAGGCTTAACCACTGAACAGTACAGGTTAATGTTCAGAGATACCCAGAAGACACAGACTCAGGACTGGTCTGAATTTGTTGAATGTGCCACTAAGGCTCTGGAGGGCTGGTTGCTGGGAAGTAAGGTTACTGACTATACAGGATTGTATAATTTAATTATGAGAGAGCAAATCTTAAGTAATTGTCAAAATCAGCTTCTACATCAGCACCTGGTTGACTCTGATCTGACCTCCCCACAAGAATTGGGTAGGAGGGCAGACAAATGGGTCAGAACCAGGATCAGACCTAAGAACCAGGGTGGTGACCAAAAGAAAGAGACTACCAAGCCTCAAGAGAAGGGTGGGGATAAAAGTAAGGAAAAGACTTCCCCAGGGCCCCAAAACTCCAAGGATGGGGGTGGGTCCCAAGACACTTCTACAACCCAGAAAAAGCCTTATTGTCATACCTGTAAACAGGTGGGGCATTACAAAACAGATAGCTGTTGTCCCAAGAATGGCAATAAGGAGAATATACCTCCAGGTAAGGCTCCAACACCTCCTGTCACTGTTAGCAGTGGTCCCCCAGGTGGTGGGAGCACCCCCAAGAATTTGGGTGGGTTTACTTTTGGAGGACAGGTGGACTCTGGCCTATCCAGGTCCCCTAACTCAGATACTCTTGTCTATGAGACTGGCATGGGGTTTGCCAATTTCACTGCTTGCCCAAACACTTTGAGCAAGTATAGACAGGAGCCCCTCATCAATGGCTTGAAAGTTGAGGCCTTCAGAGACACAGGGGCTAGCATCACCATGGTGGCTGAATGTCTAGTCCCCTCAAGGCAACTTTTACCTGATGCCAGATATCAGGTGACAAACATTGATGGCATAGAATCCAATCATCCCATGGCAGTAGTCAATCTTAGCTGGGGAGGTGTCACTGGCCCAAAGAGAGTGGCAGTGTCAGCAAACTTGCCTGTAGATTGCCTACTGGGTAATGATTTGGAAATCTCAGCCTGGGCTGAGGTTGAACAGCAAACCCATTCTAGAATGGTAAATCTCCATGGAAAGGTTAGTGGGGCTGTAATGGCTACAGCCCCAATTCAAGAGGTCCTTCCTGAAAAGGTTGGGAGGGCTGAGCAAACCTCAGCCCCATCTTTAGATAACTTCCCTCCTGAAGAGAGTAGCAGGGCTGTACTGATAACAGCCCATACCCAAACTGAGTCTCCTCCTGAAAAGGTTGGTGGGGCTGTGATGGCCACAGCCCAAACTCAAACTGATACATGGGTAGTGAAGCCTGAAATGATGGATCACTCAACCCAAACAGAGAGCATTGAGGAGGAAGAGAAATCTCCCTCCCACCAGACTTTAGGAAAGGATCAGCCTCCTCAGGGAACTGATCTTACCCCTGATGAAGGAACTGTCCCAGAGGTTGTTAGGCCTGGCCTAACAGAGCCTCTGATGGCAGTGGACCCTTCTCAGGTGGGACCCAGTCTGGAGCAGGTAACCTGCCCCTCTCTACCTTGCCTTACTCAGCCCAGGGCTGCAGAGGACAAGAAGGACAGTGAGACCCAAAGGGCCCCCTGTCAAATAAAGCACCCCCATCAGCAGATTAGGGGCACCGAAACTAGTAGCCCTAGTGAGGTGAAAACTTTAAAAACTCCTGCGGGATCCCCCTTAAAAGTAGTTAGGGACCTCCCCCAGATGGACATTGTTGGCCACAGCCAAACCTGGGACCCTAAGGGCCCAAACCTGAACTGTCCCTCCAGTAAGCCAAACAGAGGGACCCAGCCTCCAGCTTTAGGTAGCCAGAGGTTGACCCTGAGAGCACAGTGCAACTCAGTCAGAGAAAGAAAGGCACACATGGTGGAGAGTGATTGGAGGAAGCTGAGCCCTACAGAGGAAACTCACTTCAGTACTCCATCTCAACACCAGCCTTTGACTTTGCAAAGACACACCACAGGTAGAGATTCCCTATGGTGGAGACCCTCAGATACCCTTAGGGTGAGGGATTGCTTAGTGGACCATGAGACAGGGGGTTACCAAGCCAGAGCTGGTACTTCCTTATATGGCCACTTAGGCAATATAGGCTTACCTGGTCAAGGATAGCCTTATCTCCTTTCGTTTGGGGGGGGGTTATGTAGGAAGGTGGATATCTGACTATGGTTACCCCCAAACTTTTTGCCTGGTGTTTAGCTGGTTTTTGACTTAGTTGGCCTGGGATCCTGCTATTCAGGGCCCCAGGCTGATTGCTCTCTCCTTAAAATGGACTCCATGTACCCTAGGTGCATAACATAATTGGAACTGGTTCACCTTATAGGCCCCTGTAACAGTGTACCCTAGGTACCCAGGGCATAGGTGCATCCAAGGCCTACCAGGGGCTGCAGCACGTCTTGTGCCACCCCTGGCCTGGCCTCCATATTTGACACAACTGGCTGATCACTCAGCTGGGGTAAGTTGGTGTAATCACCTCTTACTTAGGTACAGTATGTCTGTGCCTAACCCTAAACTGGACACATATGTTCCTATCAGCCACTCCTATGGAAGGCCTCATCAATCCTGGAGGCAGAGTGCTTGGAAATATGTGAGATGGTGCTCTAGCATGAGCTGAGCCTGTCTGCAGCTGTCGGGAACCACTCCCTAAGCTGTTCCGGGATATTGCCATACCATATACTCTTAAGTGCATTATAATCCTCGCGGTTAAATGCTATCTTTGGTTTGGCTTTATCAAAACATGTCGAGTAAGGTGTCATACGAATTGGAATACTATCCCCTCGCCAATTCTGGCGATGGGGATAGCATTCCACCCTTCTAGAGGGACACGACATGTGTGTAGCCTTAACCCCGGTTAAAGTTAATCAGAGCCTCAGCATCACAAAATGGATGCTGCCACCACAGACACATGTCTGACCTCCTGCTGCTGGGAGTCCTTCCAGCGAGGAGGGCCTGGACAAAGGGTTTCCTGCCTGGGGAGGTGCGAGCACCACCCCAGACAGGGTTTTGTGTATTGGGTAGGACAGGGCTGAATAGAATCAGACATGCCCGGGGCACACAAGGTGTCCCCGTGCATAGGCCAGCCCAAACCGGTTCTGGGGCCTTCCAGCCCCAGTCCTGGCGCGGAGCTGGACAAAGGAAAGGGGGTGTAACCACCCCCCTTCCTGGTTCCTCCCAGAGGAGGGACCTAGTAGGTGATCCACCCCCCTAGATTGGGAATAAGAGGGGGAGCAGTGCCATTGCACAGCAGATCATCCCGAAATCAACTTAAAACTAAGAAGAAGACTGGACTTCGACATTCTGCTGCACAGAAGACTGAAGAAGAATCTCCCTTGTGGCCAAGGAGTGACCACCCTGTGAACACAGGTACCAACCAGCAACTCGACGTCTGCTTTGCCGCCGCCTCCCGCCGGAGACCGAGCCCAGAGCCCGACAAGAACCAGACTCCCAGACCTCTCAGAGCCCGATCCACAGTCCCTGCGAAGAAGGGACCCGTGGAGGCACCGAGTGACGTGGGACCGGACCTCTTGAAAGACACCCGAAAAGCTGACTGCGCAGCTTCTGAGGCATCCTCGACGTTGTGCTTTGGGGATTGAGAACCCCCACCACCGAGCAGCCCTTGCACCGAAGATCAGCCCTCCAGCATCTCCACGATCTGCGTGGGGCCCTTTTGCATTGTGCCACTCGACGCGCCATCCCGGCCACTAGCCACGCGGCCAGCGGCCATCTTGGCGACGAACCCGAAGATTTAAACAGCAGGTCTGGTTGCTCCAGACCTACCCAAGCTCCTGTGAAAAGGAGCACCCGCTCTGACCTTGCTGGTCCGAGTGAACAGCATCTTTCAACTTCTGCGTGGCTTGCATTTGCCAAGGCCTGTTTGCTCCGATCAGGTCGCCGACACCGCCAACAGCGAGAAGCCTACGTGGGACAGCTCGTGACCGACTCCTGGACGTCCTCGACCCCGGGTATCCACGTGGCTGCAGAAAGAAGCTACCCGACAACGCCTGTTTGCACCCGACATCACCTGGTTCCACTCTGGTTCCACGGCAGTCACTGGCTAGTGACTTTGAACACTGTCCCCTCTGCTTTCAGGTCTTCACATCTTCAGATCCACCCTTGGATCCACCGGAACTCTTCTCATCGAGCCGCCTGCAGCATCTCCTGCTCCAAGCACCATCGACCAGCGTGACGAAACCCGACACATCTTCGACCCTGTGCACCCGCTTCCTGTGGGTGAGGTAACTCAGCTCCGCCGGTGCTCCTGCACTGGTACACATCCCAAGGGCCTGTGTTTTAAGTTTCAGCTCCGTAGGTCACTCGGAAGGTTCCTAACTTTCTAACTTTGTGCTTTTTACGCACCATAGACTTTGTATTGAGAAGTGCGTGCACTTTGGACACTGCACCCGAGTCCCGTGGGCCTTTCCCGACTTAGTTAACTCCAGTCTCGAATAGCTCCAGCGATTCCCAAGGCCCTAGGCCTCTTCACTTTCCTCCTGGTATCCCTTATACCACTTATTTAGTATATGGTTTAGGTGGCCCCTAGGGCTCATCCATATTGTGCAACTTTTGTGTATTTTAAACTGTCTTGTGATTTAACGCTTGTGCTTCTGTGCTCATAAAGAGTCCAGGGGATTTTATAGTTAATAAATCAATATATATTTTCAATATATATCTGTGTGGTGTCCCTTTCATTTGGTATTCAAGGGGGTTGTGTGTGGTATAACAGCTGGCTTCACATGCCTTTCAGAGTTTAGCCTAAGACTGCTTTGTCCACGTTACCACTAGGATAACTGGTCTACAAGGTTGAATTACAACCATCATCATAAGGGTTGCTTGGCATGGTACAAAGTGATCACTAGAACTAGTGAGCATTATATACCAGGCCAACTTCTCACATTGGTGAGCAGCGGATTGGGATCTGAGCTTGCTGTTGTTTTACCATTACAATCTTTGAGATTATCATTTGAAAGATCATACAGGTACCTGCTAGGTACATATAAAACAAGACTAGTATACTTAAGTTCTACTGAACTTAGTTGTTGTAGAGCAAAGGGAGTAGCACACCCTAGCTACAACTACTAGATAGGTTTAGTAGGTAAACACCAGTGTAGGTAGATTGCAACACATCCACCCACACTAGAGCAATGTCTCCCATCTACGCCTGAGCTTTTCAGGTAGTCCATGAATCATCCCTTTTAGGGTCCTGTTGAACCTTTCAACAAGCCCATTGCATTGTGGATGATAGGGTGTAGTGAACTTGTAGTTGACACCACATTCATTCCACATAGCAGTTAAGTAGCTTGACATGAAGTTTGCACCTCTGTCAGAGACAACCTCCTTAGGGAAGCCCACTCTGGAGAACACTCCAACTAGGGCTCTTGCCACAACAGGTGCTGTAGTGGTCCTAAGGGGAATAGCTTCAGGATACCTGGTGGCATGATCCACTACCACCAGTATAAACTTGTGCCCTGATGCTGTCTGGGGTTCCATTGGACCAACAATGTCAATCCCCACTCTTTCAAAGGGCACCCCCACCACAGGCATTGATATCAGGGGGGCCTTTGTTGTGCCACCTGACTTACCACTGGCTTGGCAAGTGACACAGGAGCAACAAAACTCCTTGGTATCCTCATTCATGTGAGGCCAGTGAACGTGTGAGACAAGCCTGTCCCAAGTCTTTGTCTGGCCTAAGTGACCTGCTAAGGGAATCTCATGGGCCAAGGTAAGAAGGAAACCTCTCTGAGACAAGGGCATAACCAGCCTCCTGGCCATGCCAGGCTTGGGGTCTCTTGCCTCAGTGTACAGGAGTCCATCATCCCAGTATACCTTGTGGGTACCTGTGGCGTTCCCAGCAGCCTCAGCAGCAGCCTGCTGTCTGAGGGGTTCAAGGGAAGGGCAGTCTAATTGGTCCTTACCCAGGTCTTCCCTTGAGGGTCCCCCTGAGCCCAGGAATTCAACTTGATCAAGTTCAAATTCTTTAGGCTCAGTTTCCCTCAATTCCTGTAGGTCAGCCTCCTCTGAGACTTGATCCTCAACCTGGGGCAAGGGGGAAGGCAATGCCTTAACCCTACTGCTCTTCTTCTTGGAAGGTGTCTGGTCCATTGTTCCAGGATCCAGCACCTGTTCAGTGGGGCATCTTCTGGCCTGTGACCTAGTCACAGCAAGCACATGTGCTGGCAAGCCTAACATCGCCATGTGAGTCCTATGCTCCACTTCTGACCATTGTGATGACTCCAAATCATTGCCCAACAAACAATCCACTGGGAGGTCTGAGCTAACTACAACCTTCTTTTGGCCATTTACCCCTCCCCAGGAGAAAGCAACAATTGCCATACTATGACTGGTAGTGACATTGCTTGCATTGGTCACCAGGAAATCTGTACCTGGCATGATCTGTCCAGGGTCCACAAAGTTAGGTGTCACCATTGTGACACTGGCACAAGTGTCCCTATAGGCCTGAGCCATTTTTCCATTTATTAAAGGTGTCTGTCTGTATTTGCCCAAAGTATTGGGACTGACATCAGGGGATATATCCATATCCCCTGTACAGACAAGGACAGCCTGAGTGAGTGTGCCAACTAAGTTGTCATACCCCTCAGAACCCAAGGTTAACCCAACTAAACCCTTGGGAGGTGCACTACTACTGCTGGCTGTACTAGGGGGCACAGGTGCCTTAGGGGCTGCAGTAGCAGGAGTCTGCCCTCCTTTCTTGGTGCACTCACTAAACCAGTGAGTTTTACTTTTACAGTATTGGCACCACCTTTTGGACTGGCCTTCTTGATTCTTCTTTTTCTGGGAAGCCTGACCCCCACCCTCTTTGGGTTGTTGGGGACCTGTTGAAGACTTCTGGTCATTTTGTTCACCTTTAGAATCTTTACCCTTCTGGTCTGCTTTCTTCTGACCACCCTGGTTCTGGCCCTGGTTTTGCTTAACTCTTGTTCTGACCCATCTGTCTGCCTTCTTTCCCAATTCTTGGGGAGAGGTCAGATCTGAGTCAACAAGATGCTGATGCAACAACTGGTTCTGACAATTGTTTAAAATTTGTTCTCTCATGATCAAATTATACAATCCTGTGTAATCAGTAACCTTACTGCCCAGCAACCAGCCATCCAAAGCCTTAGTGGCACAATCTACAAAGTCAGACCAATCCTGAGACTGAGTTTTCTGGGTATCCCTGAACAGCAACCTGTACTGCTCAGTGATTAGGCCAAACCCATCTATCAGTGTACTTTTCAGGACTTGGTAATCATTAGCATCCTCAGCTCTAGTAGTGAGGAGCTTGTCTCTACCTTTACCTTCAAAGGAGAGCCACAAGATAGCTGCCCACTGACTCTGGGGGACACACTGTACAGTGCAGGCCCTCTCCAAAGCAGTAATCCATTTGTGGATATCATCCCCTTGTTTAAAGGGGGGCACTATCTTACTCAGGTGTCTAGTGTCTAAACTCCTGTTTTCCCTTGGGGGAATACTGCCACCAGTGGGATTTGTCCCACTCAATTCTTGCTCTCTAGCAAAGGCAAGTCTCTCTTTGGCCAGGGCAAGTTCTTCCCTTTCAATCCTCAGATTAACTTCCCTTACTTTGGCTTCATATACTCTCCTCTGAGGGGATGTCATCCCTCTGTGAGAAGAGCCCTGAGAGCCATTGGTTCGAATGGATCTGTTAGAGCCTCTTGATAGAGACCTAACTCGTCCATTCCCAATGTTAAGCTGGCCTGAGAGGGGCCCCAGGGGTCTCCTAGTGCCATTCTCATGCCTGCTTAAGTTGTCCCTAGTTAGCTGGCTAACTACTTCTGGACCTTTGTCTGCCTCATCCCCTGACAACTCATCCTCATCCTCATCCTCAGCATCATCTGCCTCCTGGAGGGGATGGTCATGGTTATCAAAGGGACCCTGTAAGGTGGGCAGATTCCCTTTTGGATGAGAAGGATCTGTGTTAGCAGCCCTCCTAGCATCATAAGTCTCTAAGAGACCAATCAGAAAAGGAATGGTAGGGTTTGAACCCTGTCTTAGTTTCCTGGAGGTACACACTTGTCTCATCTCCTGGAAGCGAAGTGCAGCATATCTGGAAGGGACCTGTGGAGGGTCCACAACCATGAGAGGGGTCTCTGAAGATTCTCCGTGGTTAGACATGCTTCTAGTGTGGTGTAAGTGATGCACCAACCTACACTATTTGTTTGCCTACTGATCCCTTGCTAAGAGTTGTAGCCAAGGTGTGCTAAGCTTCGAGGAGCTACAACAGCTGGTTCAGTAGAACTCAGAGTATTCTAAGCTAAGTTATATGTACCTGAAGTACTTATGTGATCTTTCACAAGATATTCTTAGGATACGTGTGGTAAAACAACAGCAAGCTCAAATCCCAACCGCTGCTCACCAATGTGAGAAGTTGGCCTGATATATAATGTTCACTATTCTAGTGAGCACTTTGTATCAGTCCAAACAACCCTTATGGTGATTGGTTGTAAGTCAACCTTATAGACCAGCTATCCTAGTAGCGTGGATACGAGCAGTCTTCGGGCTAAACTCTAGAGGGCGTGTTAAGCCAGCTGTTATACCATCACATATACCCCTTGAACACCAAGTGAAAGGACACCACACAAGTGTTATGAAAATAAACAGTGTATTTATTAGAATCACAACAGCCCTGTTCTCTTTATGAGGACAGGGTACTAAGCACACAACAAAACTCTTATAAAAAATACTTCAAGTTGCACAATTTACACAAATGCCCGAGGGGCACGAAAAACCATATACTCTGAAAGTGGAATGCAAAATTACTAGCAGGTAAGTACTGTACTATTAGGCTTTGGAATCGCTAGGACTACGTTACTGAACCTTCAGATTACTAGTAGGAGGCCTAGGGGACTCGGGTGCAGAGTGTGCACTCTCACACGGGATGCGGGACAAAGTCTATGGTAGCTAGTAAAGACAAAGTTTGTGTTCTCGGGCGAACCCGACTAGGTAGATCGAAAACGACAGTGGATCCTGACCCTTGGATAGTGAGGCTATGCTGGGGCACCGAAATGCTGAGCCCAGGGGCTGCAGGTGCATATGTCTCAAAAGACGTCGGGAATCCTCGTAGACGAACCAGGAGCCTGAAGAAAAGGAGTTGCTGGCAGGCGACCAGTGAAGATAGTTCGAGTGATCCAAGCCTGGATCGAAAATGGATGACACCTGAAAGCAGAGGGGACCAAGTTCGTGACTACTAGCCAGTAGTCAGGTGGCACCAGGAGGGCACCGGATGGTAGTCACCTCGACTAGGTGAGTGGGCGACGCTGTGCTCTGCAGATCTCACGGACCAGGAGGCGTTGTCGGCGACCAGGATGGAGGTGCGAGCTGTCCCACGATGGATGATGCTGTCGATGTCGCTGGACCCAGGATTGGGGCAACAAGTCTTGGCAAATTCAAGCCCACGCGGTGGACCTAAAATGGCGTCTGGTGTGGACCAGGAGGGTCCGGGATGCTCCTCTTTTGGAAGGGAGCAAGGGCCAGTCTGGAGCAACCAGACCAGCAGCAGTGATGTTGTCGGGCGTCGTTAAGAAGGCCACAAGCCAGCGGGCTAGTATCCAAACAACGCGGTGAGCAGCAAAAAGCAGAAGGGCCCCACGCAGATCGTGGAGATGCTGGGAGGCTGGATTTCGGTGCTGGAGCTGCTCAGGGTCGGGGCTTCTCGGACCCCAAAGCACTCACCAGAGGATCCCTCGGCGGGCGTGCTGGATAGAAGTCGTGCAGTTCTGATGATGGCCGGTCCCTCGAGGTCTCGTCGCACCTACGGTTCTCAGCTTAGCTGTAGAGGTAGGTAGAGGTCAGAGGTGCCAGGGAAGCCGGGTCTCGTCGTGCTGGTCGGTCGGATTCCTGAGGAAGGACGTGCAGCAAACCTCAGAGTTCTTAGATGGTGCCTGTGGATGCAGGGTGACTACTCCTTAGTCACAAGGGAGAAATCTTGAGAAGAAGTCTTGAGTTCCTTTCGCAGAAAGTAGTTTCAGGATTCAAAGATGATCTAATTTGGAAGGGTCCCCGCTCCTGCCTTTATCCTAAAGAAAGGGGTGGGTACGCGACTAGGTCCTGCCCTAGGGGTGGGACCAGGAAGGGGGGTGATTACACCCCTCTCCCATGCCGGGCTTTCCCCAGGCCACGGGCTGGTGTGCCCCTGGAACTGGTTCTAGCCGGCAGATGCGTAGTGAGCACCGGGGTGCCACTCAGCAGTCACCTTCCTGTAAAGCCCTGCCTACCCAGGATACACAAACCCCTGTCTGGGATGGTGCTAGCACCAACCCTGACAGGAAACCCTTTGTCCAAGCTCTCCTCGCTGGAAGGACTCCCAGCAGCAGGAGGTCAGACTCGTGTCTGTGGTGGCAGCATCCATTTTGTGGAGCTGAGGCTTCGTTTAACTTTAACCGGGGTTCACAGTTACATACATGTCGTGTCCCTCTAGAAGGGTGGAATGCTAACCCCGTCGCCAGAATTGGCGAGGGGTTAGTATTCCAATTCGTATGACACCTTACTCGACATGTTTTGATAAAGCAATACCAAAGATAGCATTTAACCGCGAGGATTATAATGCACTTAAGAGTATATGGTATGTGTTATCATGGTCTGCTCCTGGACAGCTCGACGGCCGTCGAGCTGTCCAGGAGCAGGCCATTGTTGTAAGAGAGATATTTGAGTGGGGGGCGGCCTGTTTCTGTTTCCCCCTAGGCTCCTGTCTTTGTGAGAATGTGTTATCATGGAACAGCTATTAGGACTTGGTTCCGCAAGCTGCAAACGGGCTCAGCTCATGCCAGAGCACCATTTCACACGATTTCAAGCACTCTGCCTTCAGGATTGTCAAGGCCTGCCATAGGAGTGACTGATAGGAATCTGTGTGTCCATTTTTAGGGTTAGATATAGGTATACTATATCTAAAGCAAAGGGTGATTACACCACCTTGCCCCAGCTGTCGTGCAGCCAGTTGTGTCAGATTTAGATGGCCATCCAGGGGTGGCATAATACATGCTTCAGCCCCTGGTAGGCCCTGGGTACACCTATGCCCTGAGTTACAGGGTCTGATAAGGTTGCCCAGTTCCAATTGGATAATGCACCTAAGGTACACATGTCAATTTAGTGAGAGAACAGCTAGGCTGTGGGTCTGATTGGCAGGACCACAGCCAGGGATAGTCGTAAACCAGTGAAACAAAAGCAAAAAATCTGGGTGATCATAGGATTGCAGACCCTACTCTCCTACACATGGATTGGATGAATATTGGCAGTTTGACACCACATGCAAAATCTTTTCAATTTAAGACTGTAGCACAAGTTACTTACCTTCGGTAATGATATATCTGTAAGAAACAGTAGTTAGTGTTAGATTCCTTACTTTAGAATATCCCCAGGCGTCAGACTGGATCCGGAAAGTTTTGCGTAGCAGTACCCTTGCGCGTCGGTAGGCGTCGTCTTCGGCTCCGCGTCCGCCGTCGGCATCGTTGGCGCCAGGATGACGTCGTTGGACTACTTAGACGCCGCCCTCGCGCGCTGACGTCAGTTCTTATACACAGCTTTACCACACCAGAAACACAGAGCCATGATAAAAACCGACACTGGTGTCATGAAACTAGGGCCCTCAAAGGAAAGAACCTTAACCCTAGATATCGGTTCGCAGAACGGGGAGGATGGCTGAGCGGTAAGGAATCTAACACTAACTACTGTTTCTTACAGATATATCGTTACCGAAGGTAAGTAACTTGTGCATCTGAAAGAAACAGGTTAGTGTTTGATTCCTTACCTTGGAATAGATACCTCAGCAAGGTCTGCGAACCAATGATCACACCAGAAAGTCCTGGAGAACAGAACGGCCGAAAAAGCCATCTCTCTGGACTTGGCTGTCCAGGCAGTAGTGTCTAGCGAACGTGTGCAGCGAGGCCCACGTAGCTGCCTGACAGAAGTCCTGCAAAGGGACTCCCCGACCCAGGGCAGTAGTAGTCGCCGTGGCCCAAGTGGAATGGGCACGCAGGCCCACAGGAGGCTCCTTTTTAGCCAGTGAATAAGAACACAAGTTATTTACCTGTAACTTTGGTTTGCCAGTATTGGTACTTTCATAGATTCCCATGCTTTGTATCATTTCCCGTCCTCGGAATGGGAGCCTCCGTAATAGAAAAATACCACAGCAGTAGGTACAAAAGAGAGAAGACAGACCTAGGCCTCATCTCATTTTGTAGCTTATCCGCCTCTTTTTGTAAAAAAGACCAAAAATGTTGCAACAACCAATCAGAATAGCTCACCCCATAGAACCCTCCTGAGAGAGCCTCAGAGCCTCAGATTTTCGTAGCCGTTGTGTAAAAGTAATTACCTGCACTGAAAGCTGAGCTTTCCCAGGGGAGGCGGGTGGGCGCATGGGAATCTATGAAAGTACCAATACTGGGGAACCAAAGTTAGGGGTAAGTAACTTGTATTCTTGCCCCAGTATTAGACTTTCATAGATTCCCATACTTTGTATCAGACTAGCTAGCAGTAAGCAACAAACGCACATTTTGTTATATGCATATCAGGAAAACACAGTATAAGTATTATCACAGATAGTCAAAATACTTTGTAACAATAGATAGGTAATATTATCAAATACAAAATGTGAAACAAAGGAAGGAGGGATAGAAGGGAAAGCTCACCGCTCACTGGAATAAATTCCTCAGGACTGCTTGTCCGACTGCTGTGTCACTTCTTGTGGAAGAATCCAAACAGTAGTGTCTCGTGAACGAATGGGCACTGCTCCAAGTAGCTGCACTACAAATGTCCTTGATAGGGACACCAGAGAAGAAGGTAGGCGATGACAAAGATCTCGTAGAATGAGCCTTGATCCGTCATTTCAGCGGCTTCCTTGCCGCCTAATGACAGAACTGAATAGTGCTGGCAATCCAACGTGATATTGCTGCGTGCTTATCTAGGATCTTGATCGATACTGTGACCTTATGCCCCTATTCGGCTATAAATCCATTTATTCCCCATATTGGCATAACCGTTCAAGTGCGATATTCAGAAAGTCATCTCTGGCCTCACACGAACAGAGCCACATTCCAGAATAGTTTTCTCTGCCACTTCCTTTGCAACCAATTAGTGCAATGACAGAGCAGAAGTCACTATCTGAAGATTCCTAGATTAACACTCCAAGTTCTTCAACAAGATAAAAACTCAGCAAACCTGGAAATCCCCGCTTGCTGTGTTTTGATTAGTAATGGAACTCTAATGAGCAACTGATAGCTATCACTTCCTAGTGACATCTTTAATTGACGTCTTATGTCCAGCAAACTTACGTCAAACCAGGCACCTGTCAGGTATAAATATTACCAACGTTGCCTTAAGCAATAGCTGTTGTATGCCTGTTGCTGGCTGTCTGCAGTACGCTGATTCTGCTGCTGTCCCGAAGCTGCTGATACCATTATCGCTGCTAAAGCGCGAACGATGGTGTGGTGTAACTAGGAGCTGAACAGCCGTCCCTCTGCGAAGAGCCCAGCAGATGCCAGCTGCCCGCGGACGCTGTCCCCCCTCCTTCTCCTCGACGCGCTGAAGAGAGACGCTGCCTTTCTCCTGCAGAGAAATCCAGCTCCAGCGTTTCTGGTCTACCCTTGTGGGTGACTGGGATACCGAGTTTCCCTGAAGGAGATACCAGACCTCCATCATTCTATTCAGAGGTATGGTGTTGACTAAACCCTTAGTGAGACTTCTTGAAGCAAACCTTGGCAAAACCGGGGGCGTGGCCAAGCAGCATGGCCGACAGGACGTGAGCTCTGCCAGCTCCCGTCCTGCGGACCCGAAAATCCTGTGGATAATCCTGCCCAGGCTCCGGTGTGCCATCCTGAGCGACCGGACATACTACGGAAGGTGCGGGGACCAGTCTGGCCGAATCTCGGCTGGCAGAAATAACGGAGTGGCCGCGGAGCAGCCCCGGTGATTGGAGAGCGGCCGCCTCACCTACGCGAGCCCGTGGTCTGGGCCTGGTCGGCCGGGAGTGGCCATAGCCTGAAGTGCTTCGGTGGGCCGGCGGGGGACTTGAGGTGATCGTCCCGGGCCTGGACGCTGACCCGGGGAGCGGAGCCGTGAGCGGAGGAGCAGCGGACGGTGCCGGCCCGAGAGACGTCCCTGGAGAAAGCTCGGCCCAGGTGCAGATGACCGCGAGCACCGGCTGGCGGACAAGGGGGTCGGAACCCGTGGGGACGCCTCGGCGTGCGCTTGCCTGACTGTGCGGCTGCCGGCCTGGACGAGGGTCTACCACCCCGGAGCGGGGGACCGACTGGAGAGCTGAGGACCGGAGCGTGCCCCTCCCCCACCGGGCCGCCATCTTGGGGTCGGTCGTCGGACCGTGGACACCGGAGTGACCGGCGGCGCCTGCAGGCCCAGGTCCCAGAAGTAGCAGCTGCGTGGCCGTGAGGTGAGAGCGAGCTGGGAGCTCAGAGGAGCACAGACAGGCGGAGTGACCGGCGCAGTCACGAACGCTGAGCCCCTGCCTGATCACACGAGGCCGGCACAGTTCTCCCGGGCCTTTCTGCATCCTGGAGCACAGGGGGGGAGGGGCGCAAGACCCCCCCACTGATTACCGGCGGGGGCCCTGGGCCGCTGAGGACTCCACCGGTCGAGGGGCGCAGATTGGACTCCAGATTGCGGAGCCGAGTTGGGGCGCCTGGGGGACCCCCCCCTTCCTAACTGATAGCGGGGAGATCAGGGCGCACGAACTGCTCAGCCCATACTAGCCGGAGGTGGAGAGTGGAGTGACCTCCTCCCTGTGGAGCCCGGCTGGACGAGGGGACACAGCGCCGCACTCACTGGGGGCCACAGGGTACCTTGACGAGACTGCGCCACCCAGCTGGCGTAGTGTGGTTCCCGGATTTCTCCTTGCTGGGGCACTCTCTGGGCCTTGCCTGTAACTGGAGTGTTGGGGGAGTGTGGAAGCCGGACTGACCGTGCAAGGCTGGGTGCTTGAGCGCGACTCCGCACGGAACTCTTCACAGACTGGGTGGAGGCGAGATTGAGCTTGCTGCTGCTTTGAAGCCATCCCTGCGTTGGGATCAACCCGAAGATGCGCAAGGACAGGGCGTCCCGATCGTCACAGGCTAACACGATCACCCAGTATACCACGCAGAGACTGCAGCCCCAACGGATTACACGCCAATCAGGCCAGGATGAGGATCCTGGGGGCTCCGGTGAGCCCACCCGTGCGGAACTCCTAAAGGCTATCCAGGGCTCCCACACGGCGCTGGAGAGGCAAATAGAAACAGTCTCCATCGACGTCAATCTCCTGCGGACGGACCTCCGCAAGGTGGCGGACAAAGTCACGGAGGCGGAGGCCAATATCGGGCAGCTACAGGGGGAGGTAGCCTCTCTCCGGAAGACGGTCACACACCTTACAGCGACGACTGGTGCCTTAGAACGGAGAGCTGAGGACGCGGAAGGGAGGGCGCGTCGCAGCAACATTAGAGTCTTAGGGGTGCCGGAGAGGATGGAGGCGGGAGATCCTGAACGTTTCCTGGAAACATGGATTAGAGCGAAGCTGTGCCCGCAGGGTCTCTCGGAAGTGTTTGTCATCGAAAGGGCTCACCGGGCCCTGGTTCCCCCGCCGCAGCCGGGGGCCCCGCCGCGAGCTCTGATCGCCAAGATATTGAATTATCGGGATCGGGACTGCATCCTGCGAGCGGCGAGGGAAAAACCGGACCTAACCATTGAAAATAGCCGGATTTCAATATACCCAGACTATACCCACCAGGTTCAGGAGATGAGGAAATCCTTTTTGGGGGTTAAACAGAAGCTCCGGGCGATGCAGTTGTAATACATGCTGCTGTACCCCGCCAAACTCAAGGTGCTGGCACAGGGCAAGGCACACTTCTTTGAATCCCCGGAGGAGGTGTGGGAATGGTTGGAGGTCAGGGGAGACGGGGTTCCACCGGGAGCCCGTGGTGGATCCAAGGAGACATGGGGGAGCCGACCCCAGCGACAGCGGAGGCCCCGAGGCAGACGGAGACGACGCTCTACATCGGAACACGCTGAGGAACCTAGAATCACGGTTGGGGCTGATGGAGGAATGCTCCTGGAACCCTTGCTACAGGGGGCCGGGGCGGAGTCTCAAAACCCGCCGGAACCTACGGAAATCCTGGTCCCAGACACGATACCAGCTGCGGTGCCGGACATGACACCATCGGACCTGGTGATTCAGGAAACTGGGGGAGCTGGGGCCCTGGAGGTGAATGGCCCGCCCTGAGGTGATGTAGGAGCCGTATATACTTTATCTCTGGATGGCTGCTGTGGCTCCCGGGGTGGAGAGGAGTATGGGTGGACACTGGTTTGACATTGTTCCAGGAGCCTCCTGACATTGCATTTAGGGGGGGGAGAGGGGGGCCGGTGGACTTACGGTGTGGGAATTGCTTAATGTTCGGGAGTCGGGGGTACAACTGTTGGAATTGGTCCTGTATGGTCGACTACAGTTGGTCCGGAGCCGGGAGAATTCAATACATGCATCGGGTCATGCGGGGAGCTGGGGGGGGGGTGTATGCAGTTAATAGTTGTGTGAGTGTGTGATGGGTTGTGAGGGGTGTGTGGGGAGGCTGTGCACGTCCTGGCACCAGCGGGGGAAGGGCGGGTTGACAGGTTGGGGGGGTGGGAGGAGGGGGGGAAACTGTTTAAAAATGTTGGTATAGGCATCATGTGTATCACTGTTCAGGCCCCTAGGAGGCGGTATTTTGGCAGCAGACTGCATGGCCCGGCTGAGCACTTACAGGAAACATGGGGTACAAATTTTTAACGTGGAATGTGCGTGGGTTGGGCACTTGTACCAAACGATATAGGGTCCTATCCTTCCTTCGGCGGCATGGCATATCGATTGCATGTTTGCAAGAGACGCATCTGGATGAGGAGGGGGCGCAAAAGCTTGCTAAAAAATGGAGGGGTCAGGTCTTCCATTCTTCCTTTTCGACGTATGCGCGTGGGGTCTTGATCTGGGTAGCGCCCGGAGTCCCCCTCGCGGTACAGTATGCGGAGGCGGACACTGAGGGTCGGTACCTGCTGCTGAGGGTGCTGTTGAATGGCAGGGACCTTACGCTACTTAATACATATGCGCCTAACGTAGATGACGCGACCTTCTACCCACGAATGCAAGACGTCTTAGTGTCGGACGTGGACAGCCCTCTCCTGTGGTTCGGGGACTTCAACTGCGTCTTGGACCCGGTCCTGGATAGGCATCCTCCCCGAGTGGGGACGATGCCTCGCATGACGGCGAGACTGCGCCAGGTCATGGCAAACTTGGGAGCGGTAGATGTGTGGCGCCAGAGTCACCCGTCACAGAAATTGTACACTTGTTACACCCCTACACACGACACCCATAGCAGGCTAGATAGGGTCCTCGCCGCAAATATGGATGCGCCGTACGCCCTACAGGTCACCCACCTGGCCCGCTTCCTGTCTGACCACTCCCCGGTGTTGTGCGCTACGCAGGACATCGACCAGCCTTGCCGCCCTCGTACATGGCGGATGCCCGCGGACCTCCTACAGGACCCGTTGGGCAGAGATCATGTGCAGACTGCACTCACTACTTACGTAGACCTGAATTGGGAGGGAGACGACGTGCCCCTGTCGATGAAATGGGAGGCTCTGAAGGAAGTGGTACGGGGTGAGTGCATGGCTCTCACCTACGGAGTCCGCCGACAGCTGACCCGCGAACTGCGAGAGGCCGAAGACTCCCTGCGGACTCGGCAGGCCTCACCGAATCCTGGGGACCCAGAACTAGCCCTGGAGCGGGAAGCCCAGGCGCAAGTGCATGATATACTTACGCGCCTCAACAGATACACGCTGGGTCAATTTAGACAGCGCCTCCACAGGGAGGGGGACAAATCCGGCCGGTTATTGGCCTGGATTTTGAAGAAGGAAGCGACCCCGGTTCAGATAGCGGCCCTGAGGGGCCCTGATGGAGTCATGGTCCATTCGGAGTCAGGTATATTGCGGGTCCTCAAAACACACCTGCAGCAGGTGTATACGGCGGATCCGCTGGTCACGGAGGCATCCTATCAGTCTTACATCCGAGGAGTGACTCTCCCGGCCCTTCCGAGAGAGGCCGCGGAGGAATTAGATGGGGCCTTGACACTCCACGAGGTGCGGGTGGCGATGGCAGGCTTACCGACGGCGAAATCCCCGGGGGGAGACGGGTTTCCCTCCGAGTTTTACCACGCATTCGGGGATGTCCTTGGCCCCCTCCTCCTCCAGGTCTTTCATGCGGCGCTGGAGGAGGGCGCTCTTCCACCCACAATGTACCAGGGTGAGATCTGCATGCTTCTAAAGCCAGGAGGTGATGGATATGACCCTGCGGCGTACCGCCCTATCACAATGATTAACACGGATGTCAAGATCCTGACCAAACTCTTAGCCACTCGGTTGGCGCCGTACATGGTCCAATTGGTTCACCAGGACCAGTGTGGGTTCATCCCCGGACGCAACACCACGATGAATCTACGGCGATTAACCCATATTATGCATGAGGTGCGCGGTAGGGAAGACCCCCAGGTCCTGGTTTCAATAGACTTGGCCAAGTCATTTGACACGGTTAGCTGGGGGTACCTATCGGAGGTGCTTCAACGGGTGGGACTGGGGCCCGTGTTTCGCAAGTGGATCCAGATACTGTATCGGGCGCCTCGAGCCAGAGTCAAACTTGGGGCCGCACGCTCGGAGGACTGGGCGTTGGGGAGAGGCACCCGCCAGGGATGCCCCCTCTCGCCACTCCTGTTCGCCCTGGCAATTGAGCCATTGGCGGTGGAAGTCCGCACCACGATGGCCCAATGGGGAATCAAGGTGGGGAGTAATGTCCATACCGTGTCCTTGTATGCGGACGATGCTCTATTTTATTTAACATCTCCGCAGGAAGCGCTACCGGTTTTGCTTCAGCTACTGGACCGTTTTGGCGCGGCATCGGGCCTGCGTATCAATGCAGGGAAGTCCCTGGTCTTCCCCCTAGCGGGATGTGATTTGGACGCGCGCGGGGACTTGCCACGCCTGGGGCTGCGATGGGAATTGGAGGCCTTCCGCTATCTGGGGATACAGGTGGCGTCGTCGGACGAACAATTGCTGGCCCGCAATGCGGACAGGGTGGTGCGGTCCCTACAACAGTCGGTGGCATTCTGGAACACGTTGCCTCTCTCCCTGATGGGACGACTGGCAGTGGCGAAAATGGTGATGCTGCCGCGAGTGCTATATGTGTTGCAGAATTCACTGTGCCCACTTCCCCCGCGGTTGTTCCGCACTCTCAATACGCTCCTTACGTCCTTACTCTGGGCGGGCAGGCGTAGTAGGGTTGCTTTACGCACGGTTGTCCGGAGCTGGGAGGAGGGGGGGTTGGAGGCGCCGAGATTCGACCTCTATTACTATGCGGCTCAGCTGTTGCCAGCGGCCAGGTGGTTCGCGGATGCGGACACCTGGGAACTACGGCTCCTCGCGGGGAGCGCGGATGAAAGAACAGTACAGATGGCCCTGATGCGAGGCAGGGGAGCGGACGCGACACTGCCGTATATAGTGCGCAACACCACAGCCATTTGGCAACGTGTGGTGGAAAAAGTCCTACAGAGGGCCCCCTTCCACAGGGAATTGCCGATATGGATTATGGCCCCAATGGTGGACATGGAGGTACACATGCCATTCCATGAATGGAGAGCGGGTGGGTGTGAGCTGCTGGCGGATCTCTACCCGGACGACACGTTTCTATCTATCAAACGGGCGACGGAGACGTTCGGTCTTGGTGAGGGCCAATTTCTACAGTACAGGGGCCTCCATGCGCTGGCTCGAGACACTTGGCCGCAGTTCCCGGATGCGCCCTCTGTGTCCCATACCCTCAATGTCATCCTTTCCTGTGGTAGGGGCAGGAAGCTGATAACCCTATTGTACTCGGCCATGCGGCTGGACTCCACCCCGCCGGTGCCCCCGGCGTGGGCGGCTTGGGAGGCTGACCTGGGAACTGTGCTGGACCCGGCACAGCGCAAGCGTATCGGTACCCTCACCCGGAAGGTGTCGTGCAATGCACGATTCAAACTGACACACTTTAACTTTTTACACCGAACTTATGTGACTC
This sequence comes from Lissotriton vulgaris, assembly GCF_964263255.1. Taxonomy (NCBI): domain Eukaryota; kingdom Metazoa; phylum Chordata; class Amphibia; order Caudata; family Salamandridae; genus Lissotriton; species Lissotriton vulgaris. The sequence continues at coordinate 813,132,777 of NC_141695.1, read as the reverse complement.
CGGTTACCTTGAAGCGTATTGCCCCGGACAAGCGCGATGACTGCCCTAGGTGTGGCGCGTCAGGTGCGTCATTCCTTCATCTGGCGTGGGAGTGTCCGCTGGTTCGCACCTTCTGGCAATCAGTAGTGGCACACATTCATAAGGTTACTGACCTCCGGATGGAGCTGACCCCCCTTCACTGCTTGTTAGCCTTAGTCCCCAAGCCCAGGAAGTGTAATTTGTCCTACAAGATGTTGCAACTGCTTTTAGTACTGGCAAGGAGGAGGGTGGCCATCACATGGATGGGACAGAGGGCCCCGGAGATGTCACAGTGGCTTAGAGATGTGGGGGAATGGACCCTGACGGAGGAAACCTTTATGCAAACAGTGCGTAGGGATGAGAAGCTGCAGGACGACCTGCTTGCGTGGAGAATGATGCGAGAGGTGGGAGAGGCAGCCGAGGACTCGGATGGAACAAGTGCGGAGTTGTTCACCCCCGGGGACACAGGGTCTGAGGATGAGGGTGGTGGGGAGGGTGAGGATAGGCAGTGAGTCAGGGGAGTGTCTGACCGCACACGCACATGTAGGATACACCTGAGAGGAATTGTGTCTTGGTATCTGCAAGTTTCATGCCTAATATACGTAATGATCGCTGCTTTTTCTGCCGATAGGAGTGCCATAATGAGGTGAACGACCTGTGTACACATGTTTTAGTCACGAATGCCGAAGTTTTGGGGGGAGGGCTCCATTGGGGAGTTGGGGGGTAATCTGTATAAAAGAAAAAATAAAAGCAGATTAGAATATCCTGCCGCGCAGTTACATGGCTAGGTCCAGGACCTGGCTTCCTTGTTACCACCTATCGCCGCCCGGCCTTCGGGTTGTGGGCTGAAGGGCCGTGTACACAGCAGTATGTTATTGGCCATAATGTCGTTGATTTTTTGTAACTGTCGGCGCAACTGTTATATACTATCATTGTCTGCGACAAAAATAAAGTTAAAAAAAAAAAAAAACCTTGGCAAAACCAACTTAACTTAAAGCTACTTACTTACTCCCCTCCCACGTATTAGGCTTAGGTCAGGTACACTGGGGTAGGCGTAGTTAGAAGCACCAGTTGAGTATTTTTGCCTAATGTATATATGACTGTATATATATTTTATTACTTTTAAACCATTGTATGGCTAAGAAACCATATCAATGCTTTTACAGTATTATTTCGCAATACTTATCTTACTGTACGTACTTTTTATAATAACAAGTCTTGCAATTGTGGCAATTCATTTCTCTTGTACGAGAAGAAAGACTGTTCAATAAATGTTAACCCTTTATTGACAACGCCTGTCTCTCTAGTCTCTACATATTGTGAAAGTAAACTGCACTAACCTGACTGAGTAAAATAACTGTCTATTGTTTCACACGACCCTAGAGATTGACTCTTAATCTGAGGAGCAAAGTTGTCATGTTGCACGGTTGTTGGAAAGCTGAATCCCTTCTTGTCTGTGCCAGGGAAGCTGATCACTTCCTATTCAGTCAAGAAAGTTTTCACTGACCTCTGAGCTAGTTTGTAACAAACCCAATTAAGTTTAGCATAGTCAGTAGAGGCCTGGAAGATCCGCACTTCTACGTCGATACTACTGTTTATGTTATTCCAATGCGCAGGGCCTAGTGGGAAACTAGGAACTACACTACATGGCGCCCAAACGTTTGGTAAGGCGATAAACTAACGCAAGACGTTAGAGTAACTCAGTCGTGCATATTTCACACAGACCCCTTTCTCCCGTAAATACTCCAATAGACGTCTTGAGTGGGTGAAAGGTTAAAATCTGCCCGAACTCAGTAGGAAGAGATTCCTATGTAAAGCTCTGGTTTATTCAACGTTGAAGGATACAGTGTTCCAAAATATTGTGCACCTAATCTTTGTCTCCTTGGAGACCTACTCTGCAAACCTTGCATTTATACAATGCCAGGAGAAAACGGAACCACTGGGGGCGCAGTAGATGCGACTCAGCAGGGTCCCGAACACACAGACCCGGATGCAATTATCATCCCGGTCCACTTAAGAAAATCTATAACGTTAAAACTTATAGAAAACGGACTGACACCTCAAGGTGGTACAGTAATTTTCGTGATAGAGGCTCACGAATATCGGCAGACAGAGGTATTCTATTCATGGATAAACTTTCCAGCGGCAAACGCTACAACAAAAGAGTTTCACTATTACAAAATAGAGGAACCACCGGAAGAGTACGCTCCTTTCGAGGAGACTGAAATCCCACTAAAATTCCAAGAGCACCTGCTCTGGTTTAATGGCGCCCTAAAACACAATGATCACATTACCAGGCTCGGTCCTCTAGGTAGACCAGGAGCAACGTGGCCGGTTCTAGCCGGCTACACACCACATCCTGACATTGCAAGAATGTCTAGAGAAGAGCTGTTAGTACAGCTAAAAACATTAATAAAAATACATAGGCAATTAGTCCAATATGTAATGCGGACTGCAACAGTCCAACCAGCTGTTAATGTACCACAGCTGACCCCTTATCAGGGGAACACTAATAAAATTACACCACAGAACATACAGTCATGTCTTGGTAAAACACCTGTAAAACGGGAACAAATTCCTTTCTGGTTAGCACAGAAAATCACTCAAATAGAGGCAGTATTTCCTGATACTACCCCTATCGAGAAACACAGAATCTTGACAATCTGCCTTCCTATGGGAATCGCACCACACGTGGAGGACTGCGACACTTGGGGTACAGTCTTTGCTTCCATTTACACAAAAACACACGGTGTTCCGTCTATGGCGGTAATACCAGAAGTGCTAAAACAGATTCAAAATGAATACGGTCCAGAGCCCGCTTTAAATCTAGGTATGAAATTACTGAAAGACTTCAAGCAGGTCTCGGCTATATTATTAGCCAATATAAAAGGAGAAGCAGCATCTGTGGCGATCCGCCAGAAGTTGAAGGAAACAGATATAAAAGATCCAGTTGAGCTTGCCAGAATCATAGAAAAATGCTATGAAGAATTAGGTAGAGACAGCTTGGGTGGGAAACCAGTAAAGCCCCAACTGCTCGAAAATCCTGAAAAATTATTTATTAAAAATAATTTAAACACTCCTAAAAAGAGCTGGGATGGAAATAAACAATCCAGTCCCAAGGAAAAAGTTTTCCAGTCCAGAGGAAGGTCTCCTCGACGGAGGGAAAGAACACCAGTCTCCCCAGAGGGAGCCCTCTGAGAAAAGATATAACCTTAGAAATAGGGATAATCTGAAAAAACCTGATAGATATCAAAGTATTGATACACGTCCCTCTCGATCTTTTCCACAGAAATTGGAAAGAAGAGGACGGTCAGACCCAGGAGAGCACACCAAGTCCAAAGACAAGGAACCTGCTCAGAGTAAAAAATCTCAATTTCAAAAAAAGAAGGTAGCCAGTATTAGAGTAATCAACCATGCCGAGAATACTGAGGACACAGTTGAAAAACGGGGAGTGGGCATTGACAATGTTGGACAGTGCAGCAGAAATCAGTATAGCGCGCAAGATCTTGATGAGTTATCTGGAGACAGTGGACACGAATGAATACATTCAGGTTGAAACTGCTGACACCAGACTTAGCGAGCCCCATAAGATATACGAAATAACATTGCGTATAGAGGGTGATAAGACTAGGAAAATAAGAGGTCTATTTTGGGATAAGCTCTCAAAAGGCTATGATATTCTGTTAGCTGAAAAAGATTGGCCCCCAGAGTTTGTCAGGGAGTGCCCTCGTGGCGAAGAAGTGATTATGCCTGCCTTCTCGAATCACATTCCGATTCACAAAAAATATACATATGCAAGGAAATGGGCAGTAGCCCAGGCACCGGCATTATATAAAAATCATGTAGGATGGGATGAGGACTCTCCTCCCCATAAAATCCAGTTAAAAAGTGAACCAACTGCCCAACGGCAGTATCCCATTAAGCAAGAAGCTAAAAAACAAGTCAGGGAGATTTTAGATCAACTTGAATACCAGGGGGTGATTGAAACATGCACCTCTCAAATGAACAATCCTTTGTTTCCTGTCTCCAAGCCAGACAATTCATATCGTCTAGTTTTGGACTACAGACACCTTAATACATGTTGCAAAACTTTTGCAGTACAAAACTCGCATAGTGCAGCCCTAATGAATAACATAGTTAGGAAAAAATATAAAACGACATTAGACATATCTAATGGTTTCTTTTGTCAAAACATTGCACCGGAAAGCAGATATTTGACCGCTTTCTCAGCATTTGGGTTGCAGAAAAAATTCTGTCGACTCCCACAGGGGTTCAAGAACAGCCCAGGACTATTCTCAGCTAGGGTAACAGAGTTACTACAAATATATGATGATGAGGCATTATCCTACGTAGATGATATCTATCTCACAGACGACGACTTGGATACTCACTTGAAAAGAGTGAACACCATTATACTTGGGTTCGCAGCAGAGGGTTACAAATTCAACTTTAAAAAGTCTCGAATTGCCCATCTGACAGTACTATTTTTAGGGTACGAATAATCAAGTGAAGGGAAAAGCCTAGCGGACAACTTCTTAGAGAAGTGCGCTGTACTCCAAGCTCCAAAAACGCTGAAGAATTTACAATCCATTCTAGGTTTTCTGAATTTCGGAAGAACATACATACTAAATTACGCAGAGAGGGTTACACCTCTCTACGAACTAATTAAACCTGATTTTAAACAAATCAATTGGACTCAAAAACACACAGAAATTTTGAGATCACTGCAAACAGACATGTTAGCAAAAACAAAATTAGATACACGTGACAATACACGCGGTCTTGTAATCCGAGTCATCCCAGGAAGATGCGGATTCACGTACCTGACCTCTAATGAGGGAGAAAAGGTACCAATTTCAATTAAATCTCACTTGTACACACAAGCAGAAAAAACATTCAGTCACACAGAAAGAACTGTGAAAGCAGTGCAAATTGCATTAGCAATTGAACGAGAATTAGCACATGGTAAAAGGATTAATATCCTCACAGCGGAATCCGCCTTCGAGGCGCTATTCAGCCCAGTAAACCTGCCTACAGTGTCACTGGATCCGAAATGGATACAGTGTGTAGATTCTCTAGGAGCGGAAGATGTGAAATACTATTTCGCCCCGCAATTCAAAGAACTGAATGATTTAGAATATGAAGAAGAATATCCTCTGCCAATCGAACTTCTGCCTCTCCCACAATACGCCTGTATAATCTATACAGATAGATTTGTACAGCATTTCAACATAGAGAGCAAATCCTACGATGCAGCCTGTGCGATTGTTAAAGGTCGTTGGCTGTGCGGTAAATTCAGACCGAAAGTAACAAAAACTGAATCATTGAGAAACTGTTCGGCTCGAAGAGCTGAAATCAGATGTTTAAAGATGGCGCTCAAAAATGCAGAATGTGAATTCCCCACACTTATCGTGTGCGATTCTCATTTTTGCGTCAACTCTTACAACAATAAATTGCAGAGGTGGATTGAAAACGATTACAAAGATGACACAGGTGCCACAATAAAGCATAAATTGCTCTGGAAACAGGTAGCTCTTTTATATAAAGAACTACAAAAGACTCACGTGGTACACGCACAGAGTCTTCAACGTGATGGCGTTCACGTTGAAGGGAATTCATTGGCTAATACAGCCACAGCGGAAGCAACTAAACCGGCTTCCGTAGCCACAAAAAAGCGTACAGAAAAATACATGGACGGGGAAACCATGCTGGCAGTAAAAACGACCGTAAAAGGCGACTGTGCAGCACTACCCGTGAACTATCCACTCAATTATGCATGCATAATCGATGCAAACTCCGTTCCTTTTGCTCGAATCCCTGGAGTGGGGGACAGAGTAATTCCAAACAGGAGCAGGAGGGGCTTCCTCTTACTGGAAGCACACATGGGGTTGGGTCTGAGACATCAAACAATTAAGGATTCTCTGAAAGAATTACAATCAGAGTACTGGTGGCCAGGAATGAGCATAGATATTCAATGTTTTGCTCAAAATTGTGAAAACTGCAACAGAGATCGCAGTAATGAACAGGCCAGTGTAGTTTCAGGAACCCTGCTAGACAGCATAAGGCGGTCTATCTGCGCAATCAAAGAAGAGAAGCGCGTCCCATTGTACACAGTTATGGCTAAACACACTTAAAAAAATGTGGCCTCCAGCGCTCGGCTGACGCTAGAACTGTTATAAAAGATTTGTGAGTCAATATCGGCATATACCACGTTCCATTCTGACCAGGGTCCTGCTTTTAGCTCTCGAGCTTATAAGGAGGCCATGGCCAGCATGGGAATTGAGTTGCGGTATTCTTGTCCGTCGCACCCCGAAGGGAATAGTGTGGTAGAAAGAAAAAACCGGGACATAAAGCGATCTATAACAGCGAAGGTATTAGGTTCAGGTGCTGGGTGGGTCAAACATCTAATAAGTGTCCAGACTAGTCTTAATAACTTGCCAAGAAATTCTCTAAAAGGTTTCAGCCCATAGGAACTATTGTTCGGAATTAGAATGAACATTCAGGACCTCGATAGTCAGATATCAGTGGTACAAGAAAAAACAACAGACTTTGACATCAAAGATCGTTTGGCTGTTTTACAGGAACTGAATGAAACAAGAAAATCCTTAAGCAACATAAAGTTAAAACAACAGCCATCTACCACTGACGAGGCACCACAAGCAACAGCCCCAGCAAGGCCTGTCTGGATTCCAAAGATTGGGGATCTGGTCAGAGAAAAAATCGCGGTGAAGAAGGAATTTGGGCCTTCTTACAGAAAAGCAGTACCTGTCTTGGCAGTCACCGGAACAAGATCAGTTGTACTACCGCCCCTTGTTGGTAAAAAGGAGAACAGAGTTGTGTCTATCGACCTGGTAAAACCACAACTATGTGGCCTATAATCAACAGTAGGCCCAGTGGACTCCCAAGAAACAACAGAATACCCAAACTTGCAACAATCCAAGAGGTTCAAACTGAAAGACTAATCACATTCGATCAGCCTGCAGTGCACAAAGAAGGACTATGCAATAATGCCATGGAACTTGTGCCTCTTGAGACACAGATTGAAACGGTTCGTCAAGAAACACCAGTCTACAATAATGTGGCATCAGAAAGTGCTACCGAGAGACAGATTGAAAGAACAATCCCAACAATTGACAGAACTGCCTCTGGTTATTTCATCAACTTCGACACCTTCTGTGAAGATCAAAACGACCCCGAAGTGATGCCAGAAACAAAAAAGTATTCTAAAGAAAATACAACAGGTCTCCTTCAACAAATCAAAGAATTATATCTGGATTCACCGTTGATTGAGCATTGGATTATTTCAGGGGTGTTCATACTCCTACTATGCCTAATTTTAGTTTTAATTTTAGGAAAGTTTATTACAATTGAATAGACACAGCAAGTCAGAACATCAACCTAGTCCTGAAACCACACAGATCATCCCACTTGAAGAAAAGAGAACTGTCAACAGTAAATGTCACAGCAATTCCAATACCTGGTGGGGTAGTATGGGAGAAAACTGACTATGAGATCTATGGTCCGGTCGAGATCCTGAAGTATCCTCATCAACTGAAGGTTTCCTTAAGTGACTTTGTAAAACCTAGTACATTCTCTGATGATTGGGACTTTAACAGTATTATTGACATGATGTCTGATTTAGTAATGTCAGCTAGATTCACAGAACATGATTATTTACAAGGTTCATCTAGTTATGAGCAATTATTCTGCTACACACATTATGGTGATCATTACTTGCATAAATCTGCACAGCCTAGAAATGTTTTTATGTATAATCAATGGGAACATTGTGCTACACCACCTAAAAGCAGTTCTAAAGCATTTTTTGAGAAATTCAAATACTTCTCAGGGTTTAACACCAGTGATGCAGAAACGTTTTATTACAAACTGTTAGATAAAACAGGAATGAAAACAATGCTGACAAATTCTAAATTGATATATTCAGAAGCATTTTATGAAAAAATGATGACATTTGGTTTTGATTATTGGAAAAATAACATTGAAACGAAAACCATTTGGGGTACAAAAGATTGGCAGGTACAAGGTCTTGAAGCACTATTTAGAACATGCATGATACCTGAACAAATGATGTTTTTAAATGACACAATACACCAAACATCCTGTCTTGGCCTAGCTAAGATCAAAGACCTTAAAAAACCGTCTATTCCAAAGCCAATACCTGAAAATACAACTACAGATATTGAATTAGACGTTTCACAAATTTTACATTTTAACAGAACACATCCTGATTGGAAAAAGTGGTTAATCTGGCCTACTGACACAAACAACTGTCAAGATAGATTCCTGAATAAAACACAGGGGTTAAAAATGACCAGACTAGACCCGAGATACTCCCAGAAACAACATCCAGGGATAATAACAACATACAGTGTAGGGAAACTCTGCCTTGAATGGCTAACATCATCCACACTGGCTAAAATTAAGCAACACTTGTCTTTACTAAAAGATGGTGCTGATTTGCGCGATTTCATTCTTGGACCACGCAAACAGCGTCAAAAGCGTTTCATAGCGACCAGTATCTATGCTGCTTACAACGAGGCTTGGAAAGTCAAACAAATTGAAACAGCTGAAAAAATACGAGAAATTGATCGTATTAATTTGGAGAAATCACTTTCTGTAGTGGACAATGGGTTAATGACTCTGTCCTCCAGAATATATTCGTTGGACAATATTGTATCCTCTGCCTTTGATGTGATAGATAGAGACTTGCTAATGTTACAACATGGCCAATCTCAATTACGTTCTATTATACAATTAGGCTGGGCGCTGCAAAATCTTCGTTCAGGCTATGTGCCTTGGCGTTTAATCAACACAACGTCATTATTTTCCATCTTTAACCTTACTGATAAACAAATCAGTTTGGCACAGAAAGGAGCAGACTATACAATCCTGAGCATCGAAAAACTTGAGAGATTACCATTGACAATGTCAGAGAGTCCTGTCATTAAATGGATAATACACGGAATTATCACCATTCCGATAACAACTTTCCGATTTAAAAAGTGCCTTGAGTACATACCTACTGGCCAGTATGAACAATTGGGTAAAGGATATGTAAAATCTGAATGGAAATTACCATACACACATTCTTGCTACAGTGACAGCGACAAAAATGTATTTCTTAGTGGTGAAAATTGTAAACATTCACTAAGCGGTATACTTTTGTGTCAGGGTATTAATTTACACGGAGCATGTGATGAAAATTCTAACAACCTTTCATGCCACCAGCTTGTCACACCTGCAACTCAGATAGAGCCCTTCTTTATGCAACTTGCTAACGGGAGTTACATTCTTAGAACGGATCACAGATGTTGTGGCCTTGTGCCAGGGAAAAGTTATCTAGCAAGAGTAACATCCATGGTCAAATGCTGTATGCAGGCATTGTTCCCGAGTGGGCCTGCAGACACAGTGACTTCCATCTGGCCTCGTCTGAATCTCTATTCTATACGAATTGATACTTTAAGCAAAATGAAGGCTGTGCTTTTACAGACAACAGTGCCTATAACGTCATCAAAAGAGACGTATGATCTTCTAGTTGCAAGGACAGCTACTGAAGTTCATGAACTTTTATCAACAAATTGCCCCGTGCATTTCGTAGAAATGCTTAGCCAACTCCTTAACATGTCTAGTGCCACAGGCATCCCAGGCATATTTAAGACAATTTTTACGAGACTGCTGACACCTTTTCAAGCAATTTTGGGAATCGTTCCTAATTTTGTCCACTCTGTTTTTGGCGGCATACCCTTATTTTTGGGACTTGTAGCAGGGATTTTATTTTTGACCCTCCTGCTTCGTTATGGCAAGCCGAAACTCAGACATAGCTCCCATGGGAATGGAAGAGACAATCCTAGCAATGCGCTACCGGGACAGGATAACTAACGTCCTTGGATTGGCCAGGCTGAGAGATCTAAACATGACCTGGTTTCTTTCATTCAGACCTATATGGCAGAACTGTATCTTACCGGTACTTCGATGTATGCTATGCGGAGATGAGTGCGTGTTGGACATCTGTCTTTCACTTCCATCAGCAGTACCAATGGACGTCGATACTTTGCTCAGTCCAATAACGGCTCACGCATTGTGTTGTCCCCAGCGGCTACCAATCCTGACGACGGCATTCGTTGAGACTCCTGTGCTACGACTAGGTGGTAACAGTAGAGCGAGTGACAAAAGCAGCATCACCCAGGTACGACCTTCTGTGAGCATTGCTGATCCTGACTATGATGACAGCAATCATTCTCACACCTGCCAAGTTACAGCACTATCGAATTTGGTTGAACTGTCACCTGATTTTGTAGACCAATTCTTTGAGAGCCTGTCTGATACGATGTTCTCACCCGAACAGAAATAATAACTTTGGAGAAGCTTTCCGACACACAGCGTTCCCATGAACTCTGAATTCGGCCTTCAGTTTTGAACAACAAAAACTGCTAAAAGCGTTGGAACTCTATTTCCCCGTTCAAGCATTAATTCTTTTGAATTGAACACTTTTTAATATTGACCCTTTTTCGCCACGAACAATTCTTTGCTTAAAGTAAAAACTATTCTTAGAGAACAGAAGCTTCAACCTTCTATTTCTAAAAACATCTAGAGACATAACAACCTTACACCAGCCTCTAGCACATTTATTGCAATGCATTTATATGTGATGATTTATCTCGCCCTTCTTCTGTTTCAGAGATATTTCATGTGTAATTCTTTTTGCATAATCGTTCATTGATTCCATATGCAATAATTTTTGAATGATTTCTATGCTTCAAAAACGTACAGTACCTAAATTTCACGTATTACAATATACGCCTATTTCAAATGCATATATGTATTTTGGGGTGGGCAATGTTACACATGCATCTTATTGCTCTAGTTTTAGTAATTTGATGGACATGAACCCGTGGAGTGGGTGTTGCGTGCTTATCTAGGATCCTGATCGATACTGTGACCTTATGCCCCTATTCGGCTATAAATCCATTTATTCCCTATATTGGCATAACCGTTCAAGTGCGATATTCAGAAAGTCATCTCTGGCCTCACACAAACAGAGCCACATTCCAGAATAGTTTTCTCTGCCACTTCCTTTGCAACCAATTAGTGCAATGACAGAGCAGAAGTCACTATCTGAAGATTCCTAGATTAACACTCCGAGTTCTTCAACAAGATAAAAACTCAGCAAACCTGGAAATCCCCGCTTGCTGTGTTTTGATTAGTAATGGAACTCTAATGAGCAACTGATAGCTATCACTTCCTAGTGACATCTTTAATTGACGTCTTATGTCCAGCAAAATTACGTCAAACCAGGCACCTGTCAGGTATAAATATTACCAACTTTGCCTTGAGCAATAGCTGTTGTATGCCTGTTGCTAGCTGTCTGCAGTACGCTGATGCTGCTGCTGTCCCGAAGCTGCTGATACCATTATCGCTGCTAAAGCGCGAACGATGGTGTGGTGTAACTAGGAGCTGAACAGCCGTCCTTCTGCGAAGAGCCCATCAGATGCCAGCTGCCCGCGGACGCTGTCCCCCTCCTTCTCCTCGACGCGCTGAAGAGAGACGCTGCCTTTCTCCTGCAGAGAAATCCAGCTACAGCGTTTCTGGTCTACCCTTGCGGGTGACTGTGATATCGAGTTTCCCTGAAGGAGATACCAGACCTCCATCATTCTATTCAGAGGTATGTTGTTGACTAAACCCTTAGTGAGAATTCTTGAAGCAAACCTTGGCAAAACCAACTTAACTTAAAGCTACTTACTTACTCCCCTCCCACGTATTAGGCTTAGGTCAGGTACACTGGGGTAGGCGTAGTTAGAAGCACCAGTTGAGTATTTTAGCCTAATGTATATATGACTGTATATATATTTTATTACTTTTAAACCATTGTATGGCTAAGAAACCATATCAATGCTTTTACAGTATTATTTCGCAATACTTATCTTACTGTATGTACTTTTTATAATAACAAGTCTTGCAATTGTGGCAATTCATTTCTCTTGTACGAGAAGAAAGACTGTTCAATAAATGTTAACCCTTTATTGAGAAACGCCCGTCTCTCTAGTCTCTACATATTGTGAAAGTAAACTGCACTAACCTGACTGAGTAAAATAACTGTCTATTGTTTCACACGACCCTAGAGATTGACTCTTAATCTGAGGAGCAAAGTTGTCATGGTGCACGGTTGTTGGAAAGCTGAATCCCTTCTTGTCTGTGCCAGGGAAGCTGATCACTTCCTATTCAGTCAAGAAAGTTTCCAGTGACCTCTGAGCTAGTTGGTAACAAACCCAATTAAGTTTAGCATAGTCAGTAGAGGCCTGGAAGATCCGCACTTCTATGTCGATACTACTGTTTATGTTATTCCAATGCGCAGGGCCTAGTGGGAAACTATGAACTACACTACAATATCCCATGCTTTGCCAGGGGTAAACCTTTTCTTGGAGCGCTGAAAGTGAAAAAAACTTGCGATGTCTTCCTGAATGCCTTTGTCCGTTGAAGATAGAACTTTAATCATCTTTGGACATCCAACGTGTGGAGAGACCTCTCCCCCAGAGATGAAGGTCGAGGAAAGTAAGACTTTAGTACTATAGGTTCATTTAGCTTGCTTAATCTCCACAACGGCCCCTCGCAGCGGGATGCCTGGCTTTCACCTTGTGGATACCCTGCCGGGGTTATCTCACAGGGGAATACCCGGACGGGTTCCCTAAGCAAGCGCCGGGAAACCCACTGCGGGTAGCTGTGCGCTATATAAGCTCAAATACATTTACATTTATATTTAGGTGAAAATCTGAAGGGACTTTTGGGATAAATGTTGGATTTGTCCGTAAAATCAAAGACTCCTTTTTGAACTGTAAGAAAGGTTCAACAATCGTGAGAGCTTGAAGTTCTCCAACCCTCCTAGCTGTTGTTATCGCTACAAGAAAAGCAACCTTCCATGACACAAACTTCATGTCAGCTTTATGGATTGGTTCAAAAGGAGCCCTCATGAGATGGGAAAGGACCAGGTGGAGTTGCCAAATCGGAGGAGGAGGTCTCACTGGAGAAAAAGCTCTGAATAGACCCTTCAAGAATTGTTTGATCACCCTCGCGGACCAAAGAGAAGGACCAGAGGTTGTTTGCCTGAACCTAAAGATCGCTGCCAGATGCACCTTAATGGAGGAGTGTTGAAGACCTGATTTTGCCAAAGGCAATATGTATGGTAAGATCTTATGAGGAGCCGAAGTAAAAGGATGAAGATTTTCCTTTTGGCACCATGCACAAAATGCTTCCATTTTGCTTGAAATGTCCTGTTTGTACTAGGAGCCCGAGCTTGAGCTAAAATCTCCTTGCAATCTTGAGGAATATCTAAAGCATTGAACTCCCGGTGTTCAGGAGCCAAGCTGTCAATTGCAAAGAGTTCAGGTCCGGATGCATTACTTGGCCGTGGGACATCGTCAGCAGGGTAGGAATGGGGCGTAGGAGAACCCGTTGACCCCGAGACAGAAGGAGGAGCTCTGTGTACCAAAACTGGCGGGGCCAAGCCGGGGCTATTAACATCATGGTGCAGGGTTCCGTCTTGAGTTTCCTCAGTATCCTTGGTATCAAAGGAATCGGTGGAAAGGCGTAAAGAAATGCGCCTGACCAGGCTATCGAAAGGACATTCCCCAATGACCCTCAATGGAGATACCTGCTTGCGTAGAGTTGGCATTTCTTGTTCTCTGGGGTCGGGAACAGGTCTATAAGAGGAGTGCCCCAATGAGAGAATATCCTTTCGAGAGTCCTCTGATCCAATTCCCATTCGTGGGAGACCGACTTTAGGCGGCTCAATAAATCCGCCTCCTCATTGAGGGAACCCAGAAGATGTTCTGCAGAGAGACAAATCTGGTGATGAATAGCACATTCCCAGATCTCTTGAGCTTCCCTTGATAGAAGCTTGAATTTTGTTCTGCCCTGCTTGTTCACATAATTCATGGCCGTCGTGTTGTCTGTAAGCACTAAGACCGTAGAACCCGGAATCTTTGGAAGGAAAACCTGAAGAGCCAGACGAATTGCTTGCAGTTCCAGTAAGTTGATGTGAAAGGTGGAAAGCTCTGGAGACCAGTGATCGCTCACTTGAAGATCCTATAATGTCGCTCCCCAGCCTTCCAGAGAGGTGTCTGTGGTTAGAACTAACGGTGAGGGAGGAACCGTGAACGAGAGACCTTCCTCGATATTGTTTGATATAGTCCACCACCTGACTGCTTTCTTCATGATAGGAGTTATCTTTATCTTGTCCTCGAAGGACCCCTCTGCTTGACGCCATTGCATGTCCAGTTGTTCCTGCAGGGGACGCATGTGAAGCCTGCAGTGCGGAATCAATGCAATGCAAGATGACATCGACCCTAAAAGGGACTTGTACTGACGGACTGAAATAATTTGTTTCCTTTGAAATCAGTTGGCAGCAAAAATCAGTTTGTTTTTTTCCTCTCCTCTGAAGGGAAAGCTCTGCAATGAGCAGTATCCAGAATGGCACCCAGAAATCTTGCTGACCTGGACGAAAGCAGATCCGACTTGCTTCTGTTTAGGCCCAGACCTAGATGACTGAAAAGTTGAACACAATCCTCGACTGCTTTTGAAGCTTCCTGAGAGGAAGGAGCGTTTATCAACCAGTCGTCCAGGTAGGGAAACACCTGCAGAGACTGCCTTCTGAGAAAAGCCGCCACTGGCTCTAATACCTTCGTAAATATCTGCGGTGCAGATCTTAGTCCGAAAGGTAGGACTCTGAACTGAAAATGGCTCTTGGCTACTGTGAAGCGAAGATACCTCCTATGGGCCGGATGAACAGGAGCATTAAAATATGCGTCTTACAGGTCTAGAGTTGCCATTTAATCTCCAGGATTTAGGAGACGTAATATATCCTGTGGAGAAACCATCCGAAAAGACAGTTTTTTGAGATAGGTGTTGAGCTCTCTCAGGTCTAGAATTGGACGCCACTTTTCTTCTGTTTTGCGAATCAGGAAAAACCTGGAATAGAATCCTTTCCCGCGTTGGGTCTGAGGAACTGATTCTATTGCTCCTTTGATGAGCAGTTGTTGAACCTCGAAATGCAGAAGATTTAGATGTTTCGTTTCGGTGGCGCGAGGAGCTCTGGATGGTGGCAATTTCTGAAACTCCAGTGTGTGGGCGAATTGAATGATGTTGAGGACCCACCCATCCGATGTAATCATTTTCCAGTTGTGGAGGTATTTTGAGATCCTGCCCCCCACTGATGTTACTAGAGGGGAAGGAACAGTAAACAGAGCCATGAAGCCGCTATTGTCTTTTAGAAGTATCTCTACACTGACGCCCCTGCCGCCTTCTTGATGGTTGGCGAGAGAAAGACGCCTATTGACCTTGGCGCTACGAGTATTGGGGCTTGTAGGACTGAGAGGACTGTGAGTACGAAAAATAGCGTTGTTGATTGCCACCTCTGGACGATGAAAATCCTCTCCCTTTTGCACCTCTGAAAGGAACTTTGCGGCAATGCAATGTCCCCAAGGACCTTACTGTGTCCGTGTCCTTCTTGATGTCTTGAAGGGCATCATCTACATGCTTTCTAAAAAGCATTTCTCCGTCATAAGGTAAGTCCAAGATCTTATTTTGAACTTCCTGGAGAAACCAGGTTGCCCGCAGCCAGGCCTGATGCCTTAAAACTGCATAACCCGCTAGAGCTCGGAAAGTGGTAGTTGCTATTTCCATAGCACAATCTATCACCTCTGAAGATGAACGCTCCCCTTCCATCAGTATCCTTCTGGCCTCATCTTTTGCACTATCCGGAAGTTGGTCAACAAACGGGGATAAATTGCACCACATCTGGCGATCATATCTACCCAAGATAGTGGGAGCATTAGCAGCTCTAACCAGAAGGCTAGCCATAGAAGAGAACCTTTGTCCCACATTGTCCAGACGTCTCCCTTCCTTGTCTGGCGGTGTCGTATGGGGCGCCAATGGATTCTTGGACTTACTTTGCGCTGCCTGGGAAATAACTGAGTCTGGTTTCGGTTGACCAGTCAGGCATGCGGGAGTGCCTTATGGAGCTTTATACTTCTTCTCCAGCCGGGGAAGAACAGGGATGACTGTAGCAGGATTCTGCATCACCTTAGTACCTTCCGACCACACATGTTCAACTATCGGTATTGAACGGATGGACTTTCTATAAGGCTCTTTGAAGTCGTAAAGAAAACAGTCTGATTGGACTTTCGTAATCGGAAGGCCAAATCTCTTGGACGCCCTCTCCATAAGATTATGGAAATCTCCAATGTCAGTTGGAGGGGAGGTAGCAGTATCCAGCACTGGTGAAGTTGGATCTTGAATAACATGATCGTCCCAACCTCTATCCGGGTCATGAGGTGGATCTACCTGACGATCTTCATCAGATGAGACAGTATCATCCTGAATAGTCACAACCTCCTGATGGCTTTCTCTTGGTTCCGGTTCCGAAAATTCGAGAAACCAGAGGCGTCACTGCAACTGCAGGAGCAGATGGAGAAGGAGGATGCTCTTGCTGGTCCGAAGCTTGTGACGGAAACCTTTTCCTGTGGTCTTGTAGCATCATCTGTAAATCCGTTATAAGAGAGGATGGCATTGCCACCATATCCTGACGCGATTTTTGTGGAATCCTCTCTTGTTGAACAAAATGACGTTCTTTTGTATAGTATTCCTCAGAATCTGAATCCTGATATTTGACTTGGAGTTTGGATGGGCTATAAGCTTCCCCATCTTCATCATCGTCAGACTCCTCCTCAAGAAGCAATGTTGGAGGTAAGGGTGTTACACGGCGAGGAGATGTCATCCCTGGAGTAATTTGCTGACTCTTTATAGAGAAGTGGACCCTTTGAATCGTCAACGACTTCTTCAACGAACTCGTCGTCGACGGAAATGCCGGCGAACTCAACGTCGACAGGACCGTTAACGGGACCGTCGATGGAGAGATGGACCTCGTCGACGGAGGATTGATCGTCAATGGTGTCATCGATGAGCACATCATCAGAATCATCATAGCTGTCATTGACGACATCGTCGTCGTCGACGTCGTCCTCCTCGCCGACGTCGACGCTATCGTCATCGTCATTATCGTCGACGTCGAACATGTAAACACCATCGTTGACGAGCAGGGAACAGGTACCTTAAAAGTCGACGAAGATATCAATGCAGCCGCCGTCGACAAAGCTGCCGTCGACAGGCCCATCGATGGAGCTGTACCTGAATCCAAGTCCTTTTTGGAAGTTGTCGTCGACGTACCAGATGATTTCGTCGTCGACGGACCTGGTTTCTTGTCCGATCTTCCTTCCTGAGGGACGTATCTCCTACCAAACAAATGCAAAGTGTCCTGTGCACACGATTATCTTAAATTGGTTCTCAAGTGAGAACCCAAAATTCGGTAAGTGTTCAATATATGATTTCAGAGTCCATCATCATAGAGTATGTATATTTAATGGTTAAGTGTTGATCAGTACATACAGGAGAAAATAGCCGACACGTGTTTCGTTACTCCGGGTTGCGGCTGTGACTCTTCAGGGCTAGGAAGGACATAAAGTATGCTTGAATTAGAATCGTGGAACTAAAATAGTGACTCAGTGTGTGGAATGGAACACCTCTAACTGGGTGGAGACCCTGTATTAGTGGAAAGACAAAGCAAAAGGTGACTGGGAGTCCAAGCTAAACAAAGGCCCGAATCGTGTTGTGACATGGTGGTGTTAAAACAGCATAATATAGAAAATCAAATTGGCAATATCAAGAGTAAATAGCGAAGCTTTTGTGTCGCTGTATCTAAGAGAAGACCAATATATACTATTTAACACTACTATACAATGGCGCGATTGTGGTAACATAGTGATTACAGGACGTAAGCATGAGGAGCGACAGAGTACATGGAGCATCAGGGATCAAAACATGAAGAACGTCAGCATACATAGAGCCTCGTACGGATCAACTATAGTAACTACGTAACTCAACAGGAGATATGGCCCATAATATTAATCTTCTACAATGAGATTCATTCCACACACTGAGTCACTATTTTAGTTCCACGATTCTAATTCATGCATACTTTATGTCCTTCCCAGCCCTGAAGAGTAACAGCCGCAACACGGTGTGACGAAACACGTGTCGGCTGTTTTCTCTTGTATGTACTGATCAACACTTCACCATTAAATATACATACTCTATGATGATGGACTCTGAAATCATATATTGAACACTTACCGAATTATGGGTTCTCTCTTGAGAACCAATTTAAGATAATCGTGTGCACAGGACACTCGTTGCATTTGTTTGGTAGGAGATACGTTTCTCTATCTTAGCAGGGGCTGGTTTTTGCTTGGTTAGTTCCCCTGACCTGTTTGCACCGGACCTACTTTATCTACGAATACCTATGCTTAGGTACCTGCTGAGCGCCACATCTTCCTGGCATTCATCCAAACCCATTCTCTCCCTCTGTACTTCCTGAGGGACAGCAGAAGGTTTCTTGAATCCTTTCTCCTTTTCAGATGGCGGAGAAGCAACAGAAAGGCTTTTCTGTACCTTCTTAGTTGACTGTGTCTCCTCAGTCTGTCCCAGCCTCTCCTTTACACCTCGGTGAGGAGATTGTTTGGGAATGGGCCTTTCAGACCTATCAGAGGTCTTTTGTAAGGCTTTAATAGGGGGTTCAGTAGAAGTTGAAGGGGAGGACCTACCTCTTTTCTTGGATCTTCTGGAGGACGCAGCTGAGGAAGAATCCTCACTGTCAGATGACAAAACCTCCTTGCGTGACTTCATTTTCTGCAACGAAGTCAACAAGCGGCCTTCCCTGTCTCTCAAGGTCTTCGTAGAGAATGTTCTGCAGATCTTACAATCTGTGGCCTTGTGATCTGTGTACAAGCAGTAGATACAGTCTTTATGCTTGTCCTCAACAAACAGCCTCTTCTTTGAGCAGGTAGCACAAGATCTAAATAACGCCTTCTTCTCCTTGTCAGACATAGTAAAATTGAAGAAATTGAACAAATTCCTAACTGAAGAGAAATCTGAGCAGAGCTGAATGGAGACTCCCTAAGCAAAACGTGCAGTAGAAAATCTGAGGTTCTGAGGCTCTCTCAGGAGGGTTCTATGGGGTGAGGCTATTCTGAATGGTTGTTGTAACATTTTTGGTCTCTTTTACAAAAAGAGGCGGATAGGCTACAAAATGAGATGAGGCCTAGGCCTGTCTTTTATCTTTTGTTCCTACTGCTGTGGTATTTTTCTATTACAGAGGCTCCCATTCCAACGACGGGGAATGATACAAAGCATGGGAATCTATGAAGTTCCAATACTGGGGCAACAAGCCTTTATGCACAAAACGACCCATTGAAAAATGGTTTGTTTGTACACCTCCCGTCCCTTCTTAGGTCGCACGTAACCAACAAAGAGCTGGTCGTCCACCCGGAACTGGCGTGTGGGGTCCAGATAGAATGAGAGCAAACTTTTTGGGTCCAGACAGTGGAGCCTCTCTTCCTCTTTCGAGGGATGCGGAGGCGGAAAGAAGGTGGCTAAGGTGATGGACTGCCCGATGTGGAAGGCTGAGACTACTTTGGGCAGGAAAGAGGGACGAGTCCTCAAGACAACTTTGTCCGGATGGACAGAGAGGAAAGGAGGTTGAGAAGATAGAGCCTGGAGCTCACTCACTCTCCTGGCAGAGTTGATGGCAACCAGGAATGCAGTCTTAAGATTTAGAAGACGAAGAGGGCAATTGTGAAGTGGCTCGAAGGGACCGCACATCAAATAAGTCAGAACAAGATTCAAGTCCCACTGAGGCATCACGAAAGGAACAGGAGGAAAAATGTGAGTGATGCCCTTCAAGAATCTATTTACAGCAGGGTACTTGAAAAGAGAAGGCTGATCAGGAAGCCTTAAGAAGGCTGAAATAGCAGAGAGGTAGCCTTTGATAGTGCCCAGAGCAGAGCCCTGCTGGGCAAGAGAAAGAAGAAAGAGGAGAACCTCTGAAAGAAGGGCAGAAAGGGAATCCACAGCCTTTGCTCTGCACCATGCCACAAATTTGTTCCACCTGAAGGTGTATACCGATTTTGTGGAGGGACGCCTGGCTGCCAGAATAACATCACAGACTTCAGGAGGCAAGTCAAATGGCCTCAACTGCTGCCGCTCAATCTCCACGTATGGAGGTGGAGACTGGACAGGTTCGGGTGGAGGACCGTCCCCTGCTGCTGCGACAGAAGGTCCTCCTGAAGAGGCAGATGAATCGGGGGATCGACTGACATGCTGAGTAGCTCTGGATACCAGTATCTTCGTGCTCAGTCTGGAGCCACAAGGATGACTTGAGCCCGGACGGGCCTGATCTTCTTCAGCACTCTGGGCAGAAGTGGTATAGGCGGAAAGGCCTACAACAGACCACAGCTCCACTCGCAACGAAAAGCGTCTCCGAGCGAGTGCCGTCTTGGAAATTCCAACGCGCAGAACTGATGACATTGCGCGTTCTCTTTGGTGGCGAATAGATCGAACCAAGGCTCCCCCCACCGCTGAAAGAAACCTTGTGCCACGTCCGAATTCAGACTCCATTCGTGATCCATCATGCACACATATATGCCTATAAGTCACTCCTATGGCAGGCCTTGACAATCCTGAAGGCAGAGTGCTTGGTTTTATGTGAGATGGTGCTCTAGCATGAGCTGAGCCTGTCTGCAGCTTTCGGAACCATGCCCTTATAGCTGTTCTATGATATAGTCATACCATATACTCTTAAGTGCATTATAATCCTCGCGGTTAATGCTAACTTTGGTTTGGATTTATCAAAACATGTTGTGTAATGTGTCAAACACTTTGGAATACTTCCCCCTCGCCAGTCCTGGCATCGGGGGTAGCATTCTACCCCTCTAGAGGGAAAAGACATGTAGTTAATGCTTTACCCGGTTAAAGTTAAACAGAGCCTCAGCATCACAAAATGGATGCTGCTGCCACAAACACGAGTCTGACCTCCTGCTGCTGGATGAAACTCCGGCAGGGGAGGCCTGGACAATAGGTTTCCTGTCAAGGGAGGTGCTTGCACCTCCCCAGACAGCCTGTAGTGGATTGGGGCAGGGTGGGTTCAATGCAACTGCTGTTTCCAGACACTGCCAGGGGCACCCAAGGTGCTGCATGCATAGCCCGGTTCAAACCAGTTGCTGGGGCACTCCAGCCCCAGCTCTGGCGCGAACCTGGACAAAGAGAAAGGGGTGTAACCAGCCCTTTCTCAGGTTCCACCCATAGGAGGGACCTAGCAGGTAATCCAGCCCCATAGTTTGGTATAAAGTTAGGAGCCTTGTCTAGAGACATTAGATTATCCTGGAAAAAAACTATGAAACTAACTCTTGGACCTTCGATGTTCCATTTCGACTGGAAGACTGAAGACATCTCCCTTGTGGTCAAGGAGTGACCACCCTGTGCGAACAGGCACCACCAGTAGCTTGCTGATTTGCTTTGTTGATGCTCCCGCCGGAACCCAAAGACTTAGCGACGCAGAATCTGGACTTCCAGACTTCTCTGACTCCGACCCACATTGACAGCAAAGCTGAGACCCGTGGCGGACACGAGAGATGTGGGACCGGACATCCTGGGCTACCTGCATTTTGGTACCTGTGCAGCTTCTGAGGCACCCTCAAAGTTGTGAATTGGGGTTTGAGAAGCTCCACAACCGCGCAGCATTTGCACCGAAGCACAGCCCTCCACACTCCACTAGTGCCGCGTGGTGCCTGCACCTGCATTTAAGCTTAACACGTCTTCGCGGTTGCTGGCCCGTTAGCTAGTGGCCCCTCTGAAGACTTCTTTTTGAAACGACACTGCTTGCCTGGTTGCTCCGGGCATGCTCCTGCTTACCTGCAAAGGAGAAGCTTCCCAGACCTTGCTAGTCTGAACAGAAGGAACAATTGTTACTTACCTGTAAACAGGTGGTTCTCCAGTATTGGTGTCTTTCATAGATTCACATGCTTGAATATTCCCCGTCGTCGGAGTGGGAGTCCCATGGTAAATAAAATAGCAATAAATACTAAATATATAATAATATATAATAAATATATATATATACATAATAAGGAAAAACCCAAAAAATGCATACAAGAAGAATAGGGTACCTAACCAAAAAGTTCTCCATAGGAATGCATGGGAATATAACAGTTCCAATGCAGCCTATCCTTGTCATTATGTTTGTCCAAACTGCAGCCAATCAGGCGCCAGCAGCCCTCTAGAACCTTCTCCTCAGAGCTCAAGCCCTCAGATTTTCGTAGCACAAGAGTGACCACAGAGTCTTATGAGGAGAAGAGAGCCTCTGAGGGGAGGATGGGAGGGTCGCATGTGAATCTATGAAAGACACCAATACTGGAGAACCACCTGTTTACAGGTAAGTAACAATTGTTCTTCTCCAGTATTGGGGTGTCTTTCATAGATTCACATGCTTGAATATAGAATAGTTAGCAGTCCGTATCCCAACACAAAGTTTCCAGAATGCAATGTATAAACAAAAGATTGGAATCAACGGGTGTAATAACCCATGCCATAGAAGTAATACAACTATATGTAGACATAGAGAAGACATGCATAAAACTGGAAACTATTAGGAGGAGGGTAGAATAGAGGCTCACCTTATTGAAAAAGATTATGGAGCACAGCTTGTCCCACTGCAGTATCTCCTTCAGCCATGGCACCCAGATTGTAGTGCTTTGTGAACGTGTGCCTGCTGGACCACGTGGCTGCTCTGCAAATCTGATGCAATGGAACTCCGGCAAAGAGTGCAGTCGAAGAGGCCATAGACCTGGTAGAGTGGGCCCGTACTGCAGTCTGTAAAGGCTTTCCCGCTTTCTGATGGCAGAAAGCAATCGCCGAAGCCACCCAGCGGGCTACTGTAGGTTTGGTGACCAGCCGCCCTTTTTGAAAGCGGCCATAGGCCACAAAGAGCTGATCCGACTTTCGGAACTGGGCTGTTCTGCTGATGTAAAACTTTAAACATCTTCTAATGTCCAAAGAGTGCAAGCGTTGTTCCGCAGGAGATTGCGGGTTGGCAAAGAAAGACTTCAGTATAACAGACTCATTAATATGGAAGTCTGAAAGCACTTTTGGAAGAAAAGTAGGGTTAGTGCGTAAAAGCAGAGAATCCGGTTTAAACTGTAGAAATGGTGGTTTGATCGTGAATGCATGCATATCACTCACTCGACGTGAAGACGTCAAAGCAAGTAAAAGCGCGACCTTCCAGGTGACATACTTGAGGTCTGCTTTATGGATTGGCTCAAAAGGTCCAGTCATTAATTGTGATAGGACAATGTTGAGGCGCCACTCGGGAGGGGGACGCCGAACTGGAGGAAAAGTCCAAAGAAGTCCCTTGAAAAATTGACGTATTAACCTGGATGAACATAGGGAGGCGGAGCCATCATGGCGGAAGCGTGATATTGCCGCCAGAAAAACTCTTAAAGTAGAATGTGACAAACCCGACTGAGCCAGTTGGAAAAAGAAAGGGAGGAGCTCAGCGGGCGTGGCACGCAAAGGATGTACTCCGGCGTCTGCACACCAGTGGCAAAAGCGTTTCCATTTCAACTTATAGGTCTTTATAGTTGATGGAGCCCTGGCCTGAGCAAGGATGTTACGACACTCCTGAGGGATGGTTAGATGTGCAAATTCACAGTGTTCAGGTTCCAGGCTGATAAGCCCAGAGAAGAGGGGTCTGGATGGTAGATTTGACCCCTGTTCATGGAGAGAAGATCCATTCGAGGATGAAGAAGAATGGGTTTGCATTGAGACAGGAGTAGCAGCTCCGAGAACCATGCCTGTCGTGGCCACCTGGGAGCAATCAGAAGGATGTGGCAGGGTTCTCTCCGAATCTTCCAAAGTACTCGTGGCACTAGAGGGATCGGAGGAAAGGCGTAGGCGAAGAGATTCGACCAATCCATCAAAAGGGCATTGCCTTGGGATCCTTTGTGGGGATGCCAGCTTGCGTTATCGGGGCATTTGCGGTTCTCTGGAGCTGCAAAGAGGTCGATTTCCGGGAATCCCCAACGACGAAAGACCATATCGAGTGTTGGCTGGTGGAGTTCCCACTCGTGGTTGGATGATCTGAATCTGCTTAGGGAATCCACCAGAAGGTTGGACAACCCCGGAAGATGAACTGCGGTGATTGTGATCTGATGATTGATGGACCAGTCCCAAATCGCCTCTGCCAGGCGGGATAACACCGGAGACTTTGTTCCGCCCTGCTTGTTTATGTAATGCATGCAGGTTGTGTTGTCCGTCTGTATGAGAACCGACTCCCCTTGCAGCACTGGTTGAAATGATTTCAGGGCCAAAAAGATAGCCATGAGCTCCAATTTGTTGATGTGCCAGGTCTTTTGATGCAAAGTCCATTTCCCCTTGACGGAAAGGTCTTGGAGGTGAGCTCCCCAACCCTCCAGAGATGCATCCGTCGTTAAAGTTAGATCCGGGGTGTTGAACAGAAAGGACGTGCCTGCCGCTAGCTGATGTGGTTGTGCCCACCATCTGAGCGCTTTCTTCATGGGGACGGTGATGGTAATCTGATCGTTGAAGGAATCGGTGACTTGACGCCACTGTTTGTCCAGAGCCTGTTGGATAGGTCGCGCTCGTAGTCGGCAATGAGGGACAAGAGCGATGCACGACGAAGCCATCCCTAGAAAGGACTTCAACAAACGGACTGAAGCGCACCTCTTTGCCAGAAGTAGTGAAACTAATTGGAGAATCCTTTGCTGATGTTCCCGGGAGACAAACGCCTTTGCTAGTTTGGTGTCCAGCGTTGCTCCTAGGAAATCCTTGCAAGTTGTTGGCTGCAATTGAGATTTCTCCAGATTGATGGACAGACCCAAGGAACGGAATACTGTCTGACAAATGGAAGTATGGTGTTGGAGTTGTGAGCGGGATTGCGATTTCAGGAGGCAGTCGTCGAGATATGGGAATATCTGGATGCCTTGGAGACGAAGAAAAGCCATGACCGGAGCCAACATTTTTGTAAAGACTCGGGGGGCCGACCGGAGGCCAAATGGAAGGACCTTGAATTGGAAATGAAGGTGCCCCACCTTGAAGCGCAGGAACTTTCGATGACCTGCGAGTATTGGGACATGGAAGTAGGCGTCTCGGAGATCGATGGTCGTCATGAAATCTCCGACAGAGAGTAAACGCAAGATTTCTGTAAGCGTTAGCATACGTAAGGTCTGATCCTTGAGATAGTGATTGAGTGCTCTCAAGTCCAATATGGGTCTCCATTCTCCGTTCTTCTTGACGATAAGGAAAAAACGGGAATAGAACCCCTTCCCTCTCTGAGACTTTGGTACTACTTCCACCGCACCTTTTTGAATGAGAAGGCGAACTTGATGAAATAGTTCCTTGAGGTGCGGAGGTGGTGGTCCGGAAGGTGGCGTTGGAGGAGGTACCTCGACAAATTCCAATGCATGGCCTTTTTTCACAATGTCGAGTACCCAACGGTCCGTAGTAATGGAGGACCATTGAGAACCAAACAGAGAGATTTGACCTCCAATTCTCCGTTCGACAGACAAGTCATTGACGTTTGTTGGATTGTCCCCTGAAAGTGGACTTTCCTCTGTAATTTCTGGCAGGTTGCTGACGGGAAGACTGTTGACGGTTACCGGTGAAACGTTGGTTACCTTGGTTATAGGACCGATATTGACTGCTTCCTCCACGAAAAGTGGATGTAGTGCCACGTCCTCGAGCACCCCGAAAGGGCTGCTTCTTAAATTGAAGGGTACCCAAGGCACGTGCAGTGTCCGTGTCCTTTTTTATGGATTGTAGCGCTTCATCAATATGCGCTCCAAACAATGACTCGCCGTCATATGGCATATCCAGGATTCTTGTCTGAACTTCCTGTCGAAACGAAGTTGAGCGTAGCCAACCTTGTCGACGTAGGACGGCCGCTCCAGCGAGTTGGCGAAAACCAGTGCAGGCCACATCCACTGCACAATCAATGAGTTCCTCTGCAGTTCTTTCTCCTTCTTGCAGAATCTTCTGTGCTTCTGTCTTGGAAGCATCCGGGAGTAACGCCACATAGGCGGACATATCAGCCCAAGCCTGACGGTCATAACGACCTAAGATAGCCATAGCGTTAGCTACTCGAACCGTTGTAGAGGACATGGAGGAAAATTTACGCCCAATAGCATCTAGGCGACGGCCCTCTTGGTCTGGAGGAGCGGTGATTGTAGACGCTGGATTCTTCGAACCTCTTTGAGCTGCCTGCGTAACGACAGAATCGGGCTTAGGTTGACCTGTAAGGCATGCTGGAGATCCCACCGGCGCCTTATATTTCTTTTCCAACCTCGGCAGTTGTGCTGGTAAAGAGTTAGGCGTTTTCATTAATTTCACCCCTTCAGTCCAGATGAAGTCTATAATCGGGACTGTGTGTATCTGTTTTAATGGTTGGTTCTTGAAATCATATAGGAAGCAATCTTCCTCTCTGTGGGCTCGTGGTAATTTGAACCGTTGCGCCGCCCTGTCCATTAATTGGTGGAAGCCTGCAATATCCACTGGAGGAGAATCCCCTGGCGGTACTTGAGAAGGGGATGGTGTCTGAGCACGATAGTCATCCCACTCCGCTAAATGTTCTTCACCATCCTCATCCACATCAGAAACTTCTCCATCCTCACGCTCTGGAGTATTCTCGTCATCATCATCATCTGGATAAATTGTTGTGTGAACTCGAACTGATGTACTCCTGTGAACAGTAACAGGCGGCGCCGGGTGTGAAGGAGCCAGTGCCGGCTCCGTAACTGTGTTCAACACTGATGGGACAGCGGCAACCTGTGGAGATGGTGGGAATCGTCGATTGTAATCTTCCAACATACTTTGGAGGTTCGATATCATTGATATAGGCAACATCGCAGCTGGTACTTGAGGGTGAGTTGCTTGATGCTGGCCATACTGATCCTCTTCATCGTTACTGAAGTCTTGGCACTTTATGTTCAAGTCCGAAAGACTTTGAGCTTGGTCATCAGACTCTTGATCTGAATCAGTAGCAAACAAAGGAGATGGAGGATTAACCATTTCTCCTTCTGAAAAAGTCCCGAACTGGACAGATTTGCTGGACTGTAGAGGCAATAAAGGCATTGAAGCAAATGAAGAGGCTGGCGTGGAAACTGTGTCCTGCGTACGCGTCGACGGCATTACATCAGCCGTCTTCTGCGAGGGAACTGGCTTGGATGTCGTCGCCGACGAGGAGACCGTCGACGGAGTAATCTTCATGGGCATCGTCGTCACCGTCGTCGACGGAACCTTCAATTTCAAGGTCTTCGTCGACGGAACCGTCGTCGACGGGGCGATCGTCGACGGAGCGGTCGTCGACGGAGCGGTCGTCGACGGAGCGGTCGTCGACGGGACAGATGGAACAGGTCCTCTCGTCGACGGGACAGACGTCGACGGTACGCTCGTCGTCGAGGGCGTAGACAAACCCAGAGTCTTCGATCCTTTCGTCGACGACGACCGGGTCGTCGACGAGTGAACTCTCTTCGTCGACGAAGATGAAATTGGAATTAAAGAAGAAACAGTCTTAGAACTGAGAACCACTCTCATCGACGACGAAGACGTCGACGCCGAAGTCGACGACGATCCAGAGGCCAGCGTCGTCGTGACTGTCGTCGTCGATTTTGATCCAGAGACTGCCATTCTCGTCGACGGAGCTGAAACTACCGTCGTCGACGGAAAATCCGTTTTCTTCACAGAAAAACTGGAATTTGAAGCAGAAGGAGCCTGAGAGCTATGTCTCGTGGGCCCAGACGTGGTAGGTAATGGTGAAGACACCGCAGGGGTCAAAGCGAGGGATAGTTTCCTCTTTTTAAGAAATGGGGAAGGCACCTCCTGCACACTACCACGCTTAGAAGCTGTTTTAGATCGGCCTGAAACAAGACTTTCAGCATCAGAAAGTATATTGTCTTTGTCCTTCAGCCTTTGAAGCCAAACTAGTAAGCGGCCTTCTCTGTCCTTAAGAGTTTTCTCTGAGAATTTTCTACAGAGCTTACAGGTTCCCACTTCATGGTCCGCGTACAGGCAGTAAATACACTTACTGTGAGGGTCGTCATGAAATAATCTCAGCTTTCCACAGGAGGAACAAGCTCTGAAGAGAGACTTCTTACTTGAAGACATTGTGGAGAAACTGGAAACACTTGAAGAGAAGAAAACTGAGCAGAGCTCAGGGAGACTCCCTTACACACGACGTGCGGTAGAAAATCTGAGGGCTTGAGCTCTGAGGAGAAGGTTCTAGAGGGCTGCTGGCGCCTGACTGGCTGCAGTTTGGACTAACATAATGACAAGGGTAGGCTGCATTGGAACTGTTATATTCCCATGCATTCCTATGGAGAACTTTTTGGTTAGGTACCCTATGCTTCTTGTATGCATTTTTTGGGTTTTTCCTTATTATGTATATATATATTTATTATATATTATTATATATTTAGTATTTATTGCTATTTTATTTACCGTGGGACTCCCACTCCGGCGACGGGGAATATTCAAGCATGTGAATCTATGAAAGACACCCCAATACTGGAGAAACAATCTTCCAATCCTGTGTGGAATGCATTTGTCAAGGTTTGTTGGGTCTAATCTGGATACCGACATCGCCAACAGCTAGATTCGTCGTGGGACAGCACAACTCCAGCTCCTGGTCATCGTCGACGCCTCCTGGACCTCGTGGCTGAGGAGACAAGCTTCACCTCTTCACCTGATTGCATCTCAACATCACCTGGCTCCTTCCTGGTTCCTTCCTAGTCACTGGCTAGTGACCCAGACTCTGTCCCCTCTGCTTTCAGGTTCTTCACTGCTCTGATTCACCCTTGGATCCTTCCGGGACACTTTCCTCCTGGTCGCTTGCAGCACTTTCTTGCAGCTCTCCATAGGATTCATCGACGAAACCCAACACGAAAGAACACCTATGCACCTGGCTTCCCTGGGTGAGGTAACTCGAGTACTCCGGTGCTCCAGTGGGTAATAACTATCCAAGTGTCCTAGCTTAACAGGGTTTTCCCGTAGTCCACCCGGAAGTGTCCGAAATCTACTACTTTGTAACTTTTAGGTTCCCATTGAAACTCTATGGTAACTCACGCGTGTGTTTAGAAACTACACACGCATCCTGTGGGACTCCTACTTCCTAACCTTTGGTTGTTCAGTGTAGCCCCAGGGATTTCCTAGGCCCTAGGCCTACTCACCTTTCCTGAAGTGGTTCTTATACCACTTACTTAGTATATGGTTCGTGAGGCCCCTAGGGCAGAATTGTATTTGTGCAACTTATAGTATGCTTATTGAGTAACTTTTGCTGTATCTCGAACTCTGACCTCATAAAGAGTGCAGAGGGGTTGTGTTAGTAATAAATACATATATATTTGATATATACCTTGTGTGGTGTCCTTTCATTTGATATTCAAGGGACCATTATTGGTAAAACAGCTGGCTTCACATGCTCTTTGAAGTTTTAGCCTAAGACTGCTTTGTCCATGCTACCACTAGGAAAGCTGGTCTATAAGGTTGACTTTACAACCATCACCATAAGGGTTGTTTGTACTAGTGCAAGGTGCCCATTAGAATAGTGGACATCATATACCAGGCCAACTTCTCACACCAACCCCCTCAGAGGATTTTTGGGGCCCTGTGGTGGATTTGTCCTTAGATTTATCCCCACCTTTCTCTTGAGGTTTGGTAGAATCTTTCTTCTGGTCACCACCCTGATTTCTAGGCCTTACCCTGGTTCTGAGCCATTTGTCTGCCTTCTTGCCCAATTCTTGGGGAGAGGTCCGATCAGAGTCCACCAGGTGTTGATGTAGAAGCTGGTTTTGATTATTATTATTAAGGATCTGCTCCCTCATAATCAAATTATACAATCCTGTATAGTCTTGTACTTTGCTGCCCAGTAACCATCCCTCCAGAGCCTTAGTAGCACAATCTACAAAATCAGTCCAGTCCTAAGTCTGTGTCTTCTGTGAGTCTCTGAACAGCAACCTGTACTGCTCAGTGGTCAAGCCAAACCCATCTATCAGAGCACTCTTCAGGACAGTGTAGTTGTCAGCATCCTGTTCACTAACTGTTAGGAGCTTATCTCTGCCTTTATCTGAAAAGGAGACCCACAAGATTGCTGCCCAAAGCTCCTTGGGGACCTTCTGCACTTTGCAGGCCCTTTCCAAAGCAGTTATCCACTTGTGGATGTCATACGCAACCTGATAGGGAGGGACCATCTGGTTCAGGTTTCATATGGTCATGAGACCTTTCCCTATCTCTAGGTACTATGCTACCACCAGTGGGGTCTAGCCCACACAATTTCCTCTCTTTCAAGAGCCAGGGTCTCTTTTGCAAGGGCAACCTCTTGCCTCTTGACCCTAAGTTTGACTTCCTTCATCCTAGCTTTGTTCTCTCTCCTCCGAGGGGAAGTCATCCTCCTCACAGCAGAGGCGTTGGACCCTACTGAGGAATCAGAATGATCAGAACCACTGAACAGTGATCTGGGCCTTCTGGTTCCACTGTTAGGCCTATTTGGAAGGTTAGAGGGGGGCCTAGCATGGCCCTCTCCACCTCCAGACAGTCCTATGTTGCCCGGGGGAGCTTCATCAGCTGCATCCTGGTCATCATCCTCATCAGAGACCAATGGATCTTCTCCAGTGGTATTTTCCTCTGTTAAAAGATGCCCCCCCTGTCTACCCTCTTGGTTACCTGGGTCTGATGCATTCTCTACATCATGAGCCACTAAGATATCTACCAGGTGGTTTAAGGTTGGACTGTGTCCTTGTCTCAAATTTCTGACTGCACACAGGCTTCTCAGTTCATGAAAAGTGAATGAGTCATACTTAGAAGGCACCCTCTGGGTTTCTTCTTGAAGAGGTCCACTAGGGCCAGCTTCCAAGGACATTTTCTAGTGAGGTTTGGTGTGTGCACCTACCTACACTAAATGGTTTCCTACTAGATCCTCTCTAGGAGTTGTAGTCAGGGTGTGCTAAGCCCTTAACACCTACAACTATCAAGTTCAGTAGAACTTACGTATATAAGACTTCATTTATATGTACCTACAGGTACCTTGATATGATCTTTCAGATGATATTACAAGATTATTTGGTAAAACAAATTTCAAGCTCTTATCCCAACCACTGCACACCAATGTGAGAAGTTAGCCTGGCATATGATGTCTACTAGTTCTAGTAGGCACCTTGTACAAGTCTAATCAACCCTTATTGATGGTGGTTGTAAAGTCAACCTTATAGAAAGCTATTCTAGTGGTAGCATGAACCAGCAGTCTTCAGGCTAAGACTGCAGTAGGCGAGTTAAATAAGTTGTTTTACCATATATAATCCCTTGAATACCAAATGAAAGGACACCACACAAGGTATATATCAAATATATATGTATTTAATCTAAACACAACCCCTCTGCACTCTTTATGAAGTCAGAGGTAAAAATACAATACAAGTCACACAGTTATTATACAATAAGTTGCACAGTGTACGTTATGCCCTAGGGGCCTCACAAACTATATACTAAGAAAGTGGTATAAGTACCACGTGAGAGTAAGAAAGTAGGCCTAGTGCCTGTAGAATTGCTGGGTCTACGCTAAACAACCAAAGGTTGGGAAGTAGGAGACCCACGGGAGCCACGTGTAGTGTCTAAACAGAGGCGCAGGTTCCCATTGACTTTCTATGGAGTTTGTAAAAGTTACAAAGTTACAATTTAAGGACACTTTCGGATGGAGTAGGATAGAACCCTTTTAAACTAGGACACTTCGAGAGTCAAGACCCATGGGAGCACCGGAGTACTCGTGTTACCTCACCCAGGGAAGCCGGGTGCATAGGTGTCTTTTCGTGTCGGGTTTCGTCATCGTTTTCTATGGAGAGCTGCAAAGAAGTGCTACAGGCGACCAGATGAAAAGTGTACGGGTGGATCCAAGGGTGGATCAGAGATGTGAAGAACCTGAAAGCAGAGGGAACAGAGTCTGCATCACTAGCCAGTGACCAGGAAGGAACCAGGAAATGTTGGGTGCTTTAAGGTGAAGAAGGTGAGTTTGTCTCTTCAGCCACGAGGTCCAGGAGGCATCGACGAAGACCAGGAGCTGGATTCGAGCTGTCCAACAATGGATCTGAGATGACTGCAGCATTGGTATCCGGATTGGACCCAACAAGCCTTGGTAACCGCAACCCACGCAGGATGTCGAGATTGGATCTGTTGCAGACCAGCAAGGTCTGTGGCGCTTCTCCTTTTCAGGGAAGCAGGAGCAAGCCTGGGGCAACTAGAATCATAAGTTAGATTCAAGATGGCAACTTCAGGAGACTCACAAGCCAATGGGCAAGGAGCCGGGAAGACGCGTCAAGCACAAATGTAAAGCGGGGCCCACGGGACACTCGCAGAGTCTGGGGGCCTGAGCTTCGGTTCAAATGTTGCTTGGGGCTGGGGCTTCTTATACCCCAATGCACAGCTTACTGAGGCTTCAGGAAAGGAGTGCAGGTAGCAAAATGCAGGATGTCCAAGATGTCCGGTCCCACGTCCCTCGTGTCTGCCATGGGTCTCAGCTTTGCTGTGGATGTGGGTCGGGGTCAGAGAAGTCTGGAAGTCCAGTTCTTGAGTCGCAGAGTCTTCGGGTTCCACCAGGAATCTTGAAACTGCAGACTGGTGAAGTTGCTGTTGGTGCCTGTTTGCACAGGTGGTCACTCCTTGACCTCAAGGGAGATGTCTTCCGTCTTCCCGTCAGAATGGAATGTCGAAGGTCCAAGATATGTCTTACAAATATTCGTCCAGGATAATCTAAAGTCCCAGGGACACAGCTCCTATACTTATACTAAGGATGGGGGCTGGATTACCTGACTAGGTCCCTCCTATGGGTGGACCTGAGAAGGGGGTGGTTACACCCTTTTCCATTTGTCCAGTTTCACGCCAGAGCTGGGGCTGGAGTGCCCCAGCAACTGGTTTGAACCGGGCTATGCATGGAGCACCTTGTGTGCCCCAGGCAGTGTGTAGATGCATTCACTGAATGCAGCCCTCTCTGCCCCAATACACAAAACCCCTGTCTGGGGAGGTGCCAGCACCTCCCGAGATCAGGACGTGGTCGGACAGGTTGCCCTGATGCTGGGCCCACTGAAACTTCAGGTCCCAATGCAGAGCCCGCATCCGCCACCTGGCGTGATGCACCAGAAGGATGCAGGAGGCCATCAGCCCCAGTAGCCGCAGAGTCAACCTGACCGAGACTCGGGATAAAGGTTAAAAGATCGGAATTAGAGCCTGAATATCACAAACCCGCTGTTCGGGAGGATAAACCCGAAACTGCGCCTAATCCAGAACCGCTCCTATGAAGAGGAGCTTCTGATAGGGACATAGGTGTGACTTTGGCACATTGATGGAGAACCCCAGCAGGTGCAGGAGGTCGGCTGTAGTATGGAGGTGGCTGGCGACTGTCTGGGGAGAGCCCACCTTCAACAACCAGTCGTCGAGATACGGGAAGACTGACACCCGTGATCTGCACAGATGAGCTGCGACCACCACCATCACTTTCGTAAACACCTGAGGGGCGCTGGTAATGCCGAAGGGGAGCACTGTAAACTGAAACTGTTCGTGGTCTACCGTGAACCGCAGGTAGCGCCGATGGGCCGGCAGGACGAGGATGTGAAAATATGCTTTCTGCAAGTCCAACACTACCATCCAGTCTCCGGGGTCTAGGGCAGCTAAGACCTGAGCCAAAGTCAGCATCTTGAACTTCTCTTTCCGGAAGAAGCCGTTGATGTTCCGCAGATGCAAGATAGGGCGTAGACCCCCTTTGCTCTTCTTGGGAACCAGAAAGTAGTGGGAGTAACAACCACACCCTACTTCTGGCCCAGGAATGCGCTCGATGGCCCCCTTGGCCAATAGGGCCGATACTTCCTCTTGCAGAAGTTGCAAGTGATCCCCCGACACGCAGTGGTACTGCGGTGGCATGGCTGGAGGGGTCGCCTCGAAGGGGAGGGAGTAGGCCCTTCGGATGATTTGCAGCACCCACCTGTCTGATGTGATGGTGCGCCAGTGGAGGAGGTGATGGCGAACCTTGCCCCCCACTGGTGTCAAATGGGCCTGAAAGCTTGGACTAGGAAGGCTTTGAGGCAGATGCTGCGGGGTGGATGTGGACTGGCCTCGCCGCTCTCCCCTGGCACCGCCACAGCGGTTACCACGTCCGCCGCCATGCTGGATGTTAGTCTGCGGCCAGTGACTGGCAGGACGCGAAGGGGCGCCCCTTCCTTGGCCACAAAATGAGCGAAAGGCAGAAGTTGACAGGCCCAAGGACTTGGCCGTAGCCCAGGAGTCCTTGAAATGCTCAAGCGCACTGTCTGCCTTGTCGCCAAAGAGGCGACAGCCATCAAACGGCATGTCCATTAGTGAGTTCTGGACATCAGCCGAAAAGTTGGTGGACCTCAGCCAGGGGTGGCGGCAAGCCGCCACCATCATGGAAATCACCCAGCCCAGCGAGTCAGTGGTATCCAGCCCAGATCGAATAGAGTACCGTGCTGCATTTCGCCCTTCTGCAAGAGCTTGAGCGAGTTTTGCCCGGCCCTCCTCCGGGCAACCCGGCAGCACATCCGCGACCGTGTTCCACGGAGAGTGGGTATAATGGCCCAAAAGGCAAGCGGCGTTGACCGACCGCAACCCCAAACTAAGTAAGGAGAACAGCTTCCTACTGAATTTCTCATACCTTTTGGATTCCCGATCAGGTGGAGCCGTCGGGAATGCGGTCTGGGAATTAGAGGCCTGGATGACCAGGCTCTCGGGGGTGGGGTGGGTGGACAGGAAGTTAGGGTCGCCCAGGGCCAGGCGGTGGTGTCTGGCCACGTTCTGATCTACAGGGGAAACTGTATTGGGCCTGGACCAAGTGCCCAACAGAAAATCAGTAAGGGCTTCATTAAACGACAGTAGAGGCTCCGAAGAGCTTGCCTGCGGTTTAAGGACCTCGGTGAGGAGGTTAGTCCTCACGGCTGTGACGGGGAGCTCAAGAGCCACGGCCTTGGCCGCCCTTGCCAACACCACCCTGTAAGCAGCTCCCTCCTCCGTAGCCATGGTAGGAGGGGAGACAAATCCAGTGTCGGGCGAAGTGTCCAGACCTCTGGCCTCCCCTAGCTCAACTGCCCAGTCCTGATACGACTGGCACTCCCATGCCAGAGGGTCCTCAAACTCCTCCCAATCCTTCTCGCCTCCCATCTCCTCACAGTCATGTGCAAAGGATGGGGCCGGATCATAGAAGAATTGCTATTCTCTCGGCATCCATTGCAGCCTCGAGCGACGCCGGTCCGACACCGGATCCGGACCGAGGGAGGGACCGGGGACGACGTTGTCCGGGGACGGCGTCGAGTGCGACACCCTGGGAGTCGGCAGCAGTGGAGGGGTCGAAAGGTCGACCAGCGGCGACCCGGATCCGGACCAGGATCCTGTGGGGCCCTGCGGAGTAGAAACCAAAGTCGCCGACAGCGCCTCGGACGAAGGACTCAACGGCGCCGGGGCCGAAGCCTCCGGCCTGCTTGCGCTCCCAGACGGGGCCGCAGGGCCTAAAGGCGCCACAGTGGGACCCGATGGAGGAGAGAGCGACCTCATGACCATGAAGAAAGGCCTCGATCTCCTCCAGCGTCGCGTTCAGCCCAGGGACCGGTGGGTATGGGGCTGGCAGAATCGCCTGCGGCGGAGCCGCAAGGGCGGTGTCGCCTGAACCCCCGGCCGCATCGTGCGAGCGTCGGGGGAGTCAGAAGAGCAATGACGTCTCTTCAACTTCTTGTGCCTCTTACCTGAGGACTTGGAGCCTGACAAATGGTGTTGACTCGCCGAGCTGTTAAAAAAGATCGAAATAGTTTGTCAAAAAGTGACTAAGCAGTACTGCTTTTTCCGGATCTGCGCTTGCTGGTGCAGAAAAAAAAGAACTGACGTCAGTGAGCGAGGGCGGTGTCTAAGTACTCTGACAACGTCATCCTGGTGCCAACGACGGACGCCGAGCCGCAGACGACGCCTACCGATGCGCAGGGGAACTGCTACGCAAAACTTTCCGGATCCAGTCTGACGCCTGGGGATATTCTAAGGTAAGGAATCTAACACTAACCTGTTTTTTTCAGGTCGTCTTAATAGTGGAAGGCGCTCGAGCATTGGCTAAGACTTCCTTACAGTCTGCAGAAATATTCAAATGAGCGAATTCAAGGTGCTCAGGAACCAAGCCGCTAATCTCAGAGATGCAGGGTCTAGATGGCAGATCTGTCCATTCTGAATGGACAGAAGTTTCGGTATTGTTTGAAACTGAATGGAATTGCATTCTGAGAGAAAGAAGAGTTCGGTGAACCAGTCCTGGCGAGGCCACCTGGGAGCAATGAAAATTCGGCAACAAGGTTCTCTCTTCATTTTCGGGAGAACCCTGGGAACCAACGGTATAGGAGGAAAGGCGTAAGCATAGATCTGCGACCAATTCATCGAAAACGCATTGGCGCGTGACCCTTTGTGGGGAAGCCAACTTGCAAAGAATGGGCATTTGCGGTTTTGATTGGTCGCAAACAGGTCTAGATTGGGACGACCCCACTCCTGAAAAATTCGATCCAACATTGGTTGATGTAGCTCCCACTCGTGATTGGATACTGTTGATCTGCTGAGGGAATCCGCCAGGACATTGAAAACTGCTGGAACATGTATCGCTGACAAACTGATCCTGTGTCATATCGCTCAGTTCCAAATTTGTACGACTTGTTGAGAGAGCAGGGCAGACCTTGTTCCTACTTGTTTGTTCAAGTAGTGCATACTTGTTGTTTTGTCCGTCCGGATTAATACTGATACACCCAGGGTGATGGTGCGAAAAGATTTTAGGGTCAGGAAGTTGGCCAGCAATTCTAGAAGGTTGATATGCCACGTCCGTTGCTGGACGTCCCACGTGCCGCTGACCGTCAGCCCTTGAAGGTGTGCTCCCCACCCCTCGAAGGATGCATCTGTAGTGATGGTGAAACTTGGAGCTTCCACTAGGAACGTACACCATTTTTCCACGCTCCTTTTGTGAGTCCACCAGAGTAAGGCTTCTCGCATCCGGGGAGTGATGCAAAATGAGATCATCGAAAGACTCTTAAACCTGCAACTATTGGTCGTTAAGCTCTTCTTGTAAGGGTCTCATTCTGAGACGGCAGTTGGGTACTAAAGGAATGCATGAAGAAATCATACCCAGAAATGACTTTAACTGCCGGACTGAAACGCACCTTTTTGATCAAAACAGGTGGGCAAGTCTGAACATTTTTTGTTGCCTTTCGTTTGAGACAAATGGTTGTGTCAGTTGAGTGTCTAACGTGTCTCCCAAGAATGTTTTACTTTGAGATGGAACGAGATGAGAGGCCCTGAAATTGGAAGAGGGACAAACATCTCTGAATGTAGGCGCTTGCGATTGTGAAAGAATGCGCCTTGATAAGGCAGTCGTCTAGAAATGGAAAGATTTGAATCCCCTCCAGACAAAGGTGTGCGGCCACCGGTGCTAGAACCTTTGGTAAACACACGCGGTGCGGAATGTAGTCCGAAAGGAAGGACATTGAACTATAAGTCCCTGCCAGCCTCTCTGAACCGCAAGAATTTTCTGTGTCTGGGTACAATCGGTACATGGAAATACGAGTTCTGGAGGTTGAGGGTGGCCATGTGATCCTCCGCAGAAAGGGGTTGAAGGATTTCTTGAAGCAATAACATCCAGAAGGATAACTTTTTAAAATATTTGTAGAGGGAGCGAAGATCCAGAATGGGGCGCCATTCTCCCGATTTTTTCTTTATCAGGAAAAATCTTGAATAAAACCCGGTTCTTCTTTGCGATGGCAGGACCATTTCCATCGCTCCTTTTCGTAGCATCAAATTTATTTGGGAAAAAAGCTCCTTGAGATGAGCTGGAGGTGGGCCTTTGGGAGGAGAGTTTGGAGGAATCTTTATGAACTCTAGAATATGGCCTCTGGCCACAATGTCCAGGACCCACTTGTCTGATGTTATAGCAGACCAGTTTGAGTAAAATTGGGAGATTCTCCCTCCAACTTTTAAAGGGGTAGGCGGTTTAATAGGTGGCAGGTGGAGGCTTTCACTGTTTTTTAGATGTGTCTCGTCCACGATAGGAGGGCTTTCTCTTATTCTGTGAATAGGAGGTGTAGGAAGGTGGATACCTGACTATAGTCACCCCCAACTTTTTGCCTGGTGTTTTGCTGGTTTTTCGACTTAGTTGACCTGGGACCCTGCTATTCAGGACCCCAGGCCTACTTCTCTCTCTGTAAAATGGATTCCATGTACCTTAGGTGCATTTGCCAATTGGTACTGGGCCACCTTATCAGACCCTGTAACTCAGGGCATAGGTGTACCCAGGGCCTACCAGGGGCTGCAGCATGTATTATGCCACCCCTGGCTGGACATCTAAATCTGACACAACTGGCTGCACGACAGCTGGGGCAAGGTGGTGTAATCACCCTTTGCTTTAGATATAGTATACCTATATCTAACCCTAAAATGGACACTCGTATTCCTATCAGTCACTCCTATGGCAGGCCTTGACAATCCTGAAGGCAGAGTGCTTGGAATCGTGTGAGATGGTGCTCTGGCATGAGCTGAGCCCATTTGCAGCTTGCGGAACCAAGTCCTAATAGCTGTTCCATGATAACGCATACCATATACTCTTAAGTGCATTATAATCCTCGCGGTTATGTGCCAACTCTGGTATCGCTTTATCAAAACATGTCGAGTAAGGTGTCATACGGATTGGAATACTAACCCCTCGCCAATTCTGGTGACAGGGTTAGCATTCCACCCTTCTAGAGGGACACGACATGTATGTAACTGTGAACCCCGGTTAAAGTTAACTCGAGCCTCAGCATCACAAAATGGATGCTGCCACCACAGACACAAGTCTGACCTCCTGCTGCTGGGAGTCCTTCCAGCGAGGAGAGCTTGGACAAAGGGTTTCCTGTCAGGGGCATTGCTAGCACCATCCCAGACAGGGTTTTGTGTATGCTGGGTAGGCAGGGCTGAATAGGAAGGTGACTGCAAGTGGCACCACTATGCATCTGCTGGCTAGAACCAGTTCCAGGGGCACACCAGCCCCTGAGCTGGGGAAAGTCCGGCATGGGAGAGGGGTGTAACCACCCCCTTCCTGGTCCCACCCATGGGCAGGACCTAGTCCCGTACCAGCCCCTTTCTTTAGAAATAAAGGTGGGAGCGGGGACCCTTCCAAATTAGATCATCTTTGAATCCTGAAACTACTTTCTACGAAAGGAACTCAAGACTTCTTCCTAAGACTTCTCCCTTGTGACTAAGGAGTAGTCACCCTGCATCTGCGGGCACCAACTAAGAACACTGCGGTTTGCTGCACGTCCTTCCTCAGGAATCCGACCGACCAGCATGACGAGACCCTGCTACCCTGGCACCTCTGACCTCTACCTACATCGTCAGCTCAGCTGAGATCCGTGGGTGTGACGAGACCTCGAGGGACCGGCCATCTTCAGAACTGCACAACGCTTATCCAGCACGACCGCCGAGGGATCCTCGAGTGAGTGCTTTGGGGTTTGAGAAACCCTAACCCTGAGCAGCTCCAGCACCGAAGTCCAGCCCCCCAGCATCCTCCCGATCTGCGATGGGCCCTTCTGCTCTTTGCGGCTCACCCCGTGGCCCGGCTACTTGCCTGCTGGCTTGTGGCCCTCCTGACGACGCACCCCGACGACAACACTGCTGGTCTGGTTGCTCCAGACTGGCCCTTGCCCCCTCCAACAGAGGAGCCCCCCGGACCCTCCTGGTCCACTCCAGACGCCATTTTGAGTCCACCGCGTGGGCTTGCATTTGCCAAGACTTGTTGTCCCAATCTTGGGTCCAGCGACGTCGACAGCAGATACCTTCATGGGACAGCTCGCACCTCCATCCTGGTCGCCGACAACGCCTCCTGGTCCGAGAGACTGCAGAGCCCAGCGTCGCTCACTCACCTGGTCGAGGTGACTCCATCCGGTGCCATCCTGGTGCCCATCTAATCACTGGCTAGTGATTCAGAACTTGGTCTCCTCTGCTTACAGGTATCCTCCATCATCAATCCAGGCTTGGATCCCTCCGAATCTCTTCACTGGTCGCCTGCCAGCAACTTCTTCTTTCAAGCTCCATAGACTGCAACGAGGATTCCCGACGTCTTTCCAGACCTATGCAGCCGCAGCCCCTGGGCTAGGTAACCTCAGCATTTCGATGCTCCAGCATAGCCTAACTATCCAAGGGTCCAGATCCTTTTTCGTTTCAGCTCTACCTAGTCGGATTCGTCCGATAACACTAACTTTACGAAATCTAGCATCCATAGACTTTGTCCCGCATCCTGCTTGAGAGTGCACACTCTGCACCCGATCTCCCTAGGCCTCCTGCTAGTAATCTGAAGGTTCAGTAGTCCAGTCCTAGCAATCCTAAAGTCTATTAGAGTAGTACTTACCTGCTAGTAATTTCGAATTCCACTTTTAGAGTATATGGTTTTTCGTGCCCCTTGGGCATTTGTGTAAATTGTGCGACTTTCAGTATTTTCCTAAGAGCTTTGTATTGTGCTTAGCGCCCTGTCCTCATAAAGAGTCCAGGGCTGTTGTGTTCTAAATAAATATACTTTATTTTCATAACAACTTGTGTGGTGTCCTTTCCCTTGGTGTTCAAGGGGTATATGTGATGGTATAACAGCTGGCTTAACAGGCCCTCTAGAGTTTAGCCTAAAGACTGCTCTTGTCCATGCTACTAGGATAGCTGGTCTACGGTTGACTTACAACCAATCATCAATAAGGGTTGTTTGGACTGAGACATAGTGATCACTAGAATAGTGAGCACTGCATATCAGGCCAACTTCTCACAGGAGATATTTTGTTGTCCGTAAGACTCTTGGCATTGGGACTGGTATCGTTGGTTACTTTGATATGACCTTTGTTGGTTATATCCTCATTGACTAGAAAAGGATCCACGTCCTTTAGCGCCACAAAAGGGCTGCTTCCGAAACTGGAGATTACAGAGAGATCTTGCTGTCTCTGTATCTTTCTTAATGGCCTGAAGGGCCTTATCCACATGTTGGCCAAACAGTGATTCACCATCAAACGGCATATCAATTATCTTTGCCCGAACCTCCTGGTGAAAAGATGTCGATTTTAGCCAGCCTTGCCGCGTAGTACTGCGGCACCTGCTAGTTGTCTAAATCCTGTAGATGCGACATCAATGGCCGAATCTATGATTTCCGCAGAGATAGGCTCTCCTTCTTGCAGGACTTTTAAGGCTTCCGATTTAGATGGTTCCGGCAACATGTTGACATAGGGAGAGATGTCCGACTCCATCTGTTTATCATACCGGCCTAAAGAACAAGTTACTTACCTTCGGTAACGCTTTTTCTGGTAGATACTATATCTGCCTGTGGATTCCTCACCTTGTGAATATCCCCCTTGCGCCAGCAACATTCGGAAATTCTTTTCGTAGCCTCGCGCCGACGTGGATAGGACGTCACAGAGACACGGTTCCGCTCGCGACTCCGCTGACGTCACCGACGCCTATAATAGGCCCACGCCGGCGTGATGACATCAGTTCCGCCCTTTTTTCCGTGCCATCGAGACACACGGACGGACCAATGACAGTAGAAATATACACAGTATACACAATAAACAATTGCCAAGGAGAAACATACAAAGTGTGGAGAAAATGCAAGAAAGCAAATAAAACAACTCCTTAACAATGCAATATAAAAACAATACAATAAAGTAATTCTGGTATAGAAGAGTGGACAACGGGGAGGCGGGTGGGTCAGTGAGGAATCCACAGGCAGATATAGTATCTACCAGAAAAAGCGTTACCGAAGGTAAGTAACTTGTTCTTCTGATAGATACATCTGCCGTGTGGATTCCTCACCTTGTGAATAGAGTCCCACAGCAGTCCCCACTCCCGGAGGAGGGTGTCCACTCTTCTAAACCAAGAAATCCTGAAGGACAG
The DNA here is from genome assembly GCF_964263255.1 of Lissotriton vulgaris. Lineage (NCBI taxonomy): Eukaryota > Metazoa > Chordata > Amphibia > Caudata > Salamandridae > Lissotriton > Lissotriton vulgaris. Next base: position 813,090,882 of record NC_141695.1, on the reverse strand, counting down.
AGCGCGCAAAGTGGCCCTCCCTCCTGACTTCGGTATCTAAGCAGTAATGCTTCGCGAAAGTGTGGAGGGAAGACCAAGTTGCCGCCCTACAAATATCCTCTACAGGAACACCCCTAGCCAAAGCAGAGGTTGACGACTTAGCTCTCGTAGAATGAGCCCTTATACCCTCTGGAGGTTCCTTACCGGCCAAAGTGTAGCAGATCTTTATACAGAGGACAATCCATCTTGATAAAGTTCTTTTATGGACCGCTCTTCCCTTCTTGCAGCCAGCAAAGCCAATGAAGAGCTGGCCATCCAAGCGACAGTCTTTAGTTCTGTCCAAATAAAAAGGCACGCCCTTTTGGGGTCCAGAGGGTGCAACCTCTCCTCCTCCTTGGAAGGGTGCGGGGGAGGATAAAAGGTAGGGAGGGTGATGGATTGACCAAGGTGGAAAGGAGTCACCACCTTAGGAAGAAAAGCAGCCCTGGTCCTTAGAACCATCCGATCAGCATGAATGGTCAGGAATGGGGGCTTTGAACTTAGAGCTTGAAGCTCACTCACCCTCCTTGCTGAGGTTATTGCAACGAGGAAAACTGCCTTAAAGGTTAAAAGCCTCATAGGACATTTATGAAGAGGCTCAAAGGGAGAGCCCATCAGAAAGGTCAAGACAAGATTCAAGTCCCACTGAGGCACAATAAAAGGTGTAGGAGGGAACTTGTTAGTAAGACCCTTCAAAAACCTTAAAACTATAGGAGACTTAAAAAGAGATGGCTGGTCAGGCAAACAAATAAAATCCGACAGCGCCAAAAGATAGCCCTTAACCGTGGCAACTGCAAGCCCTTGTTGTGCCAAAGAAAGAGCAAACCGGAGCACATCAGACAAACGGGCTCTCAAAGGGTCAATTTTATTCTCACCACACTAAGTGACAAATCTAGACCATCTACACGGATAGACAGTCTTCGTGGAGTCACGCCTGGCAGACAAGATAACATCCACCACGTCAGGCGTGAGAGAATAGGAAATCAGGTTGCCCCGTTCAATCTCCAGGCATGAAGGTGCAATGTCTGGAGGTGGGGGTGTAGAACCTGCCCCTCCATCTGAGAGAGGAGGTCTGCCCTGAGAGGTAGACGCAGCGGCGGGTGAGAGGAGAGGTGGAGTAGATCTGTATACCACACCCTTCTTGGCCAATCCGGGGCGACCAAAATAACTTGGGCCCGGTCTTGGCGAATCTTCCTCAGAACCCGAGGAATCAAAGGTATGGGAGGAAACGCGTAAAGGAGTTGATTTCCCCAACTCAACTGAAACGCGTCCCCCAAGGCTCCTTGCATCGGATACTGGAGACTGCAGAATGACAGGCAGTGAGCATTCTCGCGAGTGGCAAACAGGTCCACCCGAGGAGTCTCCCACGTACGAAAGACGTGACGAACCACCTCCGGGTGAAGCCTCCACTCGTGGTTGGCAGAGAATTGTCGACTGAGACTGTCTGCACGCACGTTCAGAACTCCGGCCAGATGATTCGCCATCAGACAAATCTGGTGGTCTTGAATCCAGGATCAGAGACGCAGAGCCTCTTTGCAGAGACACTGCAACCCCACACCTCCCTGCTTGTTGATGTACCACATCGCGGTCGTGTTGTCCGTCAGGACCTGAATTGACCGACCGCGAAGGGAAGGGAGGAAGGCCATGAGCGCCAAACGTATCGCCCGCAACTCTAGAAGGTTGATGTGAAGCAACCTTTCCTCTGGAGACCAGAGACCCTTGACCTCCAGATCCCCCAGATGAGCACCCCACCCTAGAGTGGATGCATCCGCTATTACCGTGGCCACCGATGGAGGTAGCTGGAAAGGCTTTCCTTGCGACAGATTGCCTTCCACGCTCCACCAAGACAGATCCACTGCAGTTTCTCTGGAGATCTTCTCTGACTCCCCGAGATCTCCGTTGTGCGGATACCACTGCCTGCGGAGACACCACTGGAGTGCCCTCATGTGCCAGCGTGCATGGTTGACCAACAGAATGCAAGAAGCCATCAGGCCGAGCAGGCGAAGGACCTTCAGGACTGGAACGACCGCACCACTGAAAAATAAAGGAACCATTTCCTGAATGTTGCGAATCCTTTGAGGAGGAGGGAATGCACGACAAACAGTAGTGTCCAGTACGGCACCTATGAACAGGTTGCGCTGGGAGGGCACCAGGTGAGACTTGGGTACATTTATCGAAAAACCCAACCTGAACAACAACTGAGTTGTTACTTGCAGATGATGGAGCACCTTCTCCGACGACTCCGCTTTGATCAGCCAGTTGTCCAAATAAGGGAACACAGGTATCCCCGACCTCCTGAGATGAGCTGCCACCACCGCCATCACCTTGGTGAAGACTCGAGGTGCAGTAGTAAGACCAAATGGAAGGACCGCAAACTGGTAGTGTTGCGATCCCACCGTAAAACGGAGATACTTCCTGTGCGACTTCAGGATAGGGATGTGGAAATACGCATCCTGCAAGTCGAGCGACACCATCCAGTCTCCTTCCATCAGCGCTTGAAGAACCTGAACAAGGGTGAGCATCTTGAATTTCTCCTGCTTCAGATAGAGATTCAAGATCCTGAGATCCAGGATTGGACGAAGTCTGCCATCCTTCTTGGGGATCAGGAAATACCGGGAGTAGCATCCCTGACCCCTTTCCTGCTCTGGGACCACCTCTATCGCACCCTTTCGTAACAGAGTTAGCACCTCCTCCTGCAGAAGAGACAGATGTTCCTCGGTGCAAAAGCCTTGACAAGGAGGGTAAACGGGAGGGAATTCCAGAAAGGGAAGGGCATACCCATTTTCTACAAGATTGAGAACCCAAATATCTGATGTAACCGATTCCCAATCCTGTAGAAAATGGGTAAGCCGACCCCCAACCGGACCCACATGATCCTGAATGGCGGATCTAGGGCTGCTTTTCTGTGGCAGGGGGGTTGGAAGAGGTGGAGGAGGAAGAGGGCTGACGTCCACGAGGACGCGCTCTTTGCTTTCCCCTGTACGATCTGTACATAGAATTTTGCTGCTGCTGCTGTTGCTGCTGCTGCTGTTGGCCTTGCCGGAAGTTCCGAAAGGAGCGACCAAAGCCCCTGAATCTCCTGTTGGTAGAAGTTCCCCTGATCTGGAGACCTAAAGACTTAGCTGTCGCTCTGCAATCCTTGAATCTTTCAAGAGCCGCATCCGCCTTCTTCCCAAAGAGACCAGAACCATCAAGAGGAAGATCCAGCAAAGTCGCCTGAACATCAGCCGAAAAGTCCGAGGACTTCAACCAGGCTGACCTCCTAGTGGCGACAGCAGTGCCCATGATACGAGCCACAGAGTCGGCAGTGTCCAGACCACTTTGAATAACCTGGCGAGCCGCCGCCCGAGTATCAGAAATCACTTCCTCAAAATCCTTCCGGTTGGCATCAGGAACTTTTGGAACCAGGACACGCAAAGAATCCATCAGGGCATGCACATATCTTCCCATCAGACAAGTGGCATTAGTTGACTTCAACGCCATGCTCGCCGATGAAAAGGTCTTTTTTGCAACCTGGTCTTGTTTCTTTGCTTCCTTTTCACAAGGAACCTGAGGAAAGGCACTAAAACTCTTCTTAGAACAGGCAGCCTGAATGACCAGGCTCTCTGGCGATGGATGAGAAGACAGAAAAGCCGGGTCCTCAGTGTGAGAAGGTGGCCTGATATGCAGTGCTCACTATTCTAGTGATCACTATGTATCAGTCCAACAACCCTTATTGATGATTGGTTGTAAGTCAACCTTATAGACCAGCTATCCTAGTAGCGTGGATACGAGCAGTCTAAGGCTAAAGACTCGAGAGGGCGTGTTAAGCCAGCTGTTATACCACACATATACCCCTTGAACACCAAGTGAAAGGACACCACACAAGTGTTATGAAAATAAACAGTGTATTTATTAAAATCACAACAGCCCTGTACTCTTTATGAGGACAGGGTACTAAGCACAAAACAAAACTCTTACGAAAATACTTAAGTTAGCACAGTATATACAAATGCCCGAGGGGCACGGAAAACCATATACTCTGAAAGTGGAATGCGAAATTACTAGCAGGTAAGTACAGTACTAATAGGCTTTGGAATCGCTAGATCTTGACTATAGAATCGTTAGATTACTTCTAGGAGACCCAGGGGACTCGGGTGCAGAGTGTGCACTCTCACGCGTGATGCGGGACAAAGTCTATGGTAGCTAGATTTCAGAAAGTTAGTGTTCTCGGGCGAACCCGACCTGGTAGGAGGAAAACGAAAGTGGATTCTGACCCTTGGATAGTGAGGCTATGCTGGGGCACCGAAATGCCGAAGTTACCTAGCCCAGGGGCTGCAGCTGCATATGTCTCAAAAGACGTCGGGAATCCTCGTAGACGGACCAGGAGCCTGGAAGAAAGATGCTGGCAGGCGACCAGTGAAGAGAGTTCGAAGTGATCCAAGCCTGGATCTTGAAGAGAGATGACACCTGAAAGCAGAGGGGACCAAGTTCGTGACTACTAGCCAGTAGTCAGTGGGCACCAGGAGGGCACCGGATGGTAGCAACCTCAACTAGGTGAGTGGATGACGCTGTGCTCTGCAGATCTCACGGACCAGGAGGCGTTGTCGGCGACCAGGATGGAGGAGCGAGCTGTCCCACGATGGATGAAGCTGTCGGCGTCGCTGGACCCAGGATTGGGCAACAAAGCCTTGGCAAATTCAAGCCCACGTGGTGGACTCAAAATGGCGTCTGGAGTGGACCAGGAGGGTCCGCGGTGCTTCTCTTGAAGAAGGAAGCAAGGGCCAGTCTGGAGCAACCAGACCAGCAGCAGTGATGTCGTCGGGCGTCGTGAAGAAAGCCACAAGCCAGCCGGCTAGTAGCCACACAACGCGGTGAGCAGGCAAAAGCAGAAGGGCACCACGCAGATCGTGGAGATGCTGGAGGGCTGATCTTCGGTGCTGGAGCTGCTCAGGGTGGGGGCTTCTCGGACCCCAAAGCACTCACCAGTGGAGCACACGGTGGGCTTGTTGCAAAGAAGTCGTGCAGTCTTGGCGATCGTCGGTCCCTCGAGGTCTCGTCGCACTCACAGTTCTCAGCTTGGCTGTAGAGGTGAGTAGAGGTCAGAGGTGCCAGGGAAGCCGGGTCTCGTCGAGCTGGGCAGTCGGATTCCGGAGGAAGGACTTGCAGCAGACCGCAGTGTTCTTAGGATGGTGCCCGCTTGATGCAGGGTGACTACTCCTTAGCCACAAGGGAGAATCTTGAAGAAGAAATCTTGATGTCCTTTCGCAGAAAGTCGTGTCTTGATTCCAAAGATGATCTAATTTGAACAGGGGGCCCGCTCCTATCTTTATACTAAAAAAGGGGGCTGACCCGGTGACTAGGTCCTGCCTATGGGTGGGACTAGGAGGGGGGTGGTTACACCCCTCTCCCATGCCGGACTTCCCCCAGGCCAGGGGCTGGTGTGCCCCTGGAACTGGTTCTGACCCGCCTATGCGTAGTGAGCACCGGGGTGCCACTCAGCAGTCACCTTCCTGTAAAGCCCTGCCTACCCAGGATACACAAAACCCTGTCTGGGACGGTGCTAGCACCGCCCACGACAGGAAACCCTTTGTCCAGGCTCCCCTCGCTGGAAGGACTCCCAGCTGCAGGGGGTCAGACTCGTGTCTGTGGTGGCAGCATCCATTTTGTGGAGCTGAGGCTTCGTTTAACTTTAACCGGGGTTCACAGTTACATCCATGTCGTGTCCCTCTAGAAGGGTGGAATGCTAACCCCGTCGCCAGAATTGGCGAGGGGTTAGTATTCCAATTCGTATGACACCTTACTCGACATGTTTTGATAAAGCAATACCAAAGATAGCATTTAACCGCGAGGATTATAATGCACTTAAGCGTATATGGTATGCAATATCATGGAAAAGCTATTAGGACTTGGTTCTGCAAGCTGCAGACAGGCTCAGCTCATGCCAGAGCACCATCTCACACGATTCCAAGCACTCTGCCTTCAGGATTGTTAAGGCCTGCCATAGGAGTGACTGATAGGAATCTGTGTGTCCATTTTTAGGGTTAGATATAGGTATACTATATCTACAGCAAAGGGTGATTACACGACTTTGCCCCAGCTGTCATGCAGCCAGTTGTGTCAAATTTAGGAGTCCAGCCAGGGGTGGCATAATACATGCTTCAGCCCCTGGTAGGCCCTGGGTACACCTATGCCCTGAGTTACAGGGTCTGATAAGGTGGCCCAGTACCAATTGGTAAATGCACCTAGGGTACATGTGGTAATTTAGAGAGAGAACAGCCAGGCTGTGGGTCTGATTGGCAGGCCCACAGCCAGAGAAAGTCGTAAACCAGTGAAACAAAAGCAAAAAATCTGGGTGATCATAGGATTGCAGACCCTACTCTCCTACATGACCCTCCCCCCCCCCAAACGTTGGGACAATAAGCTAATCTTGACCAGGTGAGTCTTCTTGTTCTAAGTGGAAATATCTGGAGAGCCCATCGGCATTGCCATGATCAGTACCAGGTCTATGTTCCACTGTAAAGTCCATCCCCTGTAGGGAAATGGACCACCTAAGCAGTTTGGGGTTTTCACCCTTCATCTGATTTAGCCACAAGAGGGGCTTATGGTCGGTCTGAATCTTGAAGTGAGTGCCAAACAAGTATGGCCTCAGCTTCTTCAGGGCCCAAACCACAGCAAAGGCCTCCCTCTCAATAGCTGACCAATTCTTCTCTCTGGGGGTCAGCCTTCTGCTTATAAAAGCAATGGGCTGGTCTTGACCATCAAAATTCAGTTGAGATAGAACAGCTCCCACACCCAACTCAGAAGCATCTGTTTGGACAATGAATGGTTTGGAGTAGTCTGGACTCTTAAGGATAGGTGCTGTGCACATGGCCTGCTTTAGGTCATCGAATGCTTTTTGACAGCCTGCTGTCCACTGAACCTTTTTTGGCATTTTCTTACTTGTCAGTTCATTTAATGGAGTCACAATTGATCCATAGTTCCTGACAAACTTTCTGTAGTAACCAGTCAGGCCCAAGAAAGCTCGAACCTGAGTCTGGGTGGTTGGAGGAGCCCAGTCCCTGATTGACTGTATTTTGCTCTCCAGTGGCTGAACCTGGCCTCTACCTACAAGGTGGCCCAGGTATACAACCTGTGTCTGCCCTATCTGGCACTTGGTGGCCTTGATAGTGAGGCCTGCTGCTTGCAGAGCCTCTAACACTTTCCTCAGGTGGACCAGGTGATCCTCCCAGGTGGAGCTAAAGACAGCAATATCATCTAGATATGCTGCACAGAAGTCATCCAGCCCAGTGAGAACATGATTCACCAACCTTTGGAAGGTGGCAGGTGCATTTTTCAGACCAAAGGGCATTACCACAAATTGATAATGCCCACCAGGGGTTGAAAATGCTGTCTTGGGCTTGGCATCCTCAGCTAACCTGATTTGCCAATACCCAGCTGTCAGGTCAAATGTACTTAAGTAGTTGGCAGAAGCCAATCTATCTATAAGTTCATCTGCCCTTGGTATTGGGTGGGCATCAGTCTTAGTGACTGCATTGAGACCCCTGTAGTCTACGCAGAACCTCATCTCTCTCTTACCATCCTGGGTGTGAGGTTTTGGCACTGGAACTACTGGACTAGCCCAAGGGCTATCTGAGGGTTCAATGACTCCCAACTCCAACATTTTCTGCACTTCAGTTTTTATGCAGTCTCTAACATGATCAGGCTGCCTGTAGATTTTACTCTTGACTGGCAGGCTGTCACCAGTGTCAACCTCATGGGTACACCAATCGGTCTGACTGGGTGTCAGAGAGAACATATGTCTGAAAGACTGAAGAACCTGTTTACAGTCTTTCTGTTGATGCTCAGAGAGGCTGCCACAAAAGACAACACCATCTACTGACCCATCATCAGGATTCTGAGTGAGCAGGTCTGGGAGAGGGTCACTCTCTTCCTCCTGTCCCTCATCTATGGCCATGAGCAAGCTCATGTCCTTCCTGTCTACATATGCTTTGAGCCTGTTGACATGGAGTACCCTGTGGGGGCTCCTGGGAGTCCCAAGGTCCACCAGGTAGGTGACCTCTCCCTTTTGCTCAAGAATTGTGTGGGGCCCAGACCATTTGTCTTTGAGTGCTGCTGGGGCCACTGGCTCCAACACCCACACCTTCTGTCCAGGCTGGTAAACAATCAGGACAGCCTTTTGGTCATGCCAAGCTTTTTGAAGTTCTTGACTGGCCTTAAGGTTTTCAGATGCCTTCTCCATATACTCAGCCATCCTGGAGCGAAGACCAAGTACATAGTCCACTATGTTGGTTGCAGGCTTTTTGAGAGGTCTCTCCCATCCTTCCTTCACCAAACACAGGGGGCCTCTCACAGGATGCCCATACAAAAGTTCAAAAGGGCTGTAGCCAACCCCCTTTTGTGGGACCTCTCTGTAAGCAAACAGAAGGCAGGGAATCAGGACATCCCATCTACGCCTGAGCTTTTCAGGTAGTCCATGAATCATCCCTTTGAGGGTCCTATTGAACCTTTCAACAAGCCCATTGCATTGTGGATGATAGGGTGTAGTGAACTTGTAGTTGACACCACATTCCTTCCACATAGCAGTTAAGTAGCTTGACATGAAGTTTGCACCTCTGTCAGAGACAACCTCCTTAGGGAAGCCCACTCTGGAGAACACTCCAACTAGGGCCCTTGCCACTACAGGTGCTGTAGTGGTCCTAAGTGGAATAGCTTCAGGATACCTGGTGGCATGATCCACTACCACCAGTATAAACTTGTGCCCTGATGCTGTCTGGGGTTCCATTGGACCAACAATGTCAATCCCCACTCTTTCAATGGGCACCCCCACCACAGGCATTGGTATAAGGGGGGCCTTTGTTGTGCCACCTGACTTACCACTGGCTTGGCAAGTGACACAGGAGCGACAAAACTCCTTGGTATCCTCATTCATGTGAGGCCAGTGAAAGTGTGAGACAAGCCTGTCCCAAGTCTTTGTCTGGCCTAAGTGACCTGCTAAGGGAATCTCATAGGCCAAGGTAAGGAGGAAACCTCTCTGAGACAAGGGTACAACCAGCCTCCTGGTCATGCCAGGCTTGGGGTCTCTTGCCTCAGTATACAGGAGTCCATCTTCCCAGTATACCTTGTGGGTACCTGTGGCGTTCCCAGCAGCCTCAGCAGCAGCCTGCTGTCTGAGGGGTTCAAGGGAAGGGCAGTCTAACTGGTCCTTCCCCAGGTCTTCCCTTGAGGGTCCCCCTGAGCCCAGGAATTCAACTTGATCAAGTTCAAACTCTTTAGGCTCAGTTTCCCTCAATTCCTGTAGGTCAGCCTCCTCTGAGACTTGATCCACAACCTGGGGCAAGAGGGAAGGCACAGCCTTAACCCTACTGCTCTTCTTCTTGGAAGGTGTCTGGTCCATTGTTCCAGGATCCAGCACCTGTTCAGTGGGGCATTTCCTGACCTGTGACCTGGTCACAGCAAACACATGTGCTGGCAAGCCTAACATTTCCATGTGAGTCCTCTGCTCCACTTCTGACCATTGTGATGACTCCAAATCATTGCCCAACAAACAATCTACTGGGAGGTCTGAGCTAACTACAACCTTCTTTTGGCCAGTTACCCCTCCCCAGGAGAAAGCTACAATTGCCATACTGTGACTGGTAGTGACATTGCTTGCATTGGTCACCAGGAAATCTGTACCTGGCATGATCTGTCCAGGGTCCACAAAGTTAGGTGTCACCATTGTGACACTGGCACAAGTGTCCCTATAGGCCTGAGCCATTTTTCCATTTATGAAAGGTGTCTGTCTGTATTTGCCCAAAGTATTGGGACTTATATCAGGGGATATATCCACATCCCCTGTACAGACAAGGACAGCCTGAGTGAGTGTGCCAACTAAGTTGTCATCCCCCTCAGAACCCAAGGTTAACCCAACTAAACCCTTGGGAGGTGCACTACCACTGCTGACTGTACTAGGGGGCACAGGTGCCTTAGGGGCTGCCGTGGCAGGAGTCTGCCCTCCTCCTTTCTTGGTGCACTCACTAAACCAGTGAGTTTTACTTTTGCAGTATTGGCACCACCTTTTAGACTGGCCTTCTTGATTCTTCTTTTTCTGGGGAGCCTGACTCCCACCCTCTTTGGGTTGTTGGGGACCTGTCGAAGACTTCTGGTCATTTTGTTCCCCCTTAGAATCTTTACCCTTCTGGTCTGCTTTCTTCTGACCACCTTGATTCTGGCCCTGGTTCTGTTTAACTCTTGTTCTGACCCATCTGTCTGCCTTCTTTCCCAATTCTTGGGGAGAGGTCAAATCTGAGTCAACAAGATGCTGATGCAACAACTGGTTCTGACAATTGTTTAAAATTTGTTCTCTCATGATCAAATTGTACAATCCTGTATAATCAGTAACCTTACTGCCCAGCAACCAGCCCTCCAAAGCCTTAGTGGCACAATCTACAAAATCAGACCAATCCTGAGACTGAGTTTTCTGGGTATCCCTGAACAGCAACCTGTACTGCTCAGGGGTTAGGCCAAACCCATCAATCAGTGTATTCTTCAGGACTTGGTAACTGTTAGCATCCTCAACTCTAGTAGTGAGGAGCTTATCTCTACCTTTACCTTCAAAGGAGAGCCACAAGATAGCTGCCCACTGACTTTGGGGAACACCCTGCACAGTGCAGGCCCTCTCCAAAGCAGTTATCCATTTGTGGATGTCATCCCCTTGTTTAAAGGGGGGCACTATCTTATTCAGGTGCTTTGTATCAAAACTCCTTTCCCTATTGCTAGGTACATTGCTGCCACCAGTGGGGGCTACCCCACTTAACTGTTGCTCTCTAGCAAAGGCAAGCCTCTCTTTGGCCAGGGCAAGTTCTTCCCTTTCAATCCTCAGATTGGCTGCCCTTTCTTTAGCTTCATACATTCTCCTCTGAGGGGAAGTCATCCTCATCACAGCAGAGTTCTGAGAGCCATTGGTTTGAATGGATCTGCCAGAGCCTCTTGATAGAGACCTAACTCGTCCATTCCCAATGTTAAGCTGGCCTGAGAGGGGTCCCAGGGCTCTCCTAGTACCATTCTCATGCCTGCTTAAGTTGTCCCTAGTTAGCTGACTAGCTGACTGAAGTAGTGTGGCTCACTGGTTAGAGGCGGCAGACCCGAGAGCAGAGGACGGCCCGGGACCAGGGTTCGATTCCCGGCGCGGCAGGTTTCTGGACCAGGGTCAGCGGACTTGATAATTCTCTCGCCTCGGTGCCCACTCTGATCAGCGTTCACACTCGGCAACTCTGGGCATTAGCTTGCCTCATCTTCACTAACGGCCCCACCAGACCGCCGGGGATGCCTGGTCTCACCCTGGAGATACCCATTAAGGGACCATCTCTCAGGGAAGCCAGGAAGGGTTTCGCAGCGGTCGAAGCGCCTTGGGACCCTCCGGGTAAGTAGTGCGCTATATAAATGCCTATACATTACATTACACATTTCTGGACCTTTGTCTGCCTCATCCCCAGATGTCTCCTGATCATCATCCTCCTCACCTGAGAGATGGATGAGATCTGGGTCACCCCTGGTTTCTTCTAGGGCTGGCATGTCCCCTTCTGGATGAGAAGAGCTAAGAAGTTTCTCAGCTTTCCTGGCATCATAAGTCTCTAAGAGACCTATCAGAAATGGGATTGTGGGGTTAGACCCCTGTTTTAGCTTCCTGGAGGTACACACTTGTCTCATCTCCTGGAAGCTAAGGGCTGCATATCTAGAAGAGGCCAGTGGAGGGTCCTCAACCACCTGAGGGGTCTCAGTAGACTCTCCGTGGTTAGACATGCTTCTAGTGTGGTGTAAGTGATGCACCTACCTACACTATGTGTTTGCCTACTGATCCCTTGCTAAGAGTTGCAGCCAAGGTGTGCTAAGTCTTGAGGAGCTGCAACAGCTGGTTCAGTAGAACTCAGAGTATTCTAAGCTAAGTTATATGTACCTAAAGTACTTATGTGATCTTTCAACAAGATATTCTTAGGATACGTGTGGTAAAACAACAGCAAGCTCAAATCCCAACCGCTGCTCACCAATGTGAGAAGGTGGCCTGATATGCAGTGCTCACTATTCTAGTGATCACTATGTATCAGTCCAACAACCCTTATTGATGATTGGTTGTAAGTCAACCTTATAGACCAGCTATCCTAGTAGCGTGGATACGAGCAGTCTAAGGCTAAAGACTCGAGAGGTTGTGTTAAGGCAGCTGTTATACCGCACATATACCCCTTGAACACCAAGTGAAAGGACACCACACAAGTGTTATGAAAATAAACAGTGTATTTATTAAAATCACAACAGCCCTGTACTCTTTATGAGGACAGGGTACTAAGCACAAAACAAAACTCTTACGAAAATACTTAAGTTAGCACAGTATATACAAATGCCCGAGGGGCACGGAAAACCATATACTCTGAAAGTGGAATGCGAAATTACTAGCAGGTAAGTACAGTACTAATAGGCTTTGGAATCGCTAGATCTTGACTATAGAATCGTTAGATTACTTCTAGGAGACCCAGGGGACTCGGGTGCAGAGTGTGCACTCTCACGCGTGATGCGGGACAAAGTCTATGGTAGCTAGATTTTAGAAAGTTAGTGTTCTCGGGCGAACCCGACCTGGTAGGAGGAAAACGAAAGTGGATTCTGACCCTTGGATAGTGAGGCTATGCTGGGGCACCGAAATGCCGAAGTTACCTAGCCCAGGGGCTGCAGCTGCATATGTCTCAAAAGACGTCGGGAATCCTCGTAGACGGACCAGGAGCCTGGAAGAAAGATGCTGGCAGGCGACCAGTGAAGAGAGTTCGAAGTGATCCAAGCCTGGATCTTGAAGAGAGATGACACCTGAAGGCAGAGGGGACCAAGTTCGTGACTACTAGCCAGTAGTCAGTGGGCACCAGGAGGGCACCGGATGGTAGCCACCTCGACTAGGTGAGTGGGTGACGCTGCGCTCTGCAGATCTCACGGACCAGGAGGCGTTGTCGGCGACCAGGATGGAGGAGCGAGCTGTCCCACGATGGATGAAGCTGTCGGCGTCGCTGGACCCAGGATTGGGCAACAAAGCCTTGGCAAATTCAAGCCCACGCGGTGGACTCAAAATGGCGTCTGGAGTGGACCAGGAGGGTCCGGGGTGCTTCTCTTGAAGAAGGAAGCAAGGGCCAGTCTGGAGCAACCAGACCAGCAGCAGTGATGTCGTCGGGCGTCGTGAAGAAAGCCACAAGCCAGCCGGCTAGTAGCCACACAACGCGGTGAGCAGGCAAAAGCAGAAGGGCCCCACGCAGATCGTGGAGATGCTGGAGGGCTGATCTTCGGTGCTGGAGCTGCTCAGGGTGGGGGCTTCTCGGACCCCAAAGCACTCACCAGTGGAGCACACGGTGGGCTTGTTGCAAAGAAGTCGTGCAGTCTTGGCGATCGTCGGTCCCTCGAGGTCTCGTCGCACTCACAGTTCTCAGCTTGGCTGTAGAGGTGAGTAGAGGTCAGAGGTGCCAGGGAAGCCGGGTCTCGTCGAGCTGGGCAGTCGGATTCCGGAGGAAGGACTTGCAGCAGACCGCAGTGTTCTTAGGATGGTGCCCGCTTGATGCAGGGTGACTACTCCTTAGCCACAAGGGAGAATCTTGAAGAAGAAATCTTGATGTCCTTTCGCAGAAAGTCGTGTCTTGATTCCAAAGATGATCTAATTTGAACAGGGGGCCCGCTCCTATCTTTATACTAAAAAAGGGGGCTGACCCGGTGACTAGGTCCTGCCTATGGGTGGGACTAGGAGGGGGGTGGTTACACCCCTCTCCCATGCCGGACTTCCCCCAGGCCAGGGGCTGGTGTGCCCCTGGAACTGGTTCTGACCGGCCTATGCGTAGTGAGCACCGGGGTGCCACTCAGCAGTCACCTTCCTGTAAAGCCCTGCCTACCCAGGATACACAAAACCCTGTCTGGGACGGTGCTAGCACCGCCCACGACAGGAAACCCTTCGTCCAGGCTCCCCTCGCTGGAAGGACTCCCAGCTGCAGGGGGTCAGACTCGTGTCTGTGGTGGCAGCATCCATTTTGTGGAGCTGAGGCTTCGTTTAACTTTAACCAGGGTTCACAGTTACATCCATGTCGTGTCCCTCTAGAAGGGTGGAATGCTAACCCCGTCGCCAGAATTGGCGAGGGGTTAGTATTCCAATTCGTATGACACCTTACTCGACATGTTTTGATAAAGCAATACCAAAGATAGCATTTAACCGCGAGGATTATAATGCACTTAAAAGTATATGGTATGCGATATCATGGAACAGCTATTAGGACTTGGTTCCGCAAGCTGCAGACAGGCTCAGCTCATGCCAGAGCACCATCTCACACGATTCCAAGCACTCTGCCTTCAGGATTGTTAAGGCCTGCCATAGGAGTGACTGATAGGAATCTGTGTGTCCATTTTTAGGGTTAGATATAGGTATACTATAACTACAGCAAAGGGTGATTACACGACTTTGTCCCAGCTGTCATGCAGCCAGTTGTGTCAAATTTAGGAGGCCAGCCAGGGGTGGCATAATATATGCTTCAGCCCCTGGTAGGCCCTGGGTACACCTATGCCCTGAGTTACAGGGTCTGATAAGGTGGCCCAGTACCAATTGGTAAATGCACCTAGGGTACATGTGGTAATTTAGAGAGAGAACAGCCAGGCTGTGGGTCTGATTGGCAGGCCCACAGCCAGAGAAAGTCGTAAACCAGTGAAACAAAAGCAAAAAATCTGGGTGATCATAGGATTGCAGACCCTACTCTCCTACACTCAGGAGCAGCCCTGTACCTTCTCGCAACACTCTTAGAAACCGCAGGAGCCGACAATGGTTTCTTCCACACCTCCATAATAGGATCAGTCAAAGCATCATTAAATGGAAGCAAAGGCTCAACCACAGAATTCGGAGAATGCAAGACCTAAGTGAGGATATTGGATTTAAACTCCACTGTTGGCAAAGTCAACTAAAGAAGTTCAGCAGCCTTCCTCATAACTAGATGGTAAGGTTGGATATCCTTAGAAGGAGCACCAGAGCCTGAGGGCAACTCCCACTCTGGAGAGAAATCAAGACTTCCTGAATCCGCCAACTCCTCAAAACAGCTCTCCTCCAATTCACCTTCCTCAACATCAGAATGTGAATCCAGGTACCTTTGCTCTTCCAAAAGGCGTTGAGCTTCCCTTCTGGACAGCTGGTTCAGTAGAACTCAGAGTATTCTAAGCTAAGTTATATGTACCTAAAGTACTTATGTGATCTTTCAACAAGATATTCTTAGGATACGTGTGGTAAAACAACAGCAAGCTCAAATCCCAACCGCTGCTCACCAATGTGAGAAGGTGGCCTGATATGCAGTGCTCACTATTCTAGTGATCACTATGTATCAGTCCAACAACCCTTATTGATGATTGGTTGTAAGTCAACCTTATAGACCAGCTATCCTAGTAGCGTGGATACGAGCAGTCTAAGGCTAAAGACTCGAGAGGTTGTGTTAAGGCAGCTGTTATACCGCACATATACCCCTTGAACACCAAGTGAAAGGACACCACACAAGTGTTATGAAAATAAACAGTGTATTTATTAAAATCACAACAGCCCTGTACTCTTTATGAGGACAGGGTACTAAGCACAAAACAAAACTCTTACGAAAATACTTAAGTTAGCACAGTATATACAAATGCCCGAGGGGCACGGAAAACCATATACTCTGAAAGTGGAATGCGAAATTACTAGCAGGTAAGTACAGTACTAATAGGCTTTGGAATCGCTAGATCTTGACTATAGAATCGTTAGATTACTTCTAGGAGACCCAGGGGACTCGGGTGCAGAGTGTGCACTCTCACGCGTGATGCGGGACAAAGTCTATGGTAGCTAGATTTTAGAAAGTTAGTGTTCTCGGGCGAACCCGACCTGGTAGGAGGAAAACGAAAGTGGATTCTGACCCTTGGATAGTGAGGCTATGCTGGGGCACCGAAATGCCGAAGTTACCTAGCCCAGGGGCTGCAGCTGCATATGTCTCAAAAGACGTCGGGAATCCTCGTAGACGGACCAGGAGCCTGGAAGAAAGATGCTGGCAGGCGACCAGTGAAGAGAGTTCGAAGTGATCCAAGCCTGGATCTTGAAGAGAGATGACACCTGAAGGCCTAAGTGAGGATATTGGATTTAAACTCCACTGTTGGCAAAGTCAACTAAAGAAGTTCAGCAGCCTTCCTCATAACTAGATGGTAAGGTTGGATATCCTTAGAAGGAGCACCAGAGCCTGAGGGCAACTCCCACTCTGGAGAGAAATCAAGACTTCCTGAATCCGCCAACTCCTCAAAACAGCTCTCCTCCAATTCACCTTCCTCAACATCAGAATGTGAATCCAGGTACCTTTGCTCTTCCAAAAGGCGTTGAGCTTCCCTTCTGGACAGCTGGTTCAGTAGAACTCAGAGTATTCTAAGCTAAGTTATATGTACCTAAAGTACTTATGTGATCTTTCAACAAGATATTCTTAGGATACGTGTGGTAAAACAACAGCAAGCTCAAATCCCAACCGCTGCTCACCAATGTGAGAAGGTGGCCTGATATGCAGTGCTCACTATTCTAGTGATCACTATGTATCAGTCCAACAACCCTTATTGATGATTGGTTGTAAGTCAACCTTATAGACCAGCTATCCTAGTAGCGTGGATACGAGCAGTCTAAGGCTAAAGACTCGAGAGGTTGTGTTAAGGCAGCTGTTATACCGCACATATACCCCTTGAACACCAAGTGAAAGGACACCACACAAGTGTTATGAAAATAAACAGTGTATTTATTAAAATCACAACAGCCCTGTACTCTTTATGAGGACAGGGTACTAAGCACAAAACAAAACTCTTACGAAAATACTTAAGTTAGCACAGTATATACAAATGCCCGAGGGGCACGGAAAACCATATACTCTGAAAGTGGAATGCGAAATTACTAGCAGGTAAGTACAGTACTAATAGGCTTTGGAATCGCTAGATCTTGAGCTTCCCTTCTGGACCTCTCCTTCTTACGCCTCTCAGCCGGATCTACCTGCGGCTCCGTCGGATTCGGGGCCGACGCCGGTATCGAATCCGACAGCACAGAGGAATGCCCTCGAGGACGATCTGGAGCGGGCGAAGCTGGAATCGGCGTCGACGACTTCGGCGGAGCCGGAAATTG
Organism: Lissotriton vulgaris; assembly: GCF_964263255.1. Lineage (NCBI taxonomy): Eukaryota > Metazoa > Chordata > Amphibia > Caudata > Salamandridae > Lissotriton > Lissotriton vulgaris. Next base: position 813,073,736 of record NC_141695.1, on the reverse strand, counting down.
CCAATGCGGCGTCGGAGCCGGCATGTAAGGCATGAATGGAGCAGGAGGATAGGAGTGAGGAACTCCCAGGCTGTAAGCCAAAGGACCCATGGGACCCGAAGGTGCACCAGAGGGGTACCACGCCCTCGAGAAGACACTATACATAGCGTTAAGAAACGCTGAAGGGTCCTGGCCTGGGGCAGGAAAGGACGGTTGAAAACCATCAGGCCGGTCCTGAGGAGGGATCGGATTCGGCTCTTCTGCAGGCGCAAAATCCACAACCTCGCGAGCATCTTCCTCTTCACGGGCCGGGGACGGCGCCGGAGACGGATTCGGAGCCGGAGAAGGATTCGGAGCCGGAGTGGGAGACCGCCCATGCGACTCCGAAGGTGAGGCCTCACCTTCAGGCTCAGAGACTTCCAGAGTAACCACCTTCGAACGTACCTTCTTCGGTGACCTCGACCTCGACCTCGAGCCCGACTCCTTACCAGACCGACGTCGGGACTCATGTCTCCTCTTCTTGTGTTTCTTCTTCGACTTCGAAACATGATCCGATGCCGACTTCGAAGACGACCTCTCTCGAGAACCAGATCTCGACCTCGCCCTCGACTTCGACCTCGCCCTTCAAGAACGAGACCTCGACGATTTCTCCTTTCCAGCTTTCACCTTCGCAACCAGGAGTTTGGCTTCTCTCTCCCTCAGGGCCTTCGGGTTCATCTTCCAACACGAAGAACAATCTTCCACATCATGGTCGGAACTCAAACACCAGATGCAGTCATCATGGGGGTCGGTAATAGACATCATTTTACCGCACTCCCTGCAGGGCTTGAAGCCGGTCTTCTTGGATGACATCGTCGAAGAGACAGGATACAAAGAAGTAGAAATATGCAACAAAATGGCAACAAAGTACCAGTTGGCTACAGAGATTCCTGATAACCGTTAGCGTCGACTACGCGGAAAAAAGGGAACTGATGTCATCACGCAGGCGTGGGCCTATTATAGGCGTCGGTGACGTCAGCGGAGTCGCGAGCGGAGCCGTGTCTCTGTGACGTCCTATACACGTCGGCGCGAGGCTACGAAAAGCATTTCCGAATGTTGCTGGCCCAAGGGGGATATTCACAAGGTGAGGAATCCACACAGCAGATGTATCTATCAGAAATGGCCAGTGAATTAGCAGCACGGACGGTTGTCGCTGCCATGGTGGAAAACTTTCTTCCAATAGCGTCCACTCGTCTGCCATCCTGATCCGGAGGAGCTGTGACCAGAGAAGACGGGTTTCTAGCTTGCCGTTGCACCGCTTGAGCAATAACAGAGTCAGGTTTTGGTTGACCTATGAGGCAAGTTATCTGGTGCCTTATATTTTTTGTCGAGGGGAGGCAGGACCGAAGGAACAGAAGCAGGAGCTTTAATGACCTTCAATCCCTCTTTCCAAATGAAGTTAATGATTGGGATAGTGTGTATCTGCTTCCTCGGCTGATCTTCAAAGTCATATAGAAAACACTCATCCTTTTTTGTTTCCATAGGCAGGAGGAACCTTTGTGTTGCCCTTTCCATAAGAAGATGAAAACCTCAACTGATGGGAGCTGGAGTTGAAGGAGACGGAGTTTGTATCTGGTAATCGTCCCACTCCGTAAGAAGCGATCGCCTGAGGTGTGAGTATCATGGGAATGATGCGAAGGCACTGGACAAGTTGGTCTGGGTGACCTCAATGCAGAAAAGGAAGTTTGAGGCACAGGTGTCGGTGTCGGTGGCATGGACGAAGCCGATTCAGATGGAGGGAAATGGCGATAATAATCATCTAACATGAATTGTAGATTTTTTATTAGAGCCAAAGGCATTTGTGCCGTTGGGATCGCATTTGGAGCTGGACATACAGTCTCTGGGAAAGATTGTCATCCTGATCCTCCTTGTGATATTTAATGAATAATTCTGAAGGGCTCCTGGCAGTGCAAAATCTGTCATCCTCTTCGGACTCCTCATCATCCTTCTCATAATCCAGTAATTTTTCAGGTAACTCTAGAGGTACCTTAGATGGGGAAATGTGCAGTGGAAAGAGGGACTCCAATGATGAACCACGTCTGTGCATCAAGGAAGATGCTGTTGTCAATGGTGGTAATTGCTCAGACTTCGTAGATGGTGCAGAGGGTGCCGTAGACGCTGACCAAACCTGCAATTTTTTGCAAGCAGATAACTGTAGCGTCGACGAGTGAGCCGTCAATGCTGGCGTCAATGAGGTGACCATCGACGAGGTGGTCCTCGAAGACGAGGCAGTCGTCGACGACGATGCAGTCTTCGACGATGAGGCAGTCTTCGACGACGAGGCAGTCTTCAACGACGAGGCGGACGCGGACGAGGCGGCCGTCGACAAGATCTTTCTAATCTTCGTCGTTAAAGGGATGTTGACGGTAGATCTCATTTCCTTTGTCAACGAGATTGGCCTCACAGAGACGGAAACCAGCGTTGACGGCGATGATGCTGACGACATGATCATCTGTGGTCTCGGCGACGAGAATGTTGTAGTCGACTTTGTTGTAGCGTTGACGACTGGACTTTTTTCTGAGGTAAATCCTTCTCAGAAAGTCGTTTTGAACCAGAGACTTCACAGTTGTTCTTGCGGTGTAGTAGGCAGAGGCTTAATTTTAGAAGGTGGAGGAGCCTTTTTTGAGGTGGAAGGCATTTCAACACCTTTAGAAGTTTGCTGTTTTCTCGACACCTTAGCCCCAGGAGAAGACAAATCCTCCTCAGCAATCCTCTTCCTGAGGACATAGTTGAGCCAGAGGCAAAACTCCCTACATCAGATAAGGGGTTGTCTTGATCCTTAATCTACTGTAGCCACTGAAATAGATGTCCTTCTCTGTCTCTGAGAGCTTTTTGAGGGAAGGTCCTACAGAACTTGCAGTCTATCACCTGGTGATCAGGATACAGGCAATAAATGCAATTCTTGTGGTGGTCCTCAGAAAACAGCCGGAGCTTCCCACTAGACTCACAAGGTCGAAAGAGATTTCTTAGATGAAGACATCCTGAAATGGAGAAAATTCCTGAAAAAATAGAAGAGTACTTGGCAGAGCTCAGGGAGACTCCCTTCACATGACATGCGGTAGAAAATCTGAGAGCCTGAGCCTCTGAGGAGAACATTCTGGAGGGTGCTGTTGCCTGATTGGCTGCAGTTTGGACAGTATATAATGACTAGGACAAGTCATAAATGTGGAAGTTGTTTCCTTGTAGTTTCTGGCTACTTTACTTCCTCATTCTATGTTACCTATGATATGGTTATTATGTACATAATTATTGCTTTTTTATGTACTGTGGGACTCCCACTCCGACGACGGGGAATGATTCAGGCATGTTAATCTATGAAAGATACCCCAATATTGGACAACAAAGTTTATCCTTATGATAACCTGATCAGGAAGGGAGTGAAGTGGGCATGTAGACAAAAGTACTTTCTATTCTGTGTTTTGTGGTTTATTTTTAGGTCGAGCTATTTATAGCTCTGAACTATTGCAGGGGAAACAACACTCTTGAACAAGCGGATTACGCCGATTCCTCCCTATGCATGTAGTCTACTGGAGCGTGACGCTTCGCCAGGCGCGCGCTTGGCCTCACACCCCATCCCCATATGCTCTATGCTCGTTCACTCCCACTCGCTCGCTCCCCCTTACCCCGCCCACACCAGCCACGTCACAAACCACCATTTGCTTCGCAACAGACTTCAAAGGCTCGCGCTTACGCTAAGCAGCTGGTTTCTCCCCCGTCCCCCAATCAACCCCCTCCCGTTGTTAAATACTTGCTGTCCTGTCCGAGCCTCTCATCGCCCCACCCTTTCTCCATTCTCAAACATTCCCTTGTTTTTGTATTTATTTGTAATATCATTTCCCGGGTGCTTTTAATTTCATTTCATGGCCGCTTTTAATTTCATTTTGTGGCCGCTTTTAATTTCATTTTGCAGCCGCTTTTTTCACTAAGAGTTTACGAGTGCAATAGTTGTTTCTCTAAAACTCTCTTATGTGATCACTCAGTACCAGTAGATGGGAGGTAAGTATGCCGTCTCACCACCCATTGCCAAATACCCCCAGTAACTACCCACGTCCCACATTAAATGCCTCACTTGTCACAGTCTTTCACAAAGTTGGAACTTCCATATTTTCAGCTACGTTCAGTTTGTAAATACACATAATGCCAACTATTCTTGTTTGGGTAGGCACAGGGAGATTAAGTGAATATTTCATGAAAGCATCCCCGCAGGCTCAGACATTTGTCACGAACATTACATATGCAGTCCGTTGGATGACTGTGGTGTAATAAAAGCATAGAAGCGTAGCACTCACTACAGCAGCTGTATTCATCTCCAAGCTATGAGTACTGTGACCATATGCTGTAGCTTTAATGGAGCATAGACTTTTAGTCAGTATTTCTGATTGGTTCGCTTTTAGTTTACACGTGTCACAGTCACATTCTCTTGAATTTATCTGGAAATATGGTGCCTGTAGGAGCACTTGCGGATTTGTTTTCGGTAAACTGCAAATGTACACTTAAATACATACTTTTATCACCAAGCATATGCTGTGAGGACGCTACACATGGCTGCTCCCCCCACAAAAGGCCTCTCGGATTCCGGGACAATCCATGACATGTACATGACGTCGACGGCCTTCCCGTTCACCAAGCTTCGTACTCCTTGGCTGATCTTGGATGATGAGACCTTGGTAGGCCCTGCAGGTCCCTATAATCCTGCTCAACTCTGCTGTTGGGCACTCTCGTAGGCATGTTGTGGCAAGCACTTGTGGGCATCATGTGACCAGGACACTGAGGGCCTGTGAGACACCTCCTCCTGTGAGCCCTAAACTGTCTGCAAATGGTCCCACATCAACCGGGATAGACAACGTGCCTTTTAAACAAGCACAAGCTTCGCCAGTTTTGGCTTACTTCCCGACACTGGCCATGATTCCTTGGACGTGTTAGGAGTGTGGTATCCGCTCAGTATTTGTTCTGTGTTGTGCCCAGTATTTGTTCTGTGTTGTGCGTGTTGTTGGAAACCTCCTTCCCTTTGCAAAGAACGGTGTTTGCATTCTGATGTGATGACTCAGGATATTGCACATACATTTCAGTTCAGGCAGTCAATTCTCCTCACACTGACAGTGGCCCCTTCCCTGCTCGGCTACCTGCTGTTCTGGGGGGAATTCTGTCGGAATTCCAGACGGTGACTGCTGTGAAGTGCCCAGTGGGGGCGGGCCTGTAATGGAATGTCTTTGTTGGGGAAATTTCTTCTCCTCAGTTTCACTCTTTTGTCATCAGACCATGCGGAGACTCACGTTATGTGTCTTTAGTTTGAGCCTGTTCGAACAGTCCCAAAGGCTTCACAACCAGCACTGACAGTCCCTCCCATTACACAGCCATCTCTTCAGGGCCTGCACGGAGAGAGGCACATCTTTAGGGACGGGGAAGGTGTTTGGGGTGTTACACCCTCCCAATAAATGTGTTTTCGCACGCTCTGCCAACTCGTTTTTTAATTTTGTTTATTTACGGTTTGTGGTTTGAAAGCTTTATTCGAGGTATTTACTCATAAAAGCACAACATACATTTAAAATACATGACAATTAAAATATTTGTTCATATTTATACATGTACATATTTCTAAAACAGTTGTGCAAGCTTTTACAATATTAAAATTAACACACATTTAACAGGAGTCAAATTGCATTAGTGGGAATAGCCCTCCGCCTAATGGACCACACCCACCCCAAATACTTAGCTATTCCCAGAACAATAGGCTCATCGGTGGAGGTACAGATGATTCTCAACGCCTCAACACCACTAGACGTCCCAAGATTTTTACAAACTGGAGCTAACCATACCCTTCTTGGAGTGGCGTAGGCATTGCAAACCAATAGAAAATGGCCTATACTTTCATTAGCTGCACCACACGCTGGGCAGCACAAGGTGTTCAAACTCCGCCACCTAGCCGTCAAAGATCTCAAGGGGAGGGACCCAGATCTTAACTGGAAAAATAACTTCCTGTCCATAGGGACAGTAATACTGTCCCAATACTGTTCTAACACAGGACGCATTTTGATTCCCAGGAAACCGGCCCCCCATCGAGTCAGATTTTGTGCCCCTCCAGAGCCTACCATCTATCCAATCCTAGTATAAAATCTTAAGGGTATCTTTAACTGGGAAAAACTTCCCCCGTGGGATTGTCCCAGAGGTTGGATAGGCCGAGTTCACCCAGCATAACCCTAAGATTTTTCAGCCATGGTATCTTATGGAAGGTATCAACTTTGATTGTCGCCAAAAACCCTTCAGCATAATGCTTGATCTCAGGGGTGGTCCAGAGACGTCTCCAGTATAGAATAGGACGCAATCGAGCTCGATCACTAACAGATCGTCTCCCTAAATCAAGGCAAAGTGGGATTAGTGGAGTACTCTGCGGGAGTCCCTTAATTCCCCTAAAGAACCTGTTCTCTGTTATCTGTAGGGAGGAAAGCCTTTCAAAGCCCCGCAACTCTGCCCCATATAGGGCTGACCCAATAGCCTTTGCATCGTATACGGCAAGGACAGGCTTTATTGGTTTTGTTTTTGATTTTTTATGCTCCAACCAAAGTGCCCCCGAAATTTGCTGGTGTTTGAAGACCGCTTTTTCTATATGATGAGACCAACCCTGGCTATTTGCTATCTGCACCCCCAGGTAAGTAAACTCCCTGACCACCTCAAGCTCAATATTATTCAGGAATATCCTAGGGCGAAGTTTACAGCTTGCAGAAAAAGCCATCAGCTTAGTCTTGCCCACGTTGACTTCGAGGCCATGTTCCACACAAAAACCATCAAAGATTTTTAGGGCACGTTGTAGCCCAGCAGGGGTCTTAGACATGATTAGTGTATCGTCAGCGAACATCAGGATGGGGACCCTGAGGCTCGCTAACGAAGGTGCATCTACACTAACATCCAGCATCCTACCCACAATTCCATTAATGAATAGTGAGAAGAGCAAGGGTGCCATTGCACATCCTTGGTGAACCCCCGTTCAACCGGAAAGTCGACGGAAGATTCACCATTCAGACCCCACTGGACTTTAGCGAAATTGCACTCGTGCAACCTCATAATTAGAGTGAGCAGTTCGGCTGGAATACCTATTTTGTTTAGGACTGTCCAAAGCTTGCTCCTTGGGACTAAGTCAAAGGCAGCCCGCAAGTCGACAAATGCGACATACAGGCTGCCCTTGCCAAGCAGTACCGTCCCCCACCGCAGCATGGTGAAGCGAAACACTTGGTCAACCGTGCTAGTAGCCCGCCGAAAACCTGCCGGGTAAGGGGAGAGGGCATTATTCTCATCCACCCAATCCATAAGTTTGTTTACCACCATCTTCCCTACCACTTTTTGGATAGTGGCAATCAAACTTATTGGCCTATAATTAGCCGAGAGGGACCGATCTCCTTTTTTATAGATGGGTATGATAATTGCTCCCTTCCATAATTCTGGGACTGCCACTCCTTTAGCAATGGCATTTCCCAATAGGAACACATACCTAACCAACCTTGTTTTGTCATTTTTAAAAACGTCCGAGGGTATCCCGTCTAAGCTCGGGGCCCTTCCCCCTTGTGCAGAGCATATTGCAAGTTCAACTTCTTTGGGAGTAAACAGATTATCAATAGAAAAAACAACTGGAACCTCTTCCCCTACCCCCACCTCCTTGGTCTCTGCATATTGGGGTCTAAAGTAATTCACCCAAGCCGCTTCGGCAACATTATTATCTGGTTTACTAGGGGTGCCACCTCTACCCCACTTCACAATCTTCCAGAAAAGCCTAGAATCCTTTGCTCCAGAGGCCTCCTTTAATTCAGCCCAGTATTCTTCGTCCCACTTTTTCTTCGCCCGGGAGATACTTGCATTATATCGCTTCCTGGCTGCACTAATCGCAGCCCTATCCCTATTTCTAATAGCCCTACCCAAGGCTAATCTAGCTGCCCTACACTGTTGGTTAAACTACCTAGCTGGTTTGGGAGGTAGTGTACAATTTGCCTTGCATGTTCTCATAAAGTGCGGTATTAGAAGGGAAAAAAGCTTATTGTGGATGTCTGTAATTTCCCTAGACCCTTGGGCTGTGGAACTTACTACCTCCATGGAAGCGAGAGCATTGTCCACCTCAGAACTAATAAAGTTCATGGATTCTGCTTTCGCTAACACACTTGGCCATTTGAGTCTGCGCATGTCATTGGTCATAACAGGCAGTAGGCCATCACTTGGCTGCGAGTTGTGTGGCATAGCCATCCACCAATTATGGGTCACACAGAGGGGATTGTGATCACTTTCCAATCTACTCTTGATTTCCATATCACAAACCCCCTGCCAAAGATTTAGACTACATATGACGTAATCGATCCTACTTCTATTGTGGCCATTGTCAAAAGTGCAAGCACCTTCCTTGTCACCCTTTGTCCTCCCATTTAGGGCTCTCAGCCCGTACTCTAGACACATTGCATTTAGTAGCAGTATGTCCTTCGTACACCGTTTGACAGGAACTAAATCTAAAGATGGTACTCCCCATAATGTGTCCTCATCTTGACTCAGGGGATCATCTGTGCTGTCTAACGGTTCAAAGGTCCTATTTAAATCCCCAGCTACTACTACTCTATTACCCAGGGACTTTGTTTCTAGGAAGGTGGACAAGGCCTCTAAAGTGGGGGAACTCCCAGTGTTGGTACCTCTGGCGTAGATGTTATACAAATCTATCACACCCCACTTTTCTGAAGACATTCTTAACATTAAGATGTCACTGCAGCCCAACTCCACCACTCTAATTGGAATATCCAAACCCTGCTTTATCCAAACTGTAAGGCCTCCCATTGGTCGACCCCTGGCACCTCTATTTGCTGGAATTGAGAAATTTAAATAACCAGGAAGAAAAATGGGATCACAAGCCCATGTTTCCTGTAAAAAACACACTTCGAACCCATTAATAAAATCTAACCAGGTTTGTGACATCAGCTTGCTACCGAATCCTGCAATATTCCAAGAGATAAACTTCCCTGTACTAGGACCATCCCTGCATACTGCTTTTAACGAAGGAGAGATAGAGAGATTTGTTAAACTACCACCATGCCCTTCACAATTTTGGACGTTGTCCATGGTGTTGTACTCCACTTCCTGGATGCCAATCATACTTGGTGAGGGTAGTTCCCCACTCCCCTGCTTTTGGGTGCACTCCCCACATACTTCCTCCACAGGTACAATCTTTTCACCAGCATTCTTTTCGTTTACCACCACACTAATGTTCAAAGCATTTGCATTAGGGTTCCCACATGAATTCCAACAATTTCTACCTCCCCTACTATTCAATAAATCAAACTTTGGTCAACAGCCCCAACCCAAATTATGCATACCATCAAGAAAGTTATAGTTTAGGCCATTATGATGATTTTGTCTTTGTAATGGTATGGCAAAGGAGCAATCCCTAGCGAGGGGGGATTGTTAGGGCAACTTAAATCATTAAACACACCCAAATGGGCGCCTATTGGTCTTGGGTAAAAAAAGGTAATTCCACCACTACTTGTGCCCCAGCCCTGCCTCGTTATCCAACCTGCCACCCTAGGGTCTTGAAAATTGATGACAATACAGTCCCCCCCCCACATCTTAAATAATGGCGGTCAAGCATCTAGTCCTGTGGGGCTTGTTTTAAATTTCTCACACTCTTTTTGTGATCTCCCTCCTCCTTCTCTCCCCCCGCACTTCCCTCCTACTATTTATCCCCCAGGACGAATGTTATCTCCATCTCTGATGGTGCCAGAGACTCTCGAGCAGACTGTAACATCTGGGCCAAGCAGGCAGTAGGAAAAAAGAAGAAAAGCAAGACCCTGCCAAGGCATATGTCTAGGTCCTACAAGAGGATCCTTAAGATAAAGACTGAGGTGACAAGCTATTGAACATCAGAGCCAATTACAACTCAGCGCCCATTCATTTTCTTTTTTTAATATAAATTTATTGTTTTGTCAAACGCATAGACATTCATTAAATATAGAAACAGTTAATGTCAGGATAATAGATAATAGAGCTTTTTTCATGTCATTTTCAAAGAAACTGTCTTAGAAATACAGGCGTCCCACACACCCAATCATCCCAACAAGATACACACTCAGTTGCAGACCATAAATAAATACCAATCAGTCATACTCAGTCATTACAACATTATCACACAAGTTACTACTTGTGTAACGATATATCTGTAAGAGACTTTAGTTAGTGATAGATTCCTTACCTTAGAATATCCCCAGGCGTCAGACTGGATCCGGAAACTTTTGCGTAGCAGTACCCTTGCGCGTCGGTAGGCGTCGTCTGCGGCTCCGCGTCCGTCGTCAGCGTCGTGGGCGCCGTGATGACGTCGTCGGAGTACTTAGACGCCGCCTCCGCGTGCTGACGTCAGTTTTTAGCCACAGCTTTTCCGTGCCAGAAGTGCAGAGCCATGACAAAAACCAACACTGGTGCCATGAAACTAGGGCCTTGAAAGGGGATGACCTTAACCCTAGATATCGGTTCGCAGAACGGGGAGGATGGGTGGGTCGGTAAGGAATCTATCACTAACTAATGTCTCTTACAGATATATCGTTACACAAGTAGTAACTTGTGCATCTGAAAGAGACACGTTAGTGATAGATTCCTTACCTTAGAATAGATACCCCAGCAATACCATCCCCGTGGTGGTGGGTCTGCGAACCAATAATCACACCAGAAAGTCCTGGAGGACGGAACGGCCAAAGTAGCCGTCCCTCCGGACTTGACTGTCCAGGCAATAGTGTCTTGTAAACGTGTGCAGTGAGGCCCACGTAGCTGCCTGGCAAATGTCCTGCAAGGGCACACCGCGGCCCAAGGCAGTAGTAGTGGCAGTGGCTCGAGTGGAATGAGCCCTCAGCCCAACAGGGGGTTCCTTCTTAGCCAAGGAGTAACACGCCAGGATGCACAAGATAATCCACCGGGAGATGGTCCGCTTGTGCACCGCTTTCCCTTTCTTAGCGCCCGCGTACCCAACAAAGAGTTGATCATCCACCCGGAGTTGTTGTGTGCGATTCAGATAAAATGAGAGCGCACGTTTTGGGTCCAGACGGTGGAGCCTCTCCTCCTCTCTCGAGGGGTGCGGAGGTGTAAAGAAGGTGGGCAACGTGATGGATTGCCCAATGTGGAAGGCCGTGACTACCTTGGGTAGGAAGGAGGGCCTAGTCCGTAACACAACTTTGTCCGGATGGACTGAAAGGAAAGGAGGCTTACAAGAGAGTGCCTGGAGCTCACTCACTCTCCTGGCAGAGGTGATGGCTACCAGGAAGGCAGTCTTCAAAGAAAGAAGGCGAAGAGGACAGTTGTGAAGTGACTCAAAGGGAGCGCACATCAGAAACGTAAGAACCAGGTTCAAGTCCCACTGAGGCATCACGAAGGGAACAGGAGGAAACGTATGAGTGATGCCCTTCAGGAATCGATTAACGATAGGGGACTTGAACAAAGAAGGTTGGTCAGGCAGCCTCAGGAAGGCTGAAAGAGGTGAAAGATAGCCCTTGACAGTGCCCAGAGCAGAGCCCTGCTGGGCAAGAGAGAGAAGAAAGAGGAGAACCTCAGAAAGAGGGGCATTGAGGGGATCCACAGCCTTTGCTGTGCACCATGCCACAAATCTGTTCCACCTGCAGGCGTATACCGACTTTGTGGAGGGACGCCTGGCTGCCAGAATGATGTTGCAAACTTCAGGAGGCAAGTCAAATGGCCTCAACTGTCGCCGCTCAATCTCCAAGCATGGAGGTGGAGACTGGACAGGTTCGGGTGGAGGACGGTCCCCTGCTGCTGCGACAGAAGGTCCTCCTGAAGAGGCAGACAAACCGGGGGATCGACTGACATATTGAGTAGCTCGGGATACCAGTACCTTCGTGCCCAGTCCGGAGCCACAAGGATGACTTGTGCCCGGTCGTGCTTGATCTTCTTCAGCACTCTGGGCAGAAGTGGTATAGGCGGAAAGGCGTACAACAGACAGCAGCTCCACTCGCGACGAAAAGCGCCTCCGAGCGAGTGCCGCCTTTGAAATTCCAACGCGCAGAACTGATGACATTGCGCGTTCTCTTCGGTGGCGAATAGATCTAAAAAAGGCTCTCCCCATCGCAGAAAGAGGCCTTGCGCCACGTCCGAGTTCAGACGCCATTCGTGATACATCGAGCACCGACGGCTGAGTTAGTCCTCCCTGGCGTTCAGAGAACCTGGCAGGTGTTGAGCCATCAGAGTCACGCCCTGATGTTCCAGCCATTGCCAGAGGCGCAGAGCCTCCTGGCAGAGGGTCCACGACCCCACCCGCCCTGTTTGTTGCAGTACCACATAGCGGTGGTGTTGTCCGTGAACACTTGCACTACACTCCCTCGGACAGACGGGAGGAATGCCTTCAGTGGTAGATGAATCGCCCGTAGCTCCAGCAGGTTGATATGGAGCCGGGACTCCGCCGGAGACCAGAGGCCTCTGATCTCCACCTCTCCCAAGCGGCCTCCCCAGCCCAGGAGGGACGCGTCCGTCACAACTACGTGCTTCAGTTGGGGAAGGGAGAGGGATCTGCCGTTGACCCAATCGCGATCTGTGAGCCACCACTGCAGCTGTCTCGCAGTGCCCTCCGAGATCAGGACATGGTCGGACAGGTTGCCCTGATGCTGGGCCCACTGAAACTTCAAGTCCCACTGCAGAGCCGGCATCCGCCACCGTGCGTGATGCACCAGAAGGATGCAGGAGGCCATCAGCCCCAGAAGCCGCAGCATTAACCTGACTGAAACTCAGGATAAAGGCCTGAAGATCGGAATCAGAGCCTGTATATCCCTGACCCGAAACTGCGCCGAGTCGAGAACCGCTCCGATGAAAAGGAGCTTCTGAGAGGGGCACAGGTGTGACTTCGGCACATTGATGGAAAATCCCAGCTGGTGCCGTTGTCTGGAGGTGGCTGACGACTGTCTGGGGCGAGCCCGCCTTCAACAAATAGTCATCGAGGTAGGGGAAGACTGACACCCCTAACCTGCGCAGATGAGCTGCGACCACCGCCATCACCTTCGTGAACACCCGTGGGGCGCTGGTAAGGCCGAAGGGGAGCACGGTAAACTGAAAGTGCTCGTGGCCTACCGTGAACCGCAGGTAACGCCGGTGGGCCGGCAGGACGGGGATGTGGAAATACGCGTCCTGCAAGTCCAACGCTACCATCCAGTCTCCTGGGTCTAGGGCAGCTAAGACCTGAGCCAGTGTCAGCATTTTGAACTTCTCCTTCCGGAGAAAGCCGTTGACGTTCCTCAGATCCAAGATAGGGCGTAGGCCCCCTTTGCCCTTCTTGGGTACCAGGAAGTAGTGGGAGTAGCAACCATGTCCTACTTCTGGCCCAGGAACACGCTCGATGGCCCCCTTGGCCAAGAGGGCCGAAACTTCCTCCTGCAGGAGCCGCAAGTGATCCCCCGACATGCTGTGGTGTTGGGGTGGCATGGCTTGAGGGGTCGTCTCGAAGGGGAGGGAGTAGCCCCTTCGGACGATCTGCAGCACCCACCTGTCCGAAGTGACAGTGCGCCAGTGAGAAAGGTGATGGCGAACCCTGCCTCCCACTGGCATCACATGGGCCGAAAAGCACGGACTAGGAGGGCTTAGAGGTGGATGCCGTGGGGGCAGGTGTGGACTGACTCCGCCTGGGTCCCCGACCGCCTCCACGGCGGTTACCTCGGCCGCCGCCGCGCTGGACGACAGTTTGCGGCGAGTGGCTGGCGGCACGTGTGGGGGCGCCCCTTCCCTGGCCACGAAAGGAGCGAAAGGCACCCGTTTGCTGACACGGGCCGAGAGGCCCAAGGACTTGGCCGTAGCCCTGGAGTCCTAAAAGCGCTCAAGCGCGTGGTCTGCCTTGTCGCCAAAGAGGCGACGGCCATTGAACGGCATGTCCATAAGAGTGTTTTGGACGTCTGCCGAAAAATTGGCGGATCTCAGCCAGGCGTGGTGTCGTACCGCCACCGTCGTAGCCATCGCTCTGCCCAGCGAGCCAGTAGTATCCAGCCCACACCTGATGGAATACTTGGCTGCGTCCCGGCCCTCCTTAAGGGCTTGGCTGAGTTTGGCCCGTACCTCCAACGGGCACTCTGGCAGCACTTCCGCCACCGTCTCCCACAGAGAGTGGGTGTAGCGGCCCAAGAGGCATGCGGTGTTGGAAGACCGCAGTCCCAAACTAAGGGACGAGAAGATCTTCTTGTCATAGTTCTCGTACCTCTTGGATTCCCTGTCCGGCGGGGCCGTCGGGAATGCGGTCTGGGAATGAAAGGCCTGGATGACCAGACTCTCGGGGGTGGGGTGGAAGGACAGGAAACATGGGTCGCCCGGAGCCGGGCGGTGGCGTCAGGCCACGTTCCTATCTACGGGCGAACCCGTAGCGGGCCTGGACCAAGTGCCCAAAAGAACGTCCGTCAAGGCCTCATTAAACGGCAGCAGAGGCTCCATGGAGCATGACTCATGGCAGGACCTCAGTGAGGAGGTTAGTCCTCACGGCCGCGATGGGGAGCTCAAGGCCCAAGGCCTTGGCAGCCCTCGTCAGCACCACACCATAGGTAGCTCCCTCCTCCGAAGCCACGGTAGGAGGAGAGACAAACCCAGTGTCTTGAGAGGTTTCCAGGCCACTGGCCTCCCCACGGTCTCCTGCCCAGTCCATATTAGACTAACACTCCTTAGTCAGAGGGTCCTCAGACCCCTCCCAATCCTCCTCATCCCTCATCTCCTGAGATTCAGGGTCGTAATTGTATGAGGTCGGCTCATAGAAGCAAAAATCTCCAAACGGCGTAGAGAGCAGCGCCAATAGGTGCTGTCCCGACGTCGGAACCGAATGAAAGGAGGCATCGGGGACGGCGCCGCCCGAGGACGGCGCCGGAGGAGACACCACACGGACCGACGCCGGGGGGGTCGTAAGGTCCACCGTTGATGATCCAGAGCCCGATGAAGGTCCAGCGGCACCCTGCGGCGCCGGGCCCGAAGGCGCCGACGGCGCCAGTGCCGCTGTACCCTGCGGTGCCGGGCCCGAGGGCAACGGCGGTGTCGCGATCGTGGGGCCCTGCGGCGCCGGGCCCGAAGGCGCCGGCGGCGTCGGGGTCGAAGCACCCAACGGCGTCGGGGTCGAAGCCCCTGACCCACTAGGGCCCCCAGACGGGTTCGCTGGGCCCGAAGGCGCCGCGGAGCCCGTCGGAGGAGAAAGGGACCTCATGGCCATGAGGAAACGCTCAATCTCCTCCGACGTCGCGTTCAGCCCAGGGACCGGAGGGTATGGGGCCGGACGCGGCGCCCGCGACTCCCGAGGAGCCGGTTGGGCGGTGTCACCCGAACCCCCGGCTGCATCGTGCGAGCGTCGGGGGGAGTCAGAAGAGCGATGATGTCTCTTCGACTTCTTATGCTTCTTACCTGACGACTTGGACCCGGAGGAGTGGTGCCGACTCCCGGAGTTGTGACGGCTCCGTCCCCGCGACCTGTCCCTCTGAGGTTCCGTGACGGTTCCGTGACGACTTGAACCCGTGTTTTTAAGTTTGTCGGAAATACATAAAAATGGTATCAGTGAACCGCAAATGATCCATTTAGTATATCCTAGTGTTTTCGCTACGCTACGAGCAAGAGCACTCCTTCCATTGACACATTTCTGATATACACACGGCATCCATCTTAGATCGTGGCCGCCATTTTGTGTTTCCTTGCCCTCACATATGCAATAGCCTCTGATCATTTCATTCACTTCACTTTGATTAAAGACACGTAGCCTTAGCCGGAGATTCACCTCTTACGTGACACGTGCACCTTAAACCAGATCACGCTGTAGCTGCATGACTCGACAAAGGCTGCCTCCTCTGCCCGAGGCCAGTCCTGCCAAACTGGTCTTCGTGTCCATTGTACCTGATCATGATTAGGCGGCCGAAGCCGGTAGCCTTGCCCATTTACAACCCACAAACATCTCTTATCCCGTTTTCTATCTTCTGCACCTGGCTCTGCTCCTTTTCCTTCTGGGCCTTTATTAGGGGGAGGTAACGAACTTTACGATGAGGCGGTCCGGGTCTTGAATGCAATATTGACAAGGGATTGTGATGGACTGGTGGGAACCCCTCTTCGTGATGTTTGGTATCAGATATTATCGACAGTTCCTGTGTAACGCCAAATATTTATTGTTTAGAGACACAAAAGGTTTGGGAATGTACCGACATGTGAAATATTTGCCTAGAGCACAATTTTTAGTATATAAGGAGCAACCCACTTTGTACAAATCGAACAGTCTCCTAGATTCTGCCCGTGTGTAGATTCTGTGACTTCTGTGTCCCTGCAGTAATAAACCTTTGGTCTTTGACGCCACCATCGAGAAGCCCGTGTTTCTGTTCATTTGTGCACCAAGGCAGGTGGGACTCCGGGGTCTTTGGGTGTTGTACCCTGACACCTCTGGACGGAACCAAAAAGTCCAGAACTCCAATTGGCGCCCAACGTGGGGCGACGTCATTCGGTACCGGTCCAAAAGCCTGAAGAGTTCGAGAAGCTTCGTGTGAAGATTCCTGAGGGAGGCGCCCCACTTCATCGATCCCGGCATATCGCAAAAGTGGCCCTGAAGTTCTCTTCCACGAGGGTTCCCGTTCAGGACGGCTGCAGTGGGCCGTTGCCTTGACCGTCGCCCTGTCTTGGACCCGAAGTGGTGCAGTCCTTAGTACAGCGAAACGTGACGGGTTTCTCCTTGGTGACGTCTTCAGTGACTCAGTTAAGTATTTAGTGATAGCTAGCTGGTTATTTTTGTGAGGATTGTTAAAAATCCTTGATCGGTTCTTGGTTTGGTTTGGTTTTTGTAAGATTATCTTTGGTTGTTCTAGTTACGATAATCTATTTGGTTTAGTTTTGGGTATCGATACATCAGTTCGTTTTTGGTAGGCCTAAGTTCTTGGTTCGAGTGCACATATTTGTTCCGTGTTTTGTTTGTTTTGTGTTCCGGACTGAAAATGGTAAGTCGGAAAATGTTGTCTTGTTTTAGTTGCAACCGTGACTCACAATTAGAGGATTCCTGTCTGGTTCCTCCGATTGGGACTCCCCTATATGACCTATATTGCAAGTATGGTGTGGGTCCTATAACTTATAATGAGATATGGGTCCGTTATTGTAAGAAGGATGGTGTCCTTAGTTGGCCACTGCATGGTAGTTTTGAACAAGAGATTCTCGACAATTTAGAAGAGAAATTGTTTAGGAAGAAAGCCCGGCCGGCAATGTTTGACTCTTTTCGTTATTGGCGGAAAGAATCCAAACAGAGAGAAATGAAAAGGTTGAAGAAAGAGCAAAAAGAACTAGAAGAGTTAACTCTAGAACAAGCGACTAAGCAGTTGCAGGCTGACGAGTGTGAGAAAGCCATAGATGTAGCCATTAGAGAGCGTAACTTAGCGATTGACAAGTGCTATCCTGCCTTGCCATCGAAAATGGCTAAGATACTGGAGGATTCCGAAAACGATCCTCTGCTATCTTATCTGTTACGGTCGCCTCCACCGTACGCACAAGGTGCTGCGGCTCCACTGATCCCGAATGTTCAATTGCCGGTTGCTGGACAACCTGGTGTTCCTGTTCCTCAGAATCAAGTTCCTATACCTCCTGTGGTGAATGTAAATGTTCCTACAGCTCCTCCTCTTCCTACACTGCCAACCCCTATACCTACCCCTGTACCTACTGCTCCAGAAACTATTTTCCTCGATACTCCTACTGCTTCCTCATCTATTCCTACCTCCACTGCATTCTCTATGTCTGCGAGTGTACTAACTCCACTTTCTGTTCGTCGAAGAATCACTGATTCTGTTACTAATATGCTGTCGCCTATATATAAAACCTTGATTAAGACTCCTACTCCTGACTCTGTTCAGAGACGGAGTCAGCTTCCAAGTACTGAAGAACGGGGAGTTTTAGACTCCACGGCTCTCAGATGGATTACGAAAGTTAGAAGATATAGTACGAGAGATGTGTTAGAGACATTTATGCAATGGGGAGAACCAACGCAACGATACGTCTTTGATGAGATGTGCTCGTTGTTGCGTGAGGAAATAGAAGAAGACGATGTCGAATCAGATTTGGAAGATTTAATTAAAGTTCAAAAGGAGTTTGCGGCAGGAATGATAGTGGGCGATAATATAAAGGAAGCGATGGAACTTATTTTGAGTTTTAGGAATGATCCATCTCTTCGTTCACCGAGAGATTTAGAGAAAGGTAAAATGAAGCTAAGTCGCCAATATCCTATGAGGGAGGTTCCTCCAATTTGGCGCGAAGCTGTGCAAGCTGACGCACCGAATGGTGTTGTAGCTGCTCCAGCACAGTTCCAACGAGTGTGGATACACATTCCATGGAAGCGAGCAGAAGTGTTAGCAGTGAAACAGGCCTTGCCAGATCCACGTAAGAATCCAGCCGGATATTACAAGGAATTAACACAGACAGTTGAGGCTTGTATAATGAACTTAGCCGACATTGATATGTTGTTTGGTAATGTAGTTCCACAACCAGTGTGGGCTAAAATTCGTAGAGAGGATCATCAGGCTGCTTTAGGTGGTGATTGGGCAGCTATCACTGCAGCAGATGCTCAACAAATAGGTGGTGCGAAACCTGAACCTTTGATCGCTAATCTGCCAGGTAGAATAATTGATCTAATGAAGACTCTGATGCCAGCATTGCGTGTTAATTGGGATAAATTATCCGCATGCAAGCAGAAGAAAGACGAAAGTGTCTCCGACTTCTTCACGAGGTTCGAAGAGACTTTTGTGGATCATAGTGGTCAGGACATGAGCACTGAAGGAGGACAGAGATTGTTTGTCGATAAATTTGTGCATAATTTGTTACCCGAATTATGCAATAAATTGAAAGACTCAGAAAGTGCGTGGGCTGTATCTACGACAGCGCAAATACTTGCGACTGCACAGTACTATGAAAATAGGGATAAAGAGGAAAAGGAGAAATCAGAGAAGAAAACGAAAGATTTAAAGACTAAAGTTCTTTTACAGCAGGCGTATCCGCCTCGCACGAATCAGACTAATATGCAACAGAATTCGTATCAAAAGACAGATTATAATTCGACCAGGCCTCAATATCAGTGGAATCAGTGCGCGTACTGTAAGAAAGAGGGTCACTATAAAAATGAATGTCCGATTTTAGCGCAAAATAATGCGGCAGCAGCTCAGAGAGGTCGTGGTGGTTATGCGCAGAATTCTAGAGGACGAGGACGAGGTGCTATGCCTCCACAAACGAATGATCGTCCTTCCAATCACTTTGATCAGAGAAATGGACAATCTGTTCAGCAAAATAGATCTCAGCAATATCTTGTTGAAGATTATTGTGAAGTAGAAGAGGGATTTCAACAAAATGGGTACTAGGACAGCCATGGACAGAGAGAGGGAGTAGTATCAGTTCCAGTGGATCAGAGTGGGCCTTATGTCGCAGTAGCAACATCAGGTGTAGTCGAACCGTTTCTGTTGGATACTGGTGCCGCAAAAAGTTCTATCATGCATGCGAAACTCCCTGGCGCACCTTTGTCTGGCTCAACAAATGTTTCCGTAGGTTTTTCAGGCGCCCCTGTGTACAACCCGATATCTGGTCTTTTGTCTATTTCTGTTGGACCGTGTCAATTGAAAGCACCCTTAATTTTGACGACAGGTTGTAATGAAAATTTGCTTGGTTTAGATTTGTTAAAACGACTATATGCGACATTGTACTGTTCTCCGGAAGGAGTACAGCTTACATTGGGTAAAAATATCACCTCTCCGATGTACTTGTCAATGGACGCACTCCCGCCGGAGCTACGTTCACTCCCTGATTCTCTTTGGGCGACTGGTCCCAATGATGTAGGTCTCCTAGAGATTCCACCGTATGTAGTAACTTTGAAAGCGAATGTGAAATTTCCAAGAATTCCCCAATATAAAATATCGAATGAAGGTGAGCGTGCACTCTTATTGATTGTGCAAGATTTAATTAAGAAGGGTGTAGTTGAGGAAACTAGAGGAAATGTCTGTAACAGTCCTGTATTACCGATTCTGAAGCGAACTGACCCTACAAAACCTTCAGTTTATAGGTTTGTCATAGACCTTAGAGAAGTTAATAAGATTGTAATTCCGCAGTTTCCTGTAGTGCCAGACATTACTGCCTTGCTAACATTGATTCCCGCTACAGCCAATTGGTTCTCAGTCATCGACTTGAAGAATGCCTTTTTCAGCATTCCGATAGCCGAGGAAAGCAGAGATATTTTTGGCTTCTGTTTAGGAGGTCGCAGTTTCAGATTTAAACGCGCTCCACAAGGCTACTGTGAAAGTCCATCTATTTACAGTCAAGCTTTAAAAAGTCAGCTAGATTCTTTTGTCCTTCCTCCAGGTTCTGCCCTAGTACAGTACGTAGATGATCTTTTGGTGGCTGCCGATGACAAGGAAACTTGCAAGGCAGCTACAATTTCACTATTGCATCATTTGTCTAATTTGAATCATAAGGTGTCACCTTCCAAAATGCAATATTGCTGCCAAGAAGTAACCTACTTAGGTCACCTCTTATCAAAGGAGGGAAGGAAGTTGACCCCAGAAAGAATAAAAGCAATTACGCAGATGAGTGTTCCACGCACACAGAGGGAAGTACGTGCCTTTCTAGGTATTACCTCCTACTGTAGGCAGTGGATCCCAAATTTTTCACTTTTAGCAAAGCCATTGGTAGCTTTGACTGGGAAAAATGTTTCGAGTCCGGTGCCATGGTCTGATGAATGTCAAAAGAGTTTTGCTGAATTACGAAAAGCATTGTGTTCAGCTCCTGTATTGGGCACACCTGATTACAGTAAGCCATTCACGCTCTACGTTCACGAAAGAGAAGGTTGCGCGTTGAGTGTCTTGACACAGAAGTTTGGTGATAAACAACGCCCTTGTGCGTATTTCTCATCAACATTAGATCCGGTAGCTAGAGCATTGCCTAGTTGTTTGAGGGCTACAGCGGCAGCTGCAGCTTCCATTCGACAATCTGCTGGTTTGGTGATGAACAATATGCTAGTGGTCATGGTTCCTCATGCAGTGGACACACTCATGAACCGAACGAAGACACAACACCTTACTAGTGCGAGATTATCTGGTTACGAGCTGACGTTATTAGCGAGTCATATTCAGATCAAAAGATGCAATGTATTGAATCCAGCAACATTGTTGCCGACTGATCAAGAGTCGAGTGATTCTGAGCCACATGACTGTTATTTCAAAACGGAGGAAGAGACAAAAGGTCGTATCGACTTGAGGGATACTCCTCTGTCCGACCCAGATGGTACGCTGTATGTGGACGGGTCATGTTTTAAATTGGAGAATGGTGATGTGACTGCTGCCTACGCGGTAACGACTTTGAAGACGATTGTGGAGACTGCAAGAGTGAGTCAGAATTCTGCCCAAGCTGCAGAGTTAATAGCTCTTACGAGAGCGTGTGTTTTAGCTGAGGGAAAGAGAGTGAATGTGTTTACAGATAGTCAGTACGCATTTGGCGTGGCCCATAGTTTTGGCCGGTTGTGGAGAGAAAGGGGTTTCATTACGTCCCATGGGACTAAGATTCAACATGGTCAGCTAGTTAACGACTTGTTAGAATCTCTAACCTTACCGACTGAAGTTGCGATTGTGAAGTGCAGTGCTCATAAAGCAATCACGGATGATGTTGGTCGGGGAAATGCCTTTGCTGATGAAACCGCTAAACAGACAGCTAGAGACATGATGAGTAGAATGTATGTTGCTACGTCTGCAAGATGGATTGCTGAGTCTGGAATGTGTGAGGACACAATGGAAAGTGTGAAAGAGATTCAGAAAGAAGCGACTGAGAAAGAGAAACGCGTATGGAGAGAAAGTACGGGCAAATTGGACTCGAATGGATGTTGGATCGATTTGACAGAACAGCAGCGTTGGATGTTGCCTGATGCGTATGTGCTTGCAGTAGTGACGATGGCGCATGGAGTGGCGCACATAAGTTCTAAAGGGATATGTAAGATGTTAGCTCCGGTTTGGAAGAATGAGGGAATCAGTAAGTGTGCAGAGAGAGTGGTGAAAAATTGTATGGTGTGCTTGATGCATAATCCTGGCAAGGGAACTCCAACTCCAGCTGGTCATTTCGCTCCTCCTTCCTGCCCCTTTGAAGTAATACAGTTAGACTTCATTCACATGGAACGCTGCAACAATTTAAAATACGTCCTGGTGGTAGTTTGTGCTTTTTCCAGGTGGATAGAAGCATACCCACTAAAGGACAACACTGCTTTATCAACTGCCAAAATTCTTCTCAAAGAATTTTTTCCTAGGTACGGAATGCCACGGATTGTATGGTCAGATAACGGAAGTGAGTTTATAGGGAAAGTTATGCAGAGTGTGTGTGCTGGTCTAGGATTGAAACAAAAATTTCATAGTGCGAACCATCCCCAGTCTGCTGGTTTAGTCGAGGGTTACAATGGCACCCTCAAGCTTAAAATAGCCAAAATTCAAGCATCCACAGGTTTGGCTTGGCCAGACGCACTTCCTTTGGCCTTGTTATCAACGAGAGCAACAGTGCATTCTAGAATAGGGCTTTCTCCATATGAGATTGTATTTGGCCGCCCGGCAAATGTCTGGGGTGTGCCAAGGCCTAAACAATTTTGCTCCATTGAATATCCTATGTTGATAGACTACCTTTACGACTTGACTGCTAAATTAAGTCTTATTCATCAACAGGTTTTTGATGCACTACCAAAGCCTCCGGAGAGTCCAGGGCATCAACTGAAACCGGGTGACTTCATTGTGGTCCGGAACTTCGCGAGGACAAAGAATCTTCAGCCTCGCTACATCGGCCCTTTCCAAATCCTACTGGCAACGAGGACAGCTGTACGTGTTGCTGGCCGCAAGCACTGGATCCACGCTTCTCACGTAAAGCGTGTTCCACTGCCGCTGCCCTACGACGACTGGGTGAAGAAGGGAATTGGTGCCTCCGAATCTGAAATAACTCCAAAATTTGTCCCTTTCAGCGACGCCGATTTGATTTCTGACACTTTGAAACGTGACTCTCCTCTTGAAAAGACTACTTTGAACATTGAACATTTGTCTCCAGCATCAAAAGAAACTTTGCCATCTGCGAACGTAAACTCTGCAACAGCTGCTAGTGATACACTATTTTCCGATCAAACAGTACCAGCAAGGAAAAGATACAACCTTAGAAGCCATAAAACGAACTAATAAAGCAGGCAACTGCATATTGTGATTTTGATATTTATATACATTGGACTTTTTTGCTTTTCAGCCAGGAAGTTTGCTATTGTTTATTGTTTTTAATAAATTGCCTTGCCGTCTGGGTAGCCGTAGGGTCGTGGCTGTGTGCCTAGTTTGAATTTGCAGGGGTCTGACACAAGGTCGATCTTTCTGTTGGTTCTGGGAACTCCCAGGGCTGATAGAGGCATTTTCATCTACGTACACATCATCAGTGGTCGCGAGCGGATTGTAGAAGATGGAACTTCCTGCGCTGCAACGAAAGAATGTGATTTACGTTCGCAGAAACAGACTTAATAGAATTCTTCACAGCAAATGTTTCTTGATGCAATGTGCCATTACATTTTTGATTGTTTTAGCAACATTGGTGGGTGGAATTGTCTTTAGCATAAATTTGATTTTTGTGCCAGTTTCTACAGTGCCTCCCCTTGATCCAGCTATTTCTACTGTTTCTTCTATACACTCTTTTCACTCGTTTCCGGAACATGAGCAAGCTCGACGCTCAGAATTCATTAATAATACTTTTGTACAGCTCTTGCACCAACACCAACTGGTAGTTAACACTACAGACTGCTGGGTGTGTGGCTTGATACCTCACACTATGGATAAAGGTATTCCCTATTTGGTTTTGCCTTACAGCTATAATGGATCATTTCAGGCCTTCCAAACCATCTTTGCTTATGCCCTTGAAACCTATCCTCCACGTCCACCACGTTCCACTAAATATAACTCTGCTAACAAAGCTTTAGTCCAGGGAATTATTGACATGGTCAAGGACGTCAATAATACTCCATCTTACCCTAGAGACGAATTGCGAGTATATTTAAGTTGGAATACTTCAGAGTATCGCCTTAGTTTAGGAGAAAGCAAGCGTAAAAGCTCAACTCCAATCTGGGTCGTACCTCACCGAGGTCAGGTCTGTTTGCAAGGTAATGGGAGAAATCCGAGAGCTCAGCTAGGGAGGAGTGAGTGCGTAGAGACTTATGTGTTTCCGGCTAACTCTTCCCCTGCCTTCCTTACTGCCAGGGGTACCTACTTCATCTGTCGAGACAGAGCTTATACATGGTTGCCTGCCGACTTCTCAGGATCATGTTATATTGCTCGATTATTGCCTCCGACATACACTGCTTCACCTGATTATCACAGAACAAGAGTAGCGAGAGGTGTCTTCAGCAAGGAAGATACCGCTGGTCAGGAAGCTGGAGACTTCTTCAAAGGCTTCCTTCCGTTCTGGGGGCCTATGGCCAATAGTAGAAACATACGTCAGCTAACACGGGTAGTTGAATCTACTATTACCGAAACTACTGGTGCCCTTAGCAATCTGACAGCTGAGCTTCAGGCGGATAGGCTCATGACATTGCAGAACCGTATGGTTCTAGATGTTATACTTGCAGATCGAGGTGGGGTAAGCAGAATGATCCAATCGAGCTGCTGTGTCTTTATTCCTAATAATGCTCCAACAGTTTACGAGGCGATCTCTAAATTGCACAAGATTTCAGACTCCATACATGTAGACAAGGGAAACTGGTCCTTCATGGAGTGGTTTTGGACTCTGATCTCAGCGTGGGGATGGAAGGTTCTAATGGTCATTGGAATCATCTTAATATTACTATTCTCATGTTGTCTGATTATCCAGTGTGGTCCTGCTCTGTGTAGTCTTTGTGCTACAACCTGTTTTAGGAAACCACCTGCGTTTGGAGAAAAGACACGAGAAAGGATGATGATACAACAACATGTCACTGACCTGATGAGCATAGAACTAGATTCAGACATAGATTGAGTAATTGCCTATGTAAGGGCAAAAGGAGGGTCTGAGGTTCCGTGACGGTTCCGTGACGACTTGAACCCGTGTTTTTAAGTTTGTCGGAAATACATAAAAATGGTATCAGTGAACCGCAAATGATCCATTTAGTATATCCTAGTGTTTTCGCTACGCTACGAGCAAGAGCACTCCTTCCATTGACACATTTCTGATATACACACGGCATCCATCTTAGATCGTGGCCGCCATTTTGTGTTTCCTTGCCCTCACATATGCAATAGCCTCTGATCATTTCATTCACTTCACTTTGATTAAAGACACGTAGCCTTAGCCGGAGATTCACCTCTTACGTGACACGTGCACCTTAAACCAGATCACGCTGTAGCTGCATGACTCGACAAAGGCTGCCTCCTCTGCCCGAGGCCAGTCCTGCCAAACTGGTCTTCGTGTCCATTGTACCTGATCATGATTAGGCGGCCGAAGCCGGTAGCCTTGCCCATTTACAACCCACAAACATCTCTTATCCCGTTTTCTATCTTCTGCACCTGGCTCTGCTCCTTTTCCTTCTGGGCCTTTATTAGGGGGAGGTAACGAACTTTACGATGAGGCGGTCCGGGTCTTGAATGCAATATTGACAAGGGATTGTGATGGACTGGTGGGAACCCCTCTTCGTGATGTTTGGTATCAGATATTATCGACAGTTCCTGTGTAACGCCAAATATTTATTGTTTAGAGACACAAAAGGTTTGGGAATGTACCGACATGTGAAATATTTGCCTAGAGCACAATTTTTAGTATATAAGGAGCAACCCACTTTGTACAAATCGAACAGTCTCCTAGATTCTGCCCGTGTGTAGATTCTGTGACTTCTGTGTCCCTGCAGTAATAAACCTTTGGTCTTTGACGCCACCATCGAGAAGCCCGTGTTTCTGTTCATTTGTGCACCAAGGCAGGTGGGACTCCGGGGTCTTTGGGTGTTGTACCCTGACACCTCTGGACGGAACCAAAAAGTCCAGAACTCCACCTCGACCTCCCGTGGGACCGGGACCTCACATGGCGAGGGGTGACTGCCGGAGTTCGAGCCACCTGCGGGACCGCTCCCGCCTGGCTTTCCTCGAAAGGGCCCAACAGTCGGAGCAGGCCTCGTCATCATGGTCGACGCCCAAACACGTCAGGCACAGGCGGTGGGGGTCCGTGACCGACATGGTACAGTCGCACTCGTCGCAATGCTAAAATCCAGGCATCCCTACGGCACCGTCGGAGTCGTACAGACTTCGAAATGGATCAAAAGATCACCAAAAACTCAGTCAAAAATTGACTAGTATAGCTGCTCTTTCCAGATCTGCGCTGGCTGGCCCGGAAAAAAGAAGAACTGACGTCAGCACGCGGAGGTGGCGTCTAAGTACTCCGGCGACGTCATCACGGCGCCCACGACGCCGACGACGGATGCGGAGCCGCAGACGACGCCTACCGACGCGCAAGGGTACTGCTACGCAAAGGTTTCCGGATCCAGTCTGACGCCTGGGGATATTCTAAGGTAAGGAATCTATCACTAACGTGTCTCTTTCAGATACTTTCATACTGGTACAACAGGGCCTACAGTCGAGATGGAAATGAGGCTGTATGAAAAAAGATATATCAGGGAAGGTGAGGTGGCAGAGACAAGATGACAATAGTTAAGCCAGAATAAAACAGCTTCTGCCGCTCACAGGAACAACATCAACGCGCGTTTCGGTGTGAGGCTCTTTCGGGCCACACCTTCATCAGGGCGATGATGTACCAAGGGGTAGGGGACACACAACGAATAGATATCTGCAAACGGGGCGGAAGATTTCACCAGGCTTTAATCATCTGTTTTTGGATGCCCGGGAAGCAAAGGCACCAGGGTACTTTGTGATTGTCAGTCAAGGGGGAAAAGTAGTAAAGGCCACCGAGGTGGTTCAAACAGTTGAGTATCGACACGCAATCGTTTGGGAGATAAGGTTCCACAGCAGGTGGAGGGTTAGTGTATCCACCAAGTTATTCTCTGAGTACTCTCAGTTGAAATTTCTATCCGTCTGCCCTGAGCAGAGGGGAATTACCGATATCCGCCTCATAGGGACCGGATCACTGCATGGTTTGTTGGTCCATCACAAAAGAGAAGTAAGGTATTTTCAAGCGGTATCGCAACCTCCAAATGGCGGGCTCTCTTGTTTTGATGCTCCGCAATTAGGCGTGCTTGACAGAATGTTAAGCTGGTACCGGTGGGGCTCACTAGATGGAGAGGAGCGACCCACGGGACGAGGACCTTGCTGACAAACCCGGGCGGCCGAAAAAAACTCCTGGAAGGCACCTAGGCAGTAGCCCTCCCTCAGGTAACTGAGCCCCTTCTCCGAGCCGCAGGCCCGACCCTTCACAACCCTCCCTCCTACACAACCCCCCCACACACACACACACGACCCCCAACACACACACAACCTCACACACACAACCCCACAAAACACACAGACAGCCCCCCACACACACAACCACACACACACACAAACGACACCCCCACACACACAACCACAACCCACACACACATCCACAACCCACACACACAACCCCACACCACACAACCCCCACACACAACCACAACCCCCCACACACAACCACAACCCCTCACACACAACCACAACAACACAAACACCCACAACCCCACACACACAAACATACAACCACACACACGCAAAACCCTACACACGCAAAACCCCACACACAACCTCCCACACACAAACCCCCACACACAACCCCCCACACACACAACCACACATACACAACCACACACACATAACCACACACACACAGCCACACACACACAGCCACACAACCCCACACACACAAACACAACTACACACACAACCACACACACAACCACACAGACAACCACAGACACACACACAACCACACACACACACAACAACACACCAGAATAGCAAAACATAGCATAGCAATACAAAACATAGCATAGCATAACAAAACATAGTATAGCATAACAAAACACAACAACACATAGCATAACAAAACACAACAAAACATAGCATAACAAAACACAAGAAAAAACAGCATAACAAAACATAGCATAGCATCAGAAAGCATAGCAAAACATAGCATAGCATCCCAAAACATAGCATAGCATAACAAAGCAAAGCATAACAAAACATAGCATAGCATAACAAAACATAGCATATGTAGGAGAGTAGGGTCTGCTTTCCTATGGTCACCCCACTTTTTGCTTTTTCATTCACTGGTTTTCGACTTAATGTGGCTGTGGGCCTGCTAATCAGACCCACAGCCCAGCTGCTCTCTCTCTAAATTCACTTATGAGACCCTGTACAGTGTACTATAGGTACCCAGGGCATAGGTGCATCCAAGGCCTACCAGGGGCTGCAGCATGTATTATGCCACCCCTGGCTGGCCACTCATATTGACACAACTGGCTGATCACTCAGCTGGGTCAAAGTCGTGTAATCACCCCTTGCTTAGATATAGTATTCCTATATCTAACCTTATATCTAGATACATATATACCTATAAGTCACTCCTATGGCAGGCCTTAACAATCCTGGAGGCAGAGTGCTTGGTTTTATGTGAGATGGTCCTATAGCATGAGCTGAGCCTGTCTGCAGCTTTCGGAACCATGTCGTTATAGCTGTTCTAGGATATTGTCATACCATATACTCTTAAGTGCATTATGAACCTTGCGGCCAAATTCTAACTCTGGTTTGACGTTATCAAAACATGTCGAGTAAGGTGTCATACGTTTTGGAATACTGCCCCCTCGCCAGTTCTGGCGACGGGGATAGCATTCCACCCTTCTAGAGGGAGAAGACATGTTGTTCCTACTATTCCTGGTTAAAGTTAACCAGAGCCTCAGCATCACAAAATGGATGCTGCTGCCACAGACACAAGTCTGACCTCATGCTGCTGGGAGTCCTTCCAGCGAGGGAGGATTGGACAATAGATTTCCTGTCTTGGGAGGTGCTAGCACCACCCCAGACAGGCTCTTGTATATTAGGGCAGGGAGGGCTGAAAGAATGGAGACACTGCCTGGGGCACACAAGGTGTCCATGCATAGTCCAGTTCAAACCGGTGCTGGGGCCCTCCAGCCCCAGCTCTGGCATGAAACTGGACAAAGGGAAAGGGGTGCAACCACCCCCTTCCCTGGTCCCAACCATAGGAGGGACCTAGCAGGTAATCCAGCCCCTAGATCTGGTATATAGGTAGGAGCTGAGTCCCAAGACTTTAGATTATCCTGACTGAAACTCTGAAACGAAACTCTGGACCTTCGACAATCTACTTTGAAAGAAGACGACTGAAGAATCTCCCTTGTGGTCATCTTGACGACGAATCTTTGAATTTCCACCGCTAGTCTGGTTGCTCCAGACTGGCCCATGCATCCCTCAAAAGAAGCAGCCCATCAGACCTTGCTGGTCGGATTAAGAAGCTAACTTCGATTCCTGCATGTGTTGCCTTTGCCAAGGCTTGTTGACTCCAATCCGGAAGCCGACACCTCCGACAGTGAGAGCCTTTGTGGGACAGTCCGTGCCTGACTCCTGGTTTTCTTCGATGCCTCCTGGTCCACGTGGCTGCAGAGACAAGCTTCACAACAGCACCTGATTGCTTCGCGACATCGCCTGGTTCCTTCCTGGTTCCTTCCTGGTCACTGGCTAGTGACCCAGACTCTGTCCCCTCTGCTTTCAGGTCCTCTCCATCCTCGATCCACCCTTGGATCCAACCGGACACTTCTCTCCTGGTCGCCTGCAGCATCTTTCTTCAAGGCTCCATAGGATTCAGCGACGAAACCTGACACACTTTGACACCTATGCACCCACTTCCTGTGGGTGAGGTAACGCGACTACTTCGGTGCTCCTGTGGGTATTGACTATCCAACTGTCTAGGTTTCAAGTAACTTTCATCAAGTCCAGTCAGAAGTGGCCTAAAAGAACTAGTTTCCATCTTTTACGTAAGCATTCATTCCCTATGGTAACTAGTGTGTGAGTAAAGACTCTGAACACGCCTCCTGTGGGCCTCCTGCTTCCTAACACTTGGTAGTACAGCGTAGCCCAAGCAATTTCCTAGGCCCTAGGCCTATTCCTTTTTCGTGTATTGGTCCTTATACCACTATTTTCGTACATGGTTTAGCGTGCCCCCAGGGCCCTACTGTATTTTGTGCAACTTATTGCATTTTAATTAAGTATCTTGTATTGTGCTTGTACCTCTGACCTCAAAAAGAGTTCAGAGGGATTGTCTAGAAATAAATACATATATATTTTATATATATCCTGTGTGGTGTCCTTTCAATTGGTATTAAAAGGGGTTACATATGGTAAAACAGCTGGCTTTACATGCCCTCTTGAGTTTAGCCTAAGACTGCTCTGTCCATGCTACCTCTAGGATAGCCGGTCTATAAGGTTGACTTTATAACCATCACCATAAGGGTTGTTTGGACTGGTGCAAGATGCTCACTAGAATAGTAAACATCATATACCAGGTAAACTTCTCACAGCATAGAATAACAAAACATAGCATAGCCTAACAAAACATAGCATAACATGGGATATAAAATATGTTTCTCGAACCGCATAGGCACGAAAAGAGGTGGAGGTGTGGCTGTCATATTTAAAGAACAGCTTACACTAACATCCTCGGCCCCTACCATGATTCAGGGAATTGAGGGGCTACACTTTTGCTTTCAGGTAAGCCCTCAGCTTTCTTTAGCGGGATTAGTGATCTACCTCCCACCTGGCGGTGAGGATCCCAATTTGTCAACTCTGATGGAGACAATTGTTCAGACCTCCCTCCTCCATCCTCAATTCATTGTGGTCGGGGATTTTAACATTCACATGGACAAAGCGGACTGCGCTCTTGCAGAGTTGTTGAGATCCACACTAAATACAGCCACATTGAGACTGATTAATGATGGCCCCACACACAGAGCAGGTCACACGCTTGACCTAATTTTTTCCAATATTAATGACATAAAGGCGGAGGCACCTCTACCGTTAGTCTGGTCAGACCACTCATTGATCCCATTTACATTAAATATAGCTATGGACAGTCCTGCTTCAAGCAAATGCTCTTTTATGAAGAGACAATGGAAAAAGCTTGTCCCTGATATCATGGGCTCTGTTTTGGCTCAGAATATTCCCTCTCTCACGTCAAATGCTAATTTGGACGCACAGCTATTTAATGACTGGGTCGGGAATATGGTATCTTCCATTGCGCCAGCTTCACGTGCAATATCTAAACGGGACTCCCCCTCCGCTCCCTGGTTCTCTCAGGACCTCAGAGTAGAGAAAGCAGCCTGTAAGAGGCTGGAGAGACTGTGGAGGGCTAATTACGGGCCCTTAGAAAAAACTAGATATAAGGAAGCATCCAGAAAATTCCAGAAAGCGATTAGAAAGGCAAAAAAACAATTTTACGCACATTCGATCCAGCAAGCAGACAATTCGAGCAAACAGATCTTTAAGGTGGTACAGTCCTTCTTCAAACCAATATGTATTGAGAGGGAAGTCCCCCCGTCAACCACTCTGTGCGAAAACATCTCAGAGTTTTTCGACCAGAAAATTAAACACGTCTATGAGTCCTTTGGGCCAAAGGAAAAAACAGTGAAAATGGATCTAGTCATCAAAGAGGTGGCGTGTAAAACCCTAGTTCAATTCCAGGCGATACCCCTGACGGCGGTCAGACGAGAACTAAATTGCTGCAAATCAGGCTCACCGGACGATCCATGTCCCCCTAAACTCTGGAACACTATAGGTGATTTTGTGGTCCCCACATTACAACAGATCTGGAATACGTCCATCGGTTCTGGGGTATTCCCGACCATTTGGAAACATGCAACCCTCCTCCCGCTAAAAAAAAAACATAATGGGGATCCTAAAGACCTCAGCAATCTACGCCCGATCTCCCTGCTAGCAGCACCGGGAAAAATGTTCGAGAAATTAATACAGCGCCAGCTGAGTAAATTCATTGAAGATAACAAGATACTACACAAGACGCAATCAAGCTTTCGACCTGGCTTCAGCACAGAGACAGCATTAATTGAGGTGGCAGAGTCAATAAGGTGGTCGATGGATTCAGGAAGCTGAGCGATGCTGGTACTCCTGGATCTGTCGGCCGCCTTCGACACGGTTGATCATG
The DNA here is from genome assembly GCF_964263255.1 of Lissotriton vulgaris. Classification (NCBI taxonomy): domain Eukaryota; kingdom Metazoa; phylum Chordata; class Amphibia; order Caudata; family Salamandridae; genus Lissotriton; species Lissotriton vulgaris. The sequence continues at coordinate 813,041,606 of NC_141695.1, read as the reverse complement.
CTAGACTCTTGATGTGACTGGCTGAGATAGGCATCCGTGACCAGGCACTGGAATGGATACATTTGTATCTGTCCCAGAGAACACAGAAGGTGGTGCTGGGATCTGCATCTTCAACACCCAAAGTCCTCAGTTGTGGCGTCCCTCAAGGGTCGGCACTCAGCCCCCTCTTGTTCAACATCTACCTCGCCCCACTCTTTACGTTGATTGCCAATTGGGGTGTTAAGGCAATTTCATATGCCGACAACACCCAATTGGTATTTCCGTATTCAGAGGTGTCGGAGGAGTCCTTCTCGAGTTTCAAATGCTGTCTCCAAGATTTTGGCTGTTGGATGAATACGAATAAATTAAAGCTCAACGCCAATAAAACGGGGGTGGAGGGAAAGGCCTCCCTCCACACCCAGAGCTATGGTGGCCAGCGGAAATGGGACAAGCCCCCTCGCCCAGCCTGACGGCAAAAAACCTGGGTGTGCGGTGGGATGACAGTCTGTCTTTTACCATGCACATCCAACAAGTAGTCGGCTGCTGCTTGAGCAAACTGAGGAATCTTCATAAGATTCTGAGACTGCTACCAGAGAGCTGCCGTAAAACAGTAATCCATGCCACAGTGACATCTAGGCTGGACTACGCCAATGGCCTCTATCTGGGCTTACCAAAATATTTATTTCAAAAACTTCAGCTGGTCCAAAATGCGGCTGCGAGACTGTTAATGAGGATTCCTTTTAAGCACTCAGTCTCTCCGAATCTTCGATCACTTCACTGGCTACCAGTTGCCAGCAGAATCAAATTCAAGGCACTTACGTTGGCCTTCAGATCTCTGTTTGGCACCTGCCCAAAATACCTGAAAGCTCGGCTACCAAGATACTTCCAGGCCCGTGCGTTACGTTCCAACTGCCGCATTCAGCTTGCTGCCCCTCGAGTGAAAAAGGCGCGACTGGGGGGGGGTCGAACTTTTTCGGCAAATGTTGCCACACTGAGGACCACATTGCCCCCAGCAATTCTGCAAGCCCCCTCTGAAATCTGCTTCAAGCGGCTATTAAAAACCTGGCTCTTTACCCATCCGCACTAGGCCTCTTCACTTAAGTCCTCTTGGTTAACTGTGTTCTTTCAGCCCCGGGACACCCCCTCGTGAGGTAGCTGTTCGCGCTATATAAATTCCGTATTATTATTATTATAACATAGCGTAGCATAACAAACAAAACATAGCATAACAAAACAAAATCTAGCATAACAAAGCATAGCATAGATTAACAAAGCATAGCATAGCAAAACACAACAAAACAGCATAGCTTAAAAAACACAACAAAACATAGCACAACAAAACATAGCACAACAAAACAAAGCATAGCATAACAAAACATAGCATAGCATAACAAAACACAACAAAACATCGCAAAACAAAACCTAGCATAACAAAACAAAGCATAGCATGGCATATCATAACAAAACACAACAAAACATAGCACAGGATAGCATAACAAAACATAGCATAACATAACAAAACATAGTAAAACAAAACAGCAAAGCATAACAAAGCACAGCATAACAAAACAAACCATAGCATAACATAAAACATAGCATAGCATAACAAAACACAACATAGCATAGCATAACAAACCATAGCATAGCATAACAAAACACAGCATAGCATAGCATACAAAGCATAGCATAGCATAACAAAACATAGCAAAGCATAAAAAAGCAAAGCATAGCATGACACAACCAAACATAGCATAGCATAACAAAACATAGCATAGCATAACAAACACAACAAAACATAGCTTAACAAAACATAGAATAGCAAAACAAAAACATAGCATAGCATAACAAAGCACAGCATAACAAAACAAACCATAGCATAACATAAAACATAGCATAGCATAACAAAACACAACATAGCATAGCATAACAAAACATAGCATACCATAACAAAATAAAGCAAAGCATAGCATAACACAACAAAACATAGCATAGCATAGCATAACAAAACATAGCATAGCATAACAAAGCACAGCATACCAAAACAAAACATAGTATAGCATAACAAAACACAACAAAACATAGCATAACAAAACATAGCATGGCATTACGAAACAAAGCATGGCATATCATAACAAAAGACAACAAAATATAGCATAACAAATGTTGCACTCTCTATCGCCATCACTCTATCTATCTATTGCCCTCACTCTATGTATCACCATCTATCTATCTCTATCTATCTATCTATCTATCTATCTATCTATCTATCTATCTATCTATCTATCTATCTATCTATCTATCTATCTATCTATCTATCTATCTATCTATCTATCTATCTATCTATCTATCTATCTATCTATCTATCTATTTATCTATCTTTCTATCTATCTATCTATCTATCTATCTATCTATCTATCTATCTATCTATCTATCTCACTCTATCTATCTGTCTATCTATCTATCGCCATCACTCTATCGCCCTCCCTCACTTTATCTATCGCCCTCCCTCACTCTATCGCCCTCCCTCTATCTATCTATCGCCCTCCCTCTATCTATCTATCGCTCTCCCTCTAGCTATCTATTGCATCACCACAGCATCACTCAGGGGCACCACAACATCACAACGCGCTACCACAGCATCACTGAACACCACAGCATCACTGAACACCACAGCATCACTCATCGCCACCACAACATCACTCAGCGCCATCACAGCATCAATCTGGGCAACCATTCAACAACAACTGGTTCAAATATGTTCTCTCAATGTTTCAAGCTTTATTACAAACTAGCAGCCTGTCCCGACGTTGTCCGAGAGCAATTAGGCTTCAGAGCCCCCGCCTGCACGTAGAAAAAGGGATCGGTCAGGCTCTGGGTGTATTTAAACATTTTCTTTCAGACCATGTTTTGGGTTTGCATAAGAGCCCACTTTTCCACCTCCTGGTCAACTTTTTAGATGCTAGGGCAGCATTCTTTCGACTTCTGTAGACACATCTGCATCATATCCACTCTTGTTAGTTTGCTCACTGACTTTCTGACTGTGCTGAAGGATGATCGTACTGCAAAAGCCGCTATTTGGTTCTCTCTATGCATACCATCCCTCTTAAGCCTTCTGCCATATCCCTTGCGCTCCAGCTGGCTGTATACATCATACCTGTTCCCTTCCCACGCAGCATCTATACACCTTGTCACAGAACCCCTTCCCAAGCGGCATCTACTACACCTTGTCACAGCACCCCTTCCCGTGCGCTCGGTCTTTGTACCTCAATACCTGCTCCCTGGCCGCCTCAGCATCACGTCACTCCGCCCCCTTCCTAGCGCTGTTGCCATGTGACTATCACACAAGTGAGTGACCCCTTTCCTGACCCTCTCTGCTATTCGCCACACGTCTCTCGTTTATCGGGTCCCCCTTTCTTTGCCTCTCGGTTGCTCCATTCACGTCTCACCAGTCCTCCAGTCTCCGCTCTTTGCAATCAATGCTCGGACGTCAGTGTCAGTTGCTCCAATCACGTCTCACCAGTCCTCCAGTCTCCGCTCTTTGCAATCAATGCTTGGACGTCAGCGTACGCCGCTCCTCCCCTCGCCCTTGATGTCATGACGCACCTCGCGTCCGGCACTACTTTCAAGGGACTACTTTTTTATGGTAAATTTTTTTAATTACGTTTTATTTTTATTTTTATATAGCCTATGTCCATCTCCTGGACCTCCCCTTTCCAACGCTGTATTGGGTGTTCCGATTGGTGTTGTACTTTTTGAGTTTACCTGGCTCAAAAGACACAGTTCTCTCTTTATAATAGTAGTATAGATAACACAAAAAAAGTTACTAGTTCACTTCTGTTCTTGGATTTTCGTCACAATAAAATACACTGAACATAATCTTCACAAAAGTTATTTACAAAAGTTTAAGCTATTGCCATTATAAATTACAATAACTTTTATTTAAGTATTCATTCTTAAAAATATGTAAAAGCCATTGTTATTTGTAATACCAATACATCTAAGTCACGTAAATACAACACATATTGCATTATAAATGCTATAGGTGTCACATTTGCGAAAGTTATAACTATTGGCATTGTAAATGACAAAGCTATTAATTTTGCTGTTTTCAAAACCAACACATAAATAAAAGATTTGTCATTTGCAATACCAATAGCTTAAACTTTCCTAATGCGAGACCTATTGAATTGCAAATGCTTGTTCATATTCATAAGGAAATGCATTGTTTTTGTATTATCACCCCCCCCAAGTTGTAGAGTGATGCTGTTGGTTTTTGACTCCTAGAGCACACTGAGGCGAACCAGACCTTAATGCCTGTGCCCTTACCCTTAAACTGGTATGTCAAATTAGCTCATACCCAAATGTCGTAGAACTTCCTTGTACATCCCTAGTAAATGGTGCCTAGTGTACCCGGGGCATGTAAGTTAAAGGGTCACCGTAGGAAGCTGGGTCTCTATACTATACCAAAAAGAGATGTACTGTGCAGAGAGTCCAGTGGATCCCTAGAGGCTTTTTCAGAGGCTAAAGTGGATAATAGTAATGCTCTCTTTTGTGGTAGTGAGAGAGAACAGTTAGGCATGTCAGATGGTGTCGTATTTTGACGATGGCTGGGTTAGCGCTTAGCTTTGCTACACGATTCCTGCTTAAATTAGCTATACATAGAAACGCCATTTTGTACGTGTTGGCGGCCATCTTAGATCATGAACGGCCTCGTGGCCGGCGTGCCCTTTAGTCCGTTGTCCGTTCCACTGACCACTTCAGTCTGCCCAGCAACAGGCTATTTTTAGTACTGGTCAAGCCACACATGCGCAGTTCACACTGACCAGTCGTTCCTCAGGAATGTGCCGCAAACTGACCAGTGGGTTTGAAACCCTCCAATGAGCTGGCAGTATTCCAAAATATGCCCTTATATGTACATAATGTTCTGTAACTTTGTGCCGCGTGTACGTTTTTTTACCTGTAGAATCATATAAAAGAAGGGTCACACAGATGTTCGGTGTGATACCTCTTGCATTACCGAAGGGTGCTGTATGAGTGTACCACCACCCCATGGGGTCTTAATAAACTTGTTCTTTGACTTTTACAGTTTCCGTGCCAACAGTTCTTGAATGTAAGTGGGTTATCTTCGGAACATGTAGGCCTTGGGAACCCTGATTACTTCAAATTGGCGACCACGAAGGGACTCATCGGCGACTCGGATGCCCGAAGGAGAGGTCGTGACGAAGGCTTGGAAACTCGCCATGGACGCGCGCTGCCACGAGTGACCCGAGTCTTGGCTGCCACGGTGTTTTTTCCTTTCCTTCCGATCTGACCTTCCAGGTGGCGCCGGTCTCCGACTGAGTTTTCGAGTGTCTGCATCGCTGAGAAAGTGCCGTTTGGCTGATTTGGCTTACAAGACCTTGGCAGTTGGAATCTGAACATTTGAGAATTTGGGTAAGCTTTGTGTTCGGTAAGGTAGTCTTCGGACGCTTACTGAAGTTCTGTGATTTGTGATCGGTAAGGTAGTCCTCGGACGCTTGCCGAAGTCCTACGTTTTGATTTGAGTTAGCTAACATTGTGAATTTGTGATCTTTGAACTTATATGTGTAGTGCACTTCACATAGGCAGGCATGTAGAGATGTTTCTCTAACTTTGTGTTTTTCCCTTTGAGCGGCACATTTGTGTGAAGTACTGTAAGTGCCTTTTTATACGGTGTCACGCTTTCGTGATACTTTTTGAACATGCCTGTTTTCAGCACACTTCGAGGGATGTGCTGTCTTGGAGAGGGTACCTCAATTAGGTTAGCGGAAGCACAGCCGGCTCCCCCAGAGGGAACACCAAATCGTGAGATGTACATCAAGCATGGCCTTCCCCCTATTATGTACAGCAAATTATGGCATAAGTATACAAAGGCCGATCCTGAATTGCAATGGCCTCTACATGGGTCGTTTGATTTACGTAAAGTACAGTTTGTAGAGCAATGTTTGTTTCAACGCAGGTTTAGACAAAATATGTTTGATTGCGTGCGAATGTGGGAGAAAGCGGTGCGCGAGCGAATGAAGCGTGAGGTTGCCTTGGCGGACAAAGAGCAGCGCAAGGCTGCTCGGGATAAGGCTTTACAGCTTGAGGAAAAGGAGGCTCAGCAGAAGAAAGAAAGGGAGGAACGGGAACGTAAATTGCAGACGACTGGTCAATTTCCTATCCGCCGACCACTTTATCCTGTCCTTAATAATGAAATTGATGATTTTTCTTTGTTAGATCGGTCACCACCTCCGTATGTTTCGCCGACGGCTCCAGCTGGGGATTCAGAGGACGATGGACAGGATAAGTCGGATCACAAGGGTATATCTGCTCTCAGGTTTACTGCGGCGAGGTTCGCTCATTTGCGGAGTTGGGCTCGTAAAGTAACTAAGAATTGTGTTTCTCAGGAGCAGTTGTTAGAAGAAAAGAAAGCGTGGTCGGATCTTGAATTAATGTATTTTCTGTCTAGTTTGGCGGATGAAGTTGTAGGCGCGTATCGGGAACTTTCAGACACGTTAGAATCTAAATCGTTGTCAGTATATCGTGAGAATTTGGCTAAAGGTGATTTTGATCTTTCAGATGTTGACGACCTATTCAAGCAACTGATCGCGCTACGGGATGAGACAGCCGGATTGCGGGAGGAGAGGAAAAGGAGGCAAAAGGAGTCTGGTTCGGGCAATAATGGGCAGACTAAGGAGTGCTCTCTCCGTGGTTCAGATAAGAGTTCTGCATTGCATGTTATGCCTATGCGTGAAGCCGCGCCTTTGTATGTTCCACCAAAAGGGGAAGGTACGGATGATGATAAATTGTCAAAGGATGCGAAAGGGTATTTTGTGTATAATTGGGTATATACGCCGTGGAATAGAGCAGACGTTATGGCGTTGAAAAATTCGTTACCTGATCTTCGAAAAAATCCGGCGGCATTTTATGAAGGGGTGGAAGGGGCTATTTCGTCTTGTGTGATGACTCTTGTGGACATAGATTTGTTCTTTGGGTTAATTCTGCCACCTGATATGTGGCGGCAAATTCGTAAAAATAATGATGAAACGATATTGGGGGGCACATGGAAAGAAATTAATGCTGCAGATTTAGACAGGGAACCAGCATGTAAGCCTTGTCAGTTAATTCTAGATCTCCCGGCAGCTATTCTGACTAAATTAAAGACGCTTGTTCCCTCTAAAAAGATTGATTGGACTATGTTGACGTCGTGCAAGCAGAAACCCGATGAAACGGTCTCAGATTTCTTTACACGTTTTGAGGAGGCATTTCATGATTACAGTGGTCAATCTTTGACAGACGATACGGGTCGGCATTTGTTTGTAGATAAGTATGTGGCTAATCTCCTACCGGAGATTGCGAAACGATTGAAGTCGAGTGAAAGTTCCTGGGCCACGGCGACCCCTGCGTCCTTGTTAACTATGGCTCAGTATTATGAGCGGCAGGAATTGGAGGCTAAAGAAAGTGTAGAGAAAAAGGCGAAGGAATTGAAAATGAAGGTGATGTTGGCGCAGGTTCGGGGAACACAGGGTAGAGGGAATGATAGAGGTAGACGGGGTGGAGGAAATACGTCGTATGGTCGTACGGATATAGCGGAGGATCAGTGTGCTTATTGTAAGGAGTTTGGGCATTGGGCTGAAGATTGTCCGGTACTTCGTGAGCAGCGTAATCAGCGTGGTCGAGGAGGCGGAAGGTCGAGAGGAGGCTATACGGGAGTGAGAGGTGGCGGAGGTGATCGTGGAACAGTTGAGGAGAGGGGCCGTGGCCAGGTTGAACGAAATACGTTTGATAGGAGGAATCAATATCAGATTTTGGAGGGAGAGAATGTGGAACACCAGGATTATGTGCATGCATAGGACTGCGTAGGATGGGGTAAGGAATCAGTTGAAGTGCCGGTAGATCAGCAGGGTCCATATGTAACAGCGGGTATTCTGGGTTCTACTGATCAATTTCTAGTCGACACAGGAGCTACACGTAGCGCTTTGTCGAAAAACTTGGTTCCGAGGGCTCCCCTGTCTGGCGAAATGATTACATGTGTAGGGTTTGATGGCACACCCTCCCCCAGCCCATTGTCCAAGCCCCTTGCACTATGTCTTGACAAATACTTTAGTTTCGGTCAATTTTTGTTGTCACCCCATACCCCAGACAATATCCTGGGTATTGACTTGCTTAAATATTTTCGAGCGACAATACGTTGCGCTCCGGAGGGAGTGCGGGTTATCCTGAATGATAATTATCCTGACCCCGACAGGTTTTACGCAATTTCAGATATTTCAGCTTTGGCCTCTCTCCCGCACACGTTATGGGCGACCTCAGACACGGATGTGGGAGAGATGCGTATTCCACCGATACATATTACTGTTAAGGAGGGGGCCCCTCTACCACGAGTGCCACAGTATAAGATTTCGAGAGAAGGTGAAATTGCATTGACACATATTGTTCAGGATTTGATTTCTGCAGGGGTTGTGGAGGAGGTCCCTTATAATGTTTGCAACAGTCCTATTCTTCCGATCCTTAAGAGAGATACTGACGGCAAAATCTATCGCTTTATTATTGACTTGCGAGAGATCAACAAAATTGTCATTCCTCAATACCCGGTGGTGTCTGATATTACGACCCTGCTTACTTTGGTTCCACCAACGGCCACCACGTTTAGTGTAATTGATTTAAAGAATGCGTTCTTTTCTATCCCTGTTCACCCTGATAGCAGATACCTGTTTGGCTTTACGCTAAATAATAAATCGTATAGATTTTGTCGTGTTCCCCAGGGATATACTGAAAGTCCTAGCATCTATAGTCAAGCTTTGAAAAGACAGTTGGATTCCTTTAAATTACAGTCTGGTGTTGCTCTTATCCAGTATGTGGATGACCTTCTGCTGGCTGCTGACTCTTATGCACAATGTGAACAGAGTACACTTGCGTTGCTTTTCTTTTTGGCACAGAATAATCATAAGGTTTCGAAGAAGAAGCTTCAATACTGTAGACCTCAGGTGACCTATCTCGGTCATCTGTTGTCTAAGGAGGGGCGTGCATTAACATCTGATCGAATTCAAGCAATTTTAGACACACCAGTCCCACGCACGCAGAGAGATGTACGTGCCTTCATAGGGTTGACGTCCTTCTGTAGACAATGGATCATGGGTTTTTCACATATCATAAAACCTTTGCTAGCATTACTGTCCAAAGCTACACCAATGCCCCTTGAGTGGACAGATGAATGTCAGAAGGCTTTTGAACAGCTGAGGCAGGCCCTTTGTTCCGCACCCGTGTTGGGCACACCAGATTATACGAAACTTTTCACATTGTACGTGCACGAGAATGATGGGTGCGCATTGTCAGTATTAGTGCAATTACACGGGGATAAGCAGAGACCATGTGCATACTTCTCTGCCGTTCTGGATCCTGTAGCACGAGGGTTGCCTGGGTGTTTTCGAGCGGTAGCAGCAACAGCAGTGGCCATACGACAGAGTGAGGGAATAGTGTTATCACATAAATTGTTGGTGTTAGTTCCTCACGCAGTAGATGCTCTGTTGAACCAAACAAAGACCCAATACCTCACGAGTGCACGGCTAACAGGATATGAGCTGACACTTTTGGCGCCACTCATTACGCTGAAAAGATGCGCTACTTTGAACCCTGCCACTTTATTGCCCTATCCGGTTGAGGAGGGTCAGGAAGAAAAACATCATGATTGTGTTTTCCTGACCGAGGAACAGACAAAGGGTCGTGTTGACTTACAGGATGTCCCACTTCCAGATGTGGATGGGGAACTGTGGGTCGATGGATCGTGTTTAAGGCTGCCAGATGGCACGACTTCCACAGCCTATGCGATCACGACACTTAAGACAGTGGTAGAAACAGCTAGGATACCACAAAAGTCGGCTCAGGCAGCAGAGCTGATAGCCTTAACAAGAGCCTGCGAACTGAGTGCTGGTTTATGTGTGAACATATACACGGACAGCCGGTACGCCTTTGGAGTGGCACATGACTTTGGGCTACTTTGGAGAGAACGTGGGTTTTTGACATCTCACGGAGAGCACATTATGCACGGAGAACTAGTGCGTGATCTCCTAAATGCGCTGCTAGGCCCAAAGAAAGTAGCGATAGTAAAATGCAGTGCCCACAAAAAGATTACGGATAAAGTGGGTCAAGGAAATGCCTTTGCAGACAGCATAGCTAGACAAACAGCTATGTCCCGAACTAGCTCCCCCATGTATGTGGTACAATCGCAGGCTGAGCGATGGAGTGATGCTAGAGCAGAAATATTAGACATTCAAAAATCAGCTACTGAATATGAACTTGCGACATGGGCAGCCGATGGGGTACTAGATGACGAGGGTTGTTGGAGAAGCAAAGACATGGAAAAGTGGAAATTGCCTGCAGCTTACTTGCAGGCGATGGTCCAGATGACACATGGACTGGCGCATGTCGGAGCTCTTGCAATCACTCGGCTCTTAACACGAGTTTGGGAACATCCCGAGATTGCTAATACTGCAAAGAGAGTAGTGCAGACCTGCCTGGTATGTTTGCAACACAATCCTGGAAAGGGGACCCATACTCCGAAAGGAGGGTTCGTTCCACCTTCTGCACCATTTGAGGTACTCCAAATGGATTACATCCAACTTGAGCGCTGCAATAACCTGAAGTACGTCCTAGTGGTGGTATGTGCTTTTAGCAAATGGGTTGAGGCCTACCCCACGAAAGACAACACGGCTTTGACAACAGCTAAGGTGTTGCTTAAGGAATTCTTTCCTCGCTTTGGAGTTTGCAAATTTCTGTGGAGCGATAATGGGCCTCATTTTGTTGGAAAGATTGTGGAATATGTACTGAAGGGGTTGGGGATTCAGCAGAAGTTTCACGCTGTATTCCACCCTCAGTCAGCAGGTCTGGTCGAGCGGTACAATGCAACGTTGAAGCTTAAGCTGGCCAAAATTGTGGCGTCTACATCGTTGAAGTGGCCAGATGCTTTGCCGCTAGCACTTCTCTCTCTTAGATCAGTACCCCACTCACAAACTGGCCTTACGCCCTATGAGGTGGTGTTTGGGCGCCCTATGAATATCTGGGGGGTGCCCAAGCCGCGATTAATACATGATGTGCCTTGTGTTATGATGAATGATTATTTGGCACGATTAACAAATGATTTGCTCTCTATTCACCAACAGGTTCGAGAAGCGCTCCCTGACAACTCTACTGGAGAGGGCCATGATCTCCGTCCTGGTGACCATGTGATGATTCGGTCGTTTGAGAGAGCAAGCAGTCTGGAGCCCAGGTGGAAGGGCCCCGAACAGGTCCTCCTTGCAACCCGCACCGCTGTGCGAGTGACCAACAGGAAGCGGTGGGTGCATTCGACACATTGTCGCCGTGTCTCTCCGGACCTGGTGACTCCTGCTGTGCTGACTGATTACAAAGAGATTTTGGAGAAAGAAAAGAGCCCAGCTGTGACGTCGGCCGAAGTTGAGGGAGCCTTCCCGGACCACACTGTTACCGGACGAGAACGCTACAACTTGCGTCCTCGATAAGAAGATTTTTTTTTTGTATTTTAATGACTGGTTGGTTACCGCTCCAGGTTTGTGAAACGGAAACCGGGAATTCCAAGGGGGGGGGATCAGTTCTGCCAGTGTAGCGACACCCGTCTTGGCCCGGAGAAGAAAACAACGGCTACCTCGGAGTTCAGCACCACATTTTTCTTTTTTAGGTATACACGTATGTGTATGAGACACTTTGTGACTAAATCGAATTATTGAGACTCTGCAAAGGTTTTCAGAGCTATGGCATTATCAGCAGTACGAGATAAGAGACTCTTGGGTGCCATTCTCTTTGTCCTGACTATCGTAGTGATTGCGGTAATAGCCTGGGTAGTCGAACTTGTGGTACCTGCACGTGAACATTTGCTGCCAACTACCCCGGCTCCATCTGAACATTTCCATTTTACCCTGCCCTATCATGAAGAACGGCACCGACAGACTTATCTGAACAATAGTTTTATTCAGATCCTACATCACACACACAATATGACAAACACTTCAAATTGCTGGGTGTGTGGGATGTTGCCTGGGCATCAGAAGAAAGGGGGTACTCCACTCATCCCTCTACCGTTTTCGCATAATGGGTCTTGTAATGCATTTTATACTCTCCTCTTTACTTTGAGATGGCCCACAAAAGGGGGAGTGCTTTTTCGTTTGAATAAATTGTGCCATCATGATCGGGATGGGTATCCACAAGCTGAGGGTACTCGATTTGAATATGAGGAGTACCGCCCTGACAATGAGTCTGCTTCACGAATGTATAGCAACCAGCGAAATGTCAATGTATCAAATGCACATGTTATCAACGTTATCGCTACCAAAGCAGACCTATGTATACGTAATAAAGGTGTAATTTCTGTTGGGAGAAGTGAATGTAACACTACACTTACGTTTGATAGTCCTACTGGTATATCGTTTGTCACTTCTCGAAATACTTACTTTATCTGTGGAACGAAAGGCTATCATCAGCTTCCTTTGGGATGGTCAGGCACTTGCTACGTGTCTTTTGTATTGCCGCCTGTATTCATTGCCCCACCCATGTATCACAACAACTACGTCCTCTATCACGATTTTGTTTTGAATCGTGATAAACGCTCCCTTGTCTTGGACGATGTCGACCAAACGGACACTACTTTGCAACAATATGTGGACTTCAATTTGGGTTTGTTCTCTTTCGTTGGGGCAGCTTTGAACAGTCGAAAGATCCGACGATTAACTCGTGTTGTTGAGGCTGTGGCTAATGATACCGCAATTGCACTTGGAAATATCACTGAAGAAGTACAGATTTCTAGAATTGTTGCGCTTCAGAATCGGATGGTCTTGGATGTAGTGTTAGCTGATCGTGGGGGGGCATGTAGAATCATCGGAAGTAGCTGTTGCGTTTACATACCTGATAATTCACCTTCTGTATATGATGCCATCACTAAACTACATAAGATAGCGGCTGAAATACATCCAGATAATGGTACTTGGACTCTGTCAGGATGGTTCTGGTCAATACTCACCACCTGGGGATGGAAACTGTTAACGATTCTATGTATTATTGTGGAAATTCTGTTTTCTATTTGTTTATGTATCCAGTGTGGCCCAGTTTTTTGTTCTATGTGCTTGTCAGTTTGTGTACCCTCGAGACGAGCTCTTGCCCATGATAAAATGATGCTTCATAAAGAAGTAACACAAATAATGCTTATTGACATAGAAGATGAACACCCTGACTATGTCCACTATGAGGTAGCTTCAGCTAAACGCTAAAAGGGTCGTCTGTCGTATTTTGACGATGGCTGGGTTAGCGCTTAGCTTTGCTACACGATTCCTGCTTAAATTAGCTATACATAGAAACGCCATTTTGTACGTGTTGGCGGCCATCTTAGATCATGAACGGCCTCGTGGCCGGCGTGCCCTTTAGTCCTTTGTCCGTTCCACTGACCACTTCAGTCTGCCCAGCAACAGGCTATTTTTAGTACTGGTCAAGCCACACATGCGCAGTTCACACTGACCAGTCGTTCCTCAGGAATGTGCCGCAAACTGACCAGTGGGTTTGAAACCCTCCAATGAGCTGGCAGTATTCCAAAATATGCCCTTATATGTACATAATGTTCTGTAACTTTGTGCCGCGTGTACGTTTTTTTACCTGTAGAATCATATAAAAGAAGGGTCACACCGATGTTCGGTGTGATACCTCTTGCATTACCGAAGGGTGCTGTATGAGTGTACCACCACCCCATGGGGTCTTAATAAACTTGTTCTTTGACTTTTACAGTTTCCGTGCCAACAGTTCTTGAATGTAAGTGGGTTATCTTCGGAACATGTAGGCCTTGGGAACCCTGATTACTTCAATGGTAGTGCTAAGCATTTGTTGTGCTCACAGAGGCAATAAAAGAGATACACACTGAATGAATACATCCAAGACCAATTTATAAAAATAATACTTGCTTACATTTATTTTGCAGAACCACAGATCTTCGTCTCAGGTAAATACGTTTGACAGTTGGAATACTTTTCAATACAAAAAGGTAGGCAGCGCAGATCTTATACTTTGCAATGTTAACCTATCGGAGGAAAAACATACTCACCATTCAGCTACGTAACATCTCCGTACAGTTCCAGTCTTTGGAGGTAAAGGCAAGTACAGGGCAAAGTTCAAAACAGCACCAACAGTACATCACCAGCAGCACAGGGGCGACTGAGTGAATGGTGCAAATACAGGGTCAGATGCCCAATACAAATCAAGGAAAATTGCTGAAATCGGAAAGAGGCTGCTTACGGGTAAGTAATAGCGCCTTGGGAGACCAGTCTCCAGGGGTTGAGAAAATACTGAGCAAGGTCCAAACCAGCACCGACAGTGCACCACCAGTGGAACAAGGGCGGCTGGGTGCAGAGTGTTAACACAGCGTTGGGTGCCCAATGCAAGTCAATGGAGAAAGGTCAGATTGGAAAAGAGCTGCAGGCTCAGGCTAGCAGGCCGGTTGGGGGAACCCAACAGCTGGAGAGGTAAGTTGTGATGCTCCGGGATGTAGGGACACGTCTCGTCCCTTCACCAAGGCCCAGGGAAGACAGGTGCAGGGGTGCCTTTAGGTGGCTGAAAAGGCTTACCGGGGCAGGGTGCGGTTAGGTGGGTCTCTGTGCAGAGGCTGCAGGGAACGTTGAAGTGTCCGGGAGGGGTCAGCCAACAGTCGACTCTTTAACTCGGACCGGAGGTGTTGGGTGAAGAGGTGGAACCGGGTATAACATGTCATCGTTTTTCAGGCCACAGAGGCCTTGATTGGAGGTTGTTGCTTTTGAACAGTTCTGCTGTTCTTGGGAGGGATTCATCTTTGTTGAAAGCAGGCAGTCTTCATATGGTTTTGGAGGTCACTGGACTGCAGGACAAGTCGACTTTGGTGCAGTTTTCCTCGAGGGCTGCAGACAGGCTGGCAGAGCTTTCTGGAGTCTTCTCTGCTTTTGCCTCTCTCTGGTGTCATGTTCTTCTTAGGTCGTTGTAGGAAGGTGGAATCTGACTATATGGTTACCCCTACTTTTTTTCCTGTTGTTTTGCTGGTTTTCGACCTAGTTGGCCTGGGACCCTGCTATTCAGGGCCCCAGTCTATCTGCTTTCTCTATAAAATGGACTTCATGTACTTTAGGTACATACCAGATTGGTTACTGGTCACCCGTGTGAGCCCCTGTATAGTGTACCCTAGGTACCCAGGGCATAGGTGCACCTTAGGCCTACCAGGGTCTGCAGCATGTATTGTGACACCCCTGGTTTGCCTTCCAAAATGACACCAAAGGTCTGTTCACACAGCCTGGGTTAGGTGGTGTAATTAGAAACCATTGCAATGGACCGCACACCGCTAGCCCCTCCTCCGGATCGCCCCTAGCGACTCTGGTGCATGGAGTTCTTGAGTGGTTCACCCCAGTGGGTGCAAGTAGGTACTTGTTGGACTGATGATCTCTAGACCCGATACATGTCCCGGGTTTTTGGATATCGCCCGAGACATGGCTCGGGTTTCGGGATAACTTCCCTCATCAGTAGAGAAAACAGTTTGGGGTGGAAGAGAAGGAAGCCAAGCAACCGTCAAAGGCCTCGATGCCCGAACCGGCACGCAGGTTGTCATCCAGGAGCTCGTCAGCTCAAAGCTCAAGGGAGCCAATTTGTAGAAACCATCGCAATGGACCGCACACCGCTAGCCCCTCCTCTGGATCGCCCCTAGGGACTCTGGTACATGGAGTTCTTGAGTGGTTCACCCCAGTCTGTGCAAGTAGGTACTTGTTGGACTGATGATCTCTAGACCCGATACATGTCCCGGGTTTTTGGATATCGCCCGAGACATGGCTCGGGTTTCGGGATAACTTCCCTCATCAGTAGAGAAAACAGTTTGGGGTGGAAGAGAAGGCCGCCAAGCAACCGTCAAAGGCCTCGAGGCCCAAACCGGCACGCAGGTGCGTCGTCCAGGAGCTCGTCAGCTCAAAGCTCAAGGGAGCCAATTTGTAGAAACCATCGCAATGGACCGCACACCACTAGCCCCTCCTCCAGATCGCCCCTATGGACTCTGGTACATGGAGTTCTTGAGTGGTTCACCCCAGTGGGTGCAAGTAGGTACTTGTTGGACTGATGATCTCTATTACCTAGAATGCCAGGGGCGAACCTTGCCTGATAGGTGAGCGGTGTGCTCCCAGACCTGCTGTTTATTTAAAGGTGGTGTAATTACCCCTTAGTTATATATAGTATACCTATATCTATATATACTTATAGATACATAAACACCTCTAAGTCACTCCTATGGCAGGCCTTAAAAATCCTGGAGGCAGAGTGCTTGGTTTTATGTGAGAGGGTGCCCTAGCATGAGCTGAGCCCCTCTGCAGCTTTCGGAACCATCTCCTTATAGCTGTTCTATAATATAGCCATACCATATACTCTTAAGTGCATTATAATCCTCTCGGTTAATGCTTACTTTGGTTTGGCTATATCAAAACATGTCGTGTAAGGTGTCAAACACTTTGGAATACTACCCACCCACCAGTCCTAGCGGCGGGGGTAGCATTCCACCCTTCTAGAGAGAGAAGACATGCAGTAACTGGTTTACCCGGTTAAAGTTAAACAGAGCCTCAGCATCACAAAATGGATGCTGCTGCCACAGACACGAATCTGACCACCTGTTGCTGGACAAAACTGCGGCAGGGGAAGCCTGGACAATAGGTTTCCTGTCCAGGGAGGTGCCAGCACCTCCCCAGACAGGCGTTTGTGTATTGGGGCAGGGAGGGCTGCATTCAGTGAATGCTTTCCAGACACTGCCTGGGGCACACAAGGTTCTCCATGCATTTCCCAGTTCAAACCGGTTGCTGGGGCACTCTGCCCCAGCTCTGACGTGAAACTGGACAAAGGGAAAGGGGTATAACCACCCCCTTCCCAGGTCCACCCACAGGAGGGACCTTAAGGGTAGTCCAGCTCCTAAACTCAGTATAAGTATGGGAGCAGTGTCCCAAGGAATTTAGATTACCCTGGACGAAACTCTGAAACATAAATCCTGGACCTTAGACATTCCATTTCAACTGGAAGCCGGAAGACATCTCCCTTGTGCTCAAGGAGTGACCACCCTGTTCAAACAGGCACCAACAGCAACTTTGCCAGTCTGCATTTTCGAGGCTCCCGCCGGATCCCGAAGAATCTGCGACACATGACACAGACTTCCAGACATCTCTGACCCGACCTTCGCTCACAGCAAAGCTGAGACATGTGGCGGACACAAGAGATGTTAAACCGGAACTCCTGGACATCCTGCATTTTGCAAGCTGCACTCACTTCAGGAGGTAACTTGAAATCGTGCATTGGGGTGCTTGAAGCCTCAGACCCGAGCATCATTTCCTTGGAAGCTCATAGGCCCCTGCTCCACGAGTGACCCTTGGCCCCACTTTTGCATTTCAGCTTGACGCATCTTTGCGGTTCCTAGTCCGTTGGCTAGTGAGCCCCCCGAAGACTTTCCTTTACATCTAACTTGCTTTTCTGGTTGCTCCAGGCTTGCTCCAACTTCCCTACAAAGGAGAAGTTCCTCAGACCTTGCTGGTCTGCATCGAAGCCAATCTCGAAACCGGAACTCCTGGACATCCTGCATTTTGCAAGCTGCACTCACTTCAGGAGGTAACTTGAAATCGTGCATTGGGGTGCTTGAAGCCTCAGACCCGAGCATCATTTCCTTGGAAGCTCATAGGCCCCTGCTCCACGAGTGACCCTTGGGCCCCACTTTTGCATTTCAGCTTGACGCATCTTTGCGGTTCCTAGTCCGTTGGCTAGTGAGCCCCCCGAAGACTTTCCTTTACATCTAACTTGCTTTTCTGGTTGCTCCAGGCTTGCTCCAACTTCCCTACAAAGGAGAAGTTCCTCAGACCTTGCTGGTCTGCATCGAAGCCAATCTCGAAATCCTGCGTGGGTCAGCTCGAATCTTGTTGGGTCTGGTCCGGATACCGACACCACAGTCAACTAGATCCTTCGTGGGACAGCTCGAATCGAGCTCCTGGTCATCGTCGATGCCTCCTGGTCCTAGTGGCTGAAGAGACAAACTTCACATCTTCACCTGAAATCACCCGACATCTGGTGGCATCTTTCTATCGCCTCCCTGGCCACTGGCAAGTGACCCAGACTCTGTCCCTTCTACTTTCAGGTTCTACAGCTCTCCGATCCACCCTTGGATCCACCCGGACACTTTCCTTTGGTCGCCTGCAGCACTTCTTTGCAGCTCTCCATTGAAAACGACGACGAAAACGATACGAAAAGACACCTATGCACCCGGCTTCCCTGGGTGAGGTAACACAAGTACCCTGGTGCTCCCGTGGGTCTTGACTCTCGAAGTGTCCTAGTTTTAAAGGGTTCCATCGTAGTCCATCCGGAAGTGTCCTTAAATTGTATATTTGTTACTTCTACGTTTTCCATTGAAAGTCAATGGTAAACCGCGTCTCCCGTGGGCCTCCTACTTCATAACCTTTGGTTGTTTAGAGTAGCCCCAGCGATTCCACAGGCCCCAGGCCTGCTTTCTAATTCTCTCATGGTTAGTATACCACTATTTTAGTATATGGTTTTTGAGGCCCCTAGGGCATAATGTATGTAGGAGAGTGGGTCTGCAATCCTATGGTCACCCCCGATTTTTGCTTTTTGCTTCACTGGTTTACGACTTTCCCTGGCTGTGGGCCTGCTAATCAGACCCACAGCCTAGCTGTTCTCTCTCTAAATTGACACACATGTACCTTAGGTGCATCTACCAATTGGTACTGGGCCACCTTATCAGTCCCTGTACAGTATACCTTAGGTATCCAGGGCATAGGTGTACCCAGGGCCTACCAGGGGCTGCAGCATGTACTATGCCACCCCTGGCTGGCCACCCAAATCTGACACAACTGGCTGCATGACAGCTGGGGCAAGGTGGTGTAATCACCCTTTGCTTTAGATTTAGTATTCCTATATCTAACCCTAAAATGGACACATACATTCCTATCAGTCACTCCTATGGCATGCCTTATCAATCCTGAAGGCAGAGTGCTTGGAATTATGTGAGATGGTGCTCTGGCATGAGCTGAGCACGTTTGCCGCTTGCGGAACCAAGTCCTGATAGCTGTTCCATGATAACGCGTACCATATACTCTTAAGTGCCTTATAATCCTCGCAGTTATTTGCCAACTTTGGTATCGCTTTATAAAAAAACATGTCGAGTAAGGTGTCATACGAATTGGAATACTAACCCCTCGCCAATTCTGGCGACGGGGTTAGCATTCCACCCTTCCAGAGGGACACGACATGTATGTAACTGTGAACCCCGGATAAAGTTAACTCGAGCCTCAGCATCACAAAATGGATGCTGCCACCACAGACACAAGTCTGACCTCCTGCTGCTGGGAGTCCTCCCAGCGAGGAGAGCTCGGACAAAGGGTTTCCTGTCAGGGGCGGTGCTAGCACCATCCCAGACAGGTTTTTGTGTATCCCAGGTAGGCAGGGCTGAGAGGAAGGTGACTGCAAGTGGCACCCCGGTGTTCACTGTGCATATGCCGGCTCAAACCAGTTCCAGAGGCACCCCAGCCCTTGAGCTGGGGAAAGTCTAGACAAGGGAGAGGGATGTAACCACCCCCCTCCTGGTCCCACCCATGGGCAGGACCTAGTTGCGTGCCAGCCCCTTTTCTTAGGATAAAGGTAGGAGCAGGCCCCCTTCCCAAATTAGATAATTCTGAATCTTGAACTACTGTCCACGAAAGGAACTCTTGACAATTTCTGAAGACTCTCCCTTGTGGCTAAGGAGTAAAAACCCTGCACCCGCAGGCACCACCTAAGCATCGCTGTTTGCTGCACGTCCATCCTGCGGATCAAGACTGACCAGCTCGACGAGACCCGGATTCCCTGGCATCTCTGACCTCTACCTGCATCATCAGCCCAGCTGAGATTCGTGGGTGTGACGAGACCTGAGGGACCGGCCATCTTCAAAACCTGCACAACGCTTAACCAGCACGACCGCCGAGGGATCCTCGAGTGAGTGCACTCGGGTTTGAGAAGCCCCAACCCAGAGCAGCTCCAGCACCGAAGTCCAGCCCCCCAGCATCCACGAGATCTGCGTGGGGCCCTTCTGCTCTTTGCTGCTTACCGCGTTGTCTGGTCACTTGCCCGTTGGCTAGTGGCCCTCCTGACGATGTACCACGACGATTTCACTGCTGGTCTGGTTGCTCCAGACTGGCCCTTGCTCCCCTCCAAAAAAGGAGCACCCCGGACCCTCCGGGTCCACTCCAGACGCCATATTGACTCCACCGCGTGGGCTTGCCTTTGCCAAGGCTTGTTGCTCCAATCCTGGTCCCAGCATCGCCGACAGCAGACACCCTCGTGGGACAGCTCGCACCTCCAGCCTGGTCGCTGACAACGCCTCCTTGCCAGTGTGACTGCAGAGTCCAGCGTCGCCCACTCACCTGATCGCGGTGACCTCATCCTGTGCCATCCTGGTGCCCACACAATCACTGGCTAGTGATTAAGAACTGAGTCCCCTCTGCTTTCAGGTCGTCTCCATCACCGATCCAGGCTTGGATCACACGGAACATCTTCACTGGTCGCCTGCCAGCAACTTATTCTTTCAGGCTCCATAGACTACAACGAGGATTCCCGACGTCTTTTGAACCCTATGCAGCCGCAGCCCCTGGGCTAGGTAACCCGAGCATTTCGGTGCTCCAGCACAGGTTCACTATCCAAGTGTCCAGATCCTTTTTCGTTTTAAGTCTACCTAGTCGGATTCGTCCGGAAACAGTAACTTTAGAAATACTAGCCTCCATAGACTTTGTCCCGCATCCCGCGTGAGAGTGCACACTCTGCACCTGATCTCCTTAGGCCTCCTGCTCCTAACCTTAGGATTCAGTAGTGTAGTCCTAGCGATCCTGACGCCTCTGGATCTTGTTACTCACCTGCTAGTATTTCGCATTCCACTTTTAGTGTATATGGTTTTTCGTGCCCCTCAGGCATTTGTGTAAATTGTGCAACTTGAAGTATTTTCGTAAGAGTTTTGTATTGTGCTTAGCTCCCTGACTCATAAAGAGTTCAGGGTAGACTTGTTATAAATAAATATACTTTATTTTTCATAACAACTTGTGTGGTGTCCTTTCACTTGGTGTTCAAGGGGTATATGTGATGGTAAAACAGCTTGCTTAACACGCCCTCTAGAGTTTAGCCTAAAGACTGCTTTTGTCCACGCTACTAGGATAGCTGGTCTATAAGGTTGACTTACAACCAATCATCAATAAGGGTCGTTTGGTATGATACACAGTGATCACTAGAATAGTGAGCACTATATATCAGGCCAACTTCTCACATTGGTGTGCAGCGGTTGGGATTTGAGCTTGCTATTGTTTTACCTCGCACGTATCCTAAGAATATCACTTGAAAGATCACATAAGTACCCAGGTACATATAACTTAGCTTAGAATACTCTGAGTTCTACTGAACCAGCTGTTGTAGTGTAACAGGGCTTAGCACACCCTGACTACAACTCTTAGCAAGGGATCAGTAGGTAAACCCATAGTGTAGGTAAGTGCACCACTTACACCTCACTAGAAAAGCATGTCTGACCAAGAAGAATCTTCACAGACTCCCCTAGTGGTCATTGACCCTCCACAGGTCATGTCAAGATATGCAGCTCTTAGCTTCCAGGAGATGAGACAACTGTGTACCTCCAGGAAGCTAAAACAGGGTTCTAACCCTACCATCCCATTTCTGATAGGTCTCTTAGAGACTTATGGTGCCAGAAGGGCCTCTAACACAGGCCCCTCTAATCCAGATGGGAGCATGCCCCCCTTAGAGGGAACCCTTGTTGACCCTGACCTTAACCTCCATGAAGCAGAAGGTGAAGAGGAGGAAGAGGAAGAGGAGTTATCAGGGGATGAGGCAGACAAAGGTCAGGTAGTAGTCAGTAGGCTCACCAGGACCAACTTAAGCAGGCATGAGAATGGAACTGGGGGACCCCCAGGCCCACTCTAAGGCAGGCTTAACATTGGGAATGGACGAGTTAGGTCTCTTTCCAGAGGCTCTAACAGATCCATTTGTACCAAAGGCTCTCAGGCATCTTCTCATAGAGGGATGACATCCCCTCAGAGAAGAGAGCATGAAGCTAAGATGAGGGAGGTCAATCTGAGGATTGAGAGGGAAGAACTTGCCCTTGCCAAAGAGAGACTTGCCTTTGCCAGAGAGCAGAAATTGAGTGGGGCAGACCCCACTGGTGGCAGCATTATCCCTAGAGATAAAGACAGGAGTTTTGATACTAGACACCTGAGTAAAATAGTGCCCCCCTTTAAGCAAGGGGATGACATCCACAAATGGATGACTGCTTTGGAGAAGGCCTGCACTGTCCAGTGCATCCCCCAGAGTCAATGGGCAGCTATTCTGTGGCTCTCTTTGAAGGTAAAGGTAGAGATAAGCTCCTAACTACTAGAGCTGAGGATGCTAACAATTACCAAGTCCTGAAGAATACACTGATTGATGGGTTTGGCTTAACAACTGAGCAGTACAGGTTGCTGTTCAGAGACACCCAGAAAATTGGGCTGACTTTGTAGATTGTGCCACTAAGGCTTTTGAAGGCTGGTTACTGGGAAGTAAAGTTACTGATTATACAGGATTGTATAACCTAATTATGAGAGAACAAATCTTAAGTAATTGTCAAAATCAGTTGTTGCATCAGCACCTTATTGACTCAGCTCTGACTCAGATCTGACCTCTCCCCAAGAATTGGGAAAGAAGGCAGACAGATGGGTCAGGACAAGGGTTAAGCAGCAGAACCAGAACCAGGGTGGTGGCCAGAAGAAAGCAGATCAGAAGGGTAATGAGAGTAAGCAAAATGACCAGAAATCTTCAACGGGGCCCCAACAATCTAAGGAGGGTGGGTCCCAGAATTCCCAAAGGAAGAAGAATAATGGTCAGAAGAAACCATAGTGCCAGTACTGTAAAAGTAATACTCACTGGTTTAATGGGTGCACCAAGAAAGGCCCAGCTCCTACCACTACTGCCCCTAAGGCACCTGCAACCCCTAGTTCAGTTAGTAGTGGTAGTGCTCCCCCTAAGGCTATAGTGGGGTTGACATTGGTATCTGAGGCAGGCTCTGACCTAGTCAGAGTACCTACCCAGGCTGTTCTTGTTTGTACTGGGGACATGGATTTGACCCCTACAATAAGTCCCAGTACTCTGGGCAAGTACAGGCAGACACCTTTAATCAATGGAAAATTAGCTCAGGCCTACAGGGACACTTGTGCCAGTGTCACTATGGTGACACCAAACTTTGTGGACCCTGGACAGGTGATACTAGGTTCAGACTACCTAGTGACCAACGCTAGCAATGTCACTACCACCCATAGTATGGCACTTGTTAATTTCTCCTGGGGAGGGGTAAATGGCCTCAAAAGGGTTGTTGTAAGTTCAGACCTCCCAGTGGACTGTCTTTTGGGCAATGATTTGGAATCCTCCCTATGGTCAGATGTGGAGTATAGGACTCATGTGGAAATGTTAGGTTTGTCAGCACATGTCCTTGCTGTGACTAGGTCACAAGCCAAGAAATGCCTAGCTGAACTAGTGCTGGATCCTGGAACAATGGACCAGACACTCACCAAGAGAAAGAACAGTAGGGTTAAGGCAGTGCCTTCCCCCTTGCCTCAAGGAGAGGATCAGCTCTCACAGGAGACTGACCCAAAGACACCAGAAGGAACTGTCCTAGAAGAACTTGAGCCTGAACAGGTTGAGTTTCTTGGGACAGGGGGACCTTCCAGGGCAGACTTGAGACAGGCTCAGTTAGACTGTTCATCTCTGGAAACCCTCAGACTGCAAGCTGCTGCTGAGGCTGCAGGGAATGCCACAGGTGCCCATAAAGTGTATTGGGAAGATAGACTCCTTTACTCTGAGGCAAGAGACCCCAAGCCTGGTGCTACCAGGAGGCTGGTCATCCCCTTGTCTCTGAGAGGTTTCCTTCTCACCTTGGCCCATGAAATTCCCCTTGCAGGTCACTTAGGCCAGAACAAGAATTGGGACAGACTTGCCCCACACTTTCACTGGCCCCATATGTCTGAGGACACTAAAGAGTTTTGTCGCTCATGTGTCACCTGACAAGCCAGTGGCAAATAAGGTGGCACAACAAAGGCCCCCCTTATCCACTACCTGTAGTGGGGGTACCCTTTGAAAGAGTGGAGATTGACATTGTTGGACCAATGGACCCCCCAACAGCATCTGGGCACAGATTTATACTGGTGGTAGTGGATCATGCCACCAGGTATCCAGAAGCTATTCCCCTTAGGACCACTACAGCTCCTGTTGTGGCTAGGGCCCTACTTGGAGTTTTCTCCAGAGTGGGGTTTCCTAAGAAGGTTGTCTCTGACAGACGTGCAAACTTCATGTCAGGATACTTGTCTGCTATGTGGAAGGAGTATGGTGTCAACTACAAGTTCAACACCCCCTATCATCCACAGTGCAATGGGCTTGTTGAAAGGTTCAACAAGACCCTCAAAGGGATGATAAAAGGGTTACCTGAAAAGCTTAGGCGAAGATGGGACATCCTTTTTACCCTGCATTCTGTTTGCTTGCAGAGAGGTCCCACAGAAGGGGGTTGGCTACAGCCCTTTTGAACTTCTCTTTGGGCATCCTGTAAGAGGACCCCTGTGTCTTGTGAAAGAAGGATGGGAGTTACCTCTCAAAAAGCCTAAACAGGACATAGTGGACTATGTACTTGGTCTCCGCTCCAGGATGGCAGAGTACATGGAGAAGGCATCTAAAAACCTTGAGGCCAGCCAAGAACTCCAAAAAGCTTGGCATGACCAAAAGGCTGTCCTGACTGTGTATCACCCAGGACAGAAGGTGTGGGTGTTGGAGCCAGTGGCCCCAGCAGCTCTCCAAGACAAGTGGTCTGGACCCCATACCATTATTGAGCAAAAGGGAGAGGTCACTTACTTGGTGGACCTTGGAACTCCCAGGAGCCCTCACAGAATACTTCATGTGAACAGGCTCAAGGTATTTGTCAACAGGGAAGACATGGGCTTGCTCATGGCTACAGATGAGGGGCAGGAGGAAGAGAGTGACCCTCTCCCAGACCTGCTCACTCAGAACCCTGATGATGGGTCAGTAGATGGTGTAGTCTTTTCTGACAGCCTCTCTGAGCATCAGCAAGAGGATTGTAAACAGGTTCTTCAATCCTTTAGACAAATGTTCTCTCTGACACCCAGTCAGACAAACTGGTGCACCCATGAGGTGGACACTGGTGACAGTCTGCCTATAAAGAGTTAAATCTACAGGCAACCTGACCACGTCAGGGACTGTATCAAACAAGAAGTACAGATTATGTTGGAATTGGGAGTCATTGAAGCCTCAGAGAGCCCTTGGGCTAGTCCTGTAGTTCTAGTGCCTAAACATCCCACCCAAGATGGTAAGAGAGAGATGAGGTTTTACGTAGACTACAGGGGTCTCAATGCTGTCACTAAGACAGATGCCCATCCAATACCAAGAGCAGATGAGCTCATTGACAGATTGGCTTCTGCCAAGTTCTTGAGCACATTTGACCTGACAGCTGGCTATTGGCAAATCAGGTTAGCTGAGGATGCCAAGGCCAAGACAGCATTTTCTACCCCAGGAGGTCATTACCAGTTTGTGGTGATGCCCTTTGGTTTGAAGAATGCACTTGCCACTTTTCAAATGTTGGTGAACCAAGTCCTCTCTGGGCTGGATGACTTCTGTGCAGCATATCTAGATGATATTGCTGTCTTTAGCTCCACCTGGGAGGATCACCTGATCCACATGAGGAAAGTTTTAGAGGCCCTGCAAAAGGCAGGCCTCACTATCAAGGCTACCAAGTACCAGATAGGGCAGAGTCAAGTTGTATACTTGGGCCACCTTGTAGGTGGAGGCCAAGTTCAACCTTTGGAGAGCAAGATACAGGCCATAAAGGACTGAGCTCCTCCAACCACCCAGACACAGGTCAGAGCTTTCTTGGGCCTGTCTGGTTACTATAGGAAATTTGTCAGAAATTATGGAACCATTGTGACTCCATTTAATGACCTGACAAGTAAAAAAATGCCAAAGAAAGTTCAGTGGACAGTTAGCTGTCAGAAGGCATTCGATGACCTAAAGCAGGCCATGTGCACTGCACCTATTCTCAAGAGTCCAGACTACTCCAAGCCATTCATTGTCCAAACAGATGCTTCTGAGTTGGGTGTGGGAGCTGTTCTTTCTCAACTGAATATTGATGGTCATGACCAGCCCATTGCTTTTATAAGTAGAAGGATGACCCCTAGAGAGAAATGTTGGTCAGCTATAGAGAGGGAGGCCTTTGCTGTGGTTTGGGCCCTGAAGAAGCTGAGGCCATACTTGTTTGGCACTCACTTCAAGATTCAGACCGACCATAAGCCCCTCTTATGGCTAAATCAAATGAAGGGTGAAAACCCCAAACTTCTTAGGTGGTCCATTTCCCTACAGGGAATGGACTTTACAGTGGAGCACCGCCCAGGGACTTACCATGGTAATGCAGATGGTCTCTCCCGGTACTTCCACTTAGAACAAGAAGACTCACCTGGTCAAGGTTAGTTTAATGTCCCTAAGTTTGGGGGGAGGGGGGTTATGTAGGAGAGTGGGGTCTGCAATCCTATGGTCACCCCCGATTTTTGCTTTTTGCTTCACTGGTTTACGACTTTCCCTGGCTGTGGGCCTGCTAATCAGACCCACAGCCTAGCTGTTCTCTCTCTAAATTGACACACATGTACCTTAGGTGCATCTACCAATTGGTACTGGGCCACCTTATCAGTCCCTGTACAGTATACCTTCGGTATCCAGGGCATAGGTGTACCCAGGGCCTACCAGGGGCTGCAGCATGTATTATGCCACCCCTGGCTGGCTACCCAAATCTGACACAACTGGCTGCACGACAGCTGGGGCAAGGTGGTATAATCACCCTTTGCTTTAGATATAGTATTCCTATATCTAACCCTAAAATGGACACATACATTCCTATCAGTCACTCCTATGGCAGGCCTTATCAAACCTGAAGGCAGAGTGTTTGGAATTATGTGAGATGGTGCTCTGGCATGAGCTGAGCCTGTTTGCCGCTTGCGGAACCAAGTCCTAATAGCTGTTCCATGATAACGCTTACCATATACTCTTAAGTGCCTTATAATCCTCGCGGTTATTTGCCAACTTTGGTATTGTTTTATCAAAACATGTCGAGTAAGGTGTCATACGAATTGGAATACTAACTCCTCGCCAATTCTGACGACGGGGTTAGCATTCCACCCTTCTAGAGGGACACAACATGTATGTAACTGTGAACCCCGGTTAAAGTTAACTCGAGCCTCAGCATCACAAAATGGATGCTGCCACCACAGACACAAGTCTGACCTCCTGCTGCTGGGAGTCCTCCCAGCGAGGAGAGCTCGGACAAAGGGTTTCCTGTCAGGGGCGGTGCTAGCACCATCCCAGACATGGTTTAGTGTATCCCAGGTAGGCAGGGCTGAGAGGAAGGTGACTGCAAGTGGCACCCCGGTGCTCACTGTGCATATGCCGGCTCAAACCAGTTCCAGGGGCACCCCAGCCCCTGAGCTGGGGAAAGTCCGGACAAGGGAGAGGGGTGTAACCACCCCCCTCCTGGTCCCACCCATGGGCAGAACCTAGTCGCGTGCCAGCCCCTTTTCTTAGGATAAAGGTAGGAGCAGGCCCCCTTCCCAAATTAGATAATTCTGAATCTTGAACTACTTTCCACGAAAGGAACTCTTGACAATTTCTGAAGACTCTCCCTTGTGGCTAAGGAGTAGCCACCCTGCACCCGCAGGCACCACCTAAGCATCACGGTTTGCTGCACATCCATCCTCCGGATCAAGACTGACCAGCTCGACGAGACCCGGATTCCCTGGCATCTCTGACCTCTACCTGCATCATCAGCCCAGCTGAGATTCGTGGGTGTGACGAGACCTGAGGGACCGGCCATCTTCAAAACCTGCACAACGCTTAACCAGCACGACCGCCGAGGGATCCTCGAGTGAGTGCACTGGGGTTTGAGAAGCCCCAACCCAGAGCAACTCCAGCACCGAAGTCCAGCCCCCCAGCATCCACGAGATCTGCGTGGGGCCCTTCTGCTCTTTGCTGCTTACCGCGTTGTCCGGTCACTTGCCCGTTGGCTAGTGGCCCTCCTGACGACGTACCATGGCGATTTCACTGCTGGTCTGGTTGCTCCAGACTGGCCCTTGCTCCCCTCCAAAAGAGGAGCACCCCGGACCCTCCGGGTCCACTCCAGACGCCATCTTGACTCCACCGCGTGGGCTTGCCTTTGCCAAGGCTTGTTGCTCCAATCCTGGTTCCAGCATCGCCGACAGCAGACACCCTCGTGGGACAGCTCGCACCTCCAGCCTGGTCGCCGACAACGCCTCCTTGCCAGTGTGACTGCAGAGTCCAGCGTCGCCCACTCAACTGATCGCGGTGACCTCATCCGGTGCCATCCTGGTGCCCACACAATCACTGGCTAGTGATTAAGAACTGAGTCCCCTCTGCTTTCAGGTCGTCTCCATCACCGATCCAGGCTTGGATCACACCGAACATCTTCACTGGTCGCCTGCCAGCAACTTCTTCTTTCAGGCTCCATAGACTACAACGAGGATTCACTACGTCTTTTGAACCCTATGCAGCCGCAGCCCATGGGCTAGGTAACCCGAGCATTTTAGTGCTCCAACGCAGGTTCACTATCCAAGTGTCCAGATCCTTTTTCGTTTTAAGTCTACCTAGTCGGATTCGTCCGGAAACAGTAACTTTAGAAATACTAGCCTCCATAGACTTTGTCCCGCATCCCGCGTGAGAGTGCACACTCTGCACCTGATCTCCTTAGGCCTCCTGCTCCTAACCTTAGGATTCAGTAGTGTAGTCCTAGCGATCCTGAAGCCTCTGGATCTTGTTACTTACCTGCTAGTATTTCGCATTCCACTTTTAGTGTATATGGTTTTTTGTGCCCCTCGGGCATTTGTGTAAATTGTGCAACTTGAAGTATTTTCGTAAGAGTTTTGTATTGTGCTTAGCTCCCTGACTCATAAAGAGTTCAGGGTAGACTTGTTATAAATAAATATACTTTATTTTTCATAACAACTTGTGTGGTGTCCTTTCACTTGGTGTTCAAGGGGTATATGTGATGGTAAAACAGCTGGCTTAACACGCCCTCTAGAGTTTAGCCTAAAGACTGCTTTTGTCCACGCTACTAGGATAGCTGGTCTATAAGGTTGACTTACAACCAATCATCAATAAGGGTCGTTTGGTATGATACACAGTGACCACTAGAATAGTGAGCACTATATATCAGGCTAACTTCTCACAATGTATACTGTGCAACTTATCATATATTAATTGAGTGACTTGTATTGTATTTTTACCTCTGACCTCATAAAGAGTGCAGAGGGGTTGTGTTTAGAATAAATACTTTTATATGTGATATATACCTTGTGTGGTGTCCTTTCAATTGGTACTCAAGGGATTATAATTGGCAAAACAACTTGCTTAATACGCTCTCTGAAGTCTTAGCCTGATGACTGCTGGTCCATGCTACCACTAGGATAGCTTTCTATAAGGTTGACTTTACAACCACCATCAATAAGGGTCGATTAGATTGGTGCAAAGTGCCCACTAGAACTAGTGCATGAACCAACAAAGGGGTTGGCTTATCTGCAGTAAGGCCAAGCCTTTGAATTATGAAACAACCAAATGCCAGTACTGCAAAATACTTCACTTACAACTTTGTACTGAAGAGCAGAGTTAAACTAGTTCCTCAGAAAACTTGTTGATTTGAATCAATCCGTTTATTTCAAGTTATAAATCAAGAATCACATTTTTGTATCAACATTTTTCGTTTTCTCAAAAAGATCTCACATTGAATCTACAGGAGAGAGAGAAAAAGGAGGGAAAAAGAAAAGTGCCCTACCTAAAAAAGTTTATATTTTACTTGAATGACGTCGCTATACTGAAATACACAGCAGAATCAAAGTACTGGAAGATAAATCAGAACCAGCTACACCATATACTGTAAGTGAAGTATTTTGCAGTACTGGCATTTGGTTGTTGTTTCATCACTAGAACTAGTGGACATCACATGCAAGGCTAACTTCTCACTTTGGTGTGCAGAGGATGGGAGAAGAGCTTGCATTGTTTTACCAAATAATCTTGAGAATATCATTTGAAAGATCATATAGAGGTATCTGTAGGTACATATGAATCAAGTCTTATATACATAAGTTCTACTGAACGTAGCAGTTGTAGGTGGTAAGGGCTTAGCACACCCTGACTACAACTCCTAGAGAGGTTTTAGTATGAAAAAAGTAGTGTAGGTAGGTGAACACACCACACCACACAAGCCATGTCCTTCGAAGCAGGGCCTAGTGGGCCTCTGCCAGAAGACAGCCCAAGGTTGCCTTCTAAGTATGACACATTCACTTTTCAAGAGCTGAGAAGCTTGTGTGTGGTCAGAAAGTTAAGACACCACCTGGTAGATTTCTTAGTGGCAGATGATGCAGAGAAAGCATCAGACCCAGGTAGCCAGGGTAGTAAAGAGGGGGGCCATCCCTCATCAGAAGAGAATCCTAATGGGGATGCCCCACTGATCTCTGAAGATGAAGAGGATGTAGACCAGAATGAGGCTGATGAACCTAACCTGGGAAACACAGGACTACCTGGAGGTGGAGCTGGCCTAGAAAGGCCTCCCTCTAACTTTCCAAGTAGGTCTAATGGTGGGAACAGAAGACACAGATCCCTCTCCAGTGGGTCGGACCATTCTGACTCATCAATAGTGTCCAATGCCTCTGCTCAAAGTAGAATGACTTCCCCTCAGAGAAGAGAGCATAAAGCTAGGATGAGAGAAGTCAAGCTTGGGATCAAGAGGCAAGAAATTGCCCTGGCCAAAGAGACCCTGGCTCTTGAACGAGAGAAGAAATTGTGTGGGCTAGAGCCCACTGGTGGCAGCAACAACCCTAGTGGTAGGGAAAGGTCTCATGACCATAGAAACCTAAACAAGATTGTCCCTCCCTATCAGATTGGGGATGACATCCACAAGTGGATAACTGCTTTGGAGAGGGTCTGCAAAGTGCAGAAGGTACCCAAGGAGCAGTGGGCAGCAATCTTGTGGCTCTCCTTTGCAGACAAAGGTAGAGATAAGCTCCTCACTGTCAGAGAAGAGAATGCTGACAACTACACAGTTCTGAAGAGTGCTCTAATAGATGGGTTTGGCTTAACCACTGATCAGTATAGGTTGCAGAAGACACAGACTCAGGACTGGACTGATTTTGTAGATTGTGCAACTAAGGCTCTGGAGGGCTGGTTTCTGGGCAGCAAAGTACAAGACTTTACAGGATTGTATAATTTGATTATGAGGGAGCAGATCCTTAATAATTGTCAAAACCAGCTTCTACATCAGCACCTGGTGGACTATGATCTGACCACTTCCCAAGAATTGGGAAAGAAGGCAGACAAATGGGTCAGAACCAGGGTGATGCCTAAAATCAGGGTGGTGACCAGAAGAAAGATTCTACAAACCCACAAGAGAAAGGTGGGGATAAATCTAAGGACAAATCCACTACAGGGCCCCAAAAACCCTCTGAGGGGGGTGGGTCCAAAACTCTTTCCTCTAATGTTAGGAAACCTTATTGCCAAGTATGTAAACAACCTGGCCACTGGAAACTGACAGCAGTTGCCCAAAAGCCAGCAATAAGAAAAATATTTCTCCAAGTAATACTTCAACACCTTCTGTTACTACTAGTAGTAATCCTCCAGGTGGAGGGAGTGCCCACACAAATTTGGCTGGCTTTACTTGGGGAACTCAAGTGGACTCTGGCCTAACCAGGTCCCCTACCACAGCAACTCTAGTCTGTGATGGTGGCATGGGGTTTGTCAACTTCACTGCTTGTCCCAATACCTTGGGCAGGTGCAGACAGGAGCCCCATATCAATGATCAGACAGTTGTGGCCTATAAGGACCCAGGGGCTAGTATCACCATGGTGACTGAGAAACTAGTACCCTCAGAGCAACTGTTACCTGGGTTTAGCTACCAGGTGGTCAATATTGATGGATCATGCCATGGCAGTAGTAAACCTCAGCTGAGGAGGTGTCACTGGCCCAAAGAGAGTGGCAGTGTCTACAAACTTTCCTGTAGATATCTTACTGGACAATGATCTAGAAATCTCAGCCTGGGCTGAGGTAGAGAAACAGGCCCATTCCAAGATGATAGGCCTTCCTGAAAAGGATGATAGGGCTGTGATGGCCACAGCCCAAACCCAGACAGATTTTTGTGTTGTGAAGTCTGAAGCACAAGTTACTTACCTTCAGTAATGATATATCTGTAAGAAACAGTAGTTAATATTAGATTCCTCACCTTAGAATATCCCCAGGCGTCAGACTGGATCTGGAAAATTTTGCGTAGCAGTACCCCTGTGCGTCGGTAGGCGTCATCTGCGGCTCCGCGTCCGTCGTCGGCATCGGGATGACGTCCTCGGAATTCTTAGACGCCGCCCTCGAGTGCTGACGTCAGTTCTTATACACAGCTTTTCCGCACCAGAAACGCAGAGCCATGATAAAAACCAACACTGGTGCCATGAAAACTAGGGCCCTGAAAGGGGATGACCTTAACCAGAGATATCGGTTCGCAGAAGTAGGAGGATGGGTGGGGCGGTAAGGAATATAATAATAACTACTGTTTCTTACAGATATATCGTTACCGAAGGTAAGTAACTTGTGCATCTGAAAGAAACAGGCTAGTATTAGATTCCTCACCTTAGAATAGATACCCCAGCAATACCAACCCCGGAGGTGGGTCTGCAAACCAATGATCACGCCAGAAAGTCCTGGAGAACAGAACGGCCGAAAAAGCCATCTCTCCGGACTTGGCTGTCCAGGCAGTAGTGTCTTGCGAACGTGTGCAGCGAGGCCACGTAGCTGCCTGACAGATGTCTTGCAAGGGGACACCCAGACCCAGGGCAGTAGTAGCCGCAATGGCCGGAGTGGAATGGGCAAGTATCCCCACAGGAGTCTCCTTTCGAGCCAAAGAGTAACAAGCCTTGATGCACAAGACAACCCATCGAGAAATGGTCCGTTTGTGCACCACCTGTCCCTTCTTAGCGCCCATTTAACCAACAAAGAGTTGGTCATCCACCCGGAACTGACGTGTGCGGTCCAGATAGAATGAGAGCGCACGTTTTGGGTCCAGACGGTGGAGCCTCTCTTCCTCTTTCAAGGGATGCGGAGGCGGAAAGAAGGTGGGCAAGGTGATGGACTGCCCGATGTGGAAGGCTGTAACTACCTTGGGCAGGAAAGAGGGTCGCGTCCGCAACACAACTTTGTCCGGATGGACAGAAAGGAAAGGAGGCTGAGAAGAAAGAGCCTAGAGCTCACTCACTCTCCTGGCAGAGGTGATGGCAACCAGGAATGTAGTCTTAAGAGTAAAAAGACGAAGAGGACAGTTATGAAGTGGCTCGAAGGGAGCACACATCAGATAAGTCAGAACAAGGTTCAAGTCTCACTGAGGCATCACAAAAGGAACAGGAGGGAACATATGAGTGATGCCCTTCAAAAACCTATTTGCAACTGGGGAATTGAACAAAGAGGCCTAATCAGGGAGCCTTAAGAAGGCGGAAATGGCAGAGAGGTAGCCCTTTAGCGTGCCCAGAGCAGAGCCCTGCTGGGCAAGAGAAAGAAGAAAGAGAAGAACGTCTGAAAGAGGGGCAGAAAGGAGATCCACATTCCACAGCCTTTGCTGTGCACCATGCCACAAATGTGTTCCACCTGCAGGCGTATACCGATTTTGTGGAGGGACGCCTGGCTGCCAGAATCACATTATAGACTTCAGGAGGGTAGTCAAATGGCCTCAACTGCCGCCGCTCAATCTCCACACATGTAAGTGGAGACTGGACAGGCTCGGGTGGAGGACTGCTGCTGCGACAGAAGGTCCTCCTGAAGAGGCAGACAAATCGGGGTATCGACAGACATGCTGAGTAGCTCGGGATACCAGTATCTTTGTGCCCAGTCCGGAGCCACAAGGATGACTTGGGCTGGTCGCGTCTGATCTTCTTCAGCACTCTGGGCAGAAGTGGTACAGGCGGCAAGGCGTACAACACATCGCAGCTCCACTCGCGGCGAAAAGGGTCTCCGAGCGAGTGCCGCCTTGGAAATTCCAACGCGCAGAACTGATGACAATGCGTGTTCTCTACTGTGGCGAATAGATCTAACCAAGTCTCTCCCCACTGCTGAAAAAGGCCTTGCGCCACGTTCGTGTTCAGACGCCATTTGTGATCCATCATGCACCGACGGCTGAGTTCGTCCGCCCTGGCGTTCAGGGAACCTGCCAGGGGTTGAACCACCAGGGTCAGGCCCTTATGTTCCAGCCACTGCCAGAGGCACAGTGCCTCCTGGCATAGGGTCCACGACCCCACCCCGCCCTGTTTGTTGGAGTACCACATGGCGGTGGTGGTGTCCGTGAACACCTGCACTACACTCCCCCAGACAGAGGGGAGCAATGCCTTCGGTAAAAGCCGGATCGCCCGCAGCTCTAGAAGGTTGATGTGGAGCCGGGATTCCGAGGGAGACCAGAGGCCTCTGATCTCCGCCTCTCCCATGTGGCCCCCCAGCCCTGGAGGGACGCGTCTGTCACAACTACGTGCTCCAGTTGGGGTAGGGAGAGGGATCTGCCGCTGACCCAATCGCGGTCCATGAGCCACCACTGCAACTGCCTTGCAGTGTCCTCCGAGATCAAGACATGGTCGGACAAGTTTCCCTGATGCAGGGTCCACTAAAAGTTCAGGTCCCACTGCAGAGCCCGCATCCGCCACCTGGCGTGATGCACCAGAAGGATGCAAGAGGCCATCAGCCCCAGAAGCCGCAGCGTCAACCTGACCGCGACTCTGGACAATAGCTTAATGATCGGAATCAGAGCCTGAATATCCTGAACCCGCTGTTCGGGAGGATAAACCCGCTCCGATGAAGAGGAGCTTCTGAGAGGAAGACAGGTGTGACTTTGGCACATTGATGGAGAACCCCAGCAGGTGCAGGAGGTCGGCCGTAGTCTGGAGGTGGCTGACAACTTTCTTGGGCGAGCCCGCCTTCAACAACCAGTCGTCGAGGTAGGGGAAGACTGAAACACCTAACCTGCGCAGATGAGCTGCGACCACCGCCATCACTTTCGTGAACACCCGTGGGGCGCTGGCAAGGTCGAAGGGGAGCACGGTAAACTGAAAGTGCTCGTTGTGAGAAATTGGCCTGATATATGATGTTCACTAGTTCTACGGACCACCTTGTATCAGTCCAAACAACCCTTATGGTGATTGGTTGTAAGTCAACCTTATAGACCAGCTATTCTAGTGGTAGCGTGGACAAAGCAGTCTTAGGGTAAACTCTTTTGGCATGTGAAGCCAGCTGTATTACCATATGTAACCCCCTTGAACACCAAGTGAAAGGACACCACACAGGATATATA
Source organism: Lissotriton vulgaris (assembly GCF_964263255.1). Lineage (NCBI taxonomy): Eukaryota > Metazoa > Chordata > Amphibia > Caudata > Salamandridae > Lissotriton > Lissotriton vulgaris. Next base: position 813,006,166 of record NC_141695.1, on the reverse strand, counting down.
TTCAAAATATGTATGTATTTATTACTACAAATAGTCCCCTGAACTCTTTATGAGCACAGAAGCAAACACGTTAAAACAATTCAGTTGATAAGTATATAAAAGTAGCACAATTAGGGATAGGCCCGGGTGGCCCCTAAAACCATATACTAAAGAAGTGGTATAAGTACCACGAGTCGAAAGGATGTAAGGCCTACGGCCTTGGGAATCGCTGGGGCTACACTGTGATAACAGTAGGTAAGAACTAGGAGGTCCACGGGATCTGGTTTACAGTGCCCAAAGTTAGGAGCAAGTTACATTGAAGTCAATGGCTGCGTAAAAGTTAGAAAGGTGAAGGTAGGAAGTCTTCCGGTCAGTCTAGGACTTAACCCTTTGGAATCTGGACACTAGGAGTGTTCAGCTACTCGGGGGCACTGGAGTTCCAGCATTACCTCACCCACAGGAAGCGGGTGCAGTGGTGCCAAAGTGTGTCGGGATTCTGCAGGAGTCCGGTTGGAGCCTTGGAGTGTTGATGCTGCAGGCGACCTGATGTGAAGAGTTCCGGTGGATCCAAGGGTGGATCTGAAGAGTTGAGGACCTGAAAGCAGAGGGGACAATGTTCAAAGTCACTAGCCAGTGACCGGCGTGGAACCCGGAAGGAACCAGACGTTGTCGGGTGCCAACAGGTGAAGTCGTGAAGCTTGTCTCTTCAGCAGCGGGGACTAGGCGATAAGGATGACGACCAGGAGTCACTCACAAGCTGTCCCACGTAGGCTCTAGTTGATGGCGGTGTCGGCTTCTTGATCGGAGCAAACAGGCCTTGCCTAAAGCAAGCCACGCAGGAAACAAAGAAGGCTTCTCACTCTAACCCGCAGGGTCAGAGGGGTTACTGCTTTTGGGAGCAGTAAGAGCCAGTCTGGAGCAACTAGACTAGTGGTGTAAAGATGTTGTTTGATCGCCAAGATGGCCACTAGCCAACGGACTAGTAACCGGTTAGGCGCGTCGAGTGGAACAAAGCAAAAGGGCCCCACGCAGATCTCGTGAGAGCTGGAAGGCTGGTCCTTGGTGCAAATGTAGCTCAGTGGTGGGGCTTCTCAAGACCCCAAGCACAGTGATGAGGGTACCTCAGGGGCTGCGCAGTCAGCTTCTCATGGACGTTTCAAGAGGTCCGGTCCCACGTCTCAGGTCGCCTCCACTCGTCTCAGCTTAGCAGGGACTGTGGATTGGGCTGTTAGATGTCTGGGAGTCTGGTTCTTGTCAGGCTCTGGGCTCCGGCTCCGGTAGGAGGCGGCGGCAAAGCAGTCGTTGATCGCTGGATGGTGCCTGTATTTACAGGGTGGCCACTCCTTGGCCACAAGGGAGATTCTTCAGTCTTCTGAGCAGCAGAACGTCGAAGGTCCAGAGTTTTTTCTTCTTGTAGTCGAAATTCAGGGTAATCTAATGTCTTGGGACTCAGCTTCTACTTTTAAGCTAAATCTAGGGGCTGGACTACCTACTAGGTCCCTCCTATGGGTGGGACCAGGAAGGGGGGTGGTTACACCCCCTTTCCTTTGTCCAGTTTCGCGCCAGAGCTGGGGCTGGAGTGCCCCAGCACCGGTTTGAACTGGCCTATGCACGGGGACACCTTGTGTGCTCTGGGTATGTCTGATTCTATTCAGCCCTACCTAACCAGATACAGAAAATCCTGTCTGGGGTGGTGCTACCACCTCCCAAGGCAGGAAACTCTTTGTCCAAGCCTCCCTCGCTGGAAGGACTCCCAGCAGCAGGAGGTCAGACTTCTGTCTGTGGTGGCAGCATCCATTTTGTGATGCTGAGGCTCTGTTTAACTTTAACCGGGGTTCAGGTTCTGTACATGTCGTATCCCTCTAGAAGGGTGGAATGCTACCCCCGTCGCCAGAATTGGCGAGGGGGTAGCATTCCAATTCGTATGATACCTTACTCGACTTGTTTTGATAATGTCAAACCAGAGTTAGCACTTAACCGCGAGGTTCATAATGCACTTATGAGTATCTGGTATGACGCTATCAGGACACAGCTAAAGGACATGGTTCGGAAAGCTGCGGACAGGCTCAGCTCATGCTAGAGCACTATCTCACACACAGAACCAAGCACTCTGCCTCCAGGATTGATAAGGCCTGCCATAGGAGTGACTTATAGGTTACTGTGTGTCCTTGTATGTGTTAGATATAGAGATACTATATCTAAAGCAAAGGGTGATTACACCACCTTGCCCCAGCTGATTGATCAGCCAGTTGTGTCAAATAGTAAGGCCAGGCCAAGGGTGGCACAATGCGTGCTGCAGCCCCTGGTAGGCCTTGGATGCACCTATGCCCTGGGTACCTAGGGTACACTGTAAAGGGGCTCACAAGGTGATCCATGTTCCAATTGGGAAGGCACCTAAAGTGCCTTGGCATAAATTTAGAGAGAGAACAGCAGGCTGTGGGTCTGATTGGCAGGCCCACAGCCATATTAAGTCATAAACCAGTGAATGGGGTGACCATAGGATAGCAGACCCTACTCTCCTATACAACCCCCCCCCCCCCCCCAAACGCAGGGACAATAGACTAACCTTGGCCAGTTGTGTTTTCTTGTTCTAAGTGGAAGTACCTGGAGAGACCATCTGCATTACCATGGTCAGTCCCTGGGCGGTGCTCCACTGTAAAGTCCATCCCCTGTAGGGAAATGGACCACCTGAGCAGTTTGGGGGTTTCACCCTTCATCTGATTTAGCCACAAGAGGGGCTTATGGTCGGTCTGAATCTTGAAGTGAGTTCCAAATAAGTATGGTCTCAGCTTCTTCAGGGCCCATACCACAGCAAAGGCCTCCCTCTCAATGGCTGGCCAACGTTTCTCTCTAGGGGTCAGCCTTCTGCTATTGAAAGCAATGGGCTGGTCTTGGCCATCTATATTAAGTTGTGAAAGCACAGCTCCCACCCCCAACTCAGAAGCATCTGTTTGAACAATGAACTCTCTGGAGTAGTCAGGACTCTTCAAGATAGGTGCAGAGCACATGGCCTGCTTCAGGTCATCAAATGCCTTTTGACAGTTTCCTGTCCACAGAACCTTTTTGGGCATCTTCTTGGATGTCAAGTCATTAAGAGGAGTCACAATGGACATATAGTTCTTTTTTTTTTTTAAACCTTTATTTACAGATCAAAGTACACGGCTATTCAGCCTTACATCCCAGAGGCTAGGCAGCGATATAGAAAGAGAATGATCAGTGCACACAGTGCATATTATAAAATCGCACAAGGTTTAATTTTATGTTATGAGTAATAAAACAAAAATTAAAACACCATAAAAGAGCACCAGAAACAGTGCGGAAAAGGCAAGGCAAAAGTACTGAAGTGCGACAATACCCAACGCAGGAAAAGGCTGGACCTAAAGCCCAAAGAGTACACGTATGAACAGTGCAAAATGGACGATATCGGGAGCGGAAGAGTGCAGGATTTGCAAGGCAATGACAGTTTGGTTGGAAGTAAAGGCTAAGGGGAAAGTCGTATCTCCAAAGGGGCAGTGTCGGGAGGGAGGCAGATATCACCCCTGTATTCGTTCCAGGCCCCCCAGATCCGAAGCCATTTCTTGGGTTTACCCCGGGCCACATATACTGTTTTCTCACGGAGCATGCACCAGTCCATATTGGTCTTCCACAACTCTACAGATGGAGGCGATGTGGCTCCCCATTTCTGAGCGATGTCACGCTTTGCCACCATGTTTCCCAAAGTGACCCATTGGGTTTGCGCATTATTGTAATCCGTGGGGCCCCACACATTCAGTAAGCAGCGCCGGGCTTCAGCCGGCAATTCGACACCAGTCACCTCACACATCACCGCGTGAACACGCCTCCAGTAGGAAGCGGCCGCATGGCACTCCCAGATAATGTGCGTGAAGGTGGCCAGTTCACCACATCCACGCCTACAAAGACCGTCCACCGAGTGTCCCATGTGGATCAACCGGGGGCCGGTCACATACACTCTATGCAAAATTTTCAGTTGGACCAAACGTAGTCTGGCTGGGATTGCCACTTCCTTGGGGGATGACACCGCACACTGCCAATCCTCATCATCCAGTTCAACTCCATCACGCACCCATTGGTCTCTCACACTCAAAAGGAGGTCTGTCCAGACATTAATCCGTTTTTTATATACCAACGAGATGGCACTGTCCGGCATATGACCATCTAGCACCCTATCTTCCAGCGGGGACGACTCAGGGACCTTCTCACCCATTGGCAGCACCGCCAGAAGGGCGTGCCGCAATTGGGCGTATCTAAAAAATTCCGTCGCCCCCAGCTGAAATTCTGTCTGTAGAGTGGCGAAAGACTTTATCTCACCCCTGGCCATCATGTTGTCGACCTTGGAGGTACCAATGAGGTCCCATCGGTCAAACCCCTTAGTATGCCACAGTTTACCCAGTAGGTCTGAGTCGTAAAGTGGGGTGGCCAACGTGAGTCTCCCCTTCCATCCCTGTGCCTTTGTGACAGTCCTCCATATGTGCACCGCTGTCCTGGTAGGGCCCATCATTCTTCCATCCAGAGATCTCGAGTATAAGGCCCTGTAATACTTCCCACCATCAAGGAGCCACCGGTCCATGGCGTACCCCGGGCTATCGGCTGGACCGTAAAAACCATGATTGAGGGCGGCTAGTTTGGAGTCCCAATAATACCTCCGGATATCAGGCAAAGGGATACCTCCATCGTACCACGGGAGCGTGAGTTTGGTTATAGCAATACGCGGTCTGCCGTCCCAGAGAAGGGCCCGCTGCAAGCCCTCGACCTCTCTGAAGTACCTGGAGGAGACTGGGTCCTGGGTGTTCTGGAGCGCATACAGAAATCTGGGCAGAGACATCATTTTGAACAATGCCGCACGTCCAAGCAGGGAAAGCGGTAGCCTCCACCACCCCTCTACGTCACGCCGAAGGCGTGCAAGAGGGGGAAGCAAGTTGTTCGCGTAACGAGTCTGGGCATCGGTTGAGATATAGATGCCCAGGTATTTAAACCCCTGTCTCGCGATCTGTATGGTACAACCCCTGGGGAGCCGCGGAGTCTCACCACTCAAAACACATAAGTGGGACTTCGACCAGTTAATGACCAGGCCCGAGTACCTACCAAAGGTATACAACACGTCGCATACCACGATAAGGGACTTACAGGGAGAGGTAAGGTAGAGCAGGATATCGTCGGCATATAGAGACACGCGGTCCTCGAAGTCAGAAGACCACCATATCCCGTTGATATCTGGGTGAATCCGCAACCAGGCAGCCAGAGGTTCCAGCGCCAACGCAAACAACAGAGGCGACAAGGGGCAGCCCTGCCTGGTGCCCCTGCAAAGAGCAAAGGATGCGGACACTCGGCCATTGACCGTAACATTGGCAAGTGGACTAGCATACAGAAGTTTGACCCATCCTATAAAATCAGGGCCAAACCCGAACTTCGTCAGTACCGCCCACAGGTAGTTCCACTCAAGGGAGTCAAAGGCCATCGTGGCATCCAAGGACGCCAAAACGGTCAATTCCCGGAGCGTACGGATCCTCGCCATGACCGCATGGAGTCTCCTAAGGTTAAGGGCGGTGTTACGGTGAGGAATAAAGCCCGACTGATCCGGGTGAACCAAGTCGCTAATCACGCCCACCAGTCGATTAGCCAGTAATTTAGCCAGGATCTTAGGCTCAGCATTCAACAAAGAAATAGGGCGATACGAGCGGCATAGGTCTCTGGGCTTCCCTTCCTTATGAATGACCACAATGGTGGCCAACCTCTGGTCCGGGGGGAGCACGCCCACCTCACGCGCCTCCAAGAACATGTCCCGCAAAGGCGGGGCGATGGTGTCGGCCTTTATTTTATAAAGCTCCACCGGGAGACCATTAGGGCCGGGTGCCTTGCCGGACCTCAGAGAGCGTATCGCCAATGCGACCTCATCTGCTGTTATACCTCTGTCCATGTCGTCGCGTTCAATGTCCGACAGACACGGGAGGTCCACCTCTGTCAAAAGGGCGTCAGAGTCCGCCTCAGACATATCAGAAACTGAGGTGTAGACGGACTCGAAATATTAGGCAAAAAACGTGACTATGGCACTGGGATCGGTAACAGACACGCCGTCCTTCCCCAGCACCTCAGGAACAACCCGGGAAGCCATCTCCTTTTTATCAATCCACGCAATAAGCTTACCCGCCTTGTCCCCAACATCATATATCCTCCCCTGCTGTTCTCTGCCCATGGCCTTGGCAGCGTCAGTAACAATGGCCCGGTACTCAGACTGCTTAAGGGAGAGAGCGTGGAGCAGGGCAGGCGTCGGGCAGTCTCCAATTGGGAGTCAAGTTCCTTGATCTCTGATTCCACCGGCACCGCTTCCTCGTCTCTACGCCTGCGCGCCTCCGCTATTAAGGAGAAGGCTTCGCCTCTCAAGACAGTCTTGAAGGCCTCCCATAGGGACACAGCTGACGCAACCGAGCCCGCATTTTCAGAAAAGTAAAGCTCAATGGCTTTAGCCAGGAGTCCACGGGTCTTAGGGTTACGGAAGTACCACGGGTTAACCGGCGCCACCCTCTTAGCCACCACAATGTCAAAATCAAAGGACACCCAGACCGGAGAATGGTCCGAGATACCCCTAGCCATCAGACGGGCCTCAGAAACAGCCGACGTATGGGCCGCCAATGCCAGAACGTAGTCAATCCTGGAGAGGCTACCAGGCGCTCCGGAGTGAAAGGAGTACTGACGCTAGGTAGGATGAAGAAGCCTCCAGCAGTCTATAAGGCCCATAGTGTCCAAGAAGTCTGGAAACCAGGACTGCGCACTCCGAAGATCTCTGGATGGATGTCTGTCTAAGGTCCCAGAACCCACCGCGTTAAAGTCACCACCAACTATAAGCAGACCCTCGGGCAGACCCAAAATGGCGCCCCCAAGATCCTGAAACGTATTCGTTTGCAAACCAGGGGGGACGTAAACAGAAACCAAAACTAGGGTACGCCCCTCCCACCTGCCCGTGACGGCGATGTAGAGTCCTCGCTCATCAATTACGCTGGATTCCATCTCAAACGGGAGTGACATGCGCACCATAATCCCCGCCCTACGGGACCCCGAAGAGAACCCTGAATGTGCCACCATCTTGAAACCTTTCCTATTAAGCGCGTGGCACGTATTTCCTATCAAATGAGTTTCTTGCAGCAGAATGACATCAGGCATGCATCTCTTAAACATTTGTAGTACCACACCTCTCTTAATACGATCCCCCAGCCCGTTAACATTCCAACTCAGAACATTTAACTTCTTACCCCACATCGTCAATGTAGAGGCCCATGCCCGCCCTGCAGGGCGGCGGCGCTACATCACAATTAGCAGCATAACAGTTACCTTGCCATGAAGTAGAAAAAGGAAAGAAGGAAACACATAGAAAACAAACGACCCATCCACCCCCCACCCTGCACACCTGCATTAGACTAAAGAGCCCCCCCCCAACTAGCAGTGTGCCTGTCGCCCCCAAAAACTACTCTACGAAAAGCCCCTAGAGGAGAAAGGAAACTACCCTATCCCCCACCGGTTCCCCCGTTCGTGCGCGAGGATAGTAACAAAAAATACAGTACTGTATAAACTACTGCCTGGGCAGTCTCATTGTCCGAACAAAGTCCAAAGGATCGTTCTATTCCTGAGAATCAGGTCCTCCAGCCGCCTCTTCCGACTGTTCCTCGGGAGCCTCCCGGCGCTGAGGCAAGGTGTCCAGCCAGTCCCCAACGACTTCAGGCATGTCGAAGAACAATGCACGGCCATCATGTTCGATACGTAGTTTCGCGGGGAACAACATGGAGTACTTCATCCCCAACTCGCGTAGTCTACGTTTCACACCCGTGAAACTTTGCCTCCGCTTCTGCACCGCTTGGGTGAAGTCTGGGAAAAAGTTAATGTCAGCATTTTGAAATTTCAGCGGTCCACCTCTCCTCGATGCCTGCAGGATAGCGTCCCGGTCCCTAAAGTTGAACACGCGGGCGATGATAGGACGCGGAAGGGCCCCCAGCTTTGGACGGCCTCTGGGCAGTCTATGAGCTCTTTCAACCGAGAAAAACTTGCTGAGGCCCCCCAGGGCCAGGTGGTTCTGGATCAGGTTCTCGACAAAGAGGTTGGTGGCATCCTCCTCGGCCCCCTCCGGAACACCTACAATTCGGACGTTCTGGCGCCTGGCACGTCCTTCAAAATCATCAAGCCTACGGGCAATCAGCGAGTTTGCAGCTTTCAGGTCACGGACCTCCGATTGCAGGTCCGATACATCCGAGTTCAGGCTCGATGTTTTTATATCAAGGGACTTGACCCGATCATTGGTCTTGCCCAGATCGGCCCTGATCAAGTTGACCTCAATGGCCAGCGTGTCGACCTTATGCGTCAATACCTCGTGTTGCTTGTGCATCTCGGCTTTGATGCCCGCAATGGCACCCATGACGTCCCGGAGGGTTGGGGCAGAGTCATCCGGCAACGCATCTCGATGCATGTCCTTTGGCCTCGCAGCGGCCCCGGGTGAACCCTTTGGGTGGGCGTAGCATTCTCTGTTGGTGGATTGAGAGAAAGTTGACTTTCTACTGACACGGGGCTTCCCTCTGTCGGGTTCACACTTGCCAGCCATGAAAGGCGAGGGCCACCACGGTCGGAAAAACCCCCAGGCCTTTGCCGGAGTACCAACACGATGAGCAGTAGCAGCCGTGTGACCGCTTGTGTGGCACCAACAAACTTCGGAACTCCGCAAGCTTTACCTTGAGACGGGACAGTCACTCTCTATCCACTACACCACCGCACGGCTGTGTCGCAGTCACCGATTCAGGCAGGGGCGCTGATGACGTCGTCGTCCCCAAACTTCCACACGGTGTAACTCCACCTAGGGACATCGGATTTTCAATCGGACAACGAGTCCCGTGTCAGCAGCAGTTCACCAACAATTTCCCACTTCCGTGGGGCAGGATAGGCGACAGGATTAATTCAGAGGATCGGAGGGTCTTCGGAGCTCCGAGCTCACGCGGCCATCTTGGTTGCCCGCGAAGCTCCTCCCCGGACATATAGTTCTTAACAAACTTTCTGTGGTACCCAGTCAGGCCTCAGAAAGCTCTGACCTGAGTCTGGGTAGTTGGAGGAGCCCAGTCCTTGATGGTCTTGATCTTACTCTCCAGTGGTTGAACCTGTCCTCCACCTACAAGGTGGCCCAGGTATACAACTTTACTCTGCCCTATCTGGCACTTAGTAGCCTTGATAGTGAGGCCTGCCTTTTGCAGAGCCTCAAGTAATTTCCTCAGGTGGATCAGGTGATCCTCCCAGGTGGAGCTAAAGACAGCTATATCATCTAGATAGGCTGCACAAAAGTCATCCAACCCAGTAAGGACTTGGTTCACCAACCTTTGAAAAGTGGCAGGTGCATTCTTCAGACCAAAGGGCATCACCACAAATTGGTAATGACCTCCTGGGGTTGAGAATGCTGTCTTGGCCTTAGACTCCTCAGCTAATCTGATTTGCCAATAGCTAGCTGTCAAATCAAATGTGCTCAAAAACTTGGCAGACGCCAGTCTATCAATGAGCTCATCTGCCCTTGGAATTAGGTGTGCATCTGTCCTGGTGACAGCATTGAATCCTCTGTAATCCACACAGAACCCCATCTCTCTCTTGCCATCTTGTGTGTGAGGTTTGGGGACCAGAACCACTGGGCTAGCCCAGGGGCTCTCTGAAGGCTTAATGACACCTAACTCCAGCATTTTCTGCACCTCAGTCTTTATACAGTCCCTGACATGGTCAGGTTACCTGTAAATTTTGCTTTTCACAGGAAGACTGTCACCAGTGTCCACCACATGGGTACACCAGTTAGTCTGACTGGGTGTCAATGAGAACATATGTCTGAATGATTGCAAGACATGCCTACAGTCATCTTGCTGATGGTTAGTGAGGCTGCCACCTAAGGCCACACCATCGACTGACCCATCTTCAGGGTTCTAAGACAACAGGTCTGGGAGAGGGTCACTCTCTTCCTCCTGTCCCTCGTCTGTAGCCATGAGCAAGCCCATGTCTTCCCTGTCGACAAATGCCTTTAGTCTGTTGACATGGAGCACCCTGTGGGGGCTCCTGGGAGTGCCTAGGTCCACCAAGTAGGTAACCTCTCCCTTCTTTTCAACAATTGTGTAGGGTCCAGACCATTTGTCTTGGGGTGCTGCTAGGGTCACTGGCTCCAACACCCACACTTTCTGTCCTGGCTGATACTCAATCAAGACAGCCTTTTGGTCATGCCAGGCTATTTTGAGTTCCTGGCTAGCCTCAAGGTTTTTAGTGGCCTTCTTCATGTATTCAGCCATCCTGGAGCGGAGACCAAGTACATAGTCCACTATATCCTGTTTAGGTTGTTTGAGAGGTAACTCCCATCCTTCCCTCACTAGACATAGGGGTCCCCTTACAGGATGTCCAAACAGAAGCTCAAAAGGGCTGTAGCCAACCCCCTTCTGTGGAACCTCTCTGTAAGCAAACAGAAGGCAGGGTAGAAGGATGTCCCATCTTCGCCTAAGCTTTTCAGGTAACCCTTTAATCATACCCTTCATGGTCTTGTTAAACCTTTCAACAAGGCCATTACATTGTGGATGATAGGGAGTGGTGAACTTGTAGTTAACACCACACTCCTTCCACATTGCTGACATGAAGTTTGCACCCCTGTCAGATATCACCTCCTTTGGAAAGCCCACTCTGGAGAATACTCCAAGGAGGGCTCTTGCCACAACAGGTGCTGTTGTGGTCCTTAGGAGAATAGCCTCTGGGTACCTGGTGGTATGATCCACTACCACCAGTATAAATCTGTGCCCAGATGCTGTGGGAGGATCCATTGGTCCAACAATATCAATTACCACTCTTTCAAAGGGTACCCCCACCACAGGTAGTGGTATGAGGGGGGCCTTGGTTGTGCCACCTGCTTTGCCACTGGCTTGGCAGGTTACACAGGAGAGACAAAACTCCTTGGTATCTTCAGACATGTGGGGCCACTGAAAGTGAGGGACAAGTTTGTCCCAAGTTTGTTCGGGCCCAGGTGTCCTGCTAAAGGAATATCATGTGCCAAGGTTAGAAGGAAGCCCCTAAATTGCAGAGGTATGACCAACCTCCTGGTGGTGCAAGGCTTGGGGTCTCTACCCTCTGAATAAAGGAGCCCATCATCCCAATATACTTTATAGGTACCTTGAGCATTCCCAGCAGCCTCAGCAGCAGCTTGCTGTCTGAGGGGTTCAAGAGAAGGGCAGTCTAACTGTGCCTGCCTCAAGTCTGCCCTTGAAGGCCCCCCTATCCCTAGAAACTCAACCTGGTCAGGTTAAAGCTCTTCTGGGACAGTTCCTTCAGGGGTCTCACAATCAGCTTCCTGTGAAGGCTGATCATCACTTGTAGGTAGGAGGGAAGGCACTGCCTTAACCCTTCTACTCTTTCTCTTGGTAGGTGCTTGGTCCATTGTTCCAGGATCCAAGACCTGAGGTTCAGTGAGGCACTTCTTGCCCTGTGACCTGGTCACAGCAAGGACATGTGATGAAATCCCTAACATCTCAGCATGAGTCCTGTACTCCACTTCTGACCATAGTGAGGATTCTAGGTCATTGCCCAACAAACATTCAACTGGGAGATCTGCACTTACCACAACCCTTTTTAGGCCAATTACCCCTCCCCAGGAGAAATTAACAACAGCCACACTTTGTGTAGTAGTGACATTGCTAGCGTTGGTCACTAGGTAATTATCACCTAGTACAATCTGTCCAGGGTCCACAAATGCTGGTGTCACCATGGTGACACTGGCGCAGGTGTCCCTATAGGCTTGAGCCACTTTATCATTTATTAAAGGTATCTGCCTGTACTTGCCCAGGTTACTGGGACTCACAGTAGTGGTCATGGCTATGCCCACATCACAGATCAAGACAGCCTGTGTGGGGATCCTGACTAGGTCAGAACCCACCTCAGTACCCAGGGTTAACCCTACTACACCCTTTGCTTGGGAACTACCACTGCTTACTGTACTGGGGGGTGCAGGTGCCGTAGGGGCTGCAGTGGTAGGGGCTCCAGTCTTTCTACAGTCACTGGTCCAGTGACTAGTGTTATTACATGTAGAACACAATGGTTTCCTTTGGCCATCATTCTTCTTCTTCTTTTTGGAAGTTTGGGACCCCCCCTCCGTGGTTTGTTGGGGCCCTGTAGAAGACTTCTGGTCTTTTGGTTTCTGCTCCCCACCCTTCTGGTCTGCCTTCTTTTGATCACCACCTTGGACCTGGTTTTTCTGTTTAACCCTTGTTCTAACCCATTTGTCTGCCTTCTGTCCCAGTTCTTGGGGAGAGGTCAGATCTGAGTCAATCAGGTGTTGACGCAACTGCTGGTTCTGACAATTATTAAGAATCTGTTCTCTCATTAAAAGATTGTACAATCCTGTATAGTCAGTGACCTTACTTCCCAGTAACCAGCCCTCCAGAGCCTTAGTGGCACAATCAACAAGATCAGTCCAGTCCTGAGTCTGTGTCTTCTGGGTCTCTCTGAACATCAACCGGTACTGTTCAGTGGTTAAGCCAAACCCATCAATCAGAGCACTCTTCAGGACAGAGTAGTTGTTAGCATCCCCATCACTAACTTTGAGGAGCTTGGCTCCTCCTTTACCTTCAAAGGAGAGCCACAAGATTGCTGCCCACTGACTCTGGGATACCTGCTGTACTTTGCAGGCCCTCTCCAAAGCAGTAATCCATTTGTGGATGTCATCACCTACCTTGTAGGTGGGCACAATCTTACTCAGGTGTCTATGATCATAGGGTCTGTCTTTATCCTTAGGGATATTGCTGCCACCAGTGGAATCTAATCCACTCTCTCTATGCTCTCTAGCACAAGCAAGCTTCTCCTTAGCCAAGGCAACTTCTAGTTCTTGCCTCTCAATCCTAAGTTGAGCCTCTTTCATCTTGGCCTCATGCACTTTCCTCTGAAGGGACGTCATCCCCCTACGAGTAGGCACCTGAGGGGCATTAGAGGTATTGGTGTATTGGGATTCACCTGAGTGATTCCTGTTCCTCCTGTACCCCTGGTTAAATCCACTTGGGAGCCTGGGTGGGGCTGTCCCATTCTCAGCTCCAAGGTGACTTAGGTTAGCCTGGCTATGCCTCCTGACTTGGACCTGGCTATGCCCATCTACCTCAGAATCATCCTCCCCCTTATCTGAATCATCATCATCATCATCATCTTCATCGTCATCATTATCATCATCATTAACAATAACTGGGGAGTCCCTGGCATCTTCTGTAGGAGTCAGGACCTCTTCCTCATTCCCTGTAGGGGCTGTCTCAAAGGTTTTTAGAGCTTCGGACTGTTCTAAAAGCTCTAGGAGGTGCTGAGTGGTAGGGTTAGACCCTTGTTTCAGCTTCCTTGTAGAACACAAGTTTCTCAGTTCCTGAAAACTGAGGATAGAAAATCTGGATGGTGCCTTGGGAGGGTCACTCTCCACATTGGGAACCCCACTGGTTCCTTCTGTGCCAGCCATTTGCTCTAGTGAGGTGAATATGTTGCAATCTACCTACTCTAAGTGTTCTTCCTACTAAACCTTTCTAGTAGTTGTAGTCAGGGTGTGCTAAGCTCTATCCTCTATAACACTAAGTTCAGTAGAACTTAAATATACTATCTTGTTTTATATGTACCTATAGGTACCTGTATGATCTTTCACAAGGTATTGGCAAAGATTACAATGGTAAAACAACAGCAAGCTCAAATCCCAACCTCTGCTCACCAATGTGAGAAGTTGGCCTGATATATGATGTTCACTAGCTCTAGTGACCACCTTGTATCAGTCCAAACAACCCTTATGGTGATGGTTGTAAGTTAACCTTATAGACCAGCTATCCTAGCGGTAGCGGGGACAAAGCAGTCTTAGGCTAAACTCTTTTGGCATGTGAAGCCAGCTATATTACCATATGTAACCCTCTTGAACTCCAAATGAAAGGACATCACACAGGATATATATTCAAAATATATATGTATTTATTACTACAAATAGTCCCCTGAACTCTTTATGATCACAGAAGCAAACATGTTAAAACAATTCAGTTGATAAGTATATAAAAGTAGCACAATTAGGGATAGCCCCGGGCGGCCCCTAAAACCATATACTAAAGAAATGGTATACGTACCACGAGTCGAAAGGAAGTAAGGCCTAGGGCCTTGGGAATCACTGGGGCTACACGGTGATAACAGTAGTTAAGAACTAGGAGGCCCACGGGTTCTGGTTTACAGTGCCCAAAGTTAGGAGCAAGTTACATTGAAGTCAATGGCTGCGTAAAAGTTAGAAAGGTGACGGTAGGAAGTCTTCCGGTCAGTCTAGGACTTAACCCTTTGGAATCTGGACACTAGGAGTGTTAAGCTACTCGGGGGCACCAGAGTGCCAACGTTACCTCACCCACAGGAAGCGGGTGCAGTGGTGCCAAAGTGTGTCGGAATTCTGCAGGAGTCCGGTTGGAGTGTTGATGCTGCAGGCGACCTGATGTGAAGAGTTCTGGTGGATCCAAGGGTGGATATGAAGAGTTGAAGACCTGAAAGCAGAGGGGACAATGTTCAAAGTCACTAGCCAGTGACCGGCGTGGAACCAGGAAGGAACCAGGCATTGTCGGGTGCCAACAGGTGAAGTCGTGAAGCTTGTCTCTTCAGTAGCGGGGACTAGGCGATGAGGATGATGACCAGGAGTCACTCCCGAGCTGTCCCACGTAGGCTCTAGTTGATGGCGGTGTCGGCTTCTTGATCGAAGCAAACAGGCCTTGGCTAAAGCAAGCCATGCAGGAAACAAAGAAGGCTTCTCACTCTAACCCGCAGGGTCAGAGGGGCTACTGCTTTTGGGAGCAGTAAGGGCCACTCTGAAGCAACCAGACCAGCAGTGTAAAGATGTTGTTTGGTCGCCAAGATGGCCACTAGCCAACGGACTAGTAACCGGTTAGGCGCGTCGAGTGGAACAAAGCAAAAGGGCCCCACGCAGATCTCGTGAGAGCTGGAGGGCTGTTCCTTGGTGCAAATGTAGCTCGGTGGTGGGGCTTCTCAAGACCCCAAGCACAGTGATGAGGGTACCTCAGGGGCTGCGCAGTCAGCTTCTCGTGGACGTTTCAAGAGGTCCAATCAAACGTCTCAGGTCGCCTCCACTTGTCTCAGCTTAGCAGGGACTGTGGATCGGGCTGTTAGATGTCTGGGAGTCTGGTTCTTGTCAGGCTCTGGGCTCGGGTTCTGGCAGGAGGCGGCGGCAAAGCAGTCGTTAATCGCTGGATGGTGTCTGTATTCACAGGGTGGCCACTCCTTGGCCGCAAGGGAGATTCTTCAGTCTTCTGAGCAGCAGAACGTTGAAGGTCCAGAGTTTCAGGGTAATCTAATGTCTTGGGACTCAGCTCCTACTTTTAAGCCAAATCTAGGGGCTGGACTACCTACTAGGTCCCTCCTATGGGTAGGACCAGGAAGGGGGGTGGTTACACCCCCTTTCCTTTGTCCAGTTTCACGCCAGAGCTGGGGCTGGAGTGCCCCAGCACCGGTTTGAACTGGCCTATGCACGGGGACACCTTGTGTGCCCCGGGCATGTCTGATTCTATTCAGCCCTACCTAACCAGATACACAAAATCCTGTCTGGGGTGATGCTAGCACCTCCCAAGGCAGGACACCCTTTGTCCAAGCCTCCCTCGCTGGAAGGACTCCCAGCAGCAGGAGGTCAGACTTGTGTCTGTGGTGGCAGCATCCATTTTGTGATGCTGAGGCTCTGTTTAACTTTAACCGGGGTTCAGGTTCTGTACATGTCGTGTCCCTCTAGAAGGGTGGAATACTACCCCAGTTGCCAGAATTGGCGAGGGGGTAGTATTCCAATTCGTATGACACCATACTCGACATGTTTTGATAATGTCAAACCAGAGTTAGCATTTAACCGCGAAGTTCATAATGCACTTAAGAGTATATGGTATGACGCTATCAGGAAACAGCTAAAGGACATGGTTCCGAAAGCTGCAGACAGGCTCAGCTCATGCTAGAGCACTATCTCACACATATCCAAGCACTCTGCCTCCAGGATTGATAAGGCCTGCCATAGGAGTGACTTATAGGTTACTGTGTGTCCTTGTATGTGTTAGATATAGAGATACTATATCTAAAGCAAAGAGTGATTACACCACCTTGCCCCAGCTGAGTGATCAGCCAGTTGTGTCAAAAGTAAGGCCAGGCCAGGGTTGGCACTATACGTGCTGCAGCCCCTGGTAGGCCTTGGATGCACCTATGCCCTGGGTACCTAGGGTACACTGTACAGGGGCTCACAAGGTGATCCATGTTCCAATTTTTAAGGCACCTAAAGTGCCTTGGCATACATTTGGAGAGAGAACAGCAGGCTGTGGGTCTGATTGGCAGGCCCACACCCACATTAAGTCATAAACCAGTGAAGCAAAAAAAGCAAAAATTTGGGGTGACCATAGGATAGCAGACCCTACTCTCCTACACTCGTGGCCTACCGTGAACCACAGGTAACGCCGGTGGGCCGGCAGGACGGGGATATGAAAATAAGCGTCCTGCAAGTCTGGGAGTTAGAGGCCTGGATGACCAGGCTCTCGGGGTGGGGTGGGTGGACAGGAAGCAAGGGTTGCCCGGAGCCGGGCGGTGGCGCCTGGCCACGTTCCTATGTACAGGCGGACCTGTAGCGGGCTTGGACCAAGTGCCCAGAAGAACGTCTGCCAAGGCCTCATTAAACGGCAGCAGAGGCTCAGCTGAGCTTGGCTGTAGTTTAAGGACCTCAGTGAGGAGGTTAGTTCTCACGGCCGTGACGGGGAGAACAAGGCCCAAGGCCTTGGCAGCCTGCTTCGGCACCACACTATATGCAGCCCCCTCCTCCGTAGCCATGGTAGGAGGGGAGACAAAACCAGAGGGCCTCCTCCAGCTCACCTGCCCAGTCCTGAGAAGACTGGCACTAACGTGCCAGAGGGTCCTCGGACCCCTCCCAATCCTCCTTGTAGGAGAGTAGGGTCTGCAATCCTATGATCACCCCAGATTTTTGCTTTTTGCTTCACTGGTTTACGACTTCTCAGGCTGTGGGCCTGCTAATCAGACCTACAGCCTTGCTGTTCTCTCACTAAATTGACACGTGTACCTTAGGTGCATTATCCAATTGGTACTGGGCCACCTTATCAGACCCTGTAACTCAGGGCATAGGTGTACCCAGGGCCTACCAGGGGCTGCAGCCTGTATTATGCCACCCCTGGCTGGCCATCTAAATCTGACACAACTGGCTGCACGACAGCTGGGGCAAGGTGGTGTAATCACCCTTTGCTTTAGATATAGTATACCTATATCTAAACCTAAAATGGACACCCCTATTCCTATCAGTCACTCCTATGGCAGGCCTTGACAATCCTGGAGGCAGAGTGCTTGGAATCGTGTGAGATGGTGCTCTGGCATGAGCTGAGCCCGTTTGCAGCTTGCGGAACCAAGTCCTAATAGCTGTTCCATGATAACGCGTACCATATACTCTTAAGTGCATTATAATCCTCGCGGTTATATGCTAACTCTGGTATCGCTTTATCAACACATGTCGAGTAAGGTGTCATACAAATTGGAATACTAACCCCTCGCCAATTCTGGCAACGGGGTTAGCATTCCACCCTTCTAGAGGGACACGACATGTATGTAACTGTGAACCCCGGTTAAAGTTAACTCAAGCCTCAGCATCACAAAATGGATGCTGCCACCACAGACACAAGTCTGACCTCCTGCTGGTGGGAGTCCTTCCAGCGAGGGAGGCTTAGACAAAGTGTTTCCTGTCAGGGGCGGTGCTAGCACCATCCCAGACAGGGTTTTGTGTATCCTGGGTAGGCAGGGCTTTAGAGGAAGGTGACTGCAAGTGGCACCCCGGTGCTCACTATGCATAGGCCGGCTAGAACCAGTTCCAGGGGCTCACCAGCCCCTGACCTGGGGAAAGTCCGGCATGGGAGAGGGGTGTAACCACCCCCCTTCCTGGTCCCACCCATGGGCAGAACCTAGTCGCGTGCCAGCCCCTTTTCCTAGTATAAAGATAGGAGCGGGCCCCCTTCCAAATTAGATCATCTTTGAATCCTGAAACTACTTTCTATGAAAGGAACTCTCGACTTCTTCTCAAGATTTCTCCCTTGTGGCTAAGGAGTAGTCACCCTGCACCCGCAGGCACCATCCAAGCATCGCGGTCTGCTGTAAGTCTCTCCTCCGGATCAAGACTGCCCAGCTCGACGAGAACCGGCTTCCCTGGCACCTCTGACCTCAACCTGCATCATCAGCCCAGCTGAGATTCGTGGGTGTGACAAGACCTCGAGGGACCGGCCATCTTCAGGACTGCACGACGCTTGCCCAGCACGACCGCCGAGGGATCCTCGAGTGAGTGCTTTGGGGTCCGAGAAGCCCTGACCCTGAGCAGCTCCAGCACCGAAGACCAGCCCCCCAGCATCCACCAGATCTGCGTGGGGCCCTTCTGCTCTTTGCTGCTCACCGCGTTGTCTGGCTACTAGCCCGCTGGCTTGTGGCCTTCCCGACGACGAACAACGACATCAACACTGCTGGTCTGGTTGCTCCAGACTGGCCCTTGCTCCCCTTCAACAGAGGAGCACCCCGGACCCTCCTGGTCCACTCCAGACGCCATTTTGAGTCCACCGCGTGGGCTTGCAGTTGCCAAGACTTGTTGCCCCAATCCTGGGTCCAGCGACGTCGACAGCAGATACCATCGTGGGACAGCTCGCACCTCCATCCTGGTCACCGACAACGCCTCCTGGTCCGTGAGACTGCAGAGCCCAGCGTCGCCCACTCACCTGGTCGAGGTGACTCCATCCGGTGCCATCCTGGTGCCCATCTGATCACTGGCTAGTGATTCAGGACTTGGTCCCCTCTGCTTACAGGTGTCCTCCATCTTCGATCCAGGCTTGGATCCATCCGAATCTCTTCACTGGTCGCCTGCCAGCAACTTCTTCTTTCAGGCTCCATAGACTGCAACGAGGATTCCCGACGTCTTTCCAGACCTATGCAGCCGCAGCCCCTGGGCTAGGTAACCACAGCATTTCGGTGCTCCAGCATAGCTTTGCTATCCAAGGGTCCAGATCCTTTTTCGTTTCAGCTCTACCTAGTCGGATTCGTCCGATAACACTAACTTTGTAAATTCTAGCAACCATAGACTTTGTTCCGCATCCCGCGTGAGAGTGCACACTCTGCGCCCGATCCCCCTAGGCCTCCTGCTAGTAATCTAAAGGTTCAGTAGTCAAGTCCTAGCGATCCCAAAGCCTATTAGTGTAGTACTTACCTGCTAGTAATTTCGCATTCCACTTTTAGAGTATATGGTTTTTCGTGCCCCTTGGGCATTTGTGTAAATTGTGCAACTTTGCGTATTTTCTTAAGAGCTTTGTATTGTGCTTAGCACCCTGTCCTCATAAAGAGTCCAGGGTTGTTGTGTTCTAAATAAATATCCTTTATTTTCATAACAACTTGTGTGGTGTTCTTTCACTTGGTGTTCAAGGGGTATATGTGATGGTATAACAGCTGACTTAACACGCCCTCTAGAGTTTAGCCTAAAGACTGCTCTTGTCCATGCTACTAGGATAGCTGGTCTACGGTTGACTTACAACCAATCATCAATAAGGGTTGTTTGGACTGATACAAAGTGCTCACTAGAATAGTGAACATTATATATCAGGCCAACTTCTCACACTCCTCACCACCCATCTCCTGAAACTCAGGGTCAAAGGATGGGGCCGGGTCGTAGAAGTAAAAATCGATGGGGACGGACCCGAATCGAGGGTAGGACCAGGGTCGACGTCGTCCTTATACGGCGCCGGAGATGACACCCTGGGGGCCGGCGTCGGCGAGGTCGTAAGGTCGACCGGCGACGACCCGGATCCGGAACCAGATCCAACGGGACCCTGCGGTGTCGGGACCGAAGTCGCCAACGGCGCCGGGGCCGAAGCACCTGACGGTGCCGGTGCCGGAGCCGAAGCACCGAGTCGGGGCCGCTTGGCCCGTAGGCGCCGCAGAACCCGACGGAGGAGTGAGTGACCTCATGGCCATGAGGAAGGCCTCGATCTCCTCCGACGTCGTGTTCTGCCCAGGGACCGGCGGGTATGGAGCAGGCCGCGATGCCTGCGGCTCCGGCGGAGCCGCGTAGGCGGAGTCACCCGAACCCTCGGCCGCGTCGCCTCTTCGACTTCTTGTTCCTCTTACCTGAGGACTTCGAGCCCGAAGTCTGATGATGACTCCCGGAACTGTGGTGACTCCGGCCCCGCGACCGGTCCCTCGACCTCCTTCCGGACCGGGACCTCGAGCGGCGCTGGGCTGATTGCCGGAGCTCGAGTCGCTTGCAGGACCGCTCCTGATAGCTTTGGACGTCAGGGCCCGGCAGTCTGAGTGAAGTGAAGGCACCGGCGATGGGGGTCGGTAATCGACATCAGTCGGCTACAATCGACGCAGGGTTTGAACTCGGGCATCCCTACCGGCACCGTCAGAGTCGAGCGACTTCGGAAGAAGATCAAAAAGGATCGAAAAGTAAATCAAAAATTGACTATGGGTACTACTTTTTCCGGATCTGCACTTGCTGGCGCGAAATAAAGAAGAACTGACGTCAGCGCGCGAGGGCGGCGTCTAAGTACTCCGGCGACGTCATCCCGGCGCCAACGACGCTGACAAAGGACGCGGAGCCGCAGAGGACGCCTACCGACGCGCAAGGGTACTGCTACACAAACGTTTCCGGATCCAGTCTGACACCTGGGGATATTCTAAGGTAAGGAATTTAATACTAACCTGTTTCTTTCAGATCAATCAATCAATCAAGACATTTGTATAGCGCGCTACTCACCCGGAAGGGTCTCTAGGCGCTGGGGGAGAGGGGTCTGTTACTGCTCGAAAAGCCAGGTCCTGAGTTGCTTCCTGAAGGAGAGGTGATCCTGGGTTAGCCGAAGGTGGATGGGGAGGGAGTTCCAAGTCTTGGCTGCCAGGTAGGAGAAGGATCTTCCTCCAGTGGTGGCTCTGCAGGTGCATGGGACGGCGGCGAGGGCGAGGCTGGTCGACCGTAGCTGGCGGGTGGGTGTGTAGAAGGTCAGGCAGTTGTTGAGGTACTTGGGGGCCAAGTCGTGGAGAGCCTTGTGTTCGTGGGTCAGGAGTCTGAACGTGATCCTCTTGCTGACGGGGAGCCAGTGCAGGTCTCTCAGGTGACCGGAGATGTGGCTGTGTCAGGGGACATCCAGGACAAGTCGTGCGGAGGCTTTCTGGATGCGTTGGAGTCTTTTCTGAAGTTTGGCTGTGGTACCGGCGTAGAGGGTGTTTCCGTAGTCCAGTCGGCTGGTGACGAGTGCCTGGGGGACCGTCTTCCTGGTTTCGGTGGGGATCCATCGGAAGATCTTTCTGAGCATGCACAGGGTGTTGAAGCACAATGATCAGACGGCGTTGACTTGTCTGGTCATCGAGAGGGAGGAGTCCAGGATGGAGCCCAGGTTACGTGCGTGGTCCGTTGGCTTGGGATCCCAGGATGAGGACTTTCGTCTTGTCTGAGTTCAGTTTCAGGCGGCTGTTCATCATCCATTCAGCGACGTCTTTCATCCCTTCGTGTAGGCTGGTTCTGGCGGTGGTGGGGTCGTTGGTGAGGGAGAGGATTAGCTGGGTGTCGTCGGCATAGGAGATGATGTTGAGGTTGTGTTTGCGTGCGATGGCTGCGAGAGGGCTCATGTAGACGTTGAAGAGGGTTGGGCTGAGTGGTGACCCTTGTGGTACGCCGCAGATGACTTCGGAGGCTTCTGATCTGAACGGGGGGGCGGACTCTCTGGGTTCTTCCGGCGAGGATGGAGATGATCCACTCCAGTGCCTTCTCTTGGATTCCGATGTTGCTGAGGCGCTGCACTAGGGTGCGGTGGCAGACAGTGTCGAACGCTGCGGAGAGGTCCATTAGGATGAGGGCCGCTGTTTTCCCCGTTGTCGAGCAGGGATCTGATGTCGTCTGTGGCTGCGATGAGGGCGGTCTTGGTGCTGTGGTTGGCACGGAAGCCGGACTGCGAGTGGTCGAGGGATCTGTTCGTCTCGAGGAAGGCGGCAAGCTGTCTGTTGACGGTCTTCTCGATGACTTTGGCAGGAAAAGGGAGGAGCGAGATGGGGCGGAAGTTCTTGAGGTCGGAGGGGTCCGCTGTTGATTTCTTCAAGAGGGCGCTGATCTCGGCTTGCTTCCAGCTTTCCGGGAAGGTGGCGGTGTTGAAGGAGGTGTTGATGATATCCCTGAGTTGGGGTGCGATGATGGAGTCGGCCTTGTTGAAGACGTGGTGGGGGCATGGGTCGGTTGAGGATCTGGAGTGAATGGTGTTCATCGTGCGGGTGGTGTCTTCGGTGCTGACCGGGGTCCAAGTGCAGAGGGTGGTGGTGGGGGGCGTTCGTTCGGTGGTTGGGTGCGAGGTTGGTGCGCCAAAGCTGTTGTGTATTTCGGCGATCTTGCGGTGGAAGAACGAGGCGAGTGAGTCGCAGAGGTCTTGCGAGGGAGTGATGTTGTTGTTTCCGGCGTTGGGGTTGGAGAGCTCTTTGACGATGCTGAAGAGTTCCTTGCAGTTGTGGGCGTTGTTGTCCAGTCGTTCTTTAAATGCTGTCTTCTTGGTGGTGCGGATCAACTGGTGGTGTTTGCGGGTGGCGTGCTTGAGGGCAGTCATGTTATCCGTGGTCTGGTCGTTGCGCCAGGCTTTCTCGAGGGTGCAGCAGTTCTTCTTGGAGTTCTTAAGTTTGCCGGTGAACCAAGAGGCTTTCTTGCTGCCGTGTCTGCTGGAAGGGGTCTTCAGAGGTGCGAGGTCGTCTGCACTGTTGGTGATCCACTATGTGAGGTTGCTGGCTGCTTCGTTGGGGTCCGTTGTGCTGGCGGGAGGGTTCTGGCTGAGGGAGGTGGTGAGCTGGTCGGCGGTGATCTTGTTCCAGTTCCTGGGATGGACCTGTTGCGGGTGGTGGTTCGTGGTTCTTCTGAAGCTGAAGTGGACGCAGCTGTGGTCAGTCCAATGTAGTTCGGTGGAGTGGCTGAAGGCGATGTGCTTGCTGGAGGAGAAGACTAGGTCAAGAGTGTGGCCGGCGTAGTGGGTGGGGGTGTTCACCAGTTGCTTGAGAGGTTGGCGAGGTTGTCCAGCAGGGAGGTGGTGTTGCTGTCCTTGTTATTCTCCAGGTGGAAGTTGAGATCCCCTAGGAGGATGTAGCCAGCGGAGGGGAGGGCGTGCGGGCTGATGAAGTCCGTGATGTCTTTGCTGAATTGTGTGCGTGGTCCCGGGGGTCTGTAGATGAGGGTGCCTCTGAGTGTGGTCTTGGGGTCGGTGTGTATCTGGAAGTGGAGGTGTTCGGCGGCGGTGAAGGTGTCGTCGGAGCTGGTCGTGATGCAGATGGTGTTCTTGTGTATGATGGCGATGCCTCCTCCAGTCTGGTTGATGCGGTCCTTCCGGGTGATCTTGTATCCGTCCAGAATGGCGATGGCGATGTCGGGCTCTGAGGAGGCGTTCACCCAGGTTTCCGTCAGGAAGGCGACGTCTGGTGATGTTGTGTCAAGCAGGTTCCAGAGTTCGACGGCGTGTCTGTGGACGGAGCGGGTGTTGAGCAGGATGCACTTGAGGTGGTTGCTGCTGGTGCTCGGCTTGGCGGGTATGGTGCAGGTCCGGAGGCAGGTGAATTTGCAGGCTTGGCAGGTGAAGGGTCCGTGGGTGGGTTTCGGGGTGGCTTGGTAGCAGGCGGGGGTTCGGCCGGCGTTGAGTACGTTGCGGGTGGCAGC
Organism: Lissotriton vulgaris; assembly: GCF_964263255.1. Lineage (NCBI taxonomy): Eukaryota > Metazoa > Chordata > Amphibia > Caudata > Salamandridae > Lissotriton > Lissotriton vulgaris. The sequence continues at coordinate 812,982,456 of NC_141695.1, read as the reverse complement.
GTCGTAGGCCCGTCGTGTGGTCTGGCATCGGCGGGGGCCAGGGGTCCTGGCGCTGGGCGCGGTCCAGGCGCGGACAGGCATAGCCGGGCTTGCCTTTGGCACGCTGTTGGACAGGCCACATGAAGGGCTCGCTCCCTCCCCGCATGACAGGGCCCGGACACCGGCTCTCCAGGTGCTGCCCACAGAAGCACCCCGCCATCCGTCCCCTACGGGACTCCTGCCCCCGAACATCTCTGTATCACGGGCCCAGGCCACCGTCAGCACCATTGCCCGGCCCGGCCGCCATCTTGGACACTGCACCACGAGGCCGCATGGCCTCAGCTCGACCCCAACCCTGGGCCTGGCCAGGCCCCGACATCCCGGCACCACCATCCACCCAGGAGGTGAACGGACCACTTGGCAGGTCAATGGGAGGAAGAAGTGTTGATGGCTCTCCCCCGCCAGGTGCCGATCGCCCCCCAGCCTCCCCGGGCCCTGGCTCCACCCCCCTGCTGGGTGTCTGGACTCCCTCATCCCGGACCTCCCGACCTCCAAGTGCGGGGGTCCGGACATCAAAGGCCACCAGACCTATAACTGGGGCAGCTCCAGAGCAGGAAGGCAGTTGTATCCTGGAGTCGAGAGACACCTAGAAGAACTCATCCTTGACGGACTGCTGGCGCTGCCGCAGCCCTGCCTTGTGAACTGTCGTCTTGCCCGCTGGCGCTGCCGCGGCCCTCTGCAACCTTCTTCCTCGCCGGGACCTGCTGGCGCTGCCGCGGCCCGTTGTAACTACCATCTTCGTCGGGACCTGCTGGCGCTGCCGCGGACCGTTGCCACCTTCGATCTATCCGGGACCTGCTGGCGCTGCCGCGGCCCGTCCACCTAGAACGCCGAGCTCGAGGATTGTGAGCTACCCATCATCTCATCGCAACTACCATATTGGTAACAAGACTGTCCCGCTACCCCCCTTCCCGTCCAAGAGACTAGAATCGAGGGGACCCCTGAGTCCAGACCTCCTTGTACCATTCTACCGTACCTCAAGATTGCTTATAAAGAACGTTAAACCTTATCTTTGTGTGGTGTCCATCTGTGGGGGGGAAGTTACTTGTCTGTACGATCGCTGGAGACGGCTCTCCCCGGAGACCTCTCCCCTTGTCCTCGGCCGACCCTCCAGGTCCCGTCTAACACACGCCTTCGGCACACAATCCGCACCCGCTGCGGGTGACCGCTGCGCGTATGCACCGTCTCAATTTAAGGCGAAGTGGGAGGGAGGAGCAGCTGGGAGGCGGGAGCGGGGAGGACACAGAAAGAAAAGGGGGCGGGCCGCGATGTAACAGCGGCGGGAAGCGGGGAGCGGAGGGGGGGTCACACCAGGGGAGCTAGCGAACGGAAGAACAGGGATACAGTGCCAATACTAAATACAAACACAAAAATAACAATCGGAGGCACAGGAGGGCAAAAAACGGAACAACGAGCAGCAGCGAGGGGGCACAGACTCGCCTACAGCTGGAGGGCCGTGCGGCGTGAGAGTTTCCTGAGGTCAGGTCACACTCACCTGCACCGCGCGGTCTCCATTTAAGGCCAAGTGGGAGGGAGGAGCAGCTGGGAGGCGGGAGCGGGGAGGACACAGAAAGAAAAAAGGGCGGGCCGCGATGTCACAGCGGCGGGAAGCGGGTAGCGGAGGGGGGTCACACCAGGGGAGCTAACGTATGGAAGAACAGGGATACAGTGCAAATACTAAATACAAATACAGAAATAACAATCGGAGGCACAGGAGGGCAAAAAACGGAACAACGAGCAGCAGCGAGGGGGCACAGACTCACCTACAGCTGGAGGGCCGTGCGGCGTGGGAGTGTCCTGAGGTCAGGTCACACTCACCTGCGCCGCGCGGTCTCCATTTAAGGCCAAGTGGGAGGGAGGAGCAGCTGGGAGGCGGGAGCAGGGAGGACACAGAAAGAAAAGGGGGCGGGGCCGCGATGTCACAGCGGCGGGTAGCGGAGGGGGGTCACACCAGGGGAGCTAACGTGTGGAAGAACAGGGATACAGTGCAAATACTAAATACAAAAACAAAAATAACAATCGGAGGCACAGGAGGGCAAAAAACCGAACAACGAGCAGCAGCGAGGGGGCACAGACTCACCTACAGCTGGAGGGCCGTGCGGCGTGGGGGTGTCCTGAGGTCAGGTCAGGCATTGGTCGGACCAGGGGACTGGGGTTACGTCATATACCTTGACCTGGGGGGTCATTCGGAAATATAAGGTACAATATATGCCCTTTGTCAATGTAGGTGTCGAGACCAGTTAAGTTAGTTGAATGGCCTCCAGATATGGCCTCCAGATCATCCCGTAGCCTTTTGGTGGAAGGGGCGTCAGGTGCTTCAAAGTGAAGGTTAAAGTCACCTAATATTGTTATTTGGGTTTTCCCTATAGATAGGCTAGCTAAAGTATCTGGTAATGTCTCTAAGAATATGGAGCAGGGGGCCGGCGGTCTATACACCAGCACAACTGAATATGTATAGGAAGGGCAAGAGTGTGATATGGAACTAAACACTTCGGCATTCCGGGAGATTGAGTGGGGTCATAGAACATTTAAAAGCAGTTTTTAAAAAATAATAGCAATTCCAACCCAAATTTTTTTTCCCGATCGAGTCTGTGAATTTGATAGCCTGGAGGGGTACCGGATTAATGTCTGGTCCAGAGCTATCCTTCAGCCATGATTCAGTGACAAACAGAACATCGAGGATGTCTTCCTCTTACAGATTTTTGATGTCAAGGGCATGCTTGGGGATTGACCGGGCATTAATCAATCCAAGATTGGGGTTTGGGAGCCGTTTGATGCTTGTCCTTGAAGGCAAGCATCCTTAAACTGCACTGGCTACAGACTCCTCTAGAACCAGGCAGATTGGTGGAACCCAGCAGCTGATCACACGGAGAAATATTTGGAGGCCTAGACATTAGAGCTGACCTCTTGGGTATTTCTGCAGACTGCACGGGGAGCAGGGTTCCTGGCCCCTGATCACATTCAGGCGCGGACGGGTCTTTGGCGCGCAGTGGCACACCCACTGCGCGCGTCCGCTGCACGTCTGGCTCAGTATTGGAGTTTTATTGCTGGCCAGAAGTGAATCTGCAGTGAAGGGGACGGGGCCGTGTCTCTCCGCAATAATCGGCAGAGCTGTGGCGGACCGGAGTCAAAGAGCAAAAGCAGTGGCGGTAACTGACGTTAACAAGCCCATTCGGTAAGTGTGATAAAATGTATAAACGAGTCCTTACCCGATACAAGTATCAAGTATCACACAGTCACAATTTTGTCTAAAAATTTTAACACGTTTTACACATAAAATTGGTATTCTAAAGCCTAAATACAGCTTGTTAAAGTTTAAAAATGCGCAGACTAACATGAAGACTTCACCTCGCACTCACCCGCACTCATCATCTGCGCGTCTGGCTCAGCATCGGAGTTTTATTGCTGGCCGGAAGCGGAACTGCTGCAAAGGGGGGGAGGGGCTGTGTCGCCACAACAATCAGCAGAGCGGTGGCAGACCAGAGGCACAGAGCCAAAGTGACGGCGGTAACTGAAGTTAGCACGCCCGCTCGGTAAGTGTGAAATTTTTTTAAAAGGAGTCCTTACTCCGATACAAGTATCAAGTATCACAAACAGTCACAATTTTGGCTAAAAATGTTAACATGTTTTACACATAAAATCAGTATGGGGAGCACCCGAGGGGCACTGTTAAGGCCGAAGGACAGCACGGTAAACTGAAAGTGCGTGTGGCCTACCTTGAACCGCAGGTAACCTCTGTGGCCCAGCAGGATGGGTAGGTGAAAATACGCATCCTGTACGTCCAACACTACCATCCAGTCTTCTTGGTCTAGGGCAGACAAGACCTGAGCTAAAGTAAGAATCTTGAACTTCTCCTTCTTGAGGAAGAGATTGACGGTCCCAAGATCTAACATGGGCCGCAACCCTTTGTTCTTTTTCGGAATCAGAAAGAAGAGGGAATAACAGCCACTGCCTATTTCTGAACCCTCTCTATAGCTCCCTCGTCCAGGATAGCTTCCTCTTGGAGCAATTTTAAATGATCCTCCACCAGCCATTCTTGATTTGGCACAAGGATCTGACAATATTTAGAGAGTCCATGAATCGCACTAGGGCTGAGCCTGCCTTCTCCCCAAAATGAAGGGATCCATCAAACGGCATGTCCATCAAGTTCGCCTGGACATCGACCGAGAAGCCTGTTGTTCTAAGCAAGGCATGGCGTCGCAAGGCCGCTGTCGATAAAATCGGTATGACCAGCAAATTAGTTGTGTCAAGGCCACACCCAATGGCATGTTTTGCTGCAATCCTCTCATCTTTAACCGCCTAAGAGAACACAGCCCGGCCTCCTCTGGGACCAGTCTATCTGCTCTGCAGAAACATCCTGGAGTCCTAAAGAGTCCATAGACCATAACAATCCTCTCCCAAGCCTAAAACATCATGAAAATATTCAGGCGACAACATAGAACCACTGGGTTCAATCGACGTCGGAATCAGCATTGAGCACAATGTTCCGACTCTGTGTCGTTGGGAATAAGGTTGGGACTGGCACCGCTGGTAGGGGCCTGTGGCACCGACTTCGGTTCCGATGCCGGGGAAGGTTGCGATTGCACGACCAGCGTCATGCCGTATCGGATCCCTGAGGCCCCACCGGCACTGTGGCTGGAGCTGATGGTGTTGAATCAGATGGGGCCCCTTCCAACCCCACAGGGCCTGAGGGCTCACCAAAGGGGTTGACCTGCACAAATATGCAGGGGATGGCCTTGAAAAAATCTCTGGCTGCCATAAATAGAGGGAGGCACGAAGTCGACCCTGGATCCGCCTCCGCAGAACCGTACCTAGAGAGTCGGTGCTCCTTATCGTGGCGAAGATAAAGTCAGCTTGGACTTCTTCATTTGCCTCTTCCCGAGTGTCCTGATGACCTCGACTTGAACGAAGAGGACTTGGGCCTCCAGTAGCTGTCCCGCAACCTCCTCTTCTTCGATCGTGACCAGGACCTCGGCAGAGTCTCGCTGTACGGTGCTAACTGCCAGGCCGCAAGGAGTTTCATAGCCCGCTCCCACAAGGCCTTCAGAGCCGTAGCCTGACTGTCCGAGCACGACTGAGTCATGGTCGCTCTTGAGACACAAGAGACAGACAAGATGTAGGTCTGTAACTAACATCATGCAGTGACAGGCACTGCACGGTTTAAACCCTGTCTTCCTTGAAGACATCCGCAAACACAATGAAAAAAAAGTTGAAAAAGGCCTGTCAAAATGCGACAGAGGGGTAGCTCTTCCCGGATCGGCGCTTAACTGGAACCGAAAGAAAACAACTGACATCTGCGCACCTGGGTGGCACCTATATATGAGACTGCAACATCATAACCAATGCTAATGACGCCAACAACCTCACGTGGTGCAGCATGGAGCCACCCGATGGCACGAACAAGTGGTATTGCTCGAGCAAAAGCCTGGGAAATTCAACGGTATGGAATCCGGAGCTGGAAGTCTCTATCAGATGTACCTGATGTTCTTGAGAACTCTCGCAGGAATGGTATGGGTGGAAAGGCGTACAGAAGGTTTGAGCTCCACTCGAGATGAAAAGCATCTCCGAATGAGAGCCTTCTTGGAAACCTCAGAGTTCAGAAATACTGACATTGTATATTCTCGACAGTAGCGAACAGATCTAAACAAGGCTCTCCCCACTGTCGAAAGAACCCGTACACCACCTCCATATGTAGACCCTTGGCTGAGTTTGTCTACCCTGGTGTTCATAGAACCCGCCAGGTGATGTACCACTAGGAAAATGCCCTGACATTCAAACCATGCCCAGAAATTGCCGGGGACTCTCGTTAGAGGGTCCACAACCACACCCCGCTCTGTTTGTTGCAGTTCCGCATGACGTGAAAACCTGCACTAGCATTACGTTGTTGGAGGGCAGAAAGGCTTTAAATGCTAGCCAGAATGCCCGGAGCTCCAGTAGAGTGATGTGAAGTCCTGATTTCCTGAAGACCAGAGACCTCTGATCTATTCCCCACTTCTCACAGAGGGCCACCCCATCCCACGAATCACTGTAGAATCCTGGCTTTTTAAACATTATACCAAAAAAGAGTTATGCTGCATAAAGAGCCCAGGTATCCCTTATAAGTGGACAGGGGCATGCTTTAACAATCCCAGGGTGTTCTATTTGTTGTAGTGTGGTAAAACAGCCTTAGGCCTTTTAGAGGGGAGTGTCAGGTACCTGTTGAATACACAGAGTCAATAAATGATACACACATTCAAGAAGAAGATCCATACCAATTAAGAAAAAAACACATATTTCCATATTTCAACACCAAGAACTTCATAATTGGGTAAGTACTTTTCAAGTTATTACTTTTACAGGTTTTAGCAATGTTAGCAAACAGTGCATTTTAACGCTGTAATGCTTTCCTATGTAAAGAAGAACATGTACTACATAAAGGTATTTACAATAGGACTTCAAGGGTTCCCTTAAAGTCAGGAGGTGTTAGGGGGCCAAGGTCTCAAGTTACAACAGCAGTTTGGTTTTACCTGCCAGAGCTGGCATTGTTTCTGCTCTCGAGAGCCGGGCTCCTCTTCGGGAGTCAGAAGGGCATCTGTGGTGGCTGGCTGAACTGTACCAGTCAGCCAGCACACTAGAGGGCTAGTAGGTTTCAGGGGTTACCTCTAAGGTACCCTCTGGCTGCATGTATTAATAAATCAATCACTGGAATCATTGTAGGTTTATTAACACAGAGTGTTTGATTCCAAACATCTTTGGTTGCAGTGAAGCCTTCATGTAGTTGAGGAACTCAAAATCACCAGTACCCAGTACATGTACTTAAGATGGCTTCCCGGTTCATTTGAATGTCTAAGAATCAACTCAGACATCACAGGGGCATATCTTCTCATGCAGATATGCCCACACATGTAAAATAATGCACCATGCCTTTGGACCTGTACAACCTGCTGGAGGGGTGACGTACATATGTTGCAGGCAGTGTCTGCAGGAATGGCATACAAGATGTGTGCCATGTTGTGTTTTCAACTTTGTGTGCACCATTTCACACAGTCTCCAATGGTAGTCTACATGAATGCAGTGAGGGGTCACTTAGGGTCGCACAATACATGCTGCAGCTTTTGGGACCCTGTTCAGTACTCATGCCCTAGGTGCCATGGCTACCATTTACTAGGGACTTGCAGGGGTGATAAAGGTCTTGCCAATTGGTAAACACCACTGTACAGTTTTAGGGAAAGAGATAGTAGGAACCATGTGTAGGAGAGTAGGGTCTGCAATCCTATGATCACCCAGATTTTTTGCTTTTGTTTCACTGGTTTACGACTTTCTCTGGCTGTGGGCCTGCCAATCAGACCCACAGCCTGGCTGTTCTCTTTCTAAATTACGAGATGTACCCTAGGTGCATATACCAATTGGTACTGGGCCACCTTATCAGACCCTGTAACTCAGGGCGTAGGTGTACCCAGGGCCGCCAGGGGCTGCAGCATGTATTATGCCACCCCTGGCTGGCCTCCTAAATTTGACACAACTGGCTGCACGACAGCTGGGGCGAAGACGTGTAATCACCCTTTGCTTTAGATATAGTAGCTCTATATCTAACCATACAATGGACACCCGAGTCCCTATCAGTCACTCCTATGGCAGGCCTTGACAATCCTGAAGGCAGAGTGCATGGGCTCGTGTGAACTAAGCTCTGGCCCGAGCCGAGCCCGGTTGCAGCTTGCGGAATCAAGACCCAATGGCTGTTCCATGATAACGCGTACCATATAGGTAACTTCGGTGTCGCGTTATCAAGACATGTCGAGTAAGGTGTCATACAAATCGGGATGCTGCCCTCTCATCAACTCTGGCGACGAGGTTAGCATTCCGCCCTTCTAGAGGGACACGACATGTACGTGACTGTGAACCCCGGTTAAAGTTAACGAAAGCCTCAGCTCCACAAAATGGATGCTGCCACCACAGACACAAGTCTGACCTCCTGCTGCTGGGAGTCCTTCCAGCGAGGAGCACTTGGACAAAGGGTTTCCTGTCGAGGGCAGTGTTCGCACCGTCCCAGACAGGGTTTGTGTATTCTGGGTAGGTAGGGCTTTTGCGAGAAGGTGACTGCGGAGTGGCACCCCGGTGCTCACTACGCATCTGCCGGTTAGAACCAGTTCCAGGGGCGACAGCCCTGGCCTGGGGAAAGTCCGGCAGGGGAGAGGGGTGTAACTACCCCCCTTCCTGGTCCCACCCTTAGGGCAGGACCTAGTCATGTACCCACCCCTTTCTTTAGGATAAAGGCCGGAGCGGGGACCCTTCCAAATTAGATCATCTTTGAATCAAGAATACTTTCTACGAAAGGACTTCAAGACTCTTCTCAAGATTTCTCCCTTGTGGCTAAGGAGTAGTCACCCTGCATCAGCGGGCACCATCTAAGAACTCTGCGGTTTGCTGTAAGTCCTTCCTCAAGGAATCCGACGGCCCAGCTCGACGAGAACCGGCTTCCCTGGCACCTCTGACCTCTACCCACGTCATCAGCTCAGCTGTGATCTGTGGGTGCGACGAGACCTCGAGGGACCGGCCATCATCAGAACCTGCACGCTCTTAAAAACCAGCACGACCATCGAGGTAACTCTCTGGTGAGTGCTCTGGGGTCCGAGAAGCCCCGACCCTGAGCCGCTCCAGCACCGAAGTGCAGTCTCCCAGCATCTCCACGATCTGCGTGGGGCCCTTCTGCTCGCTGCTCAGCACGTTGTCTGGTCACTTGCCGCTGGCTCGTGCCCTTCTGTGACGACGACCAAGAATCAACACTGCCGGTCTGGTTGCTCCAGACTGGCCCCTGCTTCCATCTTTTGAGAGGCACCCCGGACCCTCCTGGTCCACCCCAGACGCCGACAGCGACATCCGTCGTGGGACAGCTCGCACCTCCACCGTGGTCGCCGACAACGCCTCCTGGTCCGAGAGACTGCAGAGCCTAGCGTCGCCCACTCACCTGGTCGAGGTGACGGCCAACCGGTGCCTTCCTGGTACCCTCTGACTACTGGCTAGTAGTACGAACTTGGTCCCCTCTGCTTTCAGGTTTCATCATTTTCTACGAACTATTCAACACTGGTCGCCGGCCAGCAACTCCTTTTCTTCCGGCTCCTGGCTCGTCAGCGAAGACCCCGACGCCTGTAAGACTTGTGCAGCCGCAGCCCTCGTGGCTAGGTAACTCGGCATTTCGGTGCCTGCATAGCCTCCTTACTCTAGGGTCCCGAGTCCCTCGCTTCCGACTTGCCTTAACCTTTCCGTGTCCTAGGACACTTGTCTTTAAACTGTGCACTTGAAGTATTTGCTAAAGAGATTTGGTTTGTGCTTAGTACCCTGTCCTCATAAAGAGTACAGGGCTGTTGTGATTCTTAATAAATATACTGTTTATTTTCATAACACTTGTGTGGTGTCCTTTCATTGGGTGTTCAAGGGGTACATGTGTGGTAAACAGCTGGCTTAACGCGCCCTCTCGAGTCTTTAGCCTTAGACTGCTCATATCCATGCTACTAGGATAGCTGGTCTATAGGTTGACTTACAACCAAACACCATAAGGGTCGTTGGGACGATACATAGCGGTCGCTAGAATAGCGAACGTTGCATATCGGGCCAACTTCTCACATTGGTGAGCAGCGGTTGGGATTTGAGCTTGCTGTTGTTTTACCACACGTATCCTAAGAATATCTTGTTGAAAGATCGCACAAGTACTGTTAGTACATATAACTAAAGCTTAGAATACTCTGAGTTCTACTGAACCAGCTGTTGTAGCTCCGCAAGGCTTAGCACACCTTGGCTACAGCTCTTAGCAAGGGAAAAGTAGGAAAACACATAGTGTAGGTAGGTGCATCACTTACACCACACTAGAAACAGTATGTCGGGCCAAGGAGGAAACTCTGAGTCTCCCCTTGTGTCAGTTGACCCTCCACAGGTCATCCCTTCAGGATATACTGTGCTGAGCTTCAAGGAGTTAAGACGATTGTGTCACTCCCGGAAGATTCAGCAGGGGTCTAACCCCACAACGTCCTTTCTGATTGGTCTCTTGGAGACTTATGATGCCAGGAGAGCTGAGAAACTTCGTAGCTCTTCTAATCCAGAAGGAGACATGCCTCCCCTCGAGGGAACCCGAGACGATCCTGACCTCATTCATCTCGCAACCGAGAACGAGGATGTGGAGGAGGATGAGGATGAGGATCTCTCTGGAGACGAGGCAGATAAGGGACAGGTAGAAGTCGTCAGACTAAGCAGGTCCAACTTAAGCAAACATGATAGCGGTACTGGGGGACCCCTGGGGCCACTATCAGGTCAGCTTAACATGGGGAATGGACGAGCCAGATCTCTATCAAGAGGCTCTGGCAGATCCCTTCATACCAACGGCTCTCACAACTCTTCTCAAAGAGGGATGACGTCCCCTCAGAGGAGAGTGTACGAAGCGAAGGAAAGGGCAGCTAATCTGCGGATCGAAAGGGAAGAACTTGCCCTGGCCAAAGAAAAGCTTGCTTTCGCTAGAGAGCAACAGTTAAGTGGGGCAGTCCCCACTGGTGGCAGCAATGTACCTAGTAATAGGGAAAAGAGTTTCGATACGAAACACCTTGGGAAGATAGTGCCCCCCTTTAAGCAAGGGGACGACATCCACAAATGGATTACTGCTTTGGAGAGGGCCTGCACTGTGCAAGGCGTTCCCCAGAGTCAGTGGGCAGCTATCTTGTGGCTCTCCTTTGAAGGTAAAGGAAGAGACAAGCTCCTCACCACAAGGGTAGAGGACGCTAACAATTACCAAGTCTTGAAGAATACACTCGTTGAAGGGTTCGGCCTAACCACTGAGCAGTACAGGGTGCTGTTCAGGGATACCCAGAAAACGCAGTCTCAAGACTGGTCTGATTTTGTCGATTGTGCCACTAAGGCTTTTGAAGGCTGGTTGCTGGGCAGTAAGGTTACTGAGTACAAAGGATTGTATAATTTGATGATGAGAGAACAAATTTTAAACAATTGTCAGAACCAGTTGTTGCATCAGCATCTTGTCGACTCGGATCTGACCTCTCCTCAAGAATTGGGGCAGAAGGCGGACAAATGGGTTCGTACGAGAGTTAAACAGAACCAGGGCCAGAATCAAGGTGGTCAGAAGAAAGCAGACCAGAAGGGTAAAAATTCTAAGGGGGAACAAAATGACCAGAAGTCTTCGACAGGTCCCCAACAACCCAAAGAGGGTGGGGGTCAGGCTCCCCAAAAGAAGAAAGAAGGCCAATCCAAACGTTGGTGCCAGTACTGTAAAAGTAAGTCTCACTGGTTTAGTGAGTGCACCAAGAAAGGAGGAGGGCAGACTCCTGCCACTGCAGCCCCTAAGGCACCTGTGCCCCCTAGTACAGTCAGCAGTGGTAGTGCGCCTCCCAAGGGTTTAGTAGGGTTAACCCTGGGTTCTGAGGGGCGTGACAACTTAGTTGGCACACTCACTCAGGCTGTCCTTGTCAGTACAGGGGACGCGGACGTATCCCCTGACGTAAGCCCCAATACTTTGGGCAAATACCGACAGACGCCTTTCATAAATGGAAAGATGGCTCAGGCCTATAGGGACACTTGTGCCAGCGTCACCATGGTGACGCCTAACTTCGTGGACCCTGGACAGATCATGCCAGGTACAGAATTCCTGGTGACCAATGCAAGCAATGTCACTACCAATCACAGTATGGCAATTGTAGCTTTCTCCTGGGGAGGGGTAACTGGCCAAAAGAAGGTTGTAGTTAGTCCAGACCTCCCAGTGGATTGTTTGTTGGGCAATGATTTGGAGTCGTCACAATGGTCAGAAGTGGAGCACCGGACTCACATGGAAATGTTAGGTTTGCCAGCACATGTGTTCGCTGTGACTAGGTCGCAGGTCAGGAGATGCCCCACTGAACAGGTGCTGGATCCTGGAACAACGGACCAGACACCTCCCAAGAAAAAGAGCAGTAGGGTTAAGGCTGCGCCTTCCCCCTTGCCCCAGGTCGAGGATCAAGTCTCAGAGGAGGCTGACCTACAGGAATTGAGGGAAACTGAGCCGAGAGAGTTCGAACTTGACCAAGTTGAATTCTTGGGCTCAGGGGGACCCTCAAGGGAAGATCTGGGGAAGGACCAATTAGACTGCCCTTCTCTTGAACCCCTCAGACAGCAGGCTGCTGCTGAGGCTGCTGGGAACGCCACAGGTACCCACAAGGTATACTGGGAAGATGGACTCCTGTACACTGAGGCAAGAGACCCCAAGCCTGGCATGACCAGGAGGCTGGTCGTCCCCTTGTCTCAGCGTGGTTTCCTACTTACCTTGGCCCATGAGATTCCCTTAGCAGGTCACTTAGGCCAGACGAAAACGTGGGACAGGCTTGTCTCGCACTTTCACTGGCCTCACATGAACGAGGATACCAAGGAGTTTTGCCGCTCCTGTGTCACTTGCCAAGCCAGTGGTAAGTCAGGTGGCACGACAAAGGCCCCCCTTATACCAATGCCTGTGGTGGGGGTGCCCTTTGAACGGGTGGGGATCGACATCGTCGGTCCCATGGAACCACCGACAGCATCAGGGCACAAGTTTATACTGGTGGTAGTGGATCATGCCACCAGGTATCCTGAAGCTATTCCCCTTAGGACCACTACAGCACCTGTTGTGGCAAGAGCCCTAGTTGGAGTATTCTCCAGAGTGGGCTTCCCTAAGGAGGTCGTCTCCGACAGAGGTGCAAACTTTATGTCGAGCTACTTAACTGCTATGTGGAAGGAATGTGGTGTTAACTACAAGTTCACTACCCCCTATCATCCACAATGCAATGGGCTTGTTGAGAGATTCAACAGGACCCTAAAAGGGATGATTCATGGACTACCGGAAAAGCTGCGGCGTAGATGGGACGTCCTGATCCCCTGCCTCTTGTTCGCCTACAGAGAAGTCCCACAGAAGGGGGTTGGCTACAGCCCTTTTGAACTTTTGTACGGGCATCCTGTAAGAGGACCCCTGTGTTTGGTGAAGGAAGGATGGGAGAGACCTCTCAAAAAGCCTGCAGCCAACATAGTGGACTATGTGCTCGGCCTCCGCTCGCGGATGGCTGAGTACATGGAAAAGGCATCTGAAAACCTTAAGGCCAGCCAAGAACTCCAGAAAGCTTGGCATGACCAAAAGGCTGTCTTGACTGTTTATCAGCCCGGACAGAAGGTGTGGGTGTTGGAGCCAGTGGCCCCAGCAGCACTCAAGGACAAATGGTCCGGGCCCCACACCATCCTGGAGAAAAAGGGAGAGGTCACCTACCTGGTCGACCTGGGAACTCCCCGGAGCCCCCACAGGGTGCTTCATGTCAACAGGCTAAAAGCATATGTCGACAGGAAGGACATGAGTTTGCTCATGGCCACAGATGAGGGACAGGAGGAGGAGAGTGATCCTCTCCCCGACCTGCTCTCTCAGAATCCTGACGATGGCTCGGTAGATGGTGTTGTCTTTTGCGGCAGCCTCTCCGACCATCAACAGAGCGACTGTAAACAGGTTCTTCAGTCGTTCCGACATCTGTTTTCTCTGACACCCAGTCAGACCGATTGGTGCACCCATGAGGTCGACACTGGTGACAGCCTGCCTGTAAAGAGTAAAATCTACAGGCAGCCTGATCACGTCAGAGACTGCATCAAAAGTGAAGTGCAGAAAATGTTGGAGCTGGGAGTCATTGAACCCTCGGATAGCCCTTGGGCTAGTCCCGTAGTTCTAGTGCCGAAACCTCACACCCAGGGTGGTAAGAGAGAGATGAGGTTCTGCGTAGACTACAGGGGTCTCAATGCAGTCACTAAGACTGACGCCCACCCAATACCAAGGGCAGACGAGCTTATTGATAGGCTGGCTTCGGCCAACTACTTAAGTACGTTTGACCTGACAGCTGGGTATTGGCAAATCAGGTTAGCTGAGGACGCCAAGCCTAAGACAGCATTTTCAACCCCTGGTGGGCATTATCAGTTCGTGGTGATGCCCTTTGGTCTGAAAAATGCACCTGCCACCTTCCAACGGTTGGTGAATCATGTCCTTACTGGGCTGGATGACTTCTGTGCGGCATATCTTGACGATATTGCTGTCTTTAGCTCCACCTGGGAGGATCACCTGGTCCACCTGCGGAAGACGTTGGAGGCACTGCAAGCAGCAGGTCTCACTATCAAGGCCACCAAGTGCCAGATAGGGCAGACACAGGTTGTATACCTGGGCCACCTTGTCGGTGGAGGTCAGGTTCAGCCACTGGAGAGCAAGATACAGTCAATCAGGGACTGGGCTCCTCCAACCACCCAGACTCAGGTTCGAGCTTTCTTGGGCCTGACTGGATACTACAGGAAGTTTGTCAGGAACTATGGGTCCATCGTGACACCGTTAAATGAACTGACAAGTAAGAAAATGCCAAAAAAGGTTCAGTGGACAGCGAGCTGTCAAAAAGCATTCGATGACCTAAAGCAGGCCATGTGCACGGCGCCTATCCTCAAGAGTCCGGACTACTCCAAACCATTCATTGTCCAAACAGATGCTTCTGAGTTGGGTGTGGGAGCTGTTCTTTCTCAACTGAATTTTGATGGTCAAGACCAGCCCATTGCTTTTATAAGTAGACGGCTGACCCCTAGAGAGAAGAATTGGTCAGCTATTGAGAGGGAGACCTTTGCTGTGGTTTGGGCCCTGAAGAAGCTGAGGCCATACTTGTTTGGCACTCACTTCAAGATTCAGACCGACCATAAGCCCCTCTTGTGGCTAAATCAGATGAAGGGTGAAAACCCCAAACTGCTTAGGTGGTCCATTTCCCTACAGGGGATGGACTTCACAGTGGAACATAGACCTGGTACTGATCATGGCAATGCCGATGGGCTCTCCAGATATTTCCACTTAGAACAAGAAGACTTACCTGGTCAAGGTTAGTTAGTTGTTCCGACGTTTGGGGGGGGGTCATGTAGGAGAGTAGGGTCTGCAATCCTATGATCACCCAGATTTTTTGCTTTTGTTTCACTGGTTTACGACTTTCTCTGGCTGTGGGCCTGCCAATCAGACCCACAGCCTGGCTGTTCTCTTTCTAAATTACGAGATGTACCCTAGGTGCATATACCAATTGGTACTGGGCCACCTTATCAGACCCTGTAACTCAGGGCGTAGGTGTACCCAGGGCCGCCAGGGGCTGCAGCATGTATTATGCCACCCCTGGCTGGCCTCCTAAATTTGACACAACTGGCTGCACGACAGCTGGGGCGAAGACGTGTAATCACCCTTTGCTTTAGATATAGTAGCTCTATATCTAACCATACAATGGACACCCGAGTCCCTATCAGTCACTCCTATGGCAGGCCTTGACAATCCTGAAGGCAGAGTGCATGGGCTCGTGTGAACTAAGCTCTGGCCCGAGCCGAGCCCGGTTGCAGCTTGCGGAATCAAGACCCAATGGCTGTTCCATGATAACGCGTACCATATAGGTAACTTCGGTGTCGCGTTATCAAGACATGTCGAGTAAGGTGTCATACAAATCGGGATGCTGCCCTCTCATCAACTCTGGCGACGAGGTTAGCATTCCGCCCTTCTAGAGGGACACGACATGTACGTGACTGTGAACCCCGGTTAAAGTTAACGAAAGCCTCAGCTCCACAAAATGGATGCTGCCACCACAGACACAAGTCTGACCTCCTGCTGCTGGGAGTCCTTCCAGCGAGGAGCACTTGGACAAAGGGTTTCCTGTCGAGGGCAGTGTTCGCACCGTCCCAGACAGGGTTTGTGTATTCTGGGTAGGTAGGGCTTTTGCGAGAAGGTGACTGCGGAGTGGCACCCCGGTGCTCACTACGCATCTGCCGGTTAGAACCAGTTCCAGGGGCGACAGCCCTGGCCTGGGGAAAGTCCGGCAGGGGAGAGGGGTGTAACTACCCCCCTTCCTGGTCCCACCCTTAGGGCAGGACCTAGTCATGTACCCACCCCTTTCTTTAGGATAAAGGCCGGAGCGGGGACCCTTCCAAATTAGATCATCTTTGAATCAAGAATACTTTCTACGAAAGGACTTCAAGACTCTTCTCAAGATTTCTCCCTTGTGGCTAAGGAGTAGTCACCCTGCATCAGCGGGCACCATCTAAGAACTCTGCGGTTTGCTGTAAGTCCTTCCTCAAGGAATCCGACGGCCTAGCTCGACGAGAACCGGCTTCCCTGGCACCTCTGACCTCTACCCACGTCATCAGCTCAGCTGTGATCTGTGGGTGCGACGAGACCTCGAGGGACCGGCCATCATCAGAACCTGCACGCTCTTAAAAACCAGCACGACCATCGAGGTAACTCTCTGGTGAGTGCTCTGGGGTCCGAGAAGCCCCGACCCTGAGCCGCTCCAGCACCGAAGTGCAGTCTCCCAGCATCTCCACGATCTGCGTGGGGCCCTTCTGCTCGCTGCTCAGCACGTTGTCTGGTCACTTGCCGCTGGCTCGTGCCCTTCTGTGACGACGACCAAGAATCAACACTGCCGGTCTGGTTGCTCCAGACTGGCCCCTGCTTCCATCTTTTGAGAGGCACCCCGGACCCTCCTGGTCCACCCCAGACGCCGACAGCGACATCCGTCGTGGGACAGCTCGCACCTCCACCGTGGTCGCCGACAACGCCTCCTGGTCCGAGAGACTGCAGAGCCTAGCGTCGCCCACTCACCTGGTCGAGGTGACGGCCAACCGGTGCCTTCCTGGTACCCTCTGACTACTGGCTAGTAGTACGAACTTGGTCCCCTCTGCTTTCAGGTTTCATCATTTTCTACGAACTATTCAACACTGGTCGCCGGCCAGCAACTCCTTTTCTTCCGGCTCCTGGCTCGTCAGCGAAGACCCCGACGCCTGTAAGACTTGTGCAGCCGCAGCCCTCGTGGCTAGGTAACTCGGCATTTCGGTGCCTGCATAGCCTCCTTACTCTAGGGTCCCGAGTCCCTCGCTTCCGACTTGCCTTAACCTTTCCGTGTCCTAGGACACTTGTCTTTAAACTGTGCACTTGAAGTATTTGCTAAAGAGATTTGGTTTGTGCTTAGTACCCTGTCCTCATAAAGAGTACAGGGCTGTTGTGATTCTTAATAAATATACTGTTTATTTTCATAACACTTGTGTGGTGTCCTTTCACTGGGTGTTCAAGGGGTACATGTGTGGTAAACAGCTGGCTTAACGCGCCCTCTCGAGTCTTTAGCCTTAGACTGCTCGTATCCATGCTACTAGGATAGCTGGTCTATAGGTTGACTTACAACCAAACACCATAAGGGTCGTTGGGACGATACATAGCGGTCGCTAGAATAGCGAACGTTGCATATCGGGCCAACTTCTCACACCATGTGCATTTCTGTCAAAATTACATCAGATACCAGGCAAAAGGCGGGGTTGACCATATCAACAAGCATTTGTAATGCAATAGGTCTCGCATTAGTGGAAGTTTGAGCTATTGACGTTGCGAACTTTCAGTAATGCGAGACCTATTGCAGATGCTTGTTTTTGATGGTGTGAGAGATTCTGGTGCGTAGAAACAACTTGCACAATAATAAAATGAACCCCAACATTAAAGTTCACTGACTCAGTTAGCTTCAATGTCTTCCTGTGAAGACTTCAGATCTGTTGACTTGTGTTGGGGAGATCTGGAGAAACAGTTGTGAATGTTAGGAGAAATTGCTGAAAGCGTGCAAAGTACGTATATCACTATCAAACACTGGAACCTGCCAGAAACCCAATCCATACCATTGCACTGTGTAGTATACACTGCTTTCAAAGACAGAAATTATAAGACTACCTTCTGCGTAATACTGTTGGTCTGAGAAATAGTTCACCTGAATACACTGCCAACAATTAGCAGTGTGCAAAATATGAACACTGCAAGCCATGCTGGTATATCTACTGCTAGCACTGCCGACAATTAGTAATGTGCAAAATATTAACACTGCATGCCTTGGGGGTAAAACTACTTCTAGCACTGCAGACAATGAGCAGTGTGCAAAAAATGAACATTGCATGCCTTGGGGGTATGTCTTTTGCTAGTATTGCTGATAATGAACAGTGTACAAAATATTAACCCAGCATGTCTTGCAGGTATATCTACTGCTAGCACTGCCGACAATGGGCAGTGTAGAAAATATTAACACTGCAAGCCATGGGGTATATTTACTGCTAACACTGCTGTCAATGAGCAGTGTACAAATATTAATACTGCATGCCTTGGGGGTATATCTACTGCTAGAATTGCAATTACCACTGCAAACCTTGCCGTTATATCTACGGCTAGCCTGTGAGCTAACGACAATGAGCAGTGTATAAATATTAACACTGCATGCCTTGGGGTATATCAACTCCTAGCACTGCCGACAATGCCGACAATGAGCAGTGGACAAAATATATTAGCCCTGCATGCCTTGGGATTATATCTACTTCAAGGACTACCGACAATGAGCAGTGTACAAATATGAAGACATGATTCTGGTGCATTTACTGCTAGCACTGAGGACATTGAGCAGTGTGCAAAAGATTAACACTGCATGCCTCGGGGGAATATCTACTACTAGCACTACCAACAATGAGCATTGTGCAAAATGTTAACACTGTAAGCCTTGGGGGTATATCTACTGCTAGCACTGCCGACAATGATCAGTGTACAAAATATTAACAGTGCAAGCCTTGGGGGCAACACTGATAACCATAATCAATATAAGCACTGCTTACAATGCCACCAACGAACATTTCACCCGAAACAAAGGTCCCCACAGGCCCAGCAGCGCAGTTGGTGGCCCTTTCCTTCAGGGGGTCCCCATTAAACCCAAGGCCAATGGACATCTGTGACACTTGCAATGCTCAGGCACCCTTCATCACATTCTGAAAGGAGGCCCCATCATTTTGTTTTATGCCACTGGTTCATCCAATGCTAAAACTGCACGCCTTGAGCATGCGCTGTATAAGCTGCCAACAGTGAGCAGTGTGACCAGTTCTGACACGGTAAGCCCTGAGCTGTATAACCACTGATAACACTGCATAGAGTAGTGTGCTCAATGTAAGCTCAGAAAAACCTGAGCAATACACCCAATGCTAACACTGCCAACAATGAACAGTGTGCCAAATGTAAACACAGCAAGTCCTGAGAAGTACACCGACTGCTAACACTGCCAACAATAAGCAGTGTTCCCAATGTAAACTGTTTCTCACTGTTGCCATTGCCAGCACAAATACTATAGAAACTGCATATAAGATACCATTATGTCTTTAAAGTGCCTGCCAACCCTGCACCCTAGTGAAAAATGCTGTCACCCGGCGCATAGCTTGAAAGTCTCCGTCCAACCCTCCTCTCATGAGCCAAATTGCGTTCTTTCCTTTAAGAGAGGTTCACTTTTTAATAATCTTTTTTTTTTTATTGTATAGTCCTTATTTGTCAATATGCAAAACCATGTCGAAAAAGGGGTCAGTTTTTACTGGGACTAGGGGTACCCGATCTCCCCATAAGGAGGAGATGTTGTGAACATCCGGGGTTTTTAAGAGTAATATCCCCCCTGTCCGGTCAAAAGGACTCACTTCAATGAAACAGCTAAATGAAATAGTGGCTCTGAGACAAATGGGCCAAACCTGTAAAGCATATTACTAATCATGGTACCAGATATTTAACAAAGGAAGAAAGCAAACCAACAAAAAACTATGTTTCAAAATTGAATTCCAGATACTAGATATATATCAAGCTAGAGAATTTAAATTATTTTTATAAGCTTCTAACCATATGTCCCATAATTCTCCACATTTTGTTTTATTAACCCTCTTACTAGCTCGATCGAGAGTTGCAACCCTTTGTACTGAATGGATCTATTCCACCCCTGTGGGGGAACATGGAAGTATCTATTTAATGCACAACTCCCTTCTTGCCAAAAGAATTAGGACGAAAGTAATGGTTTCTTGAATTTTGGTGAAATTACCATCGTTTGGCCCACCCGTCAAAACCTCAAAAATAACTATATCCATGCTCACCTTTAGTTCTTGACCTACGACTTCTGATATGATCTTTTCCACTTTCTCCCAGAAGGACTGGAACGAGGGACACTGCCAGAACATATGTGCTTCGTTCGCATTTTCTTTGCCACATTTAGAGCATTTTTTTACTGTCCGACTTCGATAACCTCTGAGGTGTCCAGTACGCCTTATGAACAGTGAAAAGATGTTTTCTTCTTAGTGGGACAGATCTCACAAAGCGCCATAAATAAGTCATAGATACTTACCATAATAACTCATGATCCTGTTCTGGCAGTTCCCTCTTCCAGCTCTCCATCAGCAAATGTTGTGCCCCTTCTTCTACCTGAATTAACAACCAATACCACTCTGCGTTTTCTTTCCGTAGCTTGCGACATAGTTTTATCCTAGACTCAGCCTCCAGGTTCCCCTCACCGTTTTAGCCCAGATGACTTGTTGATAGTATTTAAATTTGGAGACAGAGTTACTGGAAACGCCCGTCAGTCTCTGCCATGAAATTAGTTTAGAGTTTTCCAGGAGTTGCCCTCAGTGATTAATCCCACACTCACGCAGTGGAGTTGCTAATGAGTCCAAAAGGCATGCCGGGGTACCCGGAGATTCCCAAATAGGGGCTGGATCACAGTAATTTGGTATTGCAATGAGAGTCTTATATAATACCAGATCTTGGCTGCATTCTGAAGGATCTTTAATTTGACTTTTTTTTTTAATTTAGGGTGGCCAAATTTGAAGAGAAAATATTATGAAGGACTTTGGGATCCTTTACAAGAGTTTTTAAAAAAGGGGTTAATTTGGAGCTGTCCTTTAAAAGCTGACGAAAGTTCTTTAAATTGAAGGCTCAGTAGTATTGGTATAAATCTGGGGTGGCTATACCACCTTGCTCTTTCTTCCTACGTAATTTCTTCAAGGCAATTCTGGGTCATTTATTTCTCCAGATGAAACTGGTAAATTCTCCTTGTATTTTTTTAAACCATGCTTTATTAAATTCTAGGGAGATGGTGTTAAAAAGAAAGGTAAACTTTGGGAGCACGGACATCTTTAGAAGATTTGATACACCTGGGAAGGGTTTTTAGTTCAGGGATTAGTTTGGTGCTCAGCAATTGGACGCTATTGAGTATGATAAGAGGAGCATGTATATACAATATGGTGCTAACTAGGCAAGGGGATGAGCCCTATAACCCCTTGAATAGGCGTGGTACAAACCACACCAAACAAACAATTACAAAAATGCCTAAGCACACATAAAGGAAAGTAATGTTCATGTGAACAACCAGTATGAAGAACACAAAAAAGTTTCGTTCAGATGGAAGGAAACAAGTCTTGTTGTGATTCAAATCCAAAGTTCATTCAGGTAGATTCTTTTTATTCTGTTTCAACAGTAAGGGTATGTAGAACAAGCCAACCAACACGTGTTTTGTCGCTTAATGGAGTAATGCTCCGCGACTTCTTCAGGGCAAAGGGTCGGTGATAATTCCAACCCGGCCGGGCTTGACAAAGGTAGATATAATGAACAGGAACCGGTCTAAAGAAAGCTGAACACAGCTTGTAGTTGAGACTTAAAATAGTAATAGAAAATCGTTTTGTGTCAGAGGGCGTAGAAAACAACAAGTCGAGGGCGATCCTTCTGGGTAATGTATTTTAACGCCCGCACATCCGGGTTCAGATTGTGCACTCTAGAATGTGTTTATGGCCGAAGAACAGCCTCCCGACTTCTCACACGGTACCGGGTAGCGGACCGCTACCCGGTACCGTGTGAGAACTCGGATAGAAGGGGGTTATCAACTATGAGCTGTGTTCAACTTTCTTCAGACTGGTTCCTGTTCATTATATATACCTTTGTCAAGCCGGGCCGGGTTGGAATTATCACCGGCCCTTTGCCCTGAAGAAGTCGCTGAGCATTACTCCATTAAGCGACAAAATACGTGTCGGCTGGCTTGTTCTACATACCCTACTGTTGAAACAGAATAAAAAGAATCTACCTGAATGAACTTTAGATTTGAATCACAACAAGACTTGTTTCCTTCCATCTGAACGTGACCTTTTTGTGTTCTTCATACTGGTTGTTCACATGAAATTTACTTTCCTTTATGTGTGCTTACACATTTTTGTTGTTGTTTAGAAGATTTGAGCTGCCAAGAAAAGACAATGGCAGCGCTCCCCAAGCTTGAAGTTGTTTTGTAACTGATATAACGAGTCTGTCAAAGTTTATCTGAGCTAGTTTTTCCAGATTGTGAACGATTTGTACTCCCAGGTATTTTATTTCTTGCCTTATCAAGCTACTACAGTATTGAGTGTTCAATTGCATCAATTTTGTTTTTTGCAGGTTTATGGAATATCCAGATACGCATCCGAATTGGTCCAGAGCTTCCCAAATAGCCGAGATTGGGTTAGTGAGGTGACCTGTGAAGATCATTAAATCGTCGGCATGTAGGGCAATTTTTTTTTGACCATCCATTGCAGACAAAAGGTTGGATATTTCAGTTTGCCCTTAATTTACAAGTCAGAGGCTCAATGTAAATGTTAAAAAGGAGGGGAGAGAGATGACAGCTCTGCCTAGTCCCTCTATCCATTTTTATTAGGTTAGAAAGATTCCCATTTACTAACACCTTTGCCAAGGGATTTTTATACACTGCTTTAACTGCTGTTAAAAACTTTCTCCAAGGTTGAAGCATTCTATTATTTTATACAAAAAAGTCCAACTAACCTTGTCGAAAGCTTTAGCGACATCTAGCGTTATCACTGTAAGGGGATTCCCACACTCCTTTTCAAGATCTATAGCCTCCCTCATATAAAAACTTTTTGGTCTGCGTGAATTAAAGATCCTATCACCTTGTCCAGTCTTTTTGTTAAAACCTGAGTATACATTTTATAATCACTGTTAAGGGGAGAGATTGGCCTATATGATTCACAGGCCCTTGGATTTGTATGTGTTTTTAAAACTATAGTTATGGTAGCAATATCCCAGGAGGACGGGAGATTCTGCCTACCAATAAAAGCAGAGTTGAACAACTGAAGTATCGGGGTGAGTTCCGCTTTAAGCAAAATATAAATCTCGTTTGGGAGAGCATCTAGACCAGCGACTTTCCCCTTTTTCAAGCCCCTAATAATGAGAAGTATCTCTTCAAGACTAAAAGGACTATTTAGTCTCTCTTTTTCCAAACCTTGCAAAGAAGGGAGTTCAATGTCTTGAAGACAATCTTTGATTTTTTTATCATCGACTTCAGAGTCTTCTTTATAAAGGTCTTGAAAAAAGGAAACAAATGCGTTCTCAAGCCCTTCTTCAACGGATATTAAATCTCCAGAAATTTGACATCGAAGGTCCCTAATTTGATTTCTTGTCTGGTTAGCCTTTGTTTTCCATGCTAGCAGTTTGCCGCACCCCTCTCCATATTCATGATTCGACAGTTTGCTAGCTTCCCATTTTTTCCTTATAATTGCCTCAAGATACTCGGCCAACTCCAATTTTGCACTTATTCTTTAGTTGTAACATTTTAGATTGCCTGGATTTTGTTCAATTCCTACTTGAAAGCCTTGAATTATATTTTCCAATTTATTTATCTCAACCTTAACTTTTTAGTATGTGCAATCGATAGGCCTGTTACGATGCACCTTATGTAGGCCTTATATGTGTCCCAGACTATAACGAGTGGGGCCGAATCCATATTAATCAGAAAGAATTCATTTGTGGCATTTTTCAGTTTCTCCATTATTTGATTATCTAAGAGTAGAGATCTATTTAAAGTCCACCTACGAGAGAGTGACCTTGTTTTTAATATAACCTCTCAGATAACTGCTGAATAATCGGAGAGGTGTTCTGGGGCGTGAGTATCTTTACTCGTATTTTTTCTAGTATAGTTATCCACAAGGAAAAAATCGATCCTCGATCGATGCCCATATTTTTTGTTGTGAAAAGGGAAGGCTCCCCCACCCGCCCCAGCATTAAGTCCCATCAACCTCCATATATCTACAGGCCTAAATCTACCCTCAATTGTTTTAAAATACTTCTCATCTCGTTAGTTACAGCACTCCTCTTAGATGTTGTATCTTGGATTGGATCTAAAACAACATTAAAATCGCCACCAGGTATTATAGGACTGTTTTCCCCATCTCCCATTGTCTATCTTGGGTTCTGCATGACATGTCTAATCTAACTCTGAAAGACCATTCGCCCTTCTTATATATATTTGCTTTGAGCCATCCTGCTGGAATTCTCTCCTTAAGGGAATATGGTTTGAAATTAACCAAAATTCTCGTTGGATTTTTTTTCTCGGTCTCTTGAGATAAGGGTCCCGTTGGACTCTCTGGATGTCTTCCTCCAAGGTAGACTCCTCAATATCCATATTGAACTCTTTTAGGAGTCTGAGTGTAAAGCCCCGTATTTCCTCCCCTTCCAGACCCTCTGGAACGTTCAAAATCCTAATGTTATTTCTCCTGGCGTTGTTTTCAAGGACCTCCAGTTTATTCCTGAATTCTACACATTTTAATATTTCTTATCTCAATGCAAGGGAGAGCTTGGGGCAGAGGGATGAAGTAATCAACACTGCCCCTGTGTTGCTTTGGTGATTTTAATGTTTCCTGGAGCCAAAGCAATTATATGAGTAACAATACCTGAATGTGGCTGATACTTAACTGGCTCAGACCACCCCCCTCCCCGGCTCATCATTGTGCAGAGAGCTTCAAGTTAAGGAATTCTGCGGGTTCTGGAGAGTCTGCAACAGCTGGAGAAAAACAAGAGGCACAATGCCATGTGCAAATTTTTTTAGATTCCATTCAAGGAGCTAGGTGGGGGAAGAGAGAGGGTTCTGCCGGTGTCCCAATCCCGGTTCATTGACCACTGAGGCAGATCTTTTGCAGTTCGCTCCAAAATCTGGACCACGTTAGAGAGATTCCCCTGATGCTGCGCACACTAGAACTATAGATCCATTGTAGATCATGTATATGCCACAAGCAGGATGCATGAGGCCAAGACGCCCAGAGTCAGTCTCACCAAAATCCAGGATAAAGGTTGAAATATCAGTATTTTAGCCTGAATATTCTGGACTCAACTTTCGGGAGGATAGCCAAAACTGCACCGTGATCAGAACAGCTCCGATGAAAGGGAGCTTCTAAGATAGAGTCAGGTGTGACTTCGTCACGTTGACAGTGAACCCCAGTGAGTGCAGAAGGTCTGTCTTACTCTGGGGTGAGCCTGCCTTTAACAGCTGGTTGTCTAGATACGGGAAGACTGGTACCCCTGATCTCTGCAGATGAGCTGTACCCATCACCTTGATGAACACCTGAGGGGCGCTGTTCAGGCAATAAAGAAGCATGGATGAAGGTAAAACACCTTTATAACGCAACTTTAAATCCGCATACCTTCACTCCGCATACCATTACAACGAATGTACCATTACTCCGCAATTCTATAATAACGCATGCTATTATATCTTATATGCTTTTACCACACATGCTTTAACAACGAAATTCGTTGTAAAAGCATGAATGTAAAAGCATATGTTTTTAATATTTAAGTTTAAGGTAAGTATATGGTTTTAGTTTGGGGGTGTTCGGTATATGTTTTAGGGGTTCAGGGGTATTTTAAGGGTTGGTTTGGGGTTCTTGGGTATTTTTAGTGTTAAGGGGTTATTTACGTTTTGGGTGCAGGAGATCTTTTGAGGGTTCAGGGTTAGTTTAGGTTTTAGGATGTAGGGGAGTTTATTAGAGTTCAGGGTGGGTTATGGGGTACAGTGGTATTTTAGGGTTCAGGGCTAGGTTTGGGTTTTGGGGTACAGGGGTATTTTTAGAGTTCAGGGCTAGGTTTTGGGGTACAGGGGTATTTTTAGGGTTCAGGGCTAGGTTTCGGTTTTGGGGTAATAATAATAATAATAATAATAATACAGAAGCTTGTTAAGCGCGAACAGCTACCTCTGGGGAGGTGTCCCGGCGCTAGCGAGTCCTACAGCAAGAGTGAGTAGTCAGGAGAAAGAACAGGATTATTGAGTAAAAAGCCATGTTTTTAGGAGTTTCCTAAAGCTGGCTTCTGAGGTGGCGGATTGGATGGCAGGTGGCAAAGTATTCCAAAGTTTCGCCGTGCCGGCCGAAAAGGATCTGCCTCCAAGTCTAGCTTTCCTCACGCGCGGTACCGTAAGCTTGAGCAAGGAGTTTGAGCGCAGCTCTCGTTTTTGGTGGTAGCGAGGGAGTCGGAGTTTTAGATAATTGGGACACGTGCCTTTTAGTGCTCTGAAAGCCAGGGTCAGCACTTTGAACTTAATTCTGCTTGCCACTGGCAGCCAATGCAGCTCGTGCAGATGCGGAGAGATGTGCTGCCTAAAAGGGACACGTTTTATCAATCTCGCAGCCGCATTCTGCACGATCTGTAAGCGTTGCACCGCATATTTGGGTAGACCAAGATAGAGGCCATTAGAATAGTCGAGATGTGATTGTTGCGTGAACGACCGTTTTTCGACATTCGACTGGTAGCAGGGGCAGAAGTTTCCGCAAATTTCTGAGTTTATGCAGGCAGCCAGCGGTGAGCTGTTGTATATGCGGCAGGAAAGACAGGTTCTCATCCCATTTTACTCCGAGATTTTTTGCATGGGTTCCGGGAGATGGGGCAGGGCCCATTTCCGTTGGCCACCACAGATCCGGGGGGGGATGTTTGAGATTACCGAAGAATAGCTCCTCCGTTTTGCTCGCATTCATTTTGAGCTTGTTGGTGTTCATCCATTTGGCTACGTCTTGAAGACAACCCCTGATTTTGCTGAAGGCTGCCTCAGACGTGTCTGAATATGGGAAGACTAATTGAGTGTCGTCCGCATAGGATATTGCCTTGACCCCCCATTTGGCAATCAAGGTGAAAAGCGGGGCCAAATAGACATTGAACAACAGGGGGCTGAGTGCCGACCCCTGTGGGACGCCACACCAAAGGTTTTTTGGTCCAGAAGAGAAGGGACCCAGGGCCACTTTCTGGGAGCGATTGGTGAGGTAGGAGAGTAGCCAGTTAAGTGCTTTGTCTCCAAGGCCAATGTCCTTAAGTCGGGTACAGGGGTATTTTTAGGGTTCAGGGATAGGTTTGGGTTTTGGGGTACAGGGGTATTTTTAAGGGTTCAGGGATATTTTTAGGGTTTAGGGAAAGGTTTGGGTTTTGGGGTACAGGGGTATTTTAGGGTTCAGGGGTAGGTTTGGGTTTTGGGGTACAGGGATATTTTTAGGGTTCAGGGCTAGGTTTAGGTTTTGGGGTACAGAGGTATTTTTAGGGTTCAGGGATAGCTTGGGTTTTGTGGTACAGGGGCATTTTTAGGGTTCAGGGCAAGGTTTGGGTTTTGGATACAAGGCATTTTTTCGGTTCAGGAATAGGTTTGGGTTTTTGGGTGCAGGGTGTATTTTTAGGGTCAGGATGGGTTAGTGTTTAAGGGTGTTGGGGTACTTTAAGGAGTAAGGGTGGGATTAGTTTTTAGGGTGAAAAGGGTAATTAAAAAAAATATATATATATATTATATGGTTAAACGTGTGATCAAGGCACATTGGGTGTCGAAACGCGTAGCTTGAACTAAGAATAAAGAAATCTGCTGCTGTAATCTCCTGAGTGCGCGTCTTGCATATATGCAAACTGTGGATTATTGAAATTTTCGGCATTGGAGGTCCTCCGAATCTGCGCGCCACCTGACTTTGGGAGAGAGAAGGACCTTTCACGTCTGGTTTGGATATATATATATATATATATATATATATATATATATATATATATATATATATATATATATATATATATATATATAATCTATAATACTATTATAAAGAGAGAACACCAACCTTTGAGCCAGGTAAACTCGGGAACCACAGCGCCAATCCACACACCCGATACATCGTTGAAATTGCCAGGGTGTGCAGATGGACGTAGGCTATAAAAAATAAAAATTAAATGTAAATTTAAAAATGTAAGTAAAAAAAAAATGTAGTTCCTGAAAGTAGCGCCGGCCGCGACGTTGCGCTGGCCGCAACGTAGCGCTGGCGGCGACGTGCGTGATGACGAGGAGGAGCAGCGGACATGGAGCAGCGGTGAAGTGAGGAGCGTGGGGAGGAGCGGAGGCTCAAGTAAGGCAAAGGCGAGGTGAGGCGGGCGGGAGGGGGTCGGGACGGGAGGAGGGCGGGGGGTTGGCCCTGCTTCCATCTGCTCCGTGTCTGTCCCTGAATACAACAAAAAACCAGCATTAGCGGTGGCTCAGGTAAGGCAAAGGCGAGGCGAGGCGGGGCGGGAGGGGGTCGGGACGGGAGGGGGGCGGGCGGTTGGCCCTGCTTCCATCTGGTCCGTGTAGCTAATAGGTGTCTTGGCGGCTCAGGAAAGGAACAGGCGAGGGGGTCGGGACGGGAGGGGGGCGGGCGGTTGGCCCTGCTTCCATCTGGTCCGTGTAGCTAATAGGTGTCTTGGCGGCTCAGGAAAGGCACAGGCGAGGCGAGGCGGGGCGGGAGGGGGTCGGGGCAATGTCAGGGCGGACGGGGGCCGGGGAGGGTGGGGGCCTGGGTGGGCAGTTGGCCCTGAAGCCTCATTGCCCCTGGACATGTCGGGGCGGGCTGCTAGTATATATATATATATATATATATATATATATATATATATATATATATATATATATATATATATATATATATATATATATATATATATATATATATAAACATATATATATAAATATTTGTAAAATATATATATATAAATAATAAATCTATACTAATATAATAAAGAGAGAGCCCAAACCTTTGAGGCGGGTAATCTCAGGAACCACAGCACCATTCACAACACCCAATACAGCGTTGGGAAGGGCAGTTGCAGCAGAAGGACATAGGCTATGCAGACGCCCACCATATACATTTAAAAGGTAAAAGAACCGTGCCAGCAAAGTAGTCCCTTGTGGGCGTGTCTGCGTTGTGCTCTGGGCATGTGCTGGGGTCGTGACAAACGCCGGGGGCATGTGGTACGTTCCGCCCTTCATGCCATGTCTCATATCCTGTGCTGTGGGCGTGTGCGTGTGCAGTGTGCGGGATTACGGAAAAAAAAGCAAGCGTTGTGCCCAATATTTCATTGTTTTTTCTTCCCAGGTTCTGTACATTCCAGCTCCGATTGTGCTTGCCCCGCGCTCCCAGTGACGTGCACCTGCTTTACTGTATGGAGGTCAGGCATGGCGCTATTCCCAAGGGCCGGAAGGAGAGCAAACAGGGGCCATTGTGCAGGAAATGTAATCTCCCCTTAACTTCCGGTGACGCCTGAAGCGCACCCTTGAGATTTTCCACTTCTGTTGCGCACAGGTCTCGCGCCACGCACATCTCGACACAAGGCCCGCCTCCACGGAAATAGCAAGAAGGGGACTATCCCTCCCCCGGTAATATGTGATGATATTCCGCAAACCAACATCCCGCCTACAATCACTCCACAATTTTTATAACGCGGGACTATTACTCCGCAAATACATCATTTTTAAAACTTTTACAACGCATATGACTTTATCACGCATGCCATTATAACTCAAATGCATGTGTGGTAAAGTCATATACATTGTAAAAGTACATTATTAAAACATCAAATATATGTTTGTATATATGTGTATTTATATATATATATATATGCAAGTAAATTCGCCACTCGAACTGAAACAGCCGCCCCAGCTCCGGAATTCAATGACGAAAGAACAGACCCATTGTTTAGTGCTTAATCGAGGTGATTTATTTCTCCAGCAAGCCTGCCGCCGCCATTACGCGTTTCGCTTCTTACAAAGCTTGATCACATGGCGAGTTGCTAAGAGCCAATGCCGATACTTAAAGTGCAAATGCGCGCGCAATTTTCAAATGGGTAACAACAACATGGAAAAAATACTTCATTCACATGTAATACATTGAAATATATGTTTGCAATACAATGTTAAATGCACAAACGACCAAAATATAAAATATATAAATAAGTATTTAAATATTTTAAAAATTCTGATATATATCTCTGTATAAGTACAGGTAAGACAATGAGTAAGGCTAATGAAATCTAACATCAACTTAATTCATACAATTTCTTGGTCTCACTAATAACCTCACATCCACGAATGTGCAGTGAACAATGGAAAAAATTGGGCCCAAGTGGGCTAAGACCATTAGAAAATTGCTCTTATTTTTTAGTTATTTTGTTTCTACCGGCAAGTAAAGAAGTGCAAACATTTAATCATACAAAAGTGCTAGTGCAAGTGCTAATTAAGATAAACAAAACTAATTTTTCAAATATGGAGCTGATAATAATACCCCCGGATACAACTCCGGGGTTGCCCTCTTTAATACAAAGCTCATTTAATCACTGTGTGAGGTAAAACCGGCACCTATATACTACGAAAGATTCATCAAATATGAACCATTACCATACTGAAAGTGCAAACTAGCTATAAACATTTCCAATTCCCTGAGTCCAGAAACAACTGTCAACTGGTATGTGCTGTTATAAATTTGCATTTGAGACATTCCTGACTAAGTTTTACCAAGGTTATTAATATATCCTACATTATTGTGGAACCTGCAGGAACACCCAAATAGAATGCAATACAAACAAGGTCTAAAATGTAGTAAATCGTAAACGATTTACAAACAAGTATATAGATCCTCCGTTGCATTCAGCCCATAAGGTTGCTTACTATCTAGCTCCAAGATGTACCTGGTTTCGAGAAGGCAAAGCCTCGCATCTCGATCCCCACCTCTCTTCATTGGCCAAATTGAATCAATAACAAAATAAGACAGATGCGTGGGATTAGAACAATGCTAATTTTCAAAGTGCCTTGCCACCGGGTAGGCCTGATCTTTGTTGTTTATAGCTCTAATGTGCTGGAGCACACGCTTGTGGACCGGCAGGCGAGTACTACCCACATACCTGAGTCCACAAGTGCACTCCAGCACATAGACCGCATAGTCTGTTTTACAATTCAGGCGTTTGGTGATTTCTCTGGGTGTTTGTGAGAATGGGACAACATATTTAGTCTTGTTGACCCCGTGTTTACACGCCTTACATTGTGTACATTTCCTAAAGCCGCTGCCTAGGGCCTTCCAAGTGGTCGAGATTTGTGGTTCCAAGGTATTTTTGACCAATGATTTGGCCATTGATATTGATTTCCTGAATGTGAGGAGTGGTTTGTCCAACACTTTATTACCAATAACCGGATCCCCCAATATGAGATTCCAATTATGGTTAAATATTTTTCTGATGGTTGAGTGTTGCCTGCTGTACGCTACAATTATGCGAGGTTTGATTACATCCCCAGCCGGGGTTGTATCAACATCCTTGTTTTTAGGGATGAGTGCATTGTCACGGGATATAAGCTGCGTTCTTTTCTGGGCAGCCTCAATCATGACCTTAGAATATCCTCTAGCAAGGAATCTACATTTACTCGCCTCCTGCGCAATCTCGCATTCCTCATCACTGCTGCAGATCCGCCTGATACGCAACATCTCCCCATAGGGAATGCTCCGTATCAGGTGGCGAGGATGGTGACTTGCTGCATGCAGGATGGTATTGCCCGCAGTGGGCTTTCTAAATAGTTTAGTTTGAATGCGATCATCTTTAACATAGATTTCCATGTCTAGAAAATTAACAGACACCGCATGAATGCACGATGTAAATTGTAGATTTAAGCTGTTAACATTCAGCCTGTTGATAAACTGAGTTGCTGCCTCCTCCGTCCCTCTCCAAACTAAAAATAAATCATCTATATACCTGAGGTAGGTGACCACATGCTGCTCCATGATTACGCGCAGATCCCCCGCCACGACCTGTTCCTCCCACAGCCCCATGTGCAGACATGTGTAGCTGGGGGAGAAACAGGCCCCCATGGCGACCCCTCTTCCTTGTTGGTAGATTTGATTGTTAAACAAGAAGAAATTCTGCTCCAAACACATTTGAATCATGGATAACAGCATCCTGTTATGCACCCCATAATATATGAGACGTTTGTTCAGAAAATGTTCAATCGCCTTGAGACCATCTCGGTGTCCAATAGAGGTATATAACGATGATACATCTAGAGTCATAAGCAAAAAGTCTGGACCCCACACCAACTGTTCTGTTTTACGAATGAAATCTGTTGAATCTTGTACATACGACCCCAGTCCTTTAACCCAATCCTGTAAGAAGTAGTCTATGTACTTGGATACATTTTCCAATGAACTGTCAATGGCCGATATTATTGGGCGCCCAGGTGGTTTGTTACAGTCCTTATGTATTTTGGGGATCAAGTAAAAAGATGGTACCACCGGATGCTCTTTTTTCATAAATCGAAATTCATCCTCGGTGATGATTCCCCCGCTCCTCCAAGCCTGGAGTCTCGCTATTTGGTCCCCCCATGCTGCTCTTAAAGTTGGCCAATTACTCTTCCTGTAACAAGAAATGTCGTTTAGTTGATTCTCTGCCTCCTCCAGATACAGCTTACGGGGCCAGAGCACAACATTTCCACCCTTGTCTGCCTGTCGCACCAATATGTTATTGTCCGCGTTCAATTTTTTAATTAACTGAGCATAGCTCCAATTTTGTTTGGTAATTTTATGGCGTTTGTTATTGGTGGCAATATATAGTTGTTTTAGCTCCTTCACCACCAAATCATGGTAAACGTCAATGTTATCGTGGAGCATTATCCGTTGAAACGTGGACTTTGGTTTGAAAGATGTTAAACCTGCAGCGGCATTGACTCTTTCCAGATTGGAATCACCCTCCTGACTGCCAATTGTTTCCTTCTGCAGGGACCATATTTCATTCATTGCATTTTGGTCCCCCACAGTCAGCAAGGTGGGACTTCTGGCCTCAACAGGACGTTGCTTTTTGGACTGAAGGCTGTGAAATTTACTCAATTTTAGTTTACGAATAAACCTGTAAGTGTCAATTCGTGCGTTAGCGTAATTAAAATCACATGGCGGGCAAAAAGACAAACCCAGGGACAGTACGGCTTCTTCTTGCCGAGTCAATGCTGTTTCCGTTAGATTTATGACTGAGTTGGGGTTTCTGCTTACGTTGTGTTGCGTTTTTGAAAACGGTTCCATCTTCCCCTTGGGGGTCCCTTGGTTTTGCCCCTGACGGCTCCGGCATTTTTTACGGCGTTGGCTCCGCCTGTAGTTGCGCCTGGTGTTTGTTTTGTTGGCATTGTTCGTGAGCGCAACGTGTCCCTTCGGTCTAGGCAGAGGCAATCCACCTCCTCTGCCATAGAAAGTTTGGTAAACCCCAAGGTAGGATCCGTTGTATTTTCACCCTCTGCTTCACTTTCGACGTTAGAGCTAAGGTCCGATCCCGAAATGGAGTTTTCACGTATTCCAGAATTCTTGTTCTGCGCACCCTTAACTCTTGCTTTGACTCCATCGTAACGCCGAGCAAAGGTGAAAATTTGACCGCTTAGGTAATCAAGCCGATCTCTTTCAAATTTGTAAGTCTTTATTTTTTTGATTACCTCCTCCTCCTTGTTTAAACCGACCAGCATATCCTCACGCAGCTTTTTAATTTGTTCATTCATGCCCAACGCAGCAATTTCTTCCTCCAGTTTGTCAATTTCACCCTGTAGTTTAATGCGGTCACTCAATGCATATTTAACAAGGATTTTTATTAATTTCGCTGACGATTCCAAGTTGGATTCTGCCCATTCTTTGAGCATAGCAGGGTCGGGATTTTCGTAACTTGGGGCCAAAGTTATTCTAAGCCCCCTCGGTACTCTGTTGACCTGAAGATACCGAGTGAGGGATCGATGTTCCCACCACTTTGATTGCTCGGAACGCATTAGCTTTTCCAATTTCTTAAATAGGTCCCGAGTGGTGGGGCTCCCTGTTGACGTTTGCACAATCTGTGGTATAAGACCAGACCCCCCTGCCGGGGAGTCCAGAAACAATGTTTCCGCCGCTTCCTCACGTTCGCGCAACTTATTTGCGGACATTACAGTACTATAGGCTGGGAGCATAAATTGCTCCACCTCGATACAGTGTTCGGTTGGTTCCAAATAAATCCGTCCCAAACACTCTCACACTTCTTACCGGGCACTCCGTAGTTAGTCCGTTAACGCTCGATCACCGTTGTTCGCACCAGCCGGCTCCTCACTTTCCGGATGTCGGCTCCAAAACAGATTAGCTGTCGACGGTGCTCGGGGGCAATTGCAGCGTACTCCTTCCAGAGAT
The DNA here is from genome assembly GCF_964263255.1 of Lissotriton vulgaris. Taxonomy (NCBI): domain Eukaryota; kingdom Metazoa; phylum Chordata; class Amphibia; order Caudata; family Salamandridae; genus Lissotriton; species Lissotriton vulgaris. The sequence continues at coordinate 812,948,346 of NC_141695.1, read as the reverse complement.
CGTAAATCATCTTCCGAAAAACCAGCCGAGGTAACGCTTCCTGCCGCGTAGCCCAAGGAACAAGAAGGGGTTCTGTTCATACCGTGGAAGCTTGTTTGGTATAACAAATGCAAGTAAATTCGCCACTCGAACTGAAACAGCCGCCCCAGCTCCGGAATTCAATGACGAAAGAACAGACCCATTGTTTAGTGCTTAATCGAGGTGATTTATTTCTCCAGCAAGCCTGCCGCCGCCATTACGCATTTCGCTTCTTACAAAGCTTGATCACATGGCGAGTTGCTAAGAGTCAATGCAGAGTCAAAGTGCAAATGCGCGCGCAATTTTCAAATGGGTAACAACAACATGGAAAAAATACTTCATTCACATGTAGTATATTGAAATATATGTTTGCAATACAATGTTAAATGCACAAACGACCAAAATATAAAATATATAAATAAGTATTTAAATATTTTTAAAATTCTGATATATATCTCTGTATGAATACAGGTAAGATAATGAGTAAGGATGATGAAATCTAACATCAACTTAATTCATACAATTTTTTGGTCTCACTAATAACCTCACATCCACGAATGTGCAGTGAACAATGGAAAAAATTATATATATATATACACATTTTTTAAATTTAATTAAAACATTTATTCTTTTAAATTGCATTATTTATATTATTTTTATTTATTTTATTTGATCACCCTTTACACCCTAAAAACGAATCCCACCCTGCTCCCTTTAAATACCCCTTCACCCCATAATCATAACCCACCCTTACTCCTTAAAATACCCCAACACCCTTAAACACTAACCCATCTTAACCCTATACCATGTACCCCAAAACCCAAACCTATCCCTAAACCCTAAAAATACCCCTGTACCCCCAAACCTAGCCCTGAACCCTATAAATACCCCTGTACCTCAAAACCCAAACCTACCCCATAACCCTAAAAATACCCCTGTACCCCAAAACCCAAACCTAGCCCTGAACCCTAAAGATGCCCCTGTACCCCAAAACCCAAACCTACCCTTGAACCCTAAAATACCCCTGTACCCAAAACCCAAACCTAGCCCTGAACCCTTAAAATACCCCTGTAGCCCAAACCTAGCCCTGAACCCTAAAACTAACCCTGTACCCCAAAACCCAAACCTACCCCTGAACCTTAAAATACCCCTGCACCCCAAAACCCAAACCTAGCCCGAACCCTACAAATACCCCTGTACCCCAAAACCCAAACCTAGCCCTGAACCCTTAAAATACCCCTGTACCCCAAAACCCAAACCTAGCCCTGAACCCTAAAAATACCCCTATAACCCAAAACCCATACCTATCCCTAAACCATAAAACTACTCTTGTACCCCATAACCCAAAACTATATCTGAACCCTTAAAATACCCAAAACACCCCAAAACCTATACCTCAGTACCCCAAAACATATATCCCTATACCCATAATTACCTTATCCAAACATTTTAAAAAAACATGCTTTTACCATTCATGCATTTACAACGAATTTCGTTGTAAATGTATGCGTGGTAAAAGCATATAAAATGTAATGCCATGCGTTATAATGGCATTGCGGAGTCATGGTACTTTCGTAATGAAAGTATGCGAAGTGATGGTATGCGGAAAGAAAGTTGCGGAATAATGGGTGTTTATCTTCCCCCGGTAAGTACATTGGTGGCACGGCAGCCCACATCTCCAGTAACATACTCATATTTTTTCAACACCCATTTGAAAGATGCACAGGTCTCTCTCATTGATGGCCAGCACCGACATACACTTTTAGACACACCTCCCGCCACAAGTTCTAGAACTGCGAAACAATATACTACTGGTCGGCAGCAACTCATACCCGGACAACGTCCGGACGGGCTGCTAGTATATATATAAATATGCAATAATATATATATATATATATATATATATATATATATATATATATATATATATATATATATATATATATATCAAAAAACCCTTTAAGGCATAGAGTGATGCATAAATTATGCAAAAAAGAAGGAGAGAACTCTAGGTAGTTCTCAAGTTTAGGTGGAAAGCAGCTCCTGTTAGAGCACTCTCAACACCAGTGACACTCTAGATCTGCTCACCTCAAATGTCTGTTTTTCTATCAAAGTTTTTAACCATAGGATTAGCACAGTGCTATCCACGCAGAGATAGAAATGGACCTGGAGTGTTAAATGGCTTTTGTCATTTTACAGCTCAGCAAGGGCAGCACTGTACTAGTCCTACGCTTAAAGACTTTGCTGTGTAAATGGCAAAATACTTTGTCCATTTCTGTCTCTGCGTGGATAGCACTGTGCTAATCCTATGCTTAAAAACTTTGATAGAAAAACAGACATTTGTGGTGAGCAGATCTAGAGTGTCGCTGGTGTTGAGAGTGCTCTAACAGGAGCTGCTTTCCACCTAAACTTGAGATCTACCTAGAGTTCTCTCCTCTCTAAGCCTCCCTTGGCAAAGACAGCCATTACTTCCTGGTGGAGCAAGGAGAGATTGTCCTTGCCAACCTGTCACAAATGGGTGGCATGGGTGGAGGGGAAACCACAAAGGGGAGGGAGTAGCCCCTATGCACAATCTGAAGAATCCAGCAGTCTGATGTTCTAGACCTCAAGAAGGGCATGTGATGGAGTATCATGCCTCCCACTGGATGCAAATAAGTTATAGACCTCCAGCATGACAGGTGATGGCATATCCTACCTCCCACTTGGTGCCCATAATGGTAAAAGGGCAAGGTAAAGGTGTTTGGAGGCTGCTGCCAGAAAAGTGGTGGACTGGCCTGATCTTTGGCTGCCTAACCAATAGGGTTTGTGGGTAAAGCACCATATAGCTGAGCGGTAACCAAGCAGCTGGAATCCCCTTCTGTGGCCATCAAAGGAGCGAAAGGCAGACCATGGTTGGGAAGGGGTCACAAAAAGGCCCAGGGACCTGGCCATAGCTCTGATATCCTTGAAGTGCTCCAGTGCTGAGCCCGCCTTGCCTCCCAAGAGGCGGGAACCATCACAGGACATGTCCACAAGCAACGCTTGGACATCCCTGGAAAAGTCAGCTGTTCTCAGCCAGGTGTGGTGTCCTAATGCCACAGACGAAGAAACTGCTCTGCCCGGCGAGTCAGTTGTGTCAGCCCACATTAAATTGTGAAGTTAGCTGCATCTCTGCCATCATCCATCGCTTGAGAGAGTATGGCACAGGCCTCCTCCCGGACCATAGGCAGCATCTGTGCAACCAAATCCCACAAGGATTGGGAGTAACTGCACAAAATGCAAGCAGTGTTTATGGACAGCAGTTACAGGCAGGTTGAAGAAAGCCTTCTGTATCTTAAGATGTCCAGCATCTTGGATTCCCTGTCTGGTAGAGTGGTAGGGACTGCACCAAGGAAGGTGAAAGCTTGGACCACTAAGCTCTCCAGGGTAGAGGGTTGCTTGAGGACATTTTGGTTCCGAGGAGGGGGGGGGGGAGTGGGCAATTGTTGTGTTCATAGGAACTCCTGTGCAGGGTTTTGACCAAGTTCCCAGCAGTATTTCTGTGAAGGCTTAATTGAACTGGAGAAGCGGTCCGGATGGGGTCACTCCCAGCTGAAGCACATCTATCAAGAAGTTGGTTTTGACTGCCACTGAGGGTAAGCTAAGGTTCAGTACCTCGGCTGTCCTTCTTACCACCAAAGCAAAAGAAGCCCTTTACTCCATAGCAACGGTAGGGGAAGGGAACATGCCAATATCTGGAGAAGTGTCCACTCCACTGAAGTCTGCCATTTCCTCACACCAGTGCATGTTCGGATCTAGGGGCTGGTATTATTCATATTCAAGCAACTCCTCTTAATCCTCGCTGAGTTCCATCCCATAAGTATGAGGCTGGAGTTCCGGCCTGGAAGGCATGGTTCCAGTCGGTGATAAAATAATTATTGGATGATGCCCTCCCACTTCATGTCAGAGTCGGGGATGGGAATGGGGATTGTGCAACTGGAGGGAGTCTGCAATGCTGAGACTGTAGGCACCGGGAGCAGCGCTGGGGAATGTCGAGGTGGTTCGACTAGGACCACCCCGGATCCATCCATGGGCTGAAATGGAGCTGGGGCAGACCTGCTGGTGGAGAACTAGTGGAGGCCCCTCCTGAGCCCGCTGGACAAGAAGGCACACAAATGATGACGCTCTCTTGTCTCATCAGATGTCTTTGACAGATGGGGCCAAGTCAAAGACCTCTTCAACTTGTTACTCTCCTTGCGCTTGTGGGGCTTACCCGACGACTTAGGAGTGCGACGCGGATCTTGGGATGAGTTACCGATTCTGGGACCTTCCTCTCAACTGGCATCGAGACCGTTGCAATGTGGCATATTGGGCAGCAAGGAGCTTGAGGGAACACTGCATCATGGTTGTTGCGTCGTGGTCGTGCTCGAGGCACCAGAGGCAAACAAGATATGGGTCCATTGTCAACATCTGCCGATGACAGGCACCGCAGGGTTTGAAGCCAGCCTTCCTAATGGGCATCCTGCTACACAAGGATAAAATCTAAAAAAACACTTAAACAAAAAGTCAAAAAAGGCCAGTCAAACATTTACTGGTGGTGGCTCTCTACAAATTTGCGCTGACTTGTGAGAAAAGAAAAAAACTGATATGAGCACACTGGGGTGCGTCCATATATTCACTGTGCAAGTCACTTTCGGTGCGGACAACACCACACAGAGCTGAGTGACACCACCTACCACCGTGCAGGGGTACTGATCACGGAAAATTTCCAGATCCAGTCTGACACCTGGAGATACTTCTAAGGTACAGAATATGCGGCTAGAAGGCTATCAGATCCTGTGATTTACTATACCTGGTAAATTTTATATCTCAGTAACACTCCGGTGGATCTTTTTTATTGTGGTGTCTAAAAATACAGTCTAGTTTTATAAATTGGTGTTGGATATATTTAGTGTCTTATCGATTTATTTTTTTATTGTTTTGGTGCTGTTTTTTTTTCTTCAATGCTCGCTTAATGCGTAATCACATCTAATAACAGAAGATAAAGTGCTCACACTTACAGAATGCTCAGTACATGCAATTGTTTCAAGTTTATAACAAAATTACTTAATTGGCAAATCGTCGAGTAGTGATTGCATCAGTGAAGGTGCTCAATGCTTAGAGTGATTCACATACCTCCACAATAATGCAGTTGCTAATTTCCTAGACCCAAAGATAAAAATTGGTGATGATAAATTGCACATCACACATTATTGGAGACCCCCTGACAGGAGTACCCTCATGCATAGTGCCCAATAGAACGCAAAAAAAGTGTACTCAAGAGGGTAGTGTAAGGTGGTGTAAGGATGTAACTCATCCAATTACAACTTTGTGAGATAAAAATGCTCTTGGACAGGACAAGCACGAGAATAAGGAGAAGAGCCATTGAATCCAGAGCAGACAAATGTGACAATTTTGAGAAGTTGGCCTGATATGTGATGTCCACTTCTCACATTGTTGTGCAGCGGTTGGGATAAGAGCTTGCTGATTGTTTTACCATAATATCTTGAGATATCATTTGAAAGATCCCATTGAGGTACCTAGAGGTACATATAAATCAAGTCTTAAATACTTAAGTTCTACTGAACTTAGTTGTTGTATAGCAAAGGGCCTAGCACACCCTGACTACAACTCCTAGAGAGGTTTAGTAGGTAACACTTAGTGTAGGTAGGTGCACACACCACACCTCACTAGATCATGTCTCTGAGAACAGAACCAAGTGGATCTCTCCCAATGGAGGCAGATCCTTTAAGGATACCGTCCAGATTTTTGATCTCCGAACTTTTACATAAAACCATCTTCCGACAGATCTGATCCCCTTAGCATAGCCCGGAACAGTTCTCCCACAGTTGTACTAGTAGGCGTCTTCAGCAGCATTCGCAAATGTGATAACTGAAATGCCCATGCATAATATTGCAAGTCGGGCATTGCCAGTCCCCCCTTCTCCCTCTTTCCCCTAAGCTTCTTCCAAGCTAACCTGGTAGATCTGTGCTTCCAAATAAATGAATTCAGTTCTCCTTGATATTTCGCTATTTATTTCGTATCGAAAGCCAGAGGGATGGCATTAAAAAGAAAAGTTATCTTGGGGAGGATGGACATTTTAACTATATTAATCCTTCCGAGAAGTGACAAGGGAAGTAGCACCCACGAGTTCAGCTGTTTTGGCATTCTTTAAAGATTCGATTAAGATTAAATTCTGGAATCTTTTCAACAACCTGGGTTATTCTGATGCCTGAATATCGCATGGTGGAAGCAATATGGTAGTGTGTATTTTCCATATTCCACGCAATTATCTCAGTTTTATTAGTGTTAATCTCATATCCCGAGATTGAGCCAAGCTCCTCTGCACGTGCCATAATAGTAGGAAAAGCTGTATCAAGATCAGCTGTATAGATCAGGATATCATCTGCATACAGGGCCACTCTCCTCTCCCACTCTCCAAATTTAAAAGGGATGATGTTATTTTCTTCTCTTAGAACCTGCGCAAAAGGCTCTATGTAGAGATTAAACAGGAGAGGGGAGAGCCGGCAGCCCTGTCGCGTACCCCTAGTGATATTAACGGGGTCTGTCAAAGCCCCATTGACGAGCAATCTTGCAGTAGGAGCCCTATACAGCAATTCTATAACACGGCAGAAGCCACTTCCTAAATTAAACTTCTTTAACACCTCGGAGAGGTATGGCCAGTTAACCCTATCAAAGGCTTTAGTTGTGTCTAGTGTTAATACAGCTAAAGGAAGGGTAAAAGAAGATGCGATGTCAATAGCATTTATTAGGTCATAAGTGAGGTCTGCTAGTTGACGCCCCTGAATGAAGCCTTTTTGGTCTTATAATCTTATCCACTGCACTCCCCAACCTTTTAGACAGAATGGCGGCAAAAATCTTATAATCGCAATTGAGAAGTGAAATGGGGCGATAAGAGCCACAGTCAGTCGGAGGTTTCCCCGGTTTTAAAATTAAGACGACTGTGGCTTCACTCCACGACCCAGGAGGGTCTTCGCCCTTCAAGAGTATGCTGTTAAAAAGTCTCCACAACACTGGAATTATTGACTCTTTGAGATGACGATATAGCTCTCCTGGAAGGCCATCAGGCCCTGTCACCTTTCCTGTTTTAGAAAGATTGATCGCCTTTCTGACTTCGTCTTCGGTAATTTTGTTATCCAAAGCATCATATTGTTAATTTGTAAGACATGGTAAACAGATCTTATCAAGCCATTTTTTCCTTTTCTCTGGATCCTCAATGGTATCATTAGTGTAAATTGATTGGAAAAACTCACAAAAGGCCATTCCTATATCTCAATTAGATGCCCGAGGCGATGTTTCCCCTTTGAGGACAATCTATTTGATGTAGTTTTGAATCTGATCAGATTTTACTTTCCACGCGAGTCGCTTACCGGCACTTTCTCCCAACTCAAAGTGGGAAATTCTACTCGCCTCCCATCTGCGAGCGATTCTCTCTTGGAGAACACTCTCCAGTTGTTTTTGAAGTGAATCTAGTTCTTCCAAATCTGCCTTTAAATGACTTCCTGCTTGGGAGCTCAAATTTAATTGGACTCTGGCCATGTCATCTTCTAACCCCTTGACATCATTTCTAAATTTATTTTTCCTAAAGGAGGCACGATTAGTAATGCAACAACAAAAAGATCATTTTCCAATTTACTGTTTGAAAGGAAGAAGATTAACTTCTATCTCTGTTTGAGCAAAAGAGTAAAAGACTTTCACAAGTTACCAAATTTACAAAACTACTGATTCAAACATTGAGAGTTCTACTTAAAACTGAAACAGCGGGATTTGTTATATATATTTTTTATTATTATTGTTCTTCATTTGCCAGTACATTAAAAACATCATCATTTCAATATTAAAAACACATTAATCACACTATTTAAAAGAATTTTCAAAACTGACTATTATTTTTGATTGTACTTTTTATTAAACATCTTTTTATGCGAAATTTGATGTATACATGTTTTTTATAAATAGTGTGATTAATGTGTTTTTATTATTGAAATGATGATGTTTTTAATGTACTGGCAAATGAAGAACAATAATAATAAAAAAGATATATAACAAATCCCGCTGTTTCAGTTTTAAGTAGAACTCTCAATGTTTGAATCAATAGTTTTGTAAATTTGGTAACTTGAGAAAGTCTTTTACTCTTTTGCTCAAACAGAGATAGAAGTTAATCTTCTTCCTTTCAAACAGTAAATTGGAAAAGGATCTTTTTGTTGTTGTAACTTATCTACCCATTCCTTTTCCAAAAAAAGTGTACCTCCCATTATACTTTAGCATTTTAACGATTAGTAATGCAGCCTCTCCAAAAGGCTTTCAGGGTGTCCCACACAACCGATATGCTAGATGAATCTAAATTTGTCTTGAGAAACTGAGTAGTCTCAAGATTGAGAAAATGTATCTCCTCCTCCACTAGTAGAATGGTCCGGTCAAAAGACCATGATCTAAATTGTTGTTGCTGTGTTAGAGATAGGGTAAAAACTAGAGCAGAGTGGTCCGACAAGTGGGAAGAAAGATGATCTATGGATTTAATCAGGTATCTTAAGGTGTAACTAAACATTGCATAATCAATCCTAGATTTGTGATGGTATTTTAAATTGATAAACGAAACCCCCGGATGATCTCCTACACGCTCTCTCCAGACATCTGAAAGACCCATCTGGCTCATTATACTCAAAAGAGCTTTACGTGATTTAGAGGGGACTGCTGCTCGTGACTTAGGTGTTTTATCTAATGCAGGATTTAGAACGATATTAAAATCTCCTACCCAGATAATAGGATCAGGGAAGTCGATGAGATGGTTACGAATGATATCCAAACAGGAGGGATCGTCTTGGTTAGGCCCGTAATAGACCACCAAAGTGATAGCCAGATCCCACAGTAGTGTTTTTAATATAAGCCATCTTCCACTAAAATCCTCCCTGCATTCCAATATTTGCGCTTTAGCTTGTTTTTTTAGTAGAACCGTCACCCCTCTAATATTAGCTGATTGGCCAGTCAAACAAAGGCATCCACCCACTTCTGTTTTTTTAAAATTTCAGATATCTCTGCCTTTAATAGATGTGATTCTTGGATGGCAATGACCTGCACCGGAGAGTCTTTTAGATACTGTAAAATTCTAGCTCTTCTGTTCTTCGTGCGCAGGCCATTGACATTCCAGGAAAGAAGTTGTATTAAAGCCATGATGAATTTTTCATTACAACCTTTAAAGCGATCCCACCGGGCCAAGCCCAATCTGATTTTAACCTGCTTTTGTGGGCGACAAACAGCTTCTGCATTGTCTCCAGACGGAAGTCGAAACAGATAAAATCGCTATGGAGTATCAACAAATGAGGACATTTTATACTTATATCCCCAGTGCCCCCCCTTCCCCCCCCCACCCATGGAAAACCCATCCCCTATTGCTATGGCCTGATGAAAGGCCACCTTCGCGTCCCCCTGCTTCTGCTAACCCCTCCCTTCCCCACCTCTGAAAGTGTGCTATATAAGGCTGTCTAGAACTAGGAATATAGATAAAAACAAGACTGAAACATAACTGAATTTGTAGCAACAAAAAATTACAACCCCCCCATTGCTTTCAACATTGGGTTTTCAAGCCTTACAGGGTTTTAAGATTTCCTATTCCCCTCTTTTTCCTTTCCATCTTTCTTCCTTTCCCTTCAGCCTTTTTATTGTGTGTATTTTTTTTCTTCCTCTCTTTCCTTCCCCTTATGTTCCTCTTTTGTTTTTTATTTTTTTGTATTTAAATTATTTTTCCTTCCTATTATCCCTTATAATTTCTACCAATTTTTGTTGTGCCTTTTTTTCCCCCTCTCTCTCGCTTCATCTTTTTTTTCCTTCACCCCTCTAAGTAAGGGTAGATAAAGTGGTTAAGGCTTGAAGTAGAAAAAAAAAGGGGAAAGCAGACGACCAAACTACACTGATTACTTATTTACTCAGAAAGTTCCAATCATTCTTTCTCATGGCTACTTAGGGATTCCAGTAGCTCATCAGCCTCGTACGGGGTTCTAATGTTAAACATTTTATTATTGTGCATGATCTTAAGAAAAGCAGGGAATCTCAACTGCGCTGTGGCCCCCAATGATCTGAACTTGTCCATTCTCTGGCCCAGTTCCCATTGACGCTCCAAGGTCACTTTAGACAGATCCGAACGCACCTCATATGTGGAGTCTGGCCACTTTAACGATTTCGCCTTAAGTGCCAAGTTCAAAATCTTCTCCTTTACTGCGTAGGTAAGGAATTTTATGAGGATCTTCCTCGGTTTTGCCCTGCCGGTGTTCAACCGAAATGGATCCCTGTGGATCCTCTGGATGTATTTTTCTAGGAACCCTACTGATTCTTCGAGATTCAGGGAGTCCTTAGGCAATGCCACAATATATGTCTTTAGGTCACTCCCCTCCTTCCCCTCTGGTATCTTAAGGCGGTGTAGGTTATTCCTACGTGAGTTGTTTTCTAGTGACTCAAGTCTCTCTCTCAAGACATCGCCATCCCTGCGCAAGGCTTGAATTTTGACCTCGGCTGACCCTAGATTAGCTTTAAGGTGTTCCACGGAGCCCTCTAGGTTCTCAGTCCTTTCATTCAGTAAGTCCACTTTCTTTTCCAGAGCATTGCATGATGCTCTAATCTCAGCCTGATTCTCTGCGGAGAAAGCAAACCCCTGTTTTATATAATTTTTTAATGAGAGAAAGAGGGCCGCTACTGAATTATCTTCCGCGCCTTCTCCTCCTCCCTGTTCCCTGACAGCCTGAGTAGGAACCTCGGAAGCTAGATATCTTACTAGTTGGAATTGAAGATAATTCCACACCTTGCGTCGTGGAGAAAGCAGCAATATTAGGTAGTGTAGCTGTAGTAACAGAGGCAGCTGTGGTAGCACAGGCGGGAATAGAAGATGCAGTAGGTAGCCCCATAATTGGACTAGCAGGATTAGCCATCCTGAAAGAGGTGGGGGGAAACGCACTACAGATTTTTCCTAGGGCAGGAATACAGCCCTTTTCAGTGGATGCCTCTTGACTTGTGACATTTAATATCTGGGGTTAGAGCGGAGAGAGGGGGTTATCCTAACAGCCGTAGCCTTAAAAGAGGCCTTAGCAAAGCCCTTGCTTCTCGCTCCTTTAACACTCCTCCCTTTCACTGGGAGATTCTGGAAAGCAGAGTCATACACCACTTGGGGCTCTTCCCACTGCTGACCCCCTTTCGAACCAAGTTCTGGTGTACCGATCGAACTTCCTAGGACCCTAACATCTCCTTCTATACCACAATCAGAACTGTCCAGCAGCCTCTTATATGTACGTTTATCACACTTTTCTTTCTTTTTCCCCCCTCCTTTGCGTGTAATCGGCTTCGCTGTGGTACCTCCAGACCTCAGGGCTTTAACAGGGAAATGGACACAAGGGCTCTCTAACAGAGAAATCTAGTCATTCTCACCACCCTCAGCCTCAACGCTCTGCTTAGCTCCCCAGCCGCCTCCTTCATCCTGGCTATCTGCCTTGCCTGTGGAAAAATCAAAAACCTTACCGGGTTTGGCTTTCGTGGATACAGGCTCACCGCGCTGGAGGTAGGCTCCGATTCCTCCTGTGCTGACGTTGCCTGAGCTCCCCCGGAGGAAACCGCGAGCCGCCGCTCTTCGACCACGTCGCAGCTCCAAGGCCACTCTATTCCAGCACAGTGAGAGGAGGGGGCTCAGAGGACCGGGACACATCCAGCAGACCACGCCACGCCTCACCGTCGACGAGGGTAGGTTTTTGTGTTTTTTAGGCTTTCTTCCAATAGTGTATAATCAGCCTAGAATCATGCGCTCCTTCGGTGGTGGAAGGTGGGGGAATGCAGAAATTGGACACGCGCCGCCGCTCAGCTAGTGGGCGCCATGCTTCCTTACAAATTATTTTAAAAAGTTAAATTGAAAATCCTTCAATCAACAGCCAATAGTTGGGCAGCGATAAGAAGGAGAGTAGGGCTGGGCTATTTTTCAAAAAGGACTCCATTATGGGATTCCCCGGGTACTCCTGCATGCCTCCGAGACAGTCTGAGCACGCCTCTGAGAGATTCTGGATTAATGACGTGGGGAGGCTTGCTGGATGGGGCTATCCTACCTTCCTGGGAAGATCTTCATGAGGTGGTAGGGCCTGGTCTCTCCAAATTTAAATATATTCAATTGAATAGCTGGGTCCAGTCACAGGCTAAGAGCACCAGGTTTTCAGGGTGGGATAGCAACCTAGAAGAGCAGCTTGTGATAAAGCCTGTAGGGAGAAGGCAGGTCTCTATGTGGTATTAGGCTATTCTAGAGGAAGCAGATGGCGAATTTAAACTTGCGGATGACTTATGGGGACAGCAGATGAATACGCAATGCGAGTCGTTGTGGATGCAATCATTTTGCGCACAAGTTACTACTTGTGTAACGATATATCTTTAAGAGACATTAGTTAGTGATAGATTCCTTACCTTAGAATATCCAAAGGCGTCAGACTGGATCCGGAAAGTTTTGCGTAGCAGTACCCTTGCGCGTCGGTAGGCGTCGTCTGCGGCCCTGCGTCCGTCGTCGGCGTCGTGGGCGCCGTGATGACGTCGTCAGAGTACTTAGACGCCGCCTCCGCGTGCTGACGTCAGTTCTTAGCCACAGCTTTTCCGCGCCAGAAGCGCAGAGCCATGACAAAAACCGACACTGGTGCCAAGAAACTAGGGCCCTGAAAGGGGATGACCCTAACCCTAGATATCAGTTCGCAGAACGGGGAGGATGGGTGGGTCGGTAAGGAATCTATCACTAACTAATGTCTCTTACAGATATATCGTTACACAAGTAGTAACTTGTGCATCTGAAAGAGACACGTTAGTGATAGATTCCTTACCTTAGAATAGATACCCCAGCAATACCATCCCCGTGGTGGTGGGTCTGCGAACCAATATTTACACCAGAAAGTCCTGGAGAACGGAACGGCCGAAGTAGCCGTCCCTCCGGACTTGACTGTCCAGGCAGTAGTGCCTTGCAAACGTGTGCAACGAGGCCCACGTAGCTGCCTGGCAAATGTCCTGCAAGGGCACACCTCGGCCCAAGGCAGTTGTAGTGGCCGTGGCTCGAGTGGAATGAGCCCTCAGCCCAACAGGGGGTTCCTTCTTAGCCAAGGAGTAACATGCCTGGATGCACATGATAATCCATGGAGAGATGGTCCGTTTGTGCACCGCTTTCCCTTTCTTAGCGCCCGCGTACCCAACAAAGAGTTGATCATCCACCCGGAACTGCTGTGTGCGGTTCAGATCAAAAGAGAGCGCACGTTTTGGGTCCAGACGGTGGAGCCTCTCCTCCTCTCTCGAGGGGTGCGGAGGCGGAAAGAAGGTGGGCAATGTGATGGATTGCCCAATGTGGAAGGCCGTGACCACCTTAGGCAAGAAGGAGGGCCTAGTCCTTAAAACAACCTTGTCCGGATGGACTGAAAGGAAAGGAGGCTTACAAGAGAGAGCCTGGAGCTCACTCACTCTCCTGGCAGAGGTGATGGCTACCAGGAAGGCAGTCTTCAAAAAAAGAAGGCGAAGAGGACAGTTGTGAAGTGGCTCAAAGGGAGCGCACATCAGAAATGTTAGAACCAGGTTCAAGTCCGACTGAGGCAGCACGAAGGGAACAGGAGGAAAGGTATGAGTGATGCCCTTCAGGAATCGATTTACGATAGGGGACTTGAACAAAGGTTTGTCAGGCAGCCTCAGAAAGGCTGAAAGAGCCGAAAGATAGCCCTTGACAGTGCCCAGAGCAGAGCCCTGCTGGGCAAGAGAAAGAAGGAAGAGAAGAACCTCAGAGAGAGGGGCATTGAGGGGATCCACAGCCTTTGCTGTGCACCATGTCACAAATCTGTTTCACCTGCAGGCGTATACCGTCTTTGTGGAGGGACGCCTGGCTGCCAGAATGATGTTGCAAACTTCAGGAGGCAAGTCAAATGGCCTCAACTGTCGCCGCTCAATCTCCAAGCATGGAGGTGGAGACTGGACAGGTTCAGGTGGAGGACCGTCCCCTGCTGCTGCGACAGAAGGTCCTCCTGAAGAGGCAGAGGAACCGGGGGATCGACTGACATACTGAGTAGCTCGGGACACCAGTACCTTCGTGCCCAGTCCGGAGCCACAAGGATGACTTGTGCCCGGTCGCGCTTGATCTTCTTCAGCACTCTGGGCAGAAGAGGTATAGGCGGAAAGGCGTACAACAGACCGCAGCTCCACTCGCAACGAAAAGCGTCTCCGAGCGAGTGCCGCCTTGGAAATACCAACGTGCAGAACTGATGACATTGCGCGTTCTCTTCGGTGGCGAATAGATCTAACCAAGGCTCTCCCCATCGCAGAAAGAGGCCTTACGCCACGTCCGAGTTCAGACGCCATTCGTGATCCATCGAGCACCGACAGCTGAGTTTGTCCGCCCTGGCGTTCAGAGAACCTGCCAGGTGTTGAACCACCAGAGTCACGCCCTGATGTTCCAGCCATTGCCAGAGACGCAGAGCCTCCTGGCAAAGGGTCCACGACCCCACTCCGCCCTGTTTGTTGCAGTACCACATGGCGGCGGTGTTGTCCGTGAACACCTGCACCGCACTCCCTCGGACAGACGGGAGGAATGCTTTCAGTGCCAGACGAATCGCCCGCAGCACCAACAGATTGATATGGAGCCGGGACTCCGCCGGAGACCAGAATCCTCTGATCTCCGCCTCTCCCAAGTGGTCTTCCCAGCCTTGGAGGGACGCGTCCGTCACAACTACGTGCTCTGGTTGGGGAAGGGAAAGGGATCTGCCGTTGACCCAATCGCGGTCCGTGAGCCACCACTGCAGCTGTCTCGCAGTGCCCTCCGAGATCAGGACATGGTCGGACAGGTTGCCCCGGTGCTGGGCCCACTGAAACTTCAGGTCCCAATGCAGAGCCCGCATCCGCTGGGCCCACTGAAACTTCAGGTCCCAATGCAGAGCCCGCATCCGCCACCGTGCGTGATGCACCAGAAGGATGCAGGAGGCCATCAGCCCCAGAAGCCGCAGCGTCAACCTGACCGAAACCCGGGATAACGGCCCGAAGATCGGAATCAGAGCCTGTATATCCCGAACCCACTGTTCGGGGGCCGGTAAACCCGAAACTGCGCAGAGTCGAGAACCGCTCCGATGAAAAGGAGCTTCTGAGAGGGGCACAGGTGTGACTTCGGCACATTGATGGAAAATCCCAGCTGGTGCAGGAGATCCGCCGTAGTCTGGAGGTGGCTGACGACTGTCTGGGGCGAGCCCGCCTTCAACAACGAGTCGTCTAGGTAGGGGAAGACTGAGACCCCTAACCTGCGCAGATGAGCTGCGACCACCTCCATCACCTTCGTGAACACCCGTGGGGCGCTAGTAAGGCCGAAGGGGAGCACGGTAAACTGAAAGTGCTCGAGGCCTACCGTGAACCGCAGGTAACGCCGGTGGGCTGGCAAGACGGGGATGTGGAAATATGCGTCCTGCAAGTCCAACGCTACCATCCAGTCTCCTGGGTCTAGGGCAGCCAAGACCTGAGCCAGTGTTAGCATTTTGAACTTCTCCTTCCGGAGGAAGCCGTTGACGTTCCTCAGATCCAAGATTGGGCGTAGGCCCCCTTTGCCCTTCTTGGGTACCAGGAAGTAGTGGGAGTAGCAACCACGTCCTCCTTCTGGCCCAGGAACGCGCTTGATGGCCCCCTTGGCCAAGAGGGCCGAAACTTCCTCCTGCAGGAGCCGCAAGTGATCCCCCGATACGCGGTGGTGTTGCGGTGGCATGGCTTGAGGGGTCGTCTCGAAGGGGAGGGAGTAGCCCCTTCAGACGATCTGCAGCACCCACCTGTCCGAAGTGACTGTGCGCCAGTGAGAGTGGTGATGGCGAACCCTGCCTCCCACTGGCGTCACATGGGCCGAAAAGCACGGACTAGGAGGGTTTAGAGGCGGATGCTGCGGGGGCAGGTGTGGACTGGCTCCGCTTGTTTCCCCGACCGCCTCCACGGCAGTTTCCACGGCCGCCGCCGCGCTGGACGACAGTTTGCGGCGAGTGGCTGGCGGCACGTGTGGGGGCGCCCCTTCCTTGGCCACGAAAGGAGCGAAAGGCACCCATTTGCTGGCGCGGGGCCGAGAGGCCCAAGGACTTGGCCGTAGCCCTGGAGTCCTTAAAGCGCTCAAGCGCGTGGTCTGCCTTGTCGCCAAAGAGGCGACGGCCATCGAACGGCATGTCCATGAGTGTATTTTGGACGTCTGCCGAAAAGTTGGCGGATCTCAGCCAGGCGTGGCGTCGTACCGCCACCGTCGTAGCCATCCCTCTGCCCAGCGAGTCAGTAGTATCCAGTCCGCACCTGATTGAATACTTTGCTGCGTCCCGGCCCTCCACTAGGGCTTGGCCGAGTTTGGCCCGTACCTCCAACGGACACTCTGGCAGCACTTCCACCACCGTTTCCCACAGAGAGTGGGTGTAACGGCCCAAGAGGCATGCGGTGTTGGAAGACCGCAGTCCCAAGCTAAGGGACGAGAAGATCTTCTTGCCATAGTTCTCGTACCTCTTGGACTCCCTGTCCGGCGGGGCCGTCGGGAAGGTGGTCTGGGAGTTAGAGGCCTGGATAACCAGACTCTCGGGGGTGGGGTGGGTGGACAGGAATTATGGGTCGCCCGGGGCCGGGCGGTGGCGTCTGGCCACGTTCCTATCTACAGGCGAACCTGTAGCGGGCCTGGACCAAGTGCCCAAAAGAACGTCCGTCAAGGCCTCATTAAACGGCAGCAGGGGCTCCATGGAGCATGACTGCGGCTTAAGGACCTCAGTGAGGAGGTTAGTCCTCACGGCCGCGACGGGGAGCTCAAGGCCCAAGGCCTTGGCAGCCCTCATCAACACCACACCATAAGTAGCACCCTCCTCCGAAGCCACGGTAGGAGGAGAGACAAATCCAGTGTCTGGAGAGGTGTCCAGGCCACTGGCCTCCCCAAGGTCTCCTGTCCAGTCCATGTTAGACTGGCACTCTCTTGCCAAAGGTTCCTCAGACCCCTCCCAATTCTCCTCTTCCCCCATCTCCTGAGATTCAAGGTCGTAATTGAATGAGGTCGGTTCATAGAAACTAAAATCTCCAAACGGCGTCAAGATCGGCGCCGATAGGCGTCGTCCCGATGTCGGAACCGATTGAAAAGAGGCATCAGGGACGGTGCCGCCCGAGGACGACGCCGGAGGGGACACCACACGAACCGACACCGGGGGGGTCGTAAGGTCCACCGGTGACGATCCATCACCCGAGGAGGGTCCAGCGGCGGTCTGCGGCGCCGGGCCCGAAGGCGCCGACGACGCCGGGGCCGCTGTACCCTGCGGCGCCGGGCCCGAGGGCACCGGCAGTGTCGGGATCGTGGGGCCCTGCAGCGCCGGGCCCGAAGGCGCCGGCGGCGTCGAGGCCGAAGCACCCGACGGCATCGGGGTCGTAGCCCCCGACCCACTTGGGCCCCCAGACGGGTTCGCTGGGCCCGAAGGCACCGCGGAACCCGTCGGAGGAGCAAGGGACCTCACTGCCATGAGGAAACGCTCGATCTCCTCCGGCGTCGCATTCAGCCCAGGGTCCGGGGGGTATGGGGCGGAACGCGGCGCCCGCGACTCCCGAGGAGCCGGGTGGGCGGTGTCACCCGAACCCCCGGCCGCATCGCGCGAGCGTCGGGGGGAGTCAGAAGAGCGATGATGTCTCTTCGACTTCTTATGCTTCTTAACTGACGACTTGGACCCGGAGGAGTGGCGCCGACTCCCGGAGCTGTGACGGCTCCGTCCCCGCGACCTGTCCCTCGACCTCCCGTGGGACCGGGACCGGGACCTCACACGGCGCGGGGCCGACTGGCGGATTTCGAGTCACCTGCGGGACCGCTCCCGCCTGGCCTTCCTCGAAAGGGCCCGACAGTCGGAGCAGGCCTCGTCGTCATGGTCGACGCCCAAACACATCAGGCATAGGCGGTGGGGATCCGTGACTGACATGGTACGGTCGCACTTGTCGCAATGCTTGAATCCGGGCATCCCTAACGGCACCGTCGGAGTCGTAAAGACTTCGAAATGGATCAAAAGATCACAAAAGTTTAGTCAAAAAGTGACTAGGGAACTGCTCTTTCCAGATCTGCGCTGGCTGGCGCGGAAAAAAGAAGAACTGACGTCAGCACGCGGAGGCGGCGTCTAAGTACTCCGACGACATCATCACGGCGCCCACGATGCCGACGACGGACGCGGAGCCGCAGACGACGCCTACCGACGCGCAAGGGTACTGCTACGCAAAACTTTCCGGATCCAGTCTGACGCCTGGGGATATTCTAAGGTAAGGAATCTATCACTAACGTGTCTCTTTCAGATACTCTGTTTAAAATTGTCAAACCTGCTTGGCTGAGGCGTAATCACATCTTTACAGCTCATAGAGCCTCCCTCTCCCCGTTCAGACTATCGAAATTCCAACCTGGTAAAGCGTTCAAGAAATGTGGACTCCTAAAGCATCGGATATACATATGTTTAAAGACTTCCCCTTCCTATCCGATTTCTGGGACAGAGTCATAGCATCCATGGAACCCATCCTGAGGGTCCCTTTGGCTATTAGTTTACAGCTAATTATTTTTGGCCTTGTTGACAACATCAGGGGCCCTGCAAGATCCTTACACTTCTATGCAATTCTTCTCGCAAGAAGGCAAACATGTAAATATTGGGTAGAGTCCACACCACCGACTCACTCAGAATGGTTGACATCATTGTATGAAGTGTCCAAGGTGGATATGGCTAGATCCTGCAATAAGAAAAAAATGGCTTTTTGGGATCTATTGAAGTGGTGGAGGTAGGAGTCCGGGTTTTTATTATTATTTTTTTCCCGGGTCCTATGATTATGCCTTTGACACTCCTCGGACTACCAAAAAAGGGTCTTCCAGGAATCTAGTCCGGCAGGATTTGTAAAATCCTAGGTGGAGTAAAAATCTCTTTCCAACGATCCTCCTATGAGTAATTAAATGTCTCTGGCTGATGGCAGCAAAACAACAATTTCAGCAGGACACAAAATAAAAATTGGAGGTTTACTTTTTCTTTTTCTTCTTAAGTGGAAATAAGGCAAATGAGGACAAAAAAAAGGATACCTTCCTGATATGATACCCTAGCCTTTCATGATTTGAGGCACTTGTGCACATCAAGGAGGTTAAAACAGGGTTCAAACCATACCCTCAAGCACCTGATAGAGCTTATAGAAGAATATGATGCTAAGAAAGCATCTAACACAGGTCCTACAGATAATGCAGAAGAGGGTCAGCCCTTAGCAGAAGATTCCCCTGATCATAACTTAATTGAGGATAGTGAAGTGGAAGAAGTAGATGAGGATGAAGATGGCCAGGTCCAAGTGGGAGTACTTAGCCAGGCCAACCTAAGCCTACATGGGGCTGGAGAGGGCATAGCCCCATGCAGACCCCCAGGAGGCTTAACTCTGAGCACAGAAGGAGGAGATCCCTGTCCAGGGAATCTCAGCACTCTAGAGTCTCAATAGGGTCAGATGCTCTCAGGAGAATGACTTCCCCTGAGAGAAGAGAACATCAGGCCAGAATGAAAGAAGTCAATCTGAGGATTGAGAAGCAAGAACTTGCCCTAGCCAAAGAGAGACTTGCTCTTGCAATGGAGTGAAGAAATATCATCCCATGGCAGTAGTAAATCTCAGCTGTGGAGGTATCACTGGCCCAAAGAGAGTGGCAGTGTCTACAAACTTGCCTGTAGATTGTCTACTGGGAAATGATCTAGAGATCTCAGCCTGGGCTGGGGTAGAACAAGAAACCCATTCCAAAATGGTAGGCCTTCCAGAAAAGGTTAGTGGGGCTGTGTTGGTCCCAGCCCCAGCTCAAGCAGAATTCCTCCGTGAAAAGGTTGGATCCCAAGCTCAAGCAGACTTCCCTGAAAAGGTTGGCAGGGCTGTGATGGTCACAGCCCACATGCAAACAGAGTTCCTTCCTGAAAAGGTTGGTAGGGCTGTGATGGTCACAGCCCAAACTCAAACAGATTTTAGTGTTGTGAAGCCTGAAACTATGGATCACTCCACTCAGACAGAGAGTATTGGGGAGGAAGAAAAGTCCCCCTCCCACCAGACATTAGGTGAGAGTCAGCCTCCTCAGGGAATTGACCCTACCCCTTGTGAGGGAACTGCCCCAGAGGTAGTCAGGCCTAGCCTGGCAGAGCCCCTGATGTCAGTGGACCCTTCCAAGGTGGGACCCAGTCTGGAGCAGGTAACCTGCCCCTCTCTACCCTGCCTCAGTCAGCCCAGGGCTGTAGAGGTCAGGGAGGCCAATGGACCCCAAAGGGCTCCCTGTCCACAGGAACTCCCCCATTAGCAGATTAGGGGCACCAAAGCTAGCAGCCCTAGCAAGGTAAAAATTCCAAAATCTCCTGAGGGCTCTCCCTTACACCTAGTCAGGAACCTCCCCCAGATGGACTCTGTTGGGCACATATATACCTGGGATCTAAGGGCCCCAAACTTGACCTGTCCCTCCAGTGAGCCCACACAAGGGACCCGGCCTCCAGCTGTAGGTAGCCAGAGGTTGACCCTGAGAGCACAGTGCAACTCAGTCATGGAAAGAAAGGCATACATGGTGGAAAGTGATTGTAGGAAGCTGAGCCATACATTAGAGGAGCCTCACTTCAGTACTCCTTCTCAACACCAGCCTTTTGCTTTGCCAAAACACACCACAGGTAGAGATTCCCTATGGTGGAGACCCTAGGATACCCTTAGGGTAAGGGATTGCTTAGTGGACCATGAGACAGGGGGTAACCATGCTAGTGCAGGTACTTCCTTATATGGCCACTTAGGCAATATAGGCTTACCTCGTCAAGGACAGCTTTATCTTCTTTCGTTTGGGTGGGTTGTGTAGGAAGGTGGATATCTGACTATATGGTTACCCCAACTTTTTGCCTAGTGTTTAGCTGGTTTTTGACTTAGTTGGCATGGGATCCTGCTAATCAGGGCCCCAGGCTATCTGCTCTCACAATAAAATGGACTCCATGTACTTTAGGTACATCTCCAATTGGATATTGGGTCACCTTTGTGAGCCCCTGTATAGTGTACCATAGGTACCCAGGGCATAGGTGCATCCAAGGCCTACCAGGGGCTGCAGCATGAATTATGCCACCCCTGGCTGGCCATCCAAATTGACACAACTGGCTGATCACTCTGCTGGGGCAAGGTTGTGTAATCACCCCCTTCTTAGGTATAGTATCCCTATACCTACCATTACATATAGACACATATATACCTATAAGTCACTCCTATGGCAGGCCTTGACAATCCCGAAGGCAGAGTGCTTGGTTTTATGTGAGATGGTGCTCTAGCATGAGCTGTACCTGTCTGCAGCTTTCGGAACCATGTCTTTATAACTGTTCTATGATATAGCCATACCATATACTCTTAAGTGCATTATAATCCTCGCGGTTAATGCTACCTTTGGTTTAGCTTCATCAAAACATGTTAGGTAAGGTGTCATACGCTTTGGAATACTACCCACAGCTGCCACCAATGTGAGAAGTTGGCCTGATATGTGATGTCCACTAGTCTAGTGGGCACCCTGTATCAGTCCAAACAACCCTTATGGTGATGGTTGATGAGACAACCTTATAGACCAGCTATCCTAGTGGTAGCATGGACAAAGCAGTCTTAGGCTAATACTTCGGAGAACATGTGAAGCCAATTGTTTTACCAATAATAACCCCTTGAATACCAAATGAAAGGACACTACACAAGGTATATATCAAATATATATGTATTTATTACTAACACAACCCCTCTGCACTCTTTATGAGGTCAGAGTTCGAGATACAGCACATGTGACTCAAGCATACTATAAGTTGCACAAATACAATTCTGCCCTAGGGGCCTCACGAACCATATACTAAGTAAGTGGTATAAGAACCACTTCAGGAAAAGTGAATAGGCCTAGGGCCTAGGGAATCACTGGGACTACACTGAACAACCACCGGTTAGGAAGTAGGAGTCCCACAGGATGCGTGTGCAGTGTCTAAACACACACGCGGGTTCTCATTGACTTTCAATGGGAACGTAAAGTTTACAAAGTAGTTGTTTTCGGGCACTTCCGGATGGACTACGGGAAAACCCAGTTAAACTATGACACTTGGATAGTTATTACCCACGGGAGCACCGGAGTACTCGAGTTACCTCACCCAGGGAAGCCGGGTGCATAGGTGTTCTTTCGTGTCGGGTTTTGTCGTCAAATCCTAAGGAGAGCTGCACAAAGATGCTGCAGGTGACCAGGAGGAAGATGTCCGGTTGGATCCAAGGGTGGATTTGAGCATTGAAGAACCTGAAAGCAGAGGGGACAGAGTCTGGGTCACTAGCCAGTGACCAGGAAGGAACCAGGAAGGAACCAGGCGATGTCGAGCTGCAAACAGGTGAACAAGTGAAGCTTGTCTCTGCAGCCACGTGGACCAGGAGGCGTCAACGACGACCAGGAGCTGGATACAGACTGTCCCACAAAGGATCTCTCTGTTGGCGGTGTCGGCTTCCGGATTGGAGTCAACAAGCCTTGGCAAAGGCAACCCAGACAGGAAGGGGAAGCTCCCCAGACCTTGCTGGTCTGAACAGAAGCCGATCTTCCCTTCCTGCGTGGGTTGCCTTTGCCAAGGCTTGTTGACTCCAATCCAGAAGCCGACACTGCCAACAGCAAGATCCTTCGTGGGACAGGCAATATCCAGCTCCTGGTTGTCGACGTCTCCTGGTTAAAGGAAAAAAACAAAAAAGAGCCACGGGGAAAAAACCACCCCCGTGAAGGGCTGACAAGCAGCCCTACCAAGCAGAAGGCCGAATCTGAGGCCGAGTCTGCGCAATAACACCCACATAACGAACAAAGGGCTGTCCAGAGGCCAACAATCCTAAGGTCCCGAGAGGACGCGATGCCTACAAGGTCGCGGCCTGCGGCAAGGAACGAGAGGGGCCCGGAGAGGGACGAGGGGTCCTCATATGGCCTCGACCCGGAGCCCCCGCGACGCCACAGGGACTCACGCAGGAGTGTGCAGCGAGACAGAGACGCCATGGCATGAAGGAGGTGCCCCAGAGGAGCCGCACCCCAACATCACCACATCCTCCAAGTCTGGATCGGAACCAGTCGGCGCCAGGGCCGGTGCCGCAAGCGGCGCAGCGGAGGGCTCCCCCAAGGTGGGGGATCCGCCAATACTCGAGGAGGAGGAGGAGACGCCAGCGAGGCCTGCAGAGTCACCGCGTATTTCTCCGCTTCAACTCTCGATGCTCCAACATGGTAAATGGTAGTTAGGACGGCACGCGGGGCCGCATCACCCGCGGAGAGTCCACACCCCTGGCTGGCCGGGAACCAGCCCCCGGGGACAAACTGCGACACTTAACCATCGGGGAACGATGCTCACGGACATCTAAGAAGGGCGAGGATGACGACCACGGCCGTATCTGAAGCAAAAATAGACCGAGGGGAAGACGCCAACCTGGAGAGACGCGCCGAGAGAAGTTTCTTCCGGCGCTCCAGCCTCCACTTCCGCTTCAACTGTAGACACTCCGGACAATCAGTGGCGCAGTGATCCTCCCCCAAACACCACATACAAATGAGGTGAGGGTCAGTCACCGACATAAGACGCCCACAAAAAGAGCAAGTTTTAAAAACCGAAGGCATTTGTACACTGTCCCACATAAGAGAAATGGGGAAAAAAGGGAGGCCCCAAACAGGCTCGAAGGACAAGATCCACGTTGCACGCGGAAAAGGAAAAAAACTGACGTAGGCGCGCCGGGGCGGGTCTTATAGGACCTCGCTGACATCATGTACGCGGACGACGCTTGGGCGGAGTCGCGTGATGTCGTTCCTCCCCCTGCACGCAAGGTTGCTGTGGCAAGAAAAGTTTCTGGATCCAGTCTCACGCCTGGGGATAATTCTATGTGAAGGAATCTGTGGCTAGTAGTCTCTATCGGATAAAATCAATCAATCACGTCTTTGTTAAGCGCTATTACTCATCTGTGAGGGTCTCAAGGCGCATGTGGGAGGGGGGTTTCGCAGGTTCCAGTTCATCAAGGAGGGGGTCTGTTGAAGAGCCAGGTTTTGGGGTTTCTTGTGAAGATGGGGAGAGATGTTGTCTGTCTGAGGTAGTGAGGAGGGTGTTCCAGGCTCTGGCTGTGAGGAAGAAGAAGGAGCAGTCCTGGTCTTTCAGGTGCTGGGGACCACGGTTTAGGAGAGCTGGGCTGATCGTAGGGTCCTTTGGATACGTGGAATTTGAGTCGGCTGCTCAGGTATGTTGGTCCGGTGTCATGGAGGGCCTTGTGAAAGTGGGTGTGCATCTTGAAGGTGACTCTAGCTTCCATGGGGAGCCAGTGGAGTGTGCGCAGATGCTGAGAGAGGTGGCAGTGTCTTGGCAGGTTGAGGACCAGTCTTGCGGCGGCGTTCTGGATGTTCTGTAGCTTGCACGTGAGGTTTTAGTTTATTCCGGTGTAGAGTGCGTTGCCATAGTCGAGTCTGTTGGTGATCAGGGCGTGAGTGAAGGTCTTTTTGTGTTCAAGGGGGATCCATTTGAAGGTGGTGTGTAGGAGGCGGAGGGTGTGGAAGCAGGAGGACGAGACGGTGTTGATCTGGCAGTCCATTTTGAGTTCGGAGTACAGGATGATTCCAGGTTGTCTGAGTGGTCCGTGGGGGTGGGCGGACTTCCGAGGGTAGGAGGCCACCAGGTGTTGTTCCAGGCATCGGGTTGTGGGAACATGATGAGTACTTCTGTTTTGTTGGTGTTTAGTGGAAGGCAGCTGTTTTTCGACGGCTTCCATGCCTTCTCGAAAATTGTGTCTGGCGGTGTTGGGTTCGTTGGATAAGGAGAGGATGAGTTGGGTGTTGTCTGCGTATGACACAATGTTGAGTCCATGGGTTCTGATGGGGGCGAGCGGAGCCATGTAGACGTTGAAGAGCGTAGGGCTGAGGGATGACCCCTGGGGACTCCGCAGGTGGTTGATGTAGGGTTCCAGAGGAAAGGGGGGAGTCTGATCCGTCGCGTTCTGCCGGAGAGGAAGGAGCGGATCCAGTCAAGAGCCTTTTCTTGAATCCCAGCGAGGTGAAGTCTGTGTCTTAGGGTGCAGTGAGAGACGGTGTTGAACGCAGCTGAGAGGTCGAAGAGGATGAGTGCTGCGGTTTATCCTTTGTGCAGTAAGGTGCAGATGTCGTCTGTAGCGGCGAGGAGGGTGGTTTCCGTGCTGTGGCTTTTTTCTGAAGCTGGATTTGGAAGAGTCGAGGATGTTGTGCTCTTCGTTGAATGTGGCGAGTTGGCTGTTCATGGCTTTCTCAATGACTTTCGCTGGGAAGGGGAGCGGGGAGATGGGTTTGTAGTTTTTTAGGTCGGTGGGGTCCGCCAAGGGTTTCTTGAGTAGGGGGATGCTCTTGGTGTGTTTTCAGTCATCGGGGCACAATGCGGTTGCCAGGGAGCGGTTGATGGTGTGGCAGTGCATGGGTGTGATGGTGTCGGCGGCTCTGTTGAAAATGTGGTGGGGCAGCGGTCTGTGGGGGCCCCTCAGTGGATTGAGTTTGTCTTCAGTGTGTCTTCGGTGGTGAGGGCTGTCCAGTTGACGATCATTGGCTTCATGGTGTCGGGGGGGTTGGTGAGGGTTCAGTGTGTTGGTTGTCTTCATCAAAGTTGTCGTAGATGCTCTTGATTTTGTGGTGGAAAAAGGTACTCAGTTTGTCGCAGAGGTCTTGTGAGGGTGGGATGTTGGTGGACTCGCTGGAAGGTTGGGCGAACTCCTTGATGATGTTTGTAGGAGAGTAGGGTCTGCAATCCTATGATCACCCAGATTTTTGCTTTTGTTTCACTGGTTTACGACTTTCTCTGGCTGTGGGCCTGCCAATCAGACCCACAGCCTAGCTGTTCTCTCGCTAAGTTGACATGTGTACCTCAGGTGCATTACCCAATTGGAACTGGGCCACCTTGTCAGACCCTGTAACTCAGGGCATCGGTGTACCCAGGGCCTACCAGGGGCTGAAGCATGTATTATGCCACCCCTGGATGGCCAGCTAAATCTGACACAACTGGCTGCACGACAGCTGGGGCAAGGGGGTGTAATCACCCTTTGCTGTAGATATAGTATACCTATATCTAACCCTAAAATGGACGCCCGGATTCCTATCAGTCACTCCTATGGCAGGCCTTGACAATCCTGAAGGCAGAGTGCGTGGAATCGGGTGAATTGGCGCTCTAGCATGAGCCGAGCGCGTACCATCTACTCTTTAATGCTAACTTCGGTATCGCGTTATCAAAACATGTCGAGTAAGGTGTCATACGAAATGGGATACTGACCCCTCACCAATGCTGGCAACGGGGTTAGCATTCCACCCTTCTAGAGGGACACGACATGTACGTAACTGTGAACCCCGGTTAAAGTTAACTGAAGCCTCAGCTCCACAAAATGGATGCTGCCACCACAGACACGAGTCTGACCTCCTGCTGCTGGGAGTCCTTCCAGTGAGGAGAGCTTGGACAAAGGGTTTCCTGTCCGGGGCGGTGCTCGCACCATCCCAGACAGGGTTTTGTGTATCCTGGGTAGGCAGGGCTTTACAGGAAGGTGACTGCGGAGTGGCACCCCGGTGCTCACTGCGCATCTGCCGGCTAGAACCAGTTCCAGGGGCACCCCAGCCCCTGACCTGGGGAAAGTCCGGCATGGGAGAGGGGTGTAACCACCCCCCTTCCTGGTCCCACCCCTAGGGCAGGACCTAGTCGCGTACCCACCCCTTTCTTTAGGATAAAAGCAGGAGCGGGACCCTTCCAAATTTAGATCATCTTTGAATCAAGAAACTACTTTCTACGAAAGGAACTCTCGACTCTTCTCAAGATTTCTCCCTTGTGGCTAAGGAGTAGTCACCCTGCATCCGCAGGCACCATCTAAGAACTCTGCGGTTTGCTGCACGTCCTTCCTCAGGAATCCGACTGCCCAGCTCGACAAGAACCGGCTTCCCTGGCACCTCTGACCTCTACCCACATCGTCAGCTCAGCTGAGATCTGTGGGTGCGACGAGACCTCGAGGGACCGGCCATCATCAGAACCTGCACGACTTCTAAACCAGCACGACCACCGAGTGATCCTCTGGTGAGTGCTTTGGGGTCCGAGAAGCCCCGACCCTGAGCAGCTCCAGCACCGAAGTTCAGCCTCCCAGCATCTCCAAGATCTGCGTGGGGCCCTTCTGCTCTTTGCTGCTCATCACGTTGTCTGGCTACTAGCCGCTGGCTTGTGGCCTTCTCGACGACGCCCGACAACAACGCTGCTGGTCTGGTTGCTCCAGACTGGCCTTTGCTCCCTTCTGAAAGAGGAGCACCACCGACCCTCCTGGTCCACTCAAGACGCCATTTTAGGTCCACCACGTGGCCCTGAATTTGCCAAGGCTTGTTGCCCCAATCCTGGGCCCAGCGACGCCGACAGCATCAACCTTCGTGGGACAGCTCGCACCTCCATCCTGGTCACCGACAACGCCTCCTGGTCCGTGAGACTGCAGAGCCTAGCGTCGCCCACTCACCTAGTCGAGGTGACGATCATCCGGTGCCCTCCTGGTACCCTCTGACTACTGGCTAGTAGTTACGAACTTGGTCCCCTCTGCTTTCAGGTGTCATCCATCTCTGATACAGGCTTGGATCTCTACGAACTATCTCCACTGGTCGCCGGCCAGCAACTCCTTCCTTCCGGCTCCTAGTTCGTCAGCGAGGATTCCCGACGTCTGTAAAGACTTATGCAGCCGCAGCCCCTGGGCTAGGTAACTTCGGCATTTCGGTGCCCGCATAGCCTCATTATCTAAGGGTCCAGAGTCACTGTCGCTTCCGACTTACCTTATCGGGTTCGCCCGAGAACACTAAACTTTCCGTGCCCTCGGGCATTTGCGTAGATTGTGCACTTGAAGTATTTTCCTAAGAGTTTTGTTGTGTGCTTAGTACCCTGTCCTCATAAAGAGTACAGGGCTGTTGTGACTTAAAATAAATACACTGTTTATTTTCATAACACTTGTGTGGTGTCCTTTCACTTGGTGTTCAAGGGGTATATGTGATGGTATAACAGCTGGCTTAACACGCCCTCTAGAGTTTAGCCCGAAGACTGCTCGTATCCACGCTACTAGGATAGCTGGTCTAAAGGTTGACTTACAACCAATCACCATAAGGGTCGTTTGGACTGATGCATAGTGATCATTAGAATAGTGAGCACTGAATATCAGGCCAACTTCTCACAATGTTGAAGAGTTCTTTGTTGTTGTGTGTATGGGTGGAGATTCTGTCTTCGATCGCTTTCTTCCTCGTTTTTCTGATGAGTTGGTGGTAGACATTTGTGGCGGCTCTGAAGTTGTTGTGGGCTTCTGTGGATTTGGTGTTTCTCCAGTCATTTTTGAGGCTGCGGAAGTTGCGTCTGGACTCTCTCGGTTCGGTGGTAAACCATCTAGCTTTCTTGGCGTGGGTGTTGTTTTTCTTGAGGGGGCTAAGGTGTTGGGGCTGTCGGTGATCCATCTGTGCAGGGTACGAGCTGGGGAGTTGAGGTCGTCGTTTTCCGCGATGGTAGGGGTGGAGTTGCTGAATCATGAGGTTACCTGGTCGTCAGTAATTCTGGTCCAATTTGTTCGTGGGAGCAGGTGCTGGTGTCTGTGGATGGTGGGTGTTCTGAAGGTGAAGTGGAAACATTGATGGTCGGTCCATGGGAGTTTGGTGGTGTGGCTGAAGGTGATTGAGTTTCCTGTTGTGAAGAGGGGGTCGAGGGTGTATCCTGCTGAGTGCGTGAGTTCGGTCACGATCTGGCGGAGCCCAATGTGGTGGAGGTTGTCCAGGAGGGATGTGGTGCTGGGGTCCAGTAAGTTGTCGAGGTGGAAGCAGAGGTCTCCCAGCAGGGTGTAGTTGGTGGATGTGATGGCCTGCGGGGAGATGATGTCTATGATGGATTCGGCAAAAGGTCCTCGGGTTCTAAGGGGTCGGTAGATGAGGGTACCTCGGAGGGTGGTGGTGGGGCTGGCCAGTATCTTGAAGTGAAGGTGTTCCTTCCGGTCTGTGGGCTCGTCGGGGATTGTGCTCAGGTGGAGGGTGGATTTGTGGAAGATGGCGATTCCTCCTCCCGGGCGGATGAGGTGGTCCTTCCTGGAGATCTTGTATCCTTGCGGGATGGCGATGTCCGGTTCTGAGGAGGTGTCGGTCCATGTTTTGGTGAGGAAAGATACGTTCAGGGTGGTGCTGTCGAGGAGGTCCTAGATTTCAGTGGCGAGTTTGTGGATTGATCTGACGTTGAGGAAGATGCATTGCAGGGTCTTCGGTTCGGGTATGTTGTTGCAGTCGGGCTGTGCTGGGTCTGTGTTCCTGTTGGTGCAGTAGTTTTGATGGCAGTGGTGACAGCTGAATGGTCCGTGGGTGTCGGCCTGCGAAGCTAGCTTGCAGTTGTTGTTGCGGCCTGTGTTGAGTGCGTGGAGCATATGCGTATGGGACATAGCGTTGGCGGGTGGAGATCCAGGGTTCCTGGCCCTGGTCGCGGACGGGCACAGACAGGCTTGCCTTTGGCCACGGGGCAGTAGCGGCAGGCAAAGAAAACGGGTTGAAAAAGGCAAAGAAAAAGGTCAAAAAGAGAGGGGAAAGTGACAATAAGACAGCAAAATTGCAACCCGAGTGAATGAAAGACACAGAGGACACAGAGGAGAGTGAAAGGGAGAGATTGAGATGAAGGTGAAAAATGAGTGAAAAACGGAGGAAAGACACAGAAGGAAACCTAAGGGGGTAGCTTAAAATGAGGGAAAAAAACAAGTGAAAAAGGAGGCGAGACACAGAAGGAGAGTGAAAGGGGGAGATAGAAACGAGGGAAAAAATGAGTGAAAGGAGAGATAAAGCAGAGTGAGAGAAAGGAGACAGAGGTCCACTGGACCACCAGCGATGAGGTGCTGGTAAAACCTGGGGGGAAAAGGGGGAGGAGGACCTCCAACACCAACACTCAAGAGTGCAGGGGCTCGGTGGAAGGCCTCACCTAATGGTGGAGCTGCAGAGAGAGAGAGCAATTTCACTGACAATGAGTCAGTACAGAAACAGCATTCATCACCGCCACAGATGACATATGCATGATCCTTGATAGAGGAGATATGCCAGCCCTCATTCTTCTGGACCTCTCTGCAGCATGTGACACGCTTTCAAACCACATCCTCAACAGGCACCTGCACGACATTAGCGCGAGAATAGCATCTAAGGATACGCTCTCCACTGGATTTGCTTTTTCTCAGCAGAGAGAGCACAGTCTGTCAGCTTGGTACCTTAATCATCAGAAGCCTGCAAACTCATCTGTGCACATAACAAAACATCAACAGCCTTTCCTACGCCGATGTCAAGCAACTCATACTCTTGCTCTTGGATAAGCCCCCAACACAAGAAACAAGTTAACCGATTGCATGACCAAAGTCGCTAACTGGATGAAAGACAACTGTCTCAAGCTCAACACTGACAAGACAGTAGTAATATTCGGCAAGAAAACCTCACCATGTGATGGAAATTGGTGATGGCCACATAAGTCAACAGTTTCACTGCATCCTGTTTCCATTCCATGAAGATGCTGAGGGAAATCTTCAAATGGCTGCCAAGTAACATTAGAAAAACTTTCACTCAAGCCCTAGTCACCAGCCAGTTGGACTACAGGAACACCCTCTTCACCAGGATCACCAAGCAACTCAATGGAAGACTATACACTATCCAGAACTTGGCAGATAGACTCATTCTAAAGCTCCCACTCAAATCTCACATCACATTACACCTCATGAATCTCCACTGGCTCCAGATACACAAACATACTTATTTAAACTCCTCACACACATGTTCAAGGACATACACAACTAACAGTTGTGGTCCATATCGTCTGCTTAATGTTGGACCCTCTATGTGTACCATTGTTCACTGTTTATCATTGTGTTTTTTTTCCTCACAATTGCTGTGTATATTTCTTTTTTTCCACTCCACCAACTCATTGTAAAGCACTCTGATATCCTTCGGGATCTTGTTCGCGCTCTATAAAACGTTATATATAAATAAATAAATAAGCCTCACCTACCTGAACAGCTGTATCTCCTTCCAACAACCACCCAGACACTTCTGCAGGACTCATATTTGCACACATCCCACGCATACGCAGAACAAGATCTGGGTGATGGTCATTCTCTTACATCACTACTAAAGGATTGCACTGGCTCCTACTCCATATTAGAGGCTCTTCCTCTCTTCTTGAATTTTCACAAGAAGCTGAAGACCTGGCTTCCTAATTAACCATCCTATCATTGACAGTGCTAGACACAAATACCTGCTCAGTGCCAGGATTCCCTCACAAGTTATAACACTATAGAAAAACACATAACAACATAACATACAATGTGCAGGTATGCAACTCTCATGCTCATGAAAAAATATGGTTTGATATAGATTGCTGTGTCCTTGACAAAACAACCCCTAAGATGGTCTTGGTAAATAAGAGGCTGCTGTACACCTTGTTCAAAACTGAGAAACAGAATGTCATTGAATTAAAGTCTGTATTTAAGGTAACACAAACAGAAACCTACCTCAAGCTGCTGAGCTTTCCTGCGAATTATGGCAACTTCATTAGACTGCAATGGAGCTACATTCTGCTTTGTCCTCATAGCAATCTTCTTGGTGTTGTTCCACTGCTCAGGAAGGTCCTGCCAAAAACAAGAAATATGGACATACTGAATCTTCAGTTTTAAACTATGCTTACTGGTCATCAACCAACAAGTACGCATATAGAGTCTCTAACAAGTTTAATCAAATTCCATTTCTAATAATTATGCTTATACATTCATACAGTTGGTTTTAATATTTAAAATGAGAGGAGCACATTGTTTTAATGGGCTACTGCCTGAACGAAAGTTAATAATACCAATTTACTTACCTTCAGTAATGTATTTTTTATGGTGGAAACTTTATCTAGTCACAGACTCCTCAACTTTTGAACATTCCTTATCTGTCAGACTGAATTCAGAAACTTTTCAGCAGTACCTCTGCATGCCGGTAGGTAGTGCTGTGCAGCTCAGCACTGATGCTGTTTTCACGCCTAGGAATGACTTGCGGGGTAGGCGCCATTCCCACATGCTGATACAAATTGCTTTCAAAGCTGTCCTCACCCCCAGACGTAGTGCCCCAATAGGAAAGTGGTTACAACCAGAGTGCAGATTCCTAGACTTGGGATCTTGTTACTGAATTGTGATGATGTGAGTGATGGTAAAGAATCTGCAGCTAGATTGAGCCTTTACCAGAAAGAGCATTACCAAAGGTAAATAACTTGTTCTTCTGATAGAGACTTATAGCCACAGGTTCCTCACCTTTTGAACAGAATCCAAAGCAGTACGTAGTTGAGAGGTTGGTCTGTGAATGGACTCAAACCAGAGGTCTTGCAGGACTGAGCGGGCAAAATGCCCACTCTGTGATCCTGACTGTCCAGACAATATTGCTTTGTGAGCACATAGAAGGATGCCTATAGGAAGCCTTCTCTGTATATACTATGTCAAAGTAAGGTATAGTGTGGACATAGTCCAGTAGATCCCCAGAGGCTTAAGTAGATAATACTAAAAGTTCTATTTGTGGTAGTGTGGTCGAGCAGTTAGGCTTATCAGAGGGCGGTGTTAAGCATTTGCTGTACACAATCAGGCAAGAAATGATGACATTCACTCAAAGACTGAATCCAAGAACAATTGTTTTTATAAAAAGTTATTAATTTGTTATTTTATTTTAGAACCAAGTGGAACTCGGTTGCAGGTAAGTAACTGTTTCAAAAATAGCAATAGTACTTTTCAAGATGCAGTAGGAAATGTTTTGCAAGGCAGCAGAAATGCTTTACAGCAGTAGAAATACTTTTGTATTGTCAGAAACAGTAGAACTTAGCAATTGTGAAAGACAATAAAACGCAATAGGAGAAAATGCAGTCCAATCCTAGGAGAGGATAACAGATATATGCATTAACAGGTAAGTAAACAACTTACTCGTAAATTTTTCAGAGGTTTAGACCAACACTGGGAAAGGTTCCGTTTACGGTAGGTACTGCGCCACCAGCAGCACTGGGGCGGCTGGGTGCAGAGGTCACTGAGTCCAATGTCAGTCAATGGAGGCCAGGGGCATCCACAAGAAGTGCAAGTTGCAGGTAGGTACCCTCGGTGTCAGGGCACAGGCCCTTGGGCTTAAGGTGAGCATAGGGCTCCACCAGCGGCAGAGTGTCGACCAGATGTAGAGTGCATATCAGCATCAGGTGCACAATTCTCTCCAATGGGGAATCTCGGTAGCACAAAGAGGCTCCTGGCCCAGACCTGGAGGCTTGATGAAGGTGACCACCGGCTAGACAGGTACGTTGGGATGTCAAGGGAGGTCTGGCACTGTCAGTTGCATTTCCCAAGGCTGTAGCCTTTTGGTGTTGGGTTATCTTGGTCGGAGCCTGTCTTGGTCAGGGGAACCCTTCGTGTAGAGGCTGCAGGCGACTTTGTGCGGGCCAGGAGAGGTCAGCCACCAATGGAGTCAGATTCTGGATCAGCACAGAGACGTCACTGGACAGGTGAGCCACTCAGACTCCGGCCACATGTGTCAGGTGCAGAGTGGGCAGAGGTCGCAAATCTGCCTGGATCTGGGGTCCTTGAAGTTGGAGTTTTCAGGACAGGGCCGCTGTCCTTGGGAGATCTGGTCTATGTTGAAGAGTGACAGTTTTCCTAGGTGGTTCTTGGAAGTCACTGGCCACCGGACAGACATTGTTCTCTTGGCAGCATCTTTGAGTAGGAGACAGACCGGTAGGGCTGGGGCCAAATCATTAGTCGTCTTCCAGGCCCAGCTACACAGCGTCTTCTTCGTCCTTTTATTCTTAGGGTGCAGGAATCTGAGGACCAAGGTTCAGGGGTGCTCCTAAATACTGAATTTAGGGGAGATACAGGTACAGGCAGGTAGTAACCAATGGGCTCCTTTGCCTTTAGGGTGACTACACCCTTTGAATGTCCCCTCCCTTTGGGGAGGGGTCATCCCCTAACTTGATTGGATAAAATCCTTCCTTTCAAGATGGAGGAATTCCTAAGGAAGGGGTCACTTCAGCTCTGGACACCTTAGGGTTGGTCCTGGCTGAGAGGGGAAACACCTCTCCTGACTACTAATTTTCCCACCAACCTTGCCACCAAAAGTGGGGCTTGGTCAAGGGGCAGGCATCCCCACTGGCTTGAGAGGCCTTAGCTAGTATTACAAAGGGCAGGAAGCCTTTGAGGCTCACTGCTCTGATTGCTATTGCTGCTAGGGGATAGGTGTGAAGCACTGCCACCCAAGCAGGCTTTGTTTCTGACGCAAGAGAGCACCAGGGATCTCACCTCAGGGGGTCAGAAACATGACTGTGTGTGGCAGGCTGGTGCAGACCAGTCAGCTGTATACAAGGGTGTTCATTATTATTCAGGGGGCATTTCTAACATGCCCTCTGAGTGCATTTTACAATAAATCCAACGCTGGTATCAGTGTGGGTTTATTGTGCTGAAAAGTTTGGTATCAAACGTCTTAGTATTCAATAAAGCCATTATGGACCTGTGGAGTTTGTAATGACAACCTCCTAGCCAATGTACTCAATATTGGTACACTGCACTTACAATGTCTAAGAATGGACATAGGGGCATATTGCTCATGCAGCTATGCCCTCACCTGTGGCATAGTACACCTTTCCTTAGGGCTGTGAAGCCTGATCAAGGGGTGACTTACCTATGCCACAGGCAGTGGTTGTGGGCATGGCACACAGGGATGTGTGCCATGTTGACTCTAGTTGTTGACTCTAGTTTTGCCTGTACCAAAACACACACTCCGCAATGGAAGTGGGTATGTGTTAGGTGAGGGGTATCTGAGGGTGACACAATCCATGCTGCTGCCCTTAGAGACTTTCTCTGGTCACAAGGCCCTTGGTACCAGTCGCACCTTTTACAAGGGACTTACATGTGGGCCAGAGGTTTGTCAATTGAGGAACCAAAGGTACAGTTGTGGGAAAGAACACAGGCCCTGGGATTCTGACTGGGATCGTCTTTTAAGACCAGGCTAGAATCATGCTGTGCCGTCACAGCGCCGGCAACAGAAGGAATGCGCCTTTATCATGCAATCTTTCTGCACACAAGTCATTACAACTACTTGCTTTAGAGGGACACAATGGTGGAGCGGTGTTGGAATTAAATTCCAACACCTTCCCTACTGTTGCGCAGACTGGAGTTGGAATAGTAAATTGGACCTTTCGTTAAAATGACTTGCATGCAAAACAAATGCAGAACAACAGTCCCCTGCACACGCTAACAGTATATCAATTATATCAATAATAGTGAGACAAAAGCTCGAGTCTTTGCTGGAATATGCACTTCAGTTTATCTACAACAACCTTAGCCAACACGTGTTTCGTTGCGCTTATGGTTGTGCGCAGCAACTTCTTCAGGGCTAAGAAACAAACAATAGTGCAGAATTGGGAATGAAAGGTATGCAACAATAGCATCCAATGTCAGTTTCCCTATTGTGGCAGACTAACGTTGAAGGATCAGCTTATGTTGCCTACTCAAGACTGTGGAAACCCATGGGATCTTAAATGCTTTTTCTTTGTGAGTTCAGCTGTGACATATGAACCTAAACAGTCAACAGTGACCTTGCTAAAGTGAATTTAACATAACGACACCCCCTTAATGTTGTCTGGTACCTGAAGGTATGTAATAACAAAAAATACCTATACTCAATTCGTGAAGATCCTAGGGGAAAAGAGACGGGTGAAAAAGAAAGAATAATAATGCTAGTACACAAGCCCTGTAATAGCAAGTTTATCGAGCTAAGGTCACCAAATCTGAGCGGGAAACCAACCTTAAATCCGGTTGCATTTCCGTCCTGAATATAATTCAATAGGGTCCAATGTTAGACACACAGTTAAGGCTGCACATATCTTGTGTCCACAAATAATCCTTCCTATTCACAGTATATGTATCCTGGATGTGTTTCCCAATGAGGAGTCCCTGAGGATGGGTAAATAAAGGAAAATGGTCTAATTACATGTAAGAATACACCCAAAGGAAAAATGGCAGGGACATATTCTATATACTTTAAGAACATGATAATGTGGTCCCACATACCTTAAACAAGGATTTAGTAGTAGTGCAAGTTTATTCAGGCATAAACAAATATAATCCATGGTGCATTGCACCCACTCGATGCAGGTTGTGTTAAAAAAAATAACCGGCAGCCATATCCTTGCCGGTATTATTACGAGACCTTTACCTAATAAAAAGGATCAAATGAAAGTGTGTCAAAACAAGCGAGTAGACAGACCCCGCGGTGAGTATTTAAAAGAAGCCCCCAAATGCAGATGCTTGTATCTAGCGTAATTGGCACTATACCGCTAATTGCAGGAGAACATTCAGTTAGTTATGGGCGCTTACCTCTGATGAACAGAGCTCCTTCCGGCGTGTACGCTGGAGACCTAATGGAACGCAGGAGAACACACGTTTATATAGGCCTGGGAGCAGAAACAGTTGTACGGCTGTACCTGCTCCAAATACGTTGGCCATCTTGGAACGGTAAATTCAGTACTCCACTCATCAATAGTGGTTAAGAGTGGGCAATTCATCAGCCCCGAAGTGTGTTGATGTAGAGCTCAATGGTTGTGGGGTATTAATCAGCATTATGCTCGATGGGCTAATGCATAGTAGTAAACCAAATACCGTCCGCCATCTTGGAGTGTCTAATCTCCGCATCCGGCTTAATATCAGAAATAGTGATAGGCAAATAACGGCCCAGAGAAGGAGTAAAGAACTAAAAAATAAAGGCGATTGTAGCCGTGTGCATCCAATAAAGATCTGAAATTATAATTTCAATTGTCGCTGTGTGCCTACAGAAAAAAGGTTTGGAGAAGGAAAAACAATGCTGATGCTCACATGTAATGGTGTGTCCACAGCAGTTTACGAGTGTAGAAGAGAAAAATGTAATCAACCAAACGTGGGTGAGCCATCCCTAGGGTAACAAATCCATCTGGATATAAGTTACCTGAAACAATAAGTTTTTTCATATTTGAATCCAAGGAAAACAAGCATAGGCATAGCCAATAGGTCTCACCTTTGGGACCTTTATAAGTGTTTAGCCATGCAACAGTTAATGTTGTTGCACCAAGGATATTGTGCTGCATAACTAAATACTTATAAGGTCCCAAAAGCGGGACCTATTGGCTATGCCAATGCATGTTCATTATCCTAACAGCTCAGCAAGTTAACCATCTAGCTTTCTATACAAACTACATATTTTATTCCAATATCTATTGTCTCCAATAAATGGAAAAACAACAAAAAGCCACAAAGAGGATCAAAAACATGGATCCCAGTAAAACGCAATTCCCCAAACCATCAAGGTATGCAGTAGTGCCAAGGTAAGTGACCCCAAGCAACATAAAAACACCAGCACACTGCCTTTTTGTACTTTATTAAACCTGCCATACCTTTAAATAAATGTCAGTAGCCCGCTGTGAGAAGTTGGCCTGGTATATGATAATCACTATTCTAGCGAGCACCTTGCACCAGTCCAAACAACCCTTATGGTGATGGTTGTAAAGTCAACCTTATAGACCAACTATTCTAGTGGTAGCATGGACAAAGCAGTCAGGCTAAACTCAAGAGGGCATGTGAAGTCATCTGTTTTACCATATGTAACCCCTTTAATACCAGATGAAAGGACACCACACAGGATATATATAATAAATATATGTATTTATTTCTAAACAACCCCTCTGAAATCTTTATGAGGTCAGAGGCACAAGCATATAACAAGTTACTTGATTATCATACAATAAGTTACACAAAATACAGTAGGGCCCAAGGGGCACGCTAAACCATATACTAAAATAGTGGTATAAGAACGACATCACAAACAAAGGATAGGCCTAGGGCCTAGAGAATCGCTGGGGCTACACTGTACTACCAAAGGATAGGAAGTAGGAGGCCCACAGGAGGCGTGTGCAGAGTCTTTACTCACATGCAAGTTACCATGGAGTTAGAATGGGAACGAAAGAATTAGAAACTAGTTCTTTTAGGGCACTTCTGACTGGACTCGATGAAAGTTACTTGAAACCTAGACACTAGGATAGTCAATACCCACAGGAGCACCGGAGTACTCGCGTTACCTCACCCACAGGAAGCGGGTGCATAGGTGTCAAAGTGTGTCGGGTTTCGTCGCTGAATCCTATGGAGCCTTGAAGAAAAATGCTGAAGGCGACCAGGAGAGAAGTGTCTGGTTGGATCCAAGGGCAGATCAAGGATAAAGAGTACCTGAAAGCAGGGGGGACAGAGTCTGGGTCACTAGCCAGTGACCAGGAAGGAACCAGGAAGGAACCAGGCGATGTCGTGAGGCAATCAGGTGATGTTGTGAAGCTTGTCTCTGCAGCCACGTGGACCAGGAGGCGTCGACGACAACCAGGAGTCAGGCACGGACTGTCCCACAAAGGTTCTCGCAGTCGGCGGTGTCGGCTTCCGGATTAAAGTCAACAAGCCTTGGCAAAGGCAACCCACACAGGAATCGAAGATGGCTTCCTAATCAGATCAGCAAGGTCTGATTCCTACTTACAGAGAAGTAAGGGCCAGTCTGGAGCAACCAGACCAGTGGTGTAAATTCAAAGGTTAATCGTCAAGATGGCCACTAGGTAACGGGCAGGGCAAGTGACCGGACAGACGCGTTGAGCAGGAAAATGCAAAAGGGCCCCACGCAAAACTCGTGGAGTGTGGAGGGCTGATCTTCGGTGCAGTTGGTGCTCGGGGCTGAGGCTTCTCAATCCCCAATGAACATCTTCGAGGGTGCCTCAGAAGTTGCACAGAAAGCAATTTTCTGACTTTCCAAGATGGCCGGTCCCACCTCTTGCGTCGCATCCACGGGTCTCAGCTTTGCTGGGGCTGTGGACGAGGCTGAAGGAAGTCTGGAAGTCTAGGTCTTGTCGGGCTCTGTGGTCGGGCTCCGGCGGGAGCGTCGACAAAGCAAGCCATTGATAGCTGGATGGTGCCTGCTCTTGCAGGGTGGTCACTCCTTGACCACAAGGGTGATTCTTCAGTCTTCTATCTTCAGGTAGAATTTCGAAGGTCCAGAGTTTCATTTCAAATTTCAGTCAGGATAAATCTAAAGTCTTGGGACTCAGCTCTTACCTATATACCAAATCTAGGGGCTGGATTACCTGCTAGGTCCCTCCTATGGGTGGGACCAGGGAAGGGGGTGGTTAAAGTCCTTTCCCTTTGTCCAGTTTAGCGCGAGAGCTGGGGATGGAGGGCCCCAGCACCGGTTTGAACTGGACTATGCATGGGACACCTTGTGTGCCCCAGGCAGTGTCTCATTTCTTTCAGCCCTCCCTTCCCCAATACACAAGAGCCTGTCTGGGGTTGTGCTAGCACCTCCCAAGACAGGAAACCTATTGTCCAAGCCTCCCTCGCTGGAAGGACTCCCAGCAGCAGGAGGTCAGACTCGTGTCTTTGGCAGCAGCATCCATTTTGTGATGCTGAGGCTCTGGTTAACTTTAACCGGGATTAGTAGGAACAACATGTCTTTTCCCTCTAGAAGGGTGGAATGCTACCCCCATCACCAGAACTGGCGAGGGGGTAGTATTCTAAAGCGTATGACACCTTACACAACATGTTTTGATAAAGCCAAACCAGAGTTAGCATTTAACCGTAAGGTTCATAATGCACTTAAGAGTATATGGTATGGCTATATCCTAGAACAGCTACAAGGACATGGCTCAGAAAGCTGCAGACAGGCTCAGCTCATGCTAGAGCACCATCTCACATAAAACCAAGCACTCTTCCTCCAGGATTGTTAAGCCCTGCCATAGGAGTTACTTATAGGTGTATATGTGTCTAGATATAAGGTTAGATATAGGAATACTATATCGAAGCAAGGGGTGATTACACAACCTTGCCCCAGCTGAGTGATCAGCCAGCTGTGTCAATGGGAGTGGCCAGCCAGGGGTGGCATAATACATGCTGCAGCCCCTGGTAGGCCTTGGATGCACCTATGCCCTGGGTACCTATAGTACACTGTACAGGGGCTCATAAGGTGACCCAATGTCCAATTGGTAATGTACCTAAAGTACATTGTAGTGAATTTAGAGAGAGCACAGCTGGGCTGTGGGTCTGATTAGCAGACCCACAGCCACATTAAGTCGAAAACCAGTGAAGCAAAAAGCAAAAAGTGGGGTGACTATAGGAAAGCAAACCCTACTCTCCTACACCCCCCCCCCCCCAACCGCAGGGACATTAGACTAACCTTGACCAGTTGTGTCTTCATGTTCTAAGTGGAAGCACCTGGAGAGACCATCTGCATTGCCATGGTCAGTCCCTGGTCTGTGCTCCACTGTAAAGTCCATCCCCTGTAGGGAAATGGACCACCTGAGCAGTTTGGGGTTTTCACCATTCATCTGATTTAGCCACAAGAGGGGCTTATGGTCGGTCTGAATCTTGAAGTGAGTGCCAAACAAGTATGGTCTCAACTTCTTCAGGGCCCACACCACAGCAAAGGCCTCCCTCTCAATGGCTGACCAACGTTTCTCTCTAGGGGTCAGCCTTCACTTAATAAAAGCAATAGGCTGGTCTTGACCATCTACATTGAGTTGTGAAAGCACAGCTCTCACCCCCAACTCAGAAGCATCTGTTTGGACAATAAACTCTTTGGAGTAGTCAGGACTCTTTAAGATAGGTGCACAACACATGGCCTTTCTCAGGTCGTCAAATGCCTTTTGATAGCGCACTGTCCACTGAACCTTCTTTGGCATCTTCTTGGAAGTCAAGTCATTAAGAGGAGTCACAATGGACCCATAGTTCTTAACAAACTTTCTGTAGTACCCAGACAGGCCCAAGAAAGGTCAGACCTGTGTTTGGGTGGTTGGAGGAGCACAGTCCTTGATGGTCTGGATCTTACTCTCCAGTGGTTGAACCTGACCCCCACCTACAAGGTGGCCCAGGTACACAACCTTATCCTGCCCTATCTGGCACTTTGTGGCCTTGATAGTTAGGCCTGCCTTCTGCAGTGCCTCTAAAACCTTCTTCAGGTGGATCAGGTGATCCTCCCAGGTGGAGCTGAAGACAGCAATATCATCTAGATAAGCTGCACAAAAGTCATCCAACCCAGTGAGGACTTGGTTCACCAACATTTGGAAAGTGGCAGGTGCATTCTTCAAGTCACAGGGCATCACCACAAATTGGTAATGACCTCCTGGGGTTGAGAAAACAGTTTTGGCCTTGGCATCCTCAGCTAACCTGATTTGCCAATAGCCAGCTGTCAAATCAAATGTGCTCAAAAAATTGGCAGAAGCCAATCTGTCAATGAGCTCATCTACTCTTGGAATTGGGTGAGCATCTGTCCTAGTGACAGCATTGAGACCTCTGTAGTCCACACATAACCTCATCTCTCTCTTACCATCCTGGGTGTGAGGTTTTGGGACAAGTACTACTGGGCTGGCCCATGGACTCTCTGATGGCTCAATTACTTCAGTTCCAACATTTTCTGAACCTCAGTCTTTATACAGTCCCTGACATGGTCAGGTTGCCTGTAGATCTTATTCTTCACAGGCAGACTGTCACCAGTGTCCACCTCATGGGTGCACCAGTTAGTCTGACTAGGTGTCAAGGAAAACATATGTCTAACAAACTGTAGAACTTGTCTGCAGTCCTGTTGCTGCTGGCCAGTGAGGCTGCCAGCTAAGGCCACACCATCAACTGAACCATCATCAGGGATCTGAGTCAACAGGTCTGGGAGAGGGTCACTCTCTTCCTCCTGCCCCTCATCTGTAGCCATGAGCAAGCCCATGTCTGGCCTGTCAACATATGCTTTGAGTCTGTTGACATGTAGCCCCCTGTGGAGGCTCCTGGGAGTTCCTAGGTCTACCAATTAGGTGACCTCTCCCTTTTTCTCAACAATGGTGTGGGGTCCAGACCATTTGTCCTGGAGTGCTGCTGGGGCCACTTGCTCCAACACCCACACCTTCTGTCCTGGCTGGTACTCAGTCAGCACAGCCTTTTGGTCATGCCAAGCTTTTCGAAGTTCTTGGCTAGCCTCAAGGTTTTTAGAAGCCTTCTTCATATACTCAGCCATCCTGGAACGGAGACCAAGTACATAGTCCACTATGTCTTGTTTAGGCTTTTTGAGAGGTAACTCCCATCCTTCCTTTACCAGACATAGGGGTCCCCTTACAGGATGCCCAAACAAAAGTTCAAAAGGGCTGTAGCCAACCCCCTTTTGTGGGACCTCTCTGTAAGCAAACAGAAGGCAGGGTAGAAGGATGTCCCTGTGAGAAGCTGGCCTGATATATGATGCTCACTAGTTCTAGTGATCACCTTGTATCAGTCCAAACAACCCTTATAGTGATTGGTTGTAACTCAACCTTATAGACCAGCTATCCTAATGGTAGTTTGGACAAAGCAGTCTTAGGCTAAACTCTTTTGGCATGTGAAGCCAGCTGTTTTACCACATATAACCCCTTGAATACCAAATGAAAGGACACCACACAGGTTGTTATGAAAATAAACAATATATTTATTAACTAACAGACACCTCTGAACTCTTTATGAGATCAGAGGGCTAAGCAAATGACAATCTCTTAGGAAAAATACGTTTAGTTTGCACAAATTACAATGGTGCCCTAGGGGCACGACAAACCATATACTAAATAAGTGGAATGTGAAAGTCGATTGAAGGAATGGAGCTGTCCAGAGGCTGTAGGATCGCTGGGACCACACTACCCTAACTCTAGGTAAGTAATAGGAGGCCCACGGAACGTGTGTGCAGAGTGTGAACTCACACGCGAGATGCGTAACAGTGTCTATGGACAGTACAGTTCAAGTAAAAGGTGAGTACGGACAATCCTGTCTAGTTAGGACTAAAACGACAATGTAACTGGACACTAGGAGAGTCCAAGCTACCCTTGAGCACCGAAATGCTCATGTTACCTCACCCACAGGCTGCGGGTGCATAGGTGAGAAGTCGTGTAGGGTTCCGGCGTTGAAGTCTATGGAGTCTGGAAGAAAAGATGCTGCAGGCGATCAAGAGGATAATGTCCGGTGTGATCCAAGGGTGGATCAGGGAAGAGGAGAACCTGAAAGCAGAGGGGACAATGTTCAAAGTCACTAGCCAGTGACTGGAGTGGAACCAGGAGTGGAACCAGATGTCGTCGTCGCAATCAGGTGAAGAGTGGACGCTTGTCTCTGCAGCCACGTGGACCAGGTGGTGTCTTCGATGACCAGGATGGAGGCACGAGCTGTCCCACGCAGGCTCTCGCTGTCGACGGTGTCGGATCCGGATTTGGAGTCAACAGGCCTTGGCAAAGGCAATCCACGCGGTGAGTGGAAACGGTGTCTGGAGTGGACCAGGAGGGTCTGGGGTGCTTCTCCTTTGCAGGGAAGCAGGAGTCAGTCTAGAGCA
This sequence comes from Lissotriton vulgaris, assembly GCF_964263255.1. NCBI lineage: Eukaryota > Metazoa > Chordata > Amphibia > Caudata > Salamandridae > Lissotriton > Lissotriton vulgaris. Next base: position 812,904,950 of record NC_141695.1, on the reverse strand, counting down.
ACCAGACCAGCAGATTGGATTTCAGGTTTCGTCGTCTAGGAGGTCACTAGCAAGCCGGCAAGTGACCAGACAACGTGTCGAGCAGCAAACAGGCAGAAGGGCCCCACGCAGATCTCGTGGATGCTGGAGGGCTGGTCTTCGGTGCAGGAGCTGCTCGGGGTCGGGGCTTCTCAGTCCCCAAAGCACTTGGTCGATGTTACCTCAGAAGTCGTGCTGGTGCTGCTTCTTTCAAGATGGCCGGTCCCATGTGTCTCGTCACACCCACGGATCTCAGCTGTGCTGCAGATGTAGGTAGAGGTCGGAGAGGTCTGGGAATCCGGGTCTCGTCGGGCTCTGAAGTCTGGATTCTCGAGGGAAGATGAAAAAGGGAAGTCGCTGGACGCTGATGGTGCCTGCTTGTGCAGGGTGGACACTCCTTGCCCACAAGGGAGATTTCTTCAGTCTTCTGTTCAGAAAGTCGAAGTCCAGAGTTTCTTGTAGAATTTCAGTTCAGGATTAATCTAATTTGGAATGGGACCAGCTCCTACCTTTATCCTGCTAAAGGGGGCAGTACTACGACTAGGTCCCTCCTCTGCGTGGGACCAGGAAGGTGGTGGTTACACCCCCTATCCTTTGTCCGGTCTTGCGCCAGAGCTGGGGCTGGAGAGCCCCAGGAACTGGTTTAGACCGGTGTATGCACAGGGATACCTTGTGTGCCCCAGGCATGTCTCATTCCTTTCAGCCCTGTCCTACCCAAAACACAAAATCCTGTCTGGGGTGGTGCTAGCACCTCCGAAGGCAGGAAACCCTTTGTCCAGGCCTCCCTCGCTGGAAGGACTCCCAGCAGCAGGAGGTCAGACTTGTGTCTGTGGTGGCAGCATCTATTTTGTGATGCTGAGGCTCGGGTTAACTTTAACCGGGGTTCACAGTTAGGTACATGTTGTGTCCCTCTAGAAGGGTGGAATGCTACCCCCGTCGCCAGAATTGGTGAGGGGGTAGTATTCCAATTCGTATGACACCTTACTCGACATGTTTTGATAATGATATGCCAAAGTTAGCAATAACCGCGAGGATTATAATGCACTTAAGAGTATATGGTATAGCGTTATCATGGAAACAGCTAAAGGACTTGGTTCCGAAAGCTGTAGACAGGCTCAGCTCATGCCAGAGCACTATCTCACATAATTCCAAGCACTCTGCCTCCAGGATTGTTAAGGCCTGCCATAAGAGTGACTTATAGGAGTATATGTGTCCATTTTAGGTTTAGATATAGGTATACTATATCTATAGCAAAGGGTGATTACACCACCTTGCCCCAGCTGATTGATCAGCCAGTTGTGTCAGATTTGGATGGCCAGCCAGGGGTGGCATAATACATGCTGCAGCCCCTGGTAGGCCCTGGGTGCACCTATGCCCTGGGTACCTAAGGTACACTGTACAGGGGCTGATAAGGTGACTCAGTATCCAATTAGATATGTACCTAGAGTACATGGAATCCATTTTACAGCATAGAGCAGTGGGTGTGGGGGGTCCTGAATAGCAGGGCCCCAGGTCAATTAAGTCGAAAAACCAGCTAAACACCAGGCAAAAAGTTGGGGGCAACCATAGTAGATATCCACCTTCCTACAGTCCCATCTTCGCCTAAGCTTTTCAGGTAAACCCTTGATCATATTTGTAGAAACGTGGAGGCAGCACCAGTTAGAAAGTAACTTGCATCTAGTTGAATAAAAATTTCTTTTATTGTTCTTCTTTCAGAAGTGCACAAGACAGCCAACGCGTTTCGCTCCCACCCCGGGAGCTTCGTCAGGGCTGAAAACAACGTGAAACATATATAAATATAACATACAAATATGGCATGTAGACAATTGGACAACATAAATACAACATACATAATACAATCATAACCATTTTTTAGAAAACGAAAAAGGAAATGGCACTAGACAAAATAATACAATCACTGGAGGGGCATGGCCAAGGCGGCGAACATGGCGGACGTAGCCTAAGAGAGCTCCGTCCCGCCGTTGATTTATCCGACGAATATCCTGCATCTCCCCAACCCTAAGACGTCTCAAGCAGGGTGTCTGGACATCGGAAGCAGCAGTGACGCCCGACGGCGATTTGCGTGATCTCCGACGCCTGTCCAACGGCGATCTGAGCCCTGAGGTGGCGAGGCCTCCTGAACACACGGAAGCCGGGGCCTCGAGTCGGGGTGAGCCCGGGCTGAGGTGCGGTGTGACTGGGTCCGGAGAGAGGCTGTGGACGGGCTCACACTTCTGTCGAGCGGAGGCTCACAGTGAGTACACTGCGAGACATCGAGGGAACAGAGCACTAGATACCACCGCTTCTGCCAATAAATATTGGAGGCTACGCCGACTGCGAGCCGGGGGAGCGCGAGAGGGACCGGACTGGCCTTGCTCGGCGGTCGCATCGGACCGCGGGGGACTGCTGCGCGACGGACGCTGCTGGGGGTCTCTCCTGTGTGTTCCCCCCTCCTGCCCCCGGCGGGTCTTAGACGGCGGCGGCGGCCCTTGCCGCAGAGAGGTGGGTGCCTCGTGCTGGGCCCGGCTGAGGTCCAGGCTTACTTATATTTCACACGTGGCGCGCCGCTACATACCCCCTGCTCGGCGGCGGGATCAGGCCGCGGGGGGACCTCCGAGAGCGGGGTACCGGTGTGCTGCAATCTGGGCCCTAAATGGAGAGGAGCAGGCAGCCGCGATGGGAGGCCCGAAGGCGGAGGCGGATAACCCTGCGCGGACCCTGCGACTACTGGCTCACTTGGGGGCCCTGGGATCCCGGAAAGCGGTGGCTGTACCCCCGGAGTGGCTCCTAAACAACGCTGTGACCCATATGCCCCCACACTGGACATGGAGCATTCACTCATAGTGAGTTTAGGTGGGAACACCGCGACTTTGGAGTGAGGGGACGTGATATCACGGGCGACCACGCAGATTGGCCTGAAGGCGGACGATCTCCTCCCCACCGTCCCGGAACACGGGGAAGGCCTGGGACAGCTCTGCAACTACGGAGGTTGGGGTGGCTGATCTGCACTCCCCACGGGGCTCTTGACTCTGTGTACATATCTGTTGACTGTCATGACGAGGGGTGGCAACAGTGGAGGTGCCTCGAAACAAGCTACAATTGACAAATTTACTGGGCCAACTGGTGGTGCCGGGGCCTCATTGGGCCCCCAGGCGCCTGGCCCGGACAATGCAGCCCTCATGGCACCGATAACACAATCAAAAGATATGCTGGACGCAAAAATAGGGGCTATTGGGGCGGATGTTACTTTACTGCGCCAGGACTTGCGCAATGCCGTGGCCCGCATCACTGAGACCGAGACCAGAATTACAGGAGTAGAAGATGACGTGGCGACCCTGAAAAAGAAAGTAGCCAACATGGAAGGGATTCAGAAGGGCCTTGCACTGCGAGCTGAGGACGCGGAAGGGCGTGCTCGGCGAAATAACCTGTGGTTCGTGGGATTTCCGGAGGGCTGTGAGAAGGGCGACATGGAAGCCTTTCTGACCCAGTGGTTGGAGGGGTGGCTCCCACCGAAGTCCCTTTCGCGCTGTTTCATAATTGAGCGTGCACACCGAGCGCTGGTCCAGAAGCCGTCGGTGGGAGCTCGCCCGCGACCTGTGATAGCCAAGCTGCTCAATTACCATGATCGTGACACGATCCTGCGACAAGCGCGAGTGAAGGAGCCTCTACTTTTTGACAATCACAAAATCCTAATATTCCCAGACTACACCAGACTGGTGCAACAACAACGTCAGTCCTGCGCGGCTGAGGGGCCTTAACATCCAATACGCCTTGCTCTACCCAGCCCGTCTGCTTGTGGTCTTCCAGTCCTGGACTCAATTGTTTAACACTCGGGAAGAAGTCTTCACCTGGACGGATGAGACGGTCCGGATCAGAGTACATACCCCTCCGGGTCGAGATTCGGATTCATCATCCACGGCGGGCCCTTGAGGACCCCTCGGCGATCGCGGAGCAGGAGTAACTGGAGGTCGCGCTCCCAAAAGAATCCTCCTCCCAATGATGGTGCAGAGGAGGCAACTGAAGCTACAAACTCTCAGAATCCGGAGGCATGCGACCCAAAGACACTTATCAGACTCTGGACATGAGTCCTGGGGAGTGGCTGGAGGTTTGCGCCCATTGTTTGGGCGAAGACTACTCTTGTACTCTATCGGCTATGACTCCTGATAGACAAGTAATGGGTAGCCATGAGACGCGGGTTGGGGGACGACAATGAGAGGGCGGTCATAACCCTTCAAATTAGAGGAGTTTGTTATGTGGGGGGTGAGTTGGGACTGAGTGGGTAGTTCTTGGGGATCCATTGGGATAGTGGGTCTCTGGCCCCCCGTTGGGGGCCGGAGATGATCTATACCGCGACAGGTACTTCAATGTTACTGAGGTATGGGGTGGTGGGTGGCGGGGAAGTTGTTGAGGTGACTTGGGACGGGGTGGGGGTTGGGGGGTTTGTTGGGGGTGAGTTGAAGGGGGGAAAGAGAGGGAGGGATGCGTTAATTTGCACAGTGTTCTTTCGAGTCCTATTGAAGCAAGATGTATGTGTGTGGTCTCAGACACCCGGACTATCCATATTTTTGCCCATAGATGGGGGTTAATACTCCTGAATCGGGCCTACAGAGGGCATCGATGCGTGTTATGAGCTGGAATGTACGGGGGATGCTGGACAGGATAAAGAGAGGGGCAGTCCTAAGGCAGGGGAAGAGAGACAGGGCTGATGTGCTACTTTTACAGGAGACTCACCTCATGGGTACCAAGACCCTTAGCTTACAGCATTACGGTTTTCAGCAGGTATATCATGCTGGGTTTGCGAGGGGATCTCGTGGGGTAGCAATCTTGGCACACCGCAGGCTGTCCTATGTTCATGAGACTCAGTGGGTTGATGCGCAAGGCATGTATGTGTTTGCCCAGGGCAAGATAGGCACTGAACCAGTAGTCTTTGGGAGTGTGTATGACCCGCTTCCACTGCAGGGAGCACTTATAGAAAAGCTATTCGGTGTATGGGCCGAGATACCGGATGTTATGGTAGTGGTGGGCGGCAATTGGAATGATGTGATGAATGTACGGATGGATCGACACAGGCTGGGGAGAGGGGTGCCTTCAGACACACCTACTAAATTGAATGGCATGGTGAGAGGGATGGGATGGGTGGATGCATGGCGACACCAACACACCCAGAGTTGTAAATACACATACGTTTCAGCGGTGCATAAGTCCTTCTCCAGGATTGATTACCTGTTTGTCCCTCACGCCTGGGTTGGGAGGGTGGATTCCACATCCATACTGCCACGCGGTCTGTCCGATCACTCCCCGATAGTGATTGACTTACTTCTAGATAGAAGACGACAACTGTTCTGATGGCGTCTTTCCACATGGCATTTGCAACAAGAAAACTACCAGACACATATGAGGGAGGCTATTGCTCACTACTGGAGCGACAATGATAAACCTGACACGGATGACATGACCCTCTGGGAGGCTCTGAAGCCCCCACTTCGAGGGGTAGATATTGCCTGGTGTGTAGCTGCCCGTAAGGCACGTAGGGAGGACATAGTGGAAGCTGCAGACCGGGTCAGCGAACAGGAAGAAAGATGCCACGCTGGTGGGAGTGAGGAAGAGGTGGGTCAACTACTACTGACGCAACAGTCGTACGCCTCCTTGCTGCTGGATGAAGCTAGGCAGTTGTGGCTGGCGACTCAGAGTAGGATCTACCAGTGGGACGACAAATCCAGCTCGATGCTATATAGGCTCTGCCAGAGCACTTTCCATGCGCAGTCCCTACCGTGTCTTCGTGATGAGGCAGGGACGCCCATGACGGCCCCAGCTGACCTGTCGGCCAGCTTTGCACGGTATTATGCAGCCCAATATGCCCCCCAGGAGCTCCTCCCAGCAGAGGATGTCGACAAATTCCTTGCTGATCTCTCGCCACGAGCAATCTCAGATGAAGGGCGTGCTCGACTTGAACTCCCTCTGTCAACGGAGGAGCTGGGTACAGCCCTCGGAGAATTAAACGTGGGCAAGGTCCCCGGACCCAACGGGTTCCCCTGTGAATTTTTTAAGAAATTCCACCTCCAATTAGGAGCATACTACCGTAGGGCACTAGAGGCAGCCAAAGAAAGTGTCCGACTCCCACGGGACTGGCGACACGCTGAAATTGTGGTCTTTTGCAAACCAGGGAGGCCCCCTGAACTACCCGAGTCCTATAGACCAATATCACTACTGAATACCGAAGCGAAGATATTGGCGAAAGCACTGGCCAATCGCCTCCTCCCATACATTACCGATCTTGTCCACCCAGACCAAGCCGGGTTTATGCCCCACAGAGCAACAAGACATAATATTAGACGCGCGCAGGTGGTGGTGGAGGCGGCCCGAGCAGCGGGGATCCCTGCGGCACTTTTGCTGGCCGACATAGATAGGGCCTTCGACTCAGTCTGTTGGGTCTACCTCCGCGCACTTCTATCCCACCTGAATCTCGGACCCCACTTTCTATCATACCTGCAGTTATTATACACAGATCTGACAGCGTCGGTGAGAGTGGCTGGGGCAGTGTCCGATTCCTTCTCTATAGGTCGGTGCACCAGGCAAGGATGCCCTCTATCACCATATCTATTTGCCCTGGCTATGGAACCATTGGCGGCATGGGTGCGAGTGGACGCTCAGATGCGAGGCATTGAGTGGCAGGAGGGACACTCCGATAGAATCGCACTCTGTGCGGACGATGTCCTATTCTTCCTCACAGATCTGAATAGATCTGGGCCGAGGGTCCTTGACATCATGCGGATATTGGGGAGGTGTCGGGCCTCCGCTTGAACATACGTAAGTCTGTGCTGTGGGTGCTGGGAGAGCGATGTGGCCTGGGATCCTGGGCGGCGGCATTACAGGAGGCGATGGGAGGCCTTAAATATCTGGGTGTGTTCCTGACAGACCTGCCTGGAGTCTCCTGGACGCGCAATGCTGTGCCCGTATGGGAGCGTATCCGATCGAATTTGACTACATGGTCCAGCATGCCCCTGAATATATACGGCCGTTCAGCCATATTTAAGATGGTGGCCCTCCTGTGTCTACTATACCAACTACAAAATCACCCATATCATATTTCACCGCAGTGGTTCAAGCAAGTAAATTCGGCACTCAGTCATTTTCTTTGGGCCGGGGGAGTGGCGAGTGTAGCACTTCGCATATGTTTCCTCTCCACGTATTGTGGTGGCCTAGCAACGTCGGACATTCTGTCCTATTATCAAGCTTCTCACCTATTGATACTGAATGAGTGGTGGTATGGGTACCGGGGTGATCCGACCTATGCCCTGGAGAGGTACCTGATCGACCCGACACGCTACATACTTTACTTTACTCGGCTAGTAAAAGAAAGAGGCTCCCAGTGGTCACTCAAATAGTGTTTCATATATGGCGCGGAGCACTTCGCCGCATGGGGTGGTGGAACAGGCTGACGAGGGAAACCCCATTGTGGCAGAATGGGCTACTGCCGGCGTTGACGTCCCTACGAGGGTTGCGTGGCTGATAGGCATATCAGCCTTAGGCCATGTTGTCAGAGGCACGACCCTCAAGTCGTTCCAGGAGCTACGCGAAGAATATGATATGCCCCAGATGCAGTTCTTTAGATATTTGCAGTTCCGACATGCTATTACACCCACACTGAAAGAACTGGACTCATTGCCCGAGTTTAGCCCACTAGAGGCCAAGGTATTTATGGGAGAGTTGGAAAACAAAAAGATATCTACTATCTACCAAACGCTAGTTACACATTGTTCATCGTCCCTAGACATTCTGCCGACTAAATGGGAGAGTGATGTGGGTGCATTTGAGGAGGAAGACTGGAGAGAAGCGCTTGAGGCCCCAAGAGGAGCGGCCATTGCGATAAGCCTACGATTCATTCAGTTCAAATATCTACACAGAGCATATTATACAAGGGAACGATTGTGGAGGGCAGGAATGATTGCGTTCCCGGATTGTTTGAGATGTGGCAAAGAGGTGGGCACTTTTATACATACCGTATGGTCGTGTGATGGGCTACGGAGGTTTTGATCGGGGGTGTGGAACTGCCTGTCTGAGGTGTTGGGCTGGAAGCTCCCCCGCTCGCCACAGCTGGGTCTTCTCCATGTTCTGGAACAAGTGGGGGGTAATATCTATAAACGATATCTGTTGCTGTTGGGCCTCAAGGTGGTCAAGAGAGATGTGGCCCGAGCCTGGAAGGACCCCAGGGACCCCTTGTGGGAGTGTGGAAAAGGGGACTAGACTTCTAGATGGGACTGGAGCGCCCGATTTTTGAAGCCAGGGGCTGCCCTCGGAAGCATTATAAGATTTGGAAGAGATGGGCAGATTATAGAGGACTGTGGCTGGCTCCGCCAGCACATGATGAACCTGAAGAAAGTCATTTAGACACTGATCCCGGGTGATGAGGAATACACACTGAATGTGTCCTGATGTGATTCTTGTTTATAGACTACCTAGACACTGTGCAGGGGGCGGGAGGGGGGTCCTGGGTAGGGGGGGTAGGAGGGAGAGGGGAGGGGGGGCGTAGAAAAATAATTTCATCTTAAACTGTTGTTTGAATTGCCTATGTGTGATTATTGCTCTAATGCTCACAGTTCCTCCGGTTCCCGGGGAGCTGTGCTTGTCACGCTTTTTTTTCAACAACACAATAAAATGTTGTTCTGAAAAAAAAATACAATCACTAAAAATACAAGAATAAATACAAAAGAGAGACTCTAAGCAACAACGAATATACATGAGAGAAAAAGGTTATTCTTCAATTTTCTAACAAACGTAACCTAAAGGGATCCCCCTTATCTTAATAGATGAAATGGGTTAAAAAAGTGTGTAAGAAGGACAGACTAGGGAAAAGAGGGGGGAAAAGGTAAAAAACAGACCTGGCATGATTAAAGAAAGGGGGGGGGGGACAAACCCTAAAATGTGATCAAAATTATTTCTAGATTATTATAAATCAGTTTCTTGATGTACTTCAAAGTTTCAAAGAGAAAGTTCGACCCTCAGAGAGAACAGAAATGACTGGCATTCAAATGACTTGGTACTACCTGAGTATAAGTTAATACCTATAAGGAAATACATACGAAGTAGTTTAGATAGAAGGCAAGTCTCACCAGAGTAAAAGTAAAGGTCTGGATTGAATATTCCAGAGACTGCAGGGCAGTGTGACGTTGGGTTGAACTTCAGATGAATCAAAATGTCAACTATAAAAATGTCAACAATAGGGAAAATATAAGTATCAATGAAAATAATGTATAAACAAGAGACATGGAAATTTGTTTTGGCTCCATAAGATTATTGCTTGATAAAGTTGACATGACACCTAAGGTAAACTACAAAGACATTGGAAAGATGGAACTAACCCAACATGGGAGTGGATATCCTTCAGATTTACACAATACCATGGAGACCCATAAGTTATACTTAACATATGCACCAAAGGCATGTGGCGAACAGACGCATTAGACATAAGGGTCCCCCATAAAAATAAGGAAGAACAACGTAAAACCTCCTCACCAGAAGGATTCGATGTGTAGTCAATGGGGTGTGTCACCAGATATTGATTTATGCCGATATAATGAGAATCAAGGCACCAACCTACATATAAGAAAGGGAATAACAGGCCAGCCAGGTTAAATAGACCTAATTGAGTAACCATAGGATAAAAATACAATGCACATAAAAAATATGTATACTCCCTAAACTTTTTTGAATCCATCTCCCATTGGTCCAGATACATTGACGACATCTTCTTTATCTGGACTGATGGGAGACAATCATTGGACGAATTCATTTTATGGATAAATGAAGCTAATCCCAATCTACGCTTCACCTCCAAAATTAGTAATGATAAAGTAGAATTTCTTGACATTGAAATAATAAACAACACCGGCATCTTGAAAGTTGATCTTCACATAAAACCCACGGCAAGAAACACTTTATTACATTATCGGAGTTTCCATCCAACTGCACAAAAGGACAGTATTCCTTTTTCTCAGTTTCTGCGAGTAAGAAGAAACTGTACAGATTTAGCAGATTTTGACAAACAAGCATTATTAATGAGAACAAAATGTATCGAGAGAGGCTACCCCCATAGATTAATCAGGAGCTCCTACAAACGAGCACGTTACTACGACAGAGACTGTCTACTTAAAACGAAACCTCCTAAAACCAATGACCAATTGGTGTGCATTACGAAACACTCAACGTTGAATGCAAAGGTTAAACAAGTTATAAACTCGAACTGGCACATCCTAAATAGTAACTGCTCTACGGAGCAGAAACTAATAAAACCTCTTTTTGCCCACAAAAGAAATAAAAATATCAAAGAATACATTGTCCATTCTAGATTCAAAAGTTGTACTAATGAAGAACATCTGTCTCAGAGATCTATACTCACAAACAACCCAATCAAAGGAACATTTCCCTGTTCGTCATGTATCTCATGCAATAACATCATAAGAGGTGAAGAATTCACTCACAATGGTCACAAAACAACAGCAAAAGAAATGTGGAACTGCCGATCAACCAATGTGATCTATTTTATACAATGCCCTTGTATGTTAGGCTATGTGGGTGAAACCTCACGCATGATCCAGACACGCCTAAGCGAACATCGCTCAGCCATAAGGACCAAGAAGATAGCTTCCCCAATGGTGAAGCACTTCTTAGAGAAGGGACATACAGCTGAAGAATTTAAATGGAGAATTCTAGAAAGAATTCATATTCCAGAATCAAAAGGAGGTACAGCCGTACGCAAGAAAAGAGAAGTATTCTGGATTTTCGTATTTAATACTTTCAACCAAGGCATGAACAGTGAAATTCCTTGGGAGCATGCAATTATTTGAGAACTTTAATAGTCTAATTTCAGTAGGAGAAAAACAGATATTCACTATGGCTCCCCTACCATTTTAAAATAGATAAAGAGACATATATATCTAACCCCTTCCCCCATAAAAAGAATAAGTACAAAATAGATAGACCGCTAAATGCTCCTTAAATACCTGACTATCTAATAGGGAATTGAATAAACATCATACCACCTCCGTACCTTACTCTAGATATAGATCATCGCTTCAGACTAAAAGATAATATTAACGTGGCTAGAATAATTTCAGTCAAAATAATATAAATACCTCACTTTTACAGACAATCGAATCTTATAATTAAATAGACTGCTTTAGCTTTGCGTCTTGCCCACACTCTAGCGAACTATATATTTAATTCTAGAGGAAATATTATTTCCACTCTTAGGTTTTTCATATGAACATACCCAAAGAATACATAATTAAAACTGATCCTCTTTTTTAATTATTCACTTCATATTAAAACTAATCGAAAGATTTATGCGGACGTATATGTCTTTTAAAAAAATTAGTCTTGTTTGTGTGCACTCGCGAGTTATTTAAATACCTTACCCCATAGGAAATATTTAGACCTTTTACATGGTAAACACGCAACGTTTAGATGGATCGTCTGTCTGAAGTAAAAACAATCCTTTTGTCACTAACGATAAACAATTAAATTCAGTTAGACAGAGACAGCATCTTCCTTTCTTTATTTTCGTACAGTCAACGCAAAGGCAACTGAAAGAGAAATACCGGCTTTCCGTGTCTGTTCTCTAATCAGTTACCACTCGAAAAGAGTAGTCTTATCTCTCTTTTTTACCAAGACGTAGTCCACAGGTGAGGGCGTTCTTAGCCAATTATCTACGCTATTTAAACCGGAGGGAAATCAATCACTTTCTCTCACTGAGCCCACGATCAAGTCGCACCGTTCCCGACGTCCCGCCGCCGGACATTTTGAGCCCTGCCGAACATCTTCAGGTACGAAGTGCCCCTGCGTGCGATAAATAGAGTAGAGTCTTAAATTCTACTTTCCCTGCCTTCCTTTTGCGTTTATTTTATTTCTTTTTTATTATACCAGTCATTATTCTGTTTTAACAGGCAGGGAGATCTTTTAAACCATCAATAGAAAGAGCTCTGCCGAAAAAACTCGGGTAAGATGCCTCGTTTTTGTATATTCTAATAAATAGTTGAAACTAGAACTTTGTCTCCGGTTCTATGCCTAATATTTTTCATACCTCCTCCCTTTTCTTTCTTTTCTTTGTTACGCCCTACAGGCAGGGAGATCTTTTAAATAAGCCGCCTCATATTCGCTGTTTACAAATCTTGGAACGTCTTTCTTAAATCTTAAGGTAAGCTTGTTACTTGCCAAGAATTTCGAGTTGAATAGTAAATAAACTTAATTAAATAAATAGAATAAACAGAATATTCAGCCTTCCCCCGGTGATATACAAGAATTAATCGCAGCATAAAAACCGAGGAGAATATAATAAATACTTTATTACTCTAATTATGAAGCCCAAATGTGGGTCACCACTGATACATGAGGCAAAATAATTATGGGAATAATATAACAAAAACACCAAAAGGGAATGTAAATATGTTTAAGTTACTTACCCAGTAATCTATATACAGGTGGCATAAATGAAAGAGAGTAACATCAAAAGCTTAATCCAAATACAACAAATAAACAAAGGATATTATTATCCTTTCTTTCCACTTCCGGAATAGATAAATCAGTTACACAGAATGATTAATTTATGACGAGTCTCCGGCTGGCGGGAATTACATTGAAAAGCTGCATCGAATCAGGTAAACATAAAAGAGCCAGATAATTATATAATCATTAATGGCCAGCAACAATATATAGACTTACTAAAAGAGATGTCATATTCCACCTCTTCCTCTTTTAAGGTTCTACAATCCTTCATCAACTTAGAAAATACCCTAGCATTAAACCAATTATCTATCAACTTTCGGTGTATTTTCATTTTTTATTTGTAAGTATCATTAATCTACAAGACGTCTGTCTGTTTTCAGAAAATTCATTAAAAACTAGTGCCTATAAGAGCAATTGAAAATCACTGCTAATAAGAGTAGTTAAATATGGTTTTCGCTACCTTAAATGTATACATATATACCAAGAGGCTAATATATACTTAGAGGACCATTACTTGAACTGTTTTGTATAAGTGTTCACATGTTTTTCAATAAAATCCTAGTCTTGAAAGACAGAGAATCAATTCATGTGTATCGGTCATTCCGAACTCCTTATCCAAATGATAATACCTTAGATAAAGCAAGGAAATGAAAAGAAAGTAATCCTTGATTAGAAATAGGACAATTGGGCTACCATGTTAGAATTTAGGAGATTATGTGTTCTCTTCTTTTAATTGAATGGTGTATAATTAATGCCCTTTTATATGTATCTTTTTAGAGTTTGTGTGGCTAACTCCAGAAGAAGGCGCTGGTTCGCCGAAACGCGCGTAGAGACCCATTCCGCCACTTATAATAATTGTTTTAAGTTTTCTAAACCTTGTTTACATGAAATGTTATAAATGTATGAATTTTATTGATATTGTATGATTCCAATTGTTTTCATTGTCCCTTTCTTTTTATTTATGCTATTTGTTTTCTTATATGTCCAAAAATTTATAATAAAAACATGTACTTTTATAATAATGTGTAGCCAATTGTCCTTATGTATACTACATTGTCAAATACTAGTTGCCTAGGTTGTTTTTTGTCATAAATTCTGCTTTCCCTGACCTAGGAACCATTGTATCCATAACCTCAGGGGGTCCTTGTTGAATACACACCACAAATCTTTCAACAAGTCCATTGCACTGTGGATGGTAGGGTGTAGTGAATTTGTAATTTACACCACACTCCTTCCACATTGCAGTCAAATATCCAGACATAAAGTTTACACCTCTGTCTCAGACAACCTTCTTCGGAAAGCCCACTTTTGAGAAAACTCTCAGGAGGGCTCTTGCCACAACAGGAGCTGTTGTGGTCTGTGAGAAGGTGGCCTGATATGCAGTGCTCACTATTCTAGTGAACACTATGTATCAGTCCAGCAACCCTTATTGATGATTGGTTGTAAGTCAACCTTATAGACCAGCTATCCTAGTAGCGTGGATACGAGCAGTCTAAGGCTAAAGACTCGAGAGGGCGTGTTAAGCCAGCTGTTATACCACACATATACCCCTTGAACACCAAGTGAAAGGACACCACACAAGTGTTATGAAAATAAACAGTTATTTATTAAGAATCACAACAGCCCTGTACTCTTTATGAGGACAGGGTACTAAGCACAAACCAAAACTCTTACAAAAATACTTAAGTTAGCACAGTATATACAAATGCCCGAGGGGCACGTAAAACCATATACTTGAAAAGTGGAATGCGAAATTACTAGCAGGTAAGTACAGTACTAATAGCCTTTGGAATCGCTAGGACTTGACTATAGAATCGTTAGATTACTTCTAGGAGACCCAGGGGACTCGGGTGCAGTGTGTGCACTCTCACGCGAGATGCGGGACAAAGTCTATGGTAGCTAGGAATTGCAAAGTTAGTGTTCTCGGGCGAACCCGACCTGGTAGGAGGAAAACGAAAGTGGATTCTGACCCTTGGATAGTGAGGCTATGCTGGGGCACCGAAATGCCGAAGTTACCTAGCCCAGGGGCTGCAGCTGCATAGGACTCAAAGGACGTCGGGAATCCTCGTAGACGGACCAGGAGCCTGGAAGAAAGAAGTTGCTGGCAGGCGACCAGTGAAAAAAGTTCGGTGGATCAAAGCCTGGATCGATGGAAGATGACACCTGAAAGCAGAGGGGACCAAGTTCGTGACTACTAGCCAGTAGTCAGTGGGCACCAGGAGGGCACCGGATGATAGCCACCTCGACTAGGTGAGTGGGTGACGCTGTGCTCGAAGATCTCACAGACCAGGAGGCGTTGTCGGCGACCAGGATGGAGGATCGAGCTGTCCCACGAAGATAGAAGCTGTCGGCGTCGCTGGACCCAGGATTGGGCAACAAAGCCTTGGCAAATTCAAGCCCACGCGGTGGACCTAAAATGGCGTCTGGAGTGGACCAGGAGGGTCCGGGGTGCCTCTCTTGAAGAAGGAAGCAAGGGCCAGTCTGGAGCAACCAGACCAGCAGCAGTGATGTCGTCGGGCGTCGTTCAGAAGGCCACAAGCCAGCCGGCTAATAGCCAAACAACGCGGTGCACAGCAAACAGCAGAAGGGCCCCACGCAGATCGTGGAGATGCAGGGAGGCTGATCTTGGGTGCTGGAGCTGCGCAGGGTTGGGGCTTCTCGGACCCCAAAGCACTCACCAGTGGAAGACTCGGTGGGCTTGTTACAAAGAAGTCGTGCAGTCTTGGCGATCGTCGGTCCCTCGAGGTCTCGTCGCACTCACGGTTCTCAGCTTTGCTGTAGAGGTGAGTAGAGGTCAGAGGTGCCAGGGAAGCCGGGTCTCGTCGAGCTGGGTCGTCGGATTCGTGAAGAAGGACTTGCAGCAGACCGCAGTGTTCTTAGGATGGTGCCCGCTTGATGCAGGGTGACTACTCCTTAGCCACAAGGGAGAATCTTGAAGAAGAAATCTTGAAGTCCTTTCGAAGAAAGTCGTGTCTTGATTCCAAAGATGATCTAATTTGAACAGGGGGCCCGCTCCCATCTTTATACTAAAAAAGGGGGCTGACCCGGTGACTAGGTCCTGCCTATGGGTGGGACTAGGAGGGGGGTGGTTACACCCCTCTGCCATGCCGGACTTCCCCAGGCCAGGGGCTGGTGTGCCCCTGGAACTGGTTCAGACCGGCCTATGCGTAGTGAGCACCGGGGTGCCACTCAGCAGTCACCTTCCTGAAAAGCCCTGCCTACCCAGGATACACAAAACCATGTCTGGGATGGTGCTAGCACCGCCCCGGACAGGAAACCCTTTGTCCAGGCCTCTCTCGCTGGAAGGACTCCCAGCAGCAGGAGGTCAGACTCGTGTCTGTGGTGGCAGCATCCATTTTGTGGAGCTGAGGCTTCAGTTAACTTTAACCGGGGTTCACAGTTACATACATGTTGTGTCCCTCTAGAAGGGTGGAATGCTAACCCCGTCGCCAGAATTGGCGAGGGGTTAGTATTCCAATTCGTATGACACCTTACTCGACATGTTTTGATAAAGCAATACCAAAGTTAGCATTTAACCGCGAGGATTATAATGCACTTAAGAGTATATGGTATGCGATATCATGGAAAAGCTATTAGGACTTGGTTCCGCAAGCTGCAGACAGGCTCAGCTCATGCCAGAGCACCATCTCACACGATTCCAAGCACTCTGCCTTCAGGATTGTCAAGGCCTGCCATAGGAGTGACTGATAGGAATCTGTGTGTCCATTTTAGGGTTAGGTATAGGTATACTACACCTACAGCAAAGGGTGATTACACGACTTTGCCCCAGCTGTCATGCAGCCAGTTGTGTCAAATTTAGGAGGCCAGCCAGATAATACATGCTGCAGCCCATGGCAGCCCTGGGTACACCTATGCCCTGAGTTACAGGGTCTGATAAGGTGGCCCAGTACCAATTGGTAAATGCACCTAGGGTACATGTTGTAATTTAGAAAGAGAACAGCCAGGCTGTGGGTCTGATTGGCAGGCCCACAGCCAGAGAAAGTCGTAAACCAGTGAAACAAAAGCAAAAAATCTGGGTGATCATAGGATTGCAGACCCTACTCTCCTACATGACCCCCCCCCAAACTTTGGGACAATAAGCTAACCTTGACCAGGTGAGTCTTCTTGTTCTAAGTGGATATATCTGGAGAGCCCATCGGCATTGCCATGATCAGTACCAGGTCTATGTTCCACTGTAAAGTCCATCCCCTGTAGGGAAATGGACCACCTAAGCAGTTTGGGGTTTTCACCCTTCATCTGATTTAGCCACAAGAGGGGCTTATGGTCGGTCTGAATCTTGAAGTGAGTGCCAAACAAGTATGGCCTCAGCTTCTTCAGGGCCCAAACCACAGCAAAGGCCTCCCTCTCAATAGCTGACCAATTCTTCTCTCTGGGGGTCAGCCTTCTGCTTATAAAAGCAATGGGCTGGTCTTGACCATCAAAATTCAGTTGAGAAAGAACAGCTCCCACACCCAACTCAGAAGCATCTGTTTGTACAATGAATGGTTTGGAGTAGTCTGGACTCTTAAGGATAGGTGCTGTGCACATGGCCTGCTTTAGGTCATCGAATGCTTTTTGACAGCCTGCTGTCCACTGAACCTTTTTTGGCATTTTCTTACTTGTCAGTTCATTTAATGGTGTCACAATGGAACCATAGTTCCTGACGAACTTTCTGTAGTATCCAGTCAGGCCCAAGAAAGCTCGAACCTGAGTCTGGGTGGTTGGAGGAGCCCAGTCCCTGATTGACTGTATTTTGCTCTCCAGTGGCTGAACCTGGCCTCCACCTACAAGGTGGCCCAGGTATACAACCTGTGTCTGCCCTATCTGGCACTTGGTGGCCTTGATAGTGAGGCCTGCTGCTTGCAGAGCCTCTAACACTTTCCTCAGGTGGACCAGGTGATCCTCCCAGGTGGAGCTAAAGACAGCAATATCATCTAGATATGCTGCACAGAAGTCATCCAGCCCAGTAAGGACTTGATTCACCAACCTTTGGAAGGTGGCAGGTGCATTTTTCAGACCAAAGGGCATTACCACAAATTGATAATGCCCACCAGGGGTTGAAAATGCTGTCTTGGGCTTGGCATCCTCAGCTAACCTGATTTGCCAATACCCAGCTGTTAAGTCAAATGTACTTAAGTAGTTGGCAGAAGCCAATCTATCTATAAGTTCATCTGCCCTTGGTATTGGGTGGGCATCAGTCTTAGTGACTGCATTGAGACCCCTGTAGTCTACGCAAAACCTCATCTCTCTCTTACCATCTTGGGTGTGAGGCTTTGGCACTAGAACTACTGGACTAGCCCAAGGGCTATCTGAGGGTTCAATGACTCCCAACTCCAACATTTTCTGCACTTCAGTTTTTATGCAGTCTCTAACATGATCAGGCTGCCTGTAGATTTTACTCTTGACTGGCAGGCTGTCACCAGTGTCAACCTCATGGGTGCACCAATTGGTCTGACTGGGTGTCAGAGAGAACATATGTCTGAAAGACTGAAGAACCTGTTTACAGTCTTTCTGCTGATGTTCAGAGAGGCTGCCACAAAAGACAACACCATCTACTGACCCATCATCAGGATTCTGAGTGAGCAGGTCTGGGAGAGGGTCACTCTCTTCCTCCTGTCCCTCATCTATGGCCATGAGCAAGCTCATGTCCTTCCTGTCGACATATGCTTTGAGCCTGTTGACATGGAGTACCCTGTGGGGACTCCTGGGAGTTCCAAGGTCCACCAGGTAGGTGACCCCTCCCTTTTGCTCAAGAATTGTGTGGGGCCCAGACCATTTGTCTTTGAGTGCTGCTGGGGCCACTGGCTCCAACACCCACACCTTCTGTCCAGGCTGGTAAACAGTCAGGACAGCCTTTTGGTCATGCCAAGCTTTTTGAAGTTCTTGACTGGCCTTAAGGTTTTCAGATGCCTTCTCCATATACTCAGCCATCCTGGAGCGGAGACCAAGTACATAGTCCACTATGTTGGTTGCAGGCTTTTTGAGAGGTCTCTCCCATCCTTCCTTCACCAAACACAGGGGGCCTCTCACAGGATGCCCATACAAAAGTTCAAAAAGGCTGTAGCCAACCCCCTTTTGTGGGACCTCTCTGTAAGCAAACAGAAGGCAGGGAATCAGGACATCCCATCTACGCCTGAGCTTTTCAGGTAGTCCATGAATCATCCCTTTTAGGGTCCTGTTGAACCTTTCAACAAGCCCATTGCATTGTGGATGATAGGGTGTAGTGAATTTGTAATTGACACCACATTCCTTCCACATAGCAGTTAAGTAGCTTGACATGAAGTTTGCACCTCTGTCAGAGACAACCTCCTTAGGGAAGCCCACTCTGGAGAACACTCCAACTAGGGCCCTTGCCACCACAGGTGCTGTGGTGGTCCTAAGTGGAATAGCTTCAGGATACCTGGTGGCATGATCCACTACCACCAGTATAAACTTGTGCCCTGATGCTGTCTGGGGTTCCATTGGACCAACAATGTCAATCCCCACTCTTTCAAAGGGCACCCCCACCACAGGCATTGGTATAAGGGGGGCCTTTGTTGTGCCACCTGACTTACCACTGGCTTGGCAAGTGACACAGGAGCGACAAAACTCCTTGGTATCCTCATTCATGTGAGGCCAGTGAAAGTGTGAGACAAGCCTGTCCCAAGTCTTTGTCTGGCCTAAGTGACCTGCTAAGGGAATCTCATGGGCCAAGGTAAGTAGGAAACCTCTCTGAGACAAGGGTACAACCAGCCTCCTGGTCATGCCAGGCTTGGGGTCTCTTGACTCAGTGTACAGGAGTCCATCTTCCCAGTATACCTTGTGGGTACCTGTGGCGTTCCCAGCAGCCTCAGCAGCAGCCTGCTGTCTGAGGGGTTCAAGAGAAGGGCAGTCTAACTGGTCCTTCCCCAGGTCTTCCCTTGAGGGTCCCCCTGAACCCAAGAATTCAACTTGATCAAGTTCAAACTCTCTAGGCTCAGTTTCCCTCAATTCCTGTAGGTCAGCCTCCTCTGAGACTTGATCCACAACCTGGGGCAAGGGGGAAGGCACAGCCTTAACCCTACTGCTCTTTTTCTTGGAAGGCGTCTGGTCCATTGTTCCAGGATCCAGCACCTGTTCAGTGGGGCATTTCCTGACCTGTGACCTGGTCACAGCAAACACATGTGCTGGCAAGCCTAACATTTCCATGTGAGTCCTCTGCTCCACCTCTGTCCATTGTGATGACTCCAAATCATTGCCCAACAAACAATCCACTGGGAGGTCTGAACTAACTACAACCTTCTTTTGGCCAGTTACCCCTCCCCAGGAGAAAGCTACAATTGCCATACTGTGAGTGGTAGTGACATTGCTTGCATTGGTCACCAGGAATTCTGTACCTGGCATGATCTGTCCAGGGTCCACAAAGTTAGGTGTCACCATTGTGACACTGGCACAAGTGTCCCTATAGGCCTGAGCCATTTTGCCATTAATGAAAGGTGTCTGTCTGTATTTGCCCAAAGTATTGGGACTTATGTCAGGGGACATATCCATATCCCCTGTACTGACAAGGACAGCCTGAGTGAGTGTACCAACTAAGTTGTCACACCCCTCAGAACCCAGGGTTAACCCTACTAAACCCTTGGGAGGTGCACTACCACTGCTGACTGTACTAGGGGGCACAGGTGCCTTAGGGGCTGCAGTGGCAGGAGTCTGCCCTCCTCCTTTCTTGGTGCACTCACTAAACCAGTGAGTTTTACTTTTGCAGTATTGGCACCACCTTTTAGATTGGCCTTCTTTCTTCTTTTGGGGAGCCTGACCCCCACCCTCTTTGGGTTGTTGGGGACCTGTCGAAGACTTCTGGTCATTTTGTTCCCCCTTAGAATCTTTACCCTTCTGGTCTGCTTTCTTCTGACCACCTTGATTCTGGCCCTGGTTCTGTTTAACTCTTGTTCTAACCCATCTGTCTGCCTTCTTTCCCAATTCTTGGGGAGAGGTCAGATCTGAGTCAACAAAATGCTGATGCAACAACTGGTTCTGACAATTGTTTAAAATTTGTTCTCTCATCATCAAATTGTACAATCCTTTATAATCAGTAACCTTACTGCCCAGCAACCAGCCCTCAAAAGCCTTAGTGGCACAATCTACAAAGTCAGACCAGTCTTGAGACTGAGTTTTCTGGGTATCCCTGAACAGCACCCTGTACTGCTCAGTGGTTAGGCCAAACCCTTCAACCAGTGTGTTTTTCAAGACTTGGTAATTGTTAGCATACTCCACCCTTGTGGTGAGGAGCTTATCTCTACATTTGCCTTCAAAGGAGAGCCACAAGATAGCTGCCCACTGACTCTGGGGAACACCCTGCACAGTGCAGGCCCTCTCCAGAGCAGTAATCCATTTGTGGATGTCATCCCCTTGTTTAAAGGGGGGCACTATCTTACCAAGGTGTTTTGTATCAAAACTCCTTTCCCTATTGCTAGGTACAATGCTGCCACCAGTGGGGACTACCCCACTTAACTGTTGCTCTCTAGCAAAGGCAAGCCTCTCTTTGGCCAGGGCAAGTTCTTCCCTTTCAATCCTCAGATTAGCTGCCCTTTCTTTAGCTTCATACACTCTCCTCTGAGGAGATGTCATCCCCTTCTGAGAGGAGTGTTGAGAGCCATTGGTTTGAAGGGATCTGCCAGAGCCTCTGGATAGAGATCTAGCTCGTCCATTCCCAATGTTAAGCTGACCTGATAGTGGCCCCAGGGGTCCCCCAGTACCACTGTCATGTTTGGTTAAGTTGGACCTGGTTAGTCTACTGACTTCTACCTGTCCCTTGTCTGCCTCATCCCCAGAGGGCTCCTCATCCTCATCCTCCTCCCCATTTTCAGTCTCAATGGAGAGGTGGATTAGGTCAGGGTCTCCTCTGGTTCCCTCAAGGGGAGGCATGCCTCCATCTGGATTAGAAGGGCTAAGAAGTCTCTCAGCCTTTCTGGCATCATAGGTCTCTAGGAGACCAATCAGAAAGGAGGTGGTGGGGTTAGACCCCTGCTTAATCTTCCTAGAGGTACACACTTGTCGTAACTCATGGAAGCTAAGCACAGTATATCTTGAAGGGATGACCTGTGGAGGGTCAACTGACACAAGGGGAGACTCAGAGTTTCCTCCTTTGTCCGACATACTGTTTCTAGTGTGGTGTAAGTGATGCACCTACCTGCACTATGTGTTACCTACTGATCCCTTGCTAAGAGTTGCAGCCAAGGTGTGCTAAGCCTTGAGGAGCTACAACAGCTGGTTCAGTAGAACTCAGAGTATTCTAAGCTTTAGTTATATGCACCTAACAGTACTTATGTGATCTTTCAACAAGATATTCTTAGGATACGTGTGGTAAAACAACAGCAAGCTCAAATCCCAACCGCTGCTCACCAATGTGAGAAGGTGGCCTGATATGCAGTGCTCACTATTCTAGTGAACACTATGTATCAGTCCAGCAACCCTTATTGATGATTGGTTGTAAGTCAACCTTATAGACCAGCTATCCTAGTAGCAGTTGCAGTCTAAGGCTAAAGACTCGAGAGGGCGTGTTAAGCCAGCTGTTATACCACACATATACCCCGTGAACACCAAGTGAAAGGACACCACACAAGTGTTATGAAAATAAACAGTTATTTATTAAGAATCACAACAGCCCTGTACTCTTTATGAGGACAGGGTACTAAGCACAAACCAAAACTCTTACAAAAATACTTAAGTTAGCACAGTATATACAAATGCCCGAGGGGCACGTAAAACCATATACTTGAAAAGTGGAATGCGAAATTACTAGCAGGTAAGTACAGTACTAATAGCCTTTGGAATCGCTAGGACTTGACTATAGAATCGTTAGATTACTTCTAGGAGACCCAGGGGACTCGGGTGCAGTGTGTGCACTCTCACGCGAGATGCGGGACAAAGTCTATGGTAGCTAGGAATTGCAAAGTTAGTGTTCTCGGGCGAACCCGACCTGGTAGGAGGAAAACGAAAGTGGATTCTGACCCTTGGATAGTGAGGCTATGCTGGGGCACCGAAATTCCGAAGTTACCTAGCCCAGGGGCTGCAGCTGCATAGGACTCAAAGGACGTCGGGAATCCTCGTAGACGGACCAGGAACCTGGAAGAAAGAAGTTGCTGGCAGGCGACCAGTGAAGAAAGTTCGGTGGATCCAAGCCTGGATCGATGGAAGATGACACCTGAAAGCAGAGGGGACCAAGTTCGTGACTACTAGCCAGTAGTCAGTGGGCACCAGGAGGGCACCGGATGACAGCCACCTCGACTAGGTGAGTGGGTGACGCTGTGCTCGAAGATCTCACGGACCAGGAGGCGTTGTCGGTGACCAGGATGGAGGATCGAGCTGTCCCACGAAGATAGAAGCTGTCGGCGTCGCTGGACCCAGGATTGGGCAACAAAGCCTTGGCAAATTCAAGCCCACGCGGTGGACCTAAAATGGCGTCTGGAGTGGACCAGGAGGGTCCGGGGTGCCTCTCTTGAAGAAGGAAGCAAGGGCCAGTCTGGAGCAACCAGACCAGCAGCAGTGATGTCGTCGGGCGTCGTTCAGAAGGCCACAAGCCAGCCGGCTAGTAGCCAAACAACGCGGTGCACGGCAAACAGCAGAAGGGCCCCACGCAGATCGTGGAGATGCAGGGAGGCTGATCTTGGGTGCTGGAGCTGCGCAGGGTTGGGGCTTCTCGGACCCCAAAACACTCACCAGTGGAAGACTCGGTGGGCTTGTTACAAAGAAGTCGTGCAGTCTTGGCGATCGTCGGTCCCTCGAGGTCTCGTCGCACTCACGGTTCTCAGCTTTGCTGTAGAGGTGAGTAGAGGTCAGAGGTGCCAGGGAAGCCGGGACTCGTCGAGCTGGGTCGTCGGATTCGTGAAGAAGGACTTGCAGCAGACCGCAGTGTTCTTAGGATGGTGCCCGCTTGATGCAGGGTGACTACTCCTTAGCCACAAGGGAGAATCTTGAAGAAGAAATCTTGAAGTCCTTTCGAAGAAAGTCGTGTCTTGATTCCAAAGATGATCTAATTTGAACAGGGGGCCCGCTCCCATCTTTATACTAAAAAAGGGGGCTGACCCGGTGACTAGGTCCTGCCTATGGGTGGGACTAGGAGGGGGGTGGTTACACCCCTCTGCCATGCCGGACTTCCCCAGGCCAGGGGCTGGTGTGCCCCTGGAACTGGTTCAGACCGGCCTATGCGTAGTGAGCACCGGGGTGCCACTCAGCAGTCACCTTCCTGAAAAGCCCTGCCTACCCAGGATACACAAAACCATGTCTGGGATGGTGCTAGCACCGCCCCGGACAGGAAACCCTTTGTCCAGGCCTCCCTCGCTGGAAGGACTCCCAGCAGCAGGAGGTCAGACTCGTGTCTGTGGTGGCAGCATCCATTTTGTGGAGCTGAGGCTTCAGTTAACTTTAACCGGGGTTCACAGTTACATACATGTCGTGTCCCTCTAGAAGGGTGGAATGCTAACCCCGTCGCCAGAATTGGCGAGGGGTTAGTATTCCAATTCGTATGACACCTTACTCGACATGTTTTGATAAAGCAATACCAAAGTTAGCATTTAACCGCGAGGATTATAATGCACTTAAGAGTACATGGTATGCGATATCATGGAACAGCTATTAGGACTTGGTTCCGCAAGCTGCAGATAGGCTCAGCTCATGCCAGAGCACCATCTCACACGATTCCAAGCACTCTGCCTTCAGGATTGTCAAGGCCTGCCATAGGAGTGACTGATAGGAATCTGTGTGTCCATTTTAGGGTTAGGTATAGGTATACTACACCTACAGCAAAGGGTGATTACACGACTTTGCCCCAGCTGTCATGCAGCCAGTTGTGTCAAATTTAGGAGGCCAGCCAGGGGTGGCATAATACATGCTGCAGCCCCTGGCAGCCCTGGGTACACCTATGCCCTGAGTTACAGGGTCTGATAAGGTGGCCCAGTACCAATTGGTAAATGCACCTAGGGTACATGTTGTAATTTAGAAAGAGAACAGCCAGGCTGTGGGTCTGATTGGCAGGCCCACAGCCAGAGAAAGTCGTAAACCAGTGAAACAAAAGCAAAAAATCTGGGTGATCATAGGATTGCAGACTTTACTCTCCTACATGGTCCCTAGGGGAATAGCTTCTGGATACCTGGTGGCATGATCCACTACCACCAGTATAAATCTGTGCCCAGAGGCTGTTTGGGGATCCATTGGTCCAACAATGTCAATCCCTACTCTATCAAAGGGTACCCCCATCACAGGTAGTGGTATGTGGGGGGCCTTTGTGGTGACACCTGCTTTGCCACTAGCTTGGCAGGTTACTAGGTATGGGCGAAATTAATGAATTAGTGTTTCGGGAATTCGCGCGAAATAGCAAAAAAATCCGCATGTTCGCGAATTTGCCCGTGAACTCGCTGATTTTTTTTGCCATTTGCACAAATATGTGACGACGTGTGCCTGTAACTTTGCCAGGGCGCCAAAAGCCGCCGAGGTCCCTTGAGTGAGCTGGCCATTATAGTGGGGATGGGCGGGAAGACGTTTCATACTGCTAGTGTATGGTGGACGGGGCCAAACGGGCAGGGGTTCTATGCGAGTTCACATGCATCTTGTTGATAAAGGGTTAGAGACCGAGCAGAGCAGCAGATGAGGAGAAAGCAGCCTCCTGGTCACAGGAGCTTCACAGGGATGGCGCTCGGGAAACTCATGGATGCAAAAATACATTTGGCACAGGACCCCAGAATCCTTCAGATGCCCAAGATAGCTCTGCTGCGCGTGTTGGTACAAAGCCATTCTGATCCTGCTCAGTGGGTTCAGGCGCATGCAGCTGCTGCTGCTGGACAACGTCCCATCTCATACTAAACTGCCCGTACAGGAATATGCTGGCGCTGGGCAGTAGGGTGAAGTGGCATGCGGGTGCTGCACGCCTGGTACATGCGCATACCGATGCCAGGGGAACACGTGTTTATTGGTGCTGTGTAGCAAGTTATGGCTTTACATTTTGACTGCACCAGACGGCGGTACCACCTACACGGATCAGGAGCACCAGGCACCAGGCTTCATGGTGCAAGAGCATAATGGTGCTGTGCGGTACGGGTTTATATGTACTGGGGGCAGGGGGGCACTTAGCACAATGTGTGCTCACACCCAGAGGGCTCCCAGGCAATTGAGCACAAATGATTTTCACACTGAGAGCGTTCCAGGGCAGTTCAGCAGCAGAGGGCTCACACCCACTGGGCCCCGGGGCAGTTCAGTAGCGCAGGGGCTTACAAGCCCTGGGCAGCTCAGCAGCGCTGGGGCTCCCACCCACAGGGCTCCCGGGCAGTTTAGCAGCGCCACCCTCTGGTTCATCACTGCCACCCTCTTGTTCATCACTGCCACCCTCTGGTTCACCACTGCCACCCTCTGGTTCACCACTGTCACCCTCTGGTTCATCACTGTCACCTTCTGGTTCATCTCTGCCACCCTCTGGTTCATCACAGCACCCTTTGGTTAACCACTGCCACCCTCTGGTTCATCACTGTCACCCTCTGGTTCATCACTGTCACCCTCTGGTTCATCACTGCCACCCTCTGGTTCATCACAGCACCCTCTGGTTCACCACTGGTTCACCACCGCCACCCTCAGGTTCATCACTGTCCCCTCTGGTTCATCACTGCCACCCTCTGGTTCATCACAGCACCCTCTGGTTCACCACTGGCGCCCTCTGGTTCATCACTGTCACCCTCTGGTGCATCACTGCCACCCTCTGGTTCATCACAGCACCCTCTGGTTCACCACTGCCACCCTCTGGTTCATCACTGCCACCCTCTGGTTCATCACTATCACCCTCTGGTTCACCACTTCTTCACCACTGCCACCCTCTGCTTCATCACTGTCACCCTCTGGTTCATCACTGCCACCCTCTGGTTCATCACAGCACTCTATGGTTCACCACTGCCACCCTCTGGTTCATCATTGCTGCCCTTTGGTTCATCACTGTCACGCTCTGGTTCATCACTGCCACCCTCTGGTTCATCACAGCACCCTCTGGTTCACCACTGGCGCCCTCTGGTTCATCACTGTCACCCTCTGGTGCATCACTGCCACCCTCTGGTTCATCACAGCACCCTCTGGTTCACCACTGTCACCCTCTGGTTCATCACTGCCACCCTCTGGTTCATCACAGCACTCTCTGGTTCACCACTGCCACCCTCTGGTTCATCATTGCTGCCCTTTGGTTCATCACTGTCACGCTCTTGTTCATCACTGCCACCCTCTGGTTCACCACTGCCACCCTCTGGTTCATCACTGCCACCTTCTGGTTCATAACTGCCACCCTCTGGTTCACCACTGCACCCTTTGGTTCACCACTGTCACCCCCTGGTTCACCACTGCCACCCTCTGGTTCATCACTGCCACCCTCTGGTTCACCACTGCCACCCTCTGGTTCACCACTGTCACCCCCTAGTTCACCACTGCCACCCTCTGGTTCATCACTGCCACCCTCTGGTTCATCACTGACACCCTCTGGTTCATCACAGCACCCTTTGGTTCACCACTGCCACCCTCTGGTTCATCACTGCCACCCTCTGGTTCATCACTGTCACCCTCTAGTTCACCACTGCTTCACCACTGCCACCCTCTGGTTCATCACTGTCACCCTCTGGTTCATCACTGCCACCCTCTGGCTCATCACAGCACCCTCTGGTTCACCACGGCCACCCTCTGGTTCATCATTGCCACCCTTTGGTTCATCACTGCCACCCTCTGGTTCACCACTGCCACCCTCTGGTTCATCACTGCCACCTTATGGTTCATCACTGCCACCCTCTGGTTCACCACTGCCACCCTTTAGTTCATCACTGCCACCTTCTAGTTCATCACTGCCAACCTCTGGTTCACCACTGCCACCCTCTGGTTCACCACTGTCACCCCCTGGTTCACCACTGCCACCCTCTGGTTCACCACTGCACCTTCTGGTTCATCACAGAACCCTCTGGTTCACCACTGTAGATTATGTGGAGAAAGCACACCTGCCCAGCCAGCCTCAACCAAGACAAATTAATTTGGGGCTGGTTAATGTGTTACTGAATTTGAGCTTCAAGTCTGGGCACCTGCTTCCTTATCTGTAAGTGCTTCCTGGGGCAGTTTAATTTTTGTGACAGGAGCCATATTTGTAACTATTCTCTGGCCCTGCTTCGAGGGTCAGAGCAGGGTCAGAGAATAGTTGCAACAACTCTGGAGGTGCCTCAGGAAGCACTTACAGGGTTACAACAGGTGCCCAAGTTGAAGTTAATTTCTTCGTAACCATTTTGTAAATAGTTACAAAGAAATTAGCTTCAACTTGGGCACCTGCTGTAACCCTGTAGATGCTTCCTGGAAAAAATTTGTCCCGCTCACGATTTCGCGGATTTTCCTGCAATTTCGCAAGATTCGCGGAACGCAAAATTGCAGAAAATCCGCAAATTCCACGAGTGGAACGAATTTTCAGCCCATACTTACAGGTTACACAGGAGCGAAAAAACTCCTTGGTATCTTCTGACATATGGGGCCAGTGAAAGTGAGGGACAAGCCTGTCCCAAGTCTTATTCTGGCCCAAGTGTCCTGCTAGGGGAATATCATGGGCTAAGATAAGAAGGAAACCCCTAAAGGCCTGAGGTATGACCAACCTCCTGGAAGCACCAGGCTTGGGGTCTCTAGCCTCAGAATACAGGAGTCCTTCGTCCCAGTAAACGTTGTGGGTACTTGTAGCATTCCCTGCAGCCTCAGAAGCAGCTTGCTGTCTGAGGGGTTCAAGAGAGGAACAGTCTAACTGTGCCTGCCTCAAGTCTGCCCTTGAAGGTCCCCCTGTCCCAAGAAACTCAACCTGGTCAGGCTCAAGTTCTTCTGGGACATTTCCTTCCGGGGTCTCAAAATCAGCTTCCTGGGAAGGCTGATCTTCACTTGTAGGCAGGGGGGAATGCACTGCCTTTACCCTACTGCTTTCTCTTAGGTGGCACTTGGTCCATAGTTTCTGGATCCAAGGCCTGTTCAGTTTGGCACTTTCTGGCCTTTGACCTGGTCACAGCAACGACATGTGATGATATACCTAACATCTCTACATGAGTCCTAGACTCCACTTCTGACCATATTGAGGATTCAAGGTCATTGCCCAACAGACATTCAACTTGGAGGTCTGCACTTACCACAACTCTTTTGAGGCCAGTTACCCCTCCCCAGGAGAAATTAACAACTGCCACACTATGTGTAGTAGTGACATTGCTAGCATTGGTCACCATGTAATTATCACCCATTACAACCTGTTAGTACTGGGTGATACCATGGTGACACTGGCACATGTGTCCCTGTAGGCCTGAGCCACTTTGTCATTGATTAAAGGTGTTTGCATGTACTTGCCCAGAGTACTGGGACTCACAGTAGAGGACATAGCCATGTCCCATCACAGAAAAGAACAGCGTGAGTTGGTATTTTGACTAGGCCAGAATCCATCTCAGTTCCCAGGGTTAACTCTACCATAGCCTTGGGTTGAGAGCTACCACTGCCAGCTGAACTATGGGGTGCAGTTGCCTTAGGGGCCGCAGTGGTAGGGGCTGAGTCTTTCTTGGACAAGTCACTGGTCTAGTGGATTTACAAAAATTACACCAAGGTTTTCTTTAGCCATCTTTCTTCTTTTTCTTGGAAGTTTGGGACCCCCCCTCATTGGACTTTTGGGCCCCTGTAGAAGAGTTCTGGTCTTTTGGTTTCCGATCCCCACCTTTTTGGTCTGCCTTTTTCTGATCACCACTTTGGACCTGGTTTTTCTGCCTAACCCTGGTTCTGACCCATTTGTCTGCCTTTTTACCCAATTCTTGGGAGGAAGTCAATCAGGTGTTGGTGCAACAACTGGTTCTGACAATTGTTAAGTATTTGCTCTCTCATGATCAAATTATACAATCCTGCATATTCCTTAACTTTACTTCCCAGTAACTAGCCTTCCAGAGCCTTAGTGGCACAATCAACAAAATCAGTCCAGTCCTGAGTCTGTGTCTTCTGGGTATCTCTGAACATTAACCTGTACTGTTCAGTGGTTAGGCCAAACCCATCAATTAAGGCACTCTTCAGGACAGTTTAATTGTTAGCATCATCATCATTAACTGTGAGGAGCTTATCTCTACCTTTTTCTGAAAAGGAGAGCCAAGATTGCTGCCCACTGACTTTGGGGTACCTGCTGTACTTTGCAGGCCCTCTCCAAAGCAGTTATCCATTTGTGGATGTCATCCCCTACTTGGTAAGGGGGCACAATCTTACTCAGGTTTCTATGATCATAGGACCTGTCTTTATCCTTAGGGATATTGCTGCCACCAGTGGGTTCTAGCCCACCTAACTTCCTTTCTCTGTCAAAAGCAAGTTTCTCCTTGGCTAGGGCAAGTTCTTCTCTCTCAATTCTGAGATTGACCTCCCTCACCCTAGCCTGGTGTTCTCTCCTCTGAGGAGAAGTCATTCCCCTCTGAGAACCCCTAGAAGCATTGGAGCGAAGAGATTCACCTGAGTAAGATCTATTCCTCCTATACCTCCGATTAAGCCCACTTGAAGTCCCATTCCCAGCCCTAAAGTGGCTTAGGTTAGCCTGGCTAAGTCTTCTGACTGGTACCTGGCTGTCTACCTCTTCCTCAGACTCTTCCTCAACCTCATCATTTTCTTTGACAGGGGTGTCAGTGGTATCATCTGTTGAGGGTAGGACCTCATCTTCATTCCCTGTAGGATCTGAACCAGAGGCTTTTAGAACTTCAGATTCCTCTAAGAGTTCTATCAGTTAATGAAGGGCAGGGTTAGACCCTTGTTTCAGCTTTCTTGTGGTACACACGTGTCTCATTTCTCTGAAACTGAGGATATCAAATTTGGAAGGTGCCATGG
This sequence comes from Lissotriton vulgaris, assembly GCF_964263255.1. Lineage (NCBI taxonomy): Eukaryota > Metazoa > Chordata > Amphibia > Caudata > Salamandridae > Lissotriton > Lissotriton vulgaris. The sequence goes on along the minus strand of NC_141695.1, from coordinate 812,874,602 downwards.
GAGGGTCACTCACCACAGGTAGAGGTCCACTGGACTCACCTGTGCCAGACATGATCTAGTGAGGTGTGGGTGTGTGCACCTACCTACACTAAGTGTTTTCCTACTAAACCTCTCTAGGAGTTGTAGTCAGGGTGTGCTAGGCCCTTTGCCCAAAAACAACTAAGTTCAGTAGAACTTAAGTATTCTAAGTCTTGTTATATGTACCTATAGGTACCTATGTGATCTTTCAAATGATATTGCAAAGATTACAATTGGTAAAACAACAGCAAGCTCAAATTCCAACCGCTGCACACCAATGTGACAAGTTGGCCTGGTATATGATGTTCACTATTCTAGTGAGCACCTTGCACCAGTCCAAACAACCCTTATGGTGATGGTTGTAAAGTCAACCTTATAGACCAGCTATCCTAGTGGTAGCATGGACAAAGCAGTCTTAGGCTAAACTCAAGAGGGCATGTGAAGCCAGCTGTTTTACCATATGTAACCCCTTTAATACCAGATGAAAGGACACCACACAGGATATATATAAAATATATATGTATTTATTTCTAAACAACCCCTCTGAACTCTTTATGAGGTCAGAGGCATAAGCACATAACAAGTTACTTAATTATCATACAATAAGTTGCATAAAATACAGTAGGGCCCTAGTGGCACGCTAAATCATATACTAAAATAGTGGTATAAGAACCACGTCACAAACAAAGGATAGGCCTAGGGCCTGGGGAATCGCTGGGGCTACACTGTACTATGAAAGGATAGGAATTAGGAGGCCCACGGGAGGCGTGTGCAGAGTCTTTACTCATACGCAAGTTACAATGGAGTTAGAATGGGAACGAAAGAATTAGAAACTAGTTCTTTTAGGGCACTTCTGACTGGACTCGATGAAAGTTAGTTGAAACCTAGACACTAGGATAGTCAATACCCACAGGAGCACTGGAGTACTCGCGTTACCTCACCCACAGGAAGCGGGTGCATAGGTGTCAAAGTGTGTCGGATTTCGTCGCTGAATCCTATGGAGCCTTGAAGAAAGATGCTGCAGGCGACCAGGAGAGAAGTGTCCGGTTGGATCCAAGGGTGGATCAAAGATAAAGAGTACCTGAAAGCAGGGGAGGGCAGAGTCTGGGTCACTAGCCAGTGACCAGGAAGGAACCAGGCGATGTCGCGAAGCAATCAGGTGATGTTGTGAAGCTTGTCTCTGCAGCCACGTGGACCAGGAGGTGTCGACGACAACCAGGAGTCAAGCACCGACTGTCCCACAAAGGCTCTCGATGTCGGCGGTGTCGGCTTCCGGATTGGAGTCAACAAGCCTTGGCAAAGGCAACCCACGCAGGAATCGAAGTTGGCTTCTTAATCAGATCAGCAAGGTCTGATGGGCTTCTTCTTTTCAGAAAAGCAAGGGCCAGTCTGGAGCAACCAGACCAGTGGTGTAAATTCAAAGGTTCATCGTCAAGATGGCCACTAGCCAACGGGCAAGTGACCGGACAGAAGAGTCGATCAGGAAAATGCAGAAGGGCCCCACGCAGAACTCGTGGAGTGTGGAGGGCTAATCTTCAGTGCAGTTAGTGCTCGCGGCTGGGGCTTCTCAATCCCCAATGCACAACTTAGAGGGTGCCTCAGAAGTTGAAGGGAAAGCAATTCGCTGACTTTCCAAGATGGCCGGTCCCACGTCTCACGTCACCTCCACGGGTCTCAGCTTTGCTGGGGCTGAGGATCGGGCTGAACGAAGTCTGGAAGTCCGGGTCTTGTCAGGCTCTGTGCTCAGGCTCCGGCGGAAGCATCGACAAAGCAAGCCGTTGATCACTGGATGTGCCTGCTTGTGCAGGGTGGTCACTCCTTGACCACAAGGGAGATTCTTCGGTCTTCTATCTTCAGGTAGAATGTCGAAGGTGCAGAGTTTCGTTTCAAGTTTCGGTCAGGATAAATCTAAAGTCTTGGGACACAGCTCCTACCTATATACCAAATCTAGGGGCTGGATTACCTGCTAGGTCCCTCCTATGGGTGGGACCAAGGAAGGGGGTGGTTACACCCCTTTCTCTTTGTCCAGTTTTGCGCCAGAGCTGGGGCTGGAGTGGCCCAGCACCGGTTTGAACTGGACTATACATGGGACACCTTGTGTGCCCCAGGCAGTGTCTCATTTCTTTCAGCCCTCTCTGCCCCAATACACAAGAGCCTCTCTGGGGTGGTGCTAGCACCTCCCAAGATAGGAAACCTATTGTCCAAGCCTCCCTCGCTGGAAGGACTCCCAGCAGCAGGAGGTCAGACTCTTATCTGTGGCAGCAGCATCCATTTTGTGATGCTAAGGCTCTGGTTAACTTTAACCAGGATTAGTAGGAACAACATATCTTTTCCCTCTAGAAGGGTGGAATGCTACCCCCATCGCCAGAACTGGCAAGGGGGCAGTATTCCAAAGCGTATGACACCTTACACGACATGTTTTGATAAAGCCAAACCAGAGTTAGCATTTAACTTCGAGGTTCATAATGCACTTAAGAATATATGGTATGGCTATATCCTAGAACAAAAATAGCTTGGCAGTTCGGGCTAGACTGTTCCCATGAGGCACAGGGTCAAGACTGATTTGCATATAGCCATGTCTGAACCGGGGTGGCTTGGTGAGCAAAATAACGATGGATTAAACCCAGATCTGTGACTGGGGGTGAATGTGTTGCCATTGTGCAACATTTCATCCATTATCTTGTGTATTTTGCTGTTCACCCTATGTGGGAAGGGTATGCCCAGACGTGGGTCCCTTGCTCACTAAGCAACTGGAGTCAAGTTATCCTGGCTGAAGACGGCTGATAGCCAGAAACCGGTCCTAGGATGCTTGATTCCGGTCCAGGGAAGACATGGCTTGGCAGTTCGGGCTGGACTGCTCCCATGAGGCACAGGGTCAAGACTGATTTGCATATAGCCATGTCTGAACTGGGGTGGCTTGGTGAGCAAAATAACGATGGATTAAACCCAGATCTGTGACTGGGAGTGAATGTTTTGCCATTGTGCAACATTCCATCCATCATCTTGTGTGTTTTGCTGTTCACCCTATGTGGGAAGGGTATGCCCAGACGTGGGTCCCTTGCTCACTCAAGTCAAGTCAAGTTTAAATTTGTATAGCGCACTACTCACACGGAGGGTCTCAAGGCACTTGAGGGAGGGGGGGAGCTTACTTATCAAATATCCAAGTTTTAAGTTGTTTTCCGAAGGAGAGGTGGTTCTGTGTGAGGAGGAGGTGGGTGGGGAGGGAGTTCCAGGTCTTGGCTGCTAAGTAGGAGAAGGATCGTCCTCCCATGGTGGATCTCTGGATGCGTGGAATTGTGGCTAGGGCCTGATTGGACGAACGAAGTTGGCAGGGGGGGTGTAGAAGGACAGGCGCGTGTTGAGGTATTTCGGGTCCTAGGTCATAGAGGGCTTTCTGTGCGTGGGTGAGGAGACGGAACGTGATTCTCTTGTCGACGGGGAGCCAGTGAAGGTCTTTCAGGTGACCGGAAATGTGAGCTTGGTGGGGGATGTCTAGGATGAGTCTGGCTGAGGCGTTTTGGATGCGTTGGAGTTTTTTCTGTAGTTTGGCTGTGGTTCCGGCGTAAAGGGTGTTTCCGTAGTCTAGTCGGCTAGTGACCAGTGCATGGGTCTTTCTTGTTTCGTTGGGGATCCAACAGAAGATTTTGTTGAGCATTCGTAGGATGTTGAAGCATGACTTGTCTGGTCATCGAGAGGGAGGAGTCCAGGATGAAGCCCAAGTTACGTGCGTGGTCCGTTGGTTTCTGTGCGGTTCCCAGGGCCGATGGCTACCAAGTGTCGTCCCAGGCGGAGGAGGATGATCCTAAGATGAGGACTTCCGTTTTGTCCGAGTTTAGTTTTAAACGGCTGTTCTTCATCCATTCGGCTACTTCTTTCATCCCTTCGTGTAGGTTGGTTTTGGCGGTGTTTGGGTCTTTGGTGAGCGATAGAATCAGCTGAGTGTCGTCTGCGTAGGAGATAATGTTGAGGTTGTGTTGGCGCGCAATGGATGCGAGGGGACTCATGTATACGTTGTAGAGGGTGGGGCTGAGTGAAGATCCTTGGGGTACGCCGCAGATGACATCGGTGGCTTCTGATCTATAAGGGGGGAGGCAGACTCTCTGGGTTCTTCCGGCGAGTAACGAGATTATCCAGTCCAATGCTTTTCCTTGTATTCCGACGTTGCTGAGGCGTTGTATAAGGGTGTTATGACAGACTGTGTCGAAGGCAGCGGAGAGGTCAAGTAGGATGAGGGAGGCTGTTTCTCCGTTGTCCAGTAGAGTTCGAATGTCGTCTGTTGCTTCGATGAGGGCGGTCTTGGTGCTATGTTTGGCTCAGAAGCCGGACTGTGAAGGGTCGAGGGATTTGTTGGATTCGAGGAAGGCGGCGAGTTGACTGTTGACGGCTTTCTCAATGACTTTGGCCGGGAATGGGAGGAGCGAAATGGGGCGGTAGTTCTTAAGTTCAGTGGGGTCTGCTGTAGGTTTTTTCAAGAGGGCGCTGAGTTCGGCGTGTTTCCAGCTTTCCGGGAAGGTGGCGGAGTTGAGGGAGCAGTTGATGACTATAGGAAGGTCTGACTATGGTTGCCACCAACTTTTTGCCTGGTGTTTTGCTGGTTTTTCGACTTAGTTGACCTGGGGCCCTGCTATTCAGGACCCCAGGCCCACTGCTCTCTCTGTAAAATGGATTCCATGTACTCTAGGTGCATATCTAATTGGATACTGAGTCACCTTATCAGTCCCTGTACAGTGTACCGTAGGTACCCAGGGCATAGGTGCACCCAGGGCCTACCAGGGGCTGCAGCATGTATTATGCCACCCCTGGCTGGCCATCCAAATCTGACACAACTGGCTTATCAATAGGCTGGGGCAAGGTGGTGTAATCACCCTTTGCTTTAGATATAGTATCCCTATATCTAACCCTAAAATGGACACATATATTCCTATCAGTCACTCCTATGGCAGGCCTTATCAATCCTGAAGGCTTGGAATTATGTGAGATGGTGCTCTGACATGAGCTGAGCTCGTTTGCAGCTTGCGGAACCAAGTCCTAATAGCTGTTCCATGATAACGCTATACCATATACTCTTAAGTGCATTATGAACCTCGCGGTCAAATGCTAACTTTGGTATAACATTATCAAAACATGTCGAGTAAGGTGTCATATGAATTGGAATACTACCCCCTCGCCAATTCTGGCGGCGGGGTTAGCATTCCACCCTTCTAGAGGGACACGACATGTATGTAACTGTGAAAGGTAAAGTTAAAGTTAACTCGAGCCTCAGCATCACAAAATGGATGCTGCCACCACAGACACAAGTCAGACCTCCTGCTGCTGGGAGTCCTTCCAGCGAGGGAGGCTCGAACAAAAGGTTTCCTGCCTTGGGAGGTGCTATCACCACCCCAGACAGGATTTTGTGTATTAGGTAGGACAGGGCTGAAAGGAATGAGACATGCCTGGGGCACACAAGGTGTCCCTGTGCATACACCGGTCTGAACCAGTTCCTGGGGCACTCCAGCCCCAGAGCTGGCGCAAGACCAGACAAAGGAAAGGGGGTGTAACCACCCCCTTCCTGGTCCCACCCAGAGGAGGGACCTAGTCGTAGTGCAGCCCCCTTTAGCTGAATAAAGGTAGGAGCTGGTCCCATTCCCCATTAGAATAATCTTGACAACTTCCACGAAGAAACTCTTGACCTTCGACCTCCTGATTACCAGAAGACTGAAGAATCTCCCCTATGGTCAGGGAGTAACCATCCTGCTTCGCAGGCACCATCAAGCTCCTGTGCGGTTTGCTGCAAGTCCTTCCTTCCTAAAACCCGATGACCCAGCTCGACGAGACCCGGACCTCCAGACTCCTCTGACCTCTACCCACAACCACAGCACAGCTGGGACACGTGGGTGCGACGAGCAACTTGGAGACGGCCATCTTGAAGAAACCTGCACAGCGCTTCCAGCACGACCGCCGAGGGATCCTCGAGTGAGTGCACTGGGGTCAGAGAAGCCCCACACCGATGCAGCTCCTGCACCAAAGACCAGCCCCCCAGCATCCACGAGATCTGCATGGGACCCTTTTGCCTGGTTGCTGCTTTTCCTGTTGTCTGGTCACTTGCCGGCTGTCTAGTGACCTCTGAGACGACGACCCAAAGATTTCACCACTGCTGGTCTGGTCCCCCAGACTGGCCCTTGCTTCCTTGTAAAGGAGAAGCACCCCGGACCCTCCTGGTCCGCACCAGACGCCATCTTTGTTCCACCGCGTGGCTTGCACTTGCCAAGGCCTGTTGACCAGATCGACGATCCAACACCGCCAACAGCAGCAGAAGACGTGGGACAGCTTGTGCCTCCAGCCTGGTTGTAAAGAACAGTTCCTGGTCCGCGCAGCTACAGAGAGAAGCGACCCTTCTCCACCTGAAGGCGGCGACAGCATCTGGTTCCCTCCTGGTTCCAGCACCGTCACTGGCTAGTGACCGAGACTCTGTCCCCTTCCTTTTCAGGACTTCTTCTTCCTAGTTCCATCCTTGGAACCACCGGACTCCTCCATGCCAGCAACTCCTTGTTTCAGGCATCACCGGGATCAACGCAGCAAACCCGACACAACTTCAGCCCTATGCACCCGCAGCCTGTGGGTTAGGTAACTAAAGCTTCTAGGTGCTGAAGTCAGTGTTCACTATCCTAGTGTCCAGGTCCACTGTTGTTTTCCCTCCATCCAGCCGGGTTCGTCCGGAATCCGTAACTTTGTAACCTGTAGTATCCATAGACGTTGGTACGCATCCCGCATGAGAGTGTCCACTCTGCACGTGAGTCCCGTGTGACTCCTGCTCCTTACTTACCTAGTTTGTAGTGTAGTCCCAGCGATCCTCCAGCCTCTGGATCTCCTTACAGTATTTTCTTTCCTCGCATTCCATTGTTTCCAGTATATGGTTTGTCGTGCCCCTAGGGCTCACGTGTAAATATTGTGCCAACTCGTATTTCGTTTTTAGTATTGTCATGTGCTTAGCCCTCTGATCTCATAAAGAGGTCAGAGGTGTATGTTAGTTAATAAATATCTGTTTATTTTCATAACAACCTGTGTGGTGTCCTTTCATTTGGTATTCAAGGGGTTATATGTGGTAAAACAGCTGGCTTCACATGCCATTCAGAGTTTAGCCTAAAGACTGCTCTTGTCCACGCTACTAGGATAGCTGGTCTATAAGGTTGACTTTACAACCAATCACCATAAGGGTTGTTTGGACTGATACAAGGTGATCACTAGAACTAGTGAGCATCATATATCAGGCCAACTTCTCACATTGGTGTGCAGCGGTTGGGATTTGAGCTTGCTGTTGTTTTAACCAAATATAATCTTGAGATATCATTTGAAAGATCATATAAGGTACCATAGGTACATATAACAATCTTAGAAATACTCTGAGTTCTACTGAACCAGCTGTTGTAGTAGAAAGGGAGTAGCACACCCTGACTACAACTCTTAGCAAGGGATCAGTAGGAAAACCCTTAGTGTAGGTAAGTGCACCACTTACACCTCACTAGAAAAGCATGTCTACCACAGGAGAGAACTCAGTGGCTCCCCTTGTGGTTGTTGACTCTCCACAGGTCACTTCCAGATATGCAGCCCTTAGCTTCCAGGAGATGAGACAATTGTGTACCTCCAGGAAACTAAAACAAGGTTCTAACCCTACAATTCCTTTTCTGATAGGTCTCTTAGAGACATTTGATGCCAGAAGGGCTTCTAATCCAGGCCCATCTGACCCTACAGAGGGAAACGTACTCCCAGCAGAGGAGGACTCTAATCAACCTGAAACTGATGAAGTGGAGGAAGATGGAGACTCATCTGATGGAGAAGTAAACCATGGTCAGGGAAGAGTCAGTAGGCTTACCAGGACCAACTTAAGCATACATGAGAATGGAACTGGGGGACCCCCAGGGCCACTCTCAGGTGGGCTTAACCTTGGGAATATACGAGTTAGATCTCTCTCCAGAGGCTCTAACAGATCTATTCACACCCATGTCTCTCAGGCATCTTCTCAGAGAGGGATCACATCCCCCCAGAGAAGGGAGCATGAAGCCAAGATGAGGGAAGTCCATCTTATGATTGAAAGGGAAGAACTTGCCCTTGCCAAAGAAAGACTTGCCTTTGCCAGAGAGCAGAAATTTAGTGGGGCAGACCCCACTGGTGGCAGCATTATCCCTAGAGATAAGGACAGGAGTTTTGATACTAGACACCTGAGTAAAATAGTGCCCCCTTCAAACAAGGGGAGGGCATCCACAAATGGTTGACTGCTTTGGAGAGGGACTGCACTGTCCAGTGCATCCCCCAGAGTCAGTGGGCAGCTATATTGTGGCTCCCCTTTGAAAGTAAAGGTAGAGATAAGCTCCTCACTACTAGAGCTGAGGATGCTAATAATTACCAAGTCCCGAAGAACACACTGATTGATGGGTTTGGCTTAACAACTGAGCAGTACAGGTTGCTGTTCAGAGACACCCAGAAAATTCAGTCTCAGGATTGGGCTGACTTTGTTGATTGTGCCACTAAGGCTCTAGAGGGCTGGCTACTGGGAAGTAAGGTTACTGATTACAAAGGATTATATAATCTAATTATGAGAGAGCAAGTCTTAAATAATTGTCAGAACCAGTTATTACACCAGCACCTGGTAGACTCTGATCTGACCTCTCCACAAGAATTGGGTAAGAGGGCAGACAAATGGGTCAGAACCAGGATTAGGCCTAAGAACTAGGGTGGTGACCAAAAGAAAGAATCAACCAAGCCTCAAGAGAAGGGTGGGAATAAATCTTCAGATCAAACCACATCAGGGCCCCAAAAATCCTCAGAAGGGGGTGGGTCCGAGAACCCTTCCAATCCCCAGAAGAAACCTTATTGCCATACCTTCAAACAGGTAGGCCATTGGAAAACTGACAGCAGTTGCCCAAGGGCCAACAACAATAAGGAGAACATACCCCCAAGTAACACTTCCAAGCCTCCTGTTACTACTAGTAGTAATTCCCCAGGTGGTGGGAGTGCCCCCAAGAATGTGGGTGCATTTACTTTGGGAGTTCCTGGGGACTCTGGCCTAACAAGGTCCACTGACTTAGATACTCTTGTCTGTGAGACTGGCATGGGGGTTGCCAACTTCACAGCTTGTCCCAACACTTTGGACAAGTACAGACAGGAGCCCCTCATCAATGGATCAAAAGTTGAGGCCTACAGAGACACAGGGGCTAGCATCACCATGGTGACTGAGAGCCTAGTCCCCTCAAGGCAACTTATACCTGGTGCAACATACCAGGTAATCAACATTGATGGAGTGCAGAGAGATCATCCCATAGCAGTGGTCAATCTCAGCTGGGGAGGTGTCACTGGCCCCAAAAGAGTGGCAGTGTCATCAAACTTGCCTGTGGATTGCCTATTGGGGAATGATTTATAGATCTCAGCCTGGGCTGAGGTAGAGCAAGAAACCCATTTTAAAATGGAAACCCTCCATGGTAAGGTTAGTGGGGCAGTGATAGCCACAGCCCCAGTCCAAGATGTCCTCCCTGAACAGGTCAGGAGGGCTGTGCCAGTCACATCCCAATCTCAGACAGATTCCTTCCCTGAACAGGTTGGCAAGGATGTGATGGTCACAGCCCATACCCAAACTGAGTCCCTTCCTGAAAAGGTTGGTGGAGTTGTGATGGCCACAGTTCAAACTCAGACAGATAATAGTGTTGTGAAGCCTGAAACTATGGATCACTCCACTCAGACAGAGAGCATTGCGGAGGAAGATAAATCTCCCTCCCACCAGACTTTAGGAAAGGATCAGCCTCCTCAGGGAACTGATCTGACCCCTTGTGAAGAAACTGCCCCAGAGGTAGTCAGGCATAGCCTGGCAGAACCCCTGATGTCAGTGGACCCTTCCAAGGTGGGACCCAGTCTGGAGCAGGTAACCTGCCCCTCTCTACCCTGCCTCAGTCAGCCCAGGGCTGTAGTGGTCAGGGAGGCCAGTGGTGGACCCCAAAGGGCCCCCTGCCCAAAAGAACTCCCCAATCAGCAGATTAAGGGCACTGAAGCTAGAAGTCCTAGCCAAGTGACAATAAAACAAACTCCTGAGGGATCCCCCTTAAACTTAGTTAGGGACCTCCCACAGATGGACACTGTTGGGCAGAGCCAAACCTGGGACTTAAAAACCCCAAACCTGGCCTGTTCCTCCAGTAAGCCAAACAGAGGGACTCCGCCTCCAGCTTTAGGTAGCCAGAGGTTGACCCTGAGAGCTCACAGCAACTCAGTCCTGGAAAGAAAGGCATATATGGTGGATAGTGATTGGAGGAAGTTGAGCCCAACATTAGTGGAGTCTCACTTCAGTACTCCATCCCAGCACCAGCCTTTTACTTTGCCAAAACACACCACAGGTAGAGATTCCCTATGGTGGAGACCCTCAGATACCCTTAGGGTGAGGGATTGCTTAGTGGACCATGAGATAGGGGGTAACCATGCCAGTGCATATACCACCTCATATGGCCACTCAGGCAATATAGGCTTACCTGGTCAAGGATAGCCTTATCTCCTTTCGTTTGGGGGGGTTATGTAAGAAAGTGGATATCTGCCTATGGTTGCCCCCAACTTTTTGCCTGGTGTTTTGCTGGTTTTTCGACTTAGTTGACCTGGGGCCCTGCTATTCAGGACCCCAGGCCCACTGCTCTCTCTGTAAAATGGATTCCATGTACTCTAGGTACATATCTAATTGGATACTGAGTCACCTTATCAGTCCCTGTACAGTGTACCTTAGGTACCCAGGGCATAGGTGCACCCAGGGCCTACCAGGGGCTGCAGCATGTATTATGCCACCCCTGGCTGGCCATCCAAATCTGACACAACTGGCTGATCAATCAGCTGGGGCAAGGTGGTGTAATCACCCTTTGCTTTAGATATAGTATCCCTATATCTAACCCTAAAATGGACACATATATTCATATCAGTCACTCCTATGGCAGGCCTTATCAATCCTGAAGGCAGAGTGCTTGGAATTATGTGAGATGGTGCTCTGGCATGAGCTGAGCCTGTTTGCAGCTTGCAGAACCAAGTCCTAATAGCTGTTCCATGATAACGCTAAACCATATACTCTTACGTGCATTATGAACCTCGCGGTCAAATGTTAACTTTGGTATAGCATTATCAAACATGTCGAGTAAGGTGTCATACAAATTGGAATACTACCCCCTCGCCAATTATGGCGACGGGGGTAGCATTCCACCCTTTTAGAGGGACACGACATGTATGTAACTGTGAACCCCGGTTAAAGTTAACTCGAGCCTCAGCATCACAAAATGGATGCTGCCACCACAGACACAAGTCTGACCTCCTGCTGCTGGGAGTCCTTCCAGCGAGGGAGGCTCGGACAAAGGGTTTCCTGCCTTGGGAGGTGCTATCACCACCCCACACAGGATTTTGTGTATTAGGTAGGACAGGGCTGAAAGGAATGAGACATGCCTGGGGCACACAAGGTGTCCCTGTGCATACACCGGTCTGAACCAGTTCCTGGGGCACTCCAGCCCCAGAGCTGGCGCAAGACCAGACAAAGGAAAGGGGGTGTAACCACCCCCCTTCCTTGTCCCACCCAGAGGAGGGACCTAGTCGTAGTGCAGCCCCCTTTAGCTGAATAAAGGTAGGAGCTGGTCCCATTCCCCATTAGATTAATCTTGACAACTTCCACCAAGAAACTCTTGACCTTCGACCTCCTGATTACCAGAAGACTGAAGAATCTCCCCTATGGTCAGGGAGTGACCATCCTGCTTCGCAGGCACCATCAAGCTCCTGTGCGGTTTGCTGCAAGTCCTTCCTTCCTGGAACCTGACGACCCAGCTCGACGAGATCCGGACCTCCAGACTCCTCTGACCTCTACCCACATCCACAGCACAGCTGGGACCCGTGGGTGCGACGAGCAACTTGGAGATGGCCATTTTGAAGAAACCTGCACAGCGCTTCCAGCACAACCGCCGAGGGATCCTCGAGTGAGTGCACTGGGGTCTGAGAAGCCCCACACCGACGCAGCTCCTGCACCAAAGACCAGCCCCCCAGCATCCACGAGATCTGCTTGGGGCCCTTTTACCTGGTTGCTGCTTTTCCTGTTGTCTGGTCACTTGCCGGCTGGCTAGTGACCTCTGAGACGACGACCCGGAGATTTCACCACTGCTGGTCTGGTCCCCCAGACTGGCCCTTGCTTCCTTGTAAAGGAGAAGCACCCCGGACCCTCCTGGTCCGCACCAGACGCCATCTTTGTTCCACCGCGTGGCTTGCACTTGCCAAGGCCTGTTGACCAGATCGATGATCCAGAACCGCCAACAGCAGCAGACGACGTGGGACAGCTCATGACTCCAGCCTGGTCGTAAAGAACAGCTCCTGGTCCGCGCAGCTACAGAGAGAAGCGACCCTTCTTCCACCTGAACGCGGCAACCGCATCTGGTTCCCTCCTGGTTCCAGCACCGTCACTGGCTAGTGACCGAGACTCTGTCCCCTTCCCTTTCAGGACTTCTTCTTCCTAGTTCCATCCTTGGAACCACCGGACTCCTCCATCTGCCTGCCTGCCAGCAACTCCTTGTTTCAGGCATCACCGGGATCGACGCAGTAACCCGACACAACTTCAGCCCTATGCACCCCTTAGCCTGTGGGTTAGGTAACTAAAGCTTCTAGGAGCTGAAATCAGTGTTCACTATCCTAGTGTCCAGGTCCACTGTTGTTTTCCCTCCATCCAGCCGGGTTCGTCCGGATTCCGTAACTTTGTAACCTGTAGTATCCATAGACGTTGGTACGCATCCCGCATGAGAGTTTCCACTCTGCACGTGAGTCCCGTGGGCCTCCTGCTCCTTACTTACCTAGTTCGTAGCGTAGTCCCAGCGATCCTCCAGCCTCTGGATCTCCTTACAGTATTTTCTTTCCTCGCATTCCATTGTTTCCAGTATATGGTTTGTCGTGCCCTTAGGGCGCACGTGTAAATATTGTGCCAACTCGTATTTAGTTTTTAGTATTGTCATGTGCTTAGCCCTCTGATCTCATAAAGAGGTCAGAGGTGTATGTTAGTTAATAAATATCTGTTTATTTTCATAACAACCTGTGTGGTGTCCTTTCATTTGGTATTCAAGGGGTTATATGTGGTAAAACAGCTGGCTTCACATGCCATTCAGAGTTTAGCCTAAAGACTGCTCTTGTCCACGCTACTAGGATAGCTGGTCTATAAGGTTGACTTTACAACCAATCACCATAAGGGTTGTTTGGACTGATACAAGGTGATCACTAGATCTAGTGAGCATCATATATCAGGTCAACTTCTCACAATGACGTCTCGGAGATGGGGTGCGATAATGGAGTCTGCTTTGTTGAAAATGTGGTGGGGACAAGGGTCGGTTGGCGACCCCGAGTGAATGGTGTTCATCAGGTGGATGGTGTCTTCAGTGGTGATTGGGTTCCAGGCGTAGAGGTTGTTGGAGGGGGTTATTAGTTCGGAAGTAGGTGGGGTGGGCTGGTCTCCAAAGCTGTTGTGTATGTCAGCGATTTTGTTGTGGAAGAACGAGGCTATAGAGTGGCAGAGGTCTTGGGATGGAGTGATGTCATTGGTGCCGGCGGTGGGATTGGTAAACTCTCTGACTATGTTGAAAAGTTCCTTGCTGTTGTGGGCGTTGTTCTCGAGCCGATCCTTGAATGCTGATTTCTTGGTGGATCGGATCAGTTGGTGGTGTTTGAGGGTGGCGTTCTTGAAGGTGGTCAGGTTTTCATTGGTTGGGTTTTTTCGCCAGGCTTTTTCGAGGGTGCGGCAGATTTTCTTGGATTTCTTAAGGTCATCGTTAAACCATGGGGCTTTTTTGCTGCCATGCTTGACTTGGTGGTTTTTCAGGGGTGCTAATTTGTTCGCGCTGTGGGTTATCCTTTGTGTGAGGTTGGTGGCTGCTTGGTTTGGGTCCGTTGATTTTGCAGGAGGGTTTTGGTGGAGTGATGTGAATAGCTGGTCGGTGGTAATTTTATTCCAGTTTCTCTGGGGAATTGGTTGTGGGTGGTTGTGGGTCGTGGTCTTTTTGTAGTTGAAGTGAACGCAACTGTGGTCTGTCCAATGGAGAGCTGTGGTGTGATTGAAGGAGATGTGCTTGTTGGAGGTGAAGATTGGGTCAAGAGTGTGCCCGGCAACGTGGGTCGGGTGTCAACAAGTTGTTTGAGTCCGAGATTGGCCAGGTTTTCCAACATGGTGGTGGTGTTGTTGTCGTTGTTCCTTTCCAGGTGGAAGTTGAGGTCTCCCAATAGGATGTAGTCCTTGGAGGGGAGGGCGTGAGGGCTGATGAAGTCAGTGATGTCTTCGCTGAATTGTGTGCGGGGTCGGTGTGGAAGTGAAGGTGTTCGGCCGTTGTGAGGTTGTCATCAGAACTGGTCGTGATGCGGATGGTGTTCTTATGGATGATGGCGATGCCTCCTCCTGTTTGGTTGATGCGGTCCTTTCGGATGATCTTGTATTCTTCCGGGACGGCTATGGCGATGTCGGGCGCTGAAGAGGCGTTCATCCCGGTTTCTGTAAGAAAGGCGACGTCCGGCGATGTGGTGTCGAGTGGATTCCAAAGTTCAATGGCGTGTCTGTGGACCGAGCAGGTGTTGAGTAAGATGCACTTCAGGTGGTTGCTGTCGGAGCTCTGTTTTGAGTGAGTGGATTTGGTGTGGGTCCTGATGCAGTCGAATTTGTAGTTTGGTTTGCCCTGTTCCCATCATGCACTGGGACAGGAACAGACTAATTTGCATACAGCCAGGTTCTGAAACTGGGATGGTGCAGTGAGCTAAAAAACGGTGTTGGATCTAGCCCTGATCTCTTGACTGGGTGAGAGCTTTCTGCTTAATTCAGAGACTCTGTCCTTCACCACCCCTTGTTGTAAATATTTTTGTCCACCCTAAGCGTGGAAGGGTATTCTCAGATGTGAGACCCTTGCTCATTGCACCATCAGGATTCAAGCAAACCGGGCCGAAGACGGCTGTAATGCCAGAAACCGGTCCCCGGGAGCTTGTTTCCTTCCCAGTGTAAGAATTGGCTTTTGTAGTTTGGTGTGCCCTGTTCCCATCATGCACTGGGACAGGAACAGACTAATTTGCATACAGCCAGGTTCTGAAACTGGGATGGTGCAGTGAGCTAAAAAACGGTGTTGGATCTAGCCCTAATCTCTTGACTGGGTGAGAGCTTTCTGCTTAATTCAGAGACTCTGTCCTTCACCACCCCTTGTTGTAAATATTTTTGTCCACCCTAAGCGTGGAAGGGTATTCTCAGATGTGAGACCCTTGCTCATTGCACCATCAGGATTCAAGCAAACCGGGCCGAAGACGGCTGTAATGCCAGAAACCGGTCCCCGGGAGCTTGTTTCCTTCCCAGTGTAAGAATTGGCTTTTGTAGTTTGGTTTGCCCTGTTCCCATCATGCACTGGGACAGGAAAAGACTAATTTGCATACAGCCAGGTTCTGAAACTGGGATGGTGCAGTGAGCTAAAAAACGGTGTTGGATCTATCCCTGATCTCTTGACTGGGTGAGAGCTTTCTGCTTAATTCAGAGACTCTGTCCTTCACCACCCCTTGTTGTAAATATTTTTGTCCACCCTAAGCGTGGAAGGGTATTCTCAGATGTGAGACCCTTGCTCATTGCACCATCAGGATTCAAGCAAACCGGGCCGAAGACGGCTGTAATGCCAGAAACCGGTCCCCGGGAGCTTGTTTCCTTCCCAGTGTAAGAATTGGCTTTTGTAGTTTGGTTTGCCCTGTTCCCATCATGCACTGGGACAGGAACAGACTAATTTGCATACAGCCAGGTTCTGAAACTGGGATGGTGCAGTGAGCTAAAAAACGGTGTTGGATCTAGCCCTGATCTCTTGACTGGGTGAGAGCTTTCTGCTTAATTCAGAGACTCTGTCCTTCACCACCCCTTGTTGTAAATATTTTTGTCCACCCTAAGCGTGGAAGGGTATTCTCAGATGTGAGACCCTTGCTCATTGCACCATCAGGATTCAAGCAAACCGGGCCGAAGACGGCTGTAATGCCAGAAACCGGTCCCCGGGAGCTTGTTTCCTTCCCAGTGTAAGAATTGGCTTTTGTAGTTTGGTTTGCCCTGTTCCCATCATGCACTGGGACAGGAACAGACTAATTTGCATACAGCCAGGTTCTGAAACTGGGATGGTGCAGTGAGCTAAAAAACGGTGTTGGATCTAGCCCTGATCTCTTGACTGGGTGAGAGCTTTCTGCTTAATTCAGAGACTGTGTCCTTCACCACCCCTTGTTGTAAATATTTTTGTCCACCCTAAGCGTGGAAGGGTATTCTCAGATGTGAGACCCTTGCTCATTGCACCATCATAATTCAAGCAAACCGGGCCGAAGACGGCTGTAATGCCAGAAACCGGTCCCCGGGAGCTTGTTTCCTTCCCAGTGTAAAAATTGGCTTTTGTAGTTTGGTTTTCCCTGTTCCCATCATGCACTGGGACAGGAACAGACTAATTTGCATACAGCCAGGTTCTGAAACTGGGATGGTGCAGTGAGCTAAAAAACGGTGTTGGATCTAGCCCTGATCTCTTGACTGGGTGAGAGCTTTCTGCTTAATTCAGAGACTCTGTCCTTCACCACCCCTTGTTGTAAATATGAATTTGCAGGAGTGGCAGGTGAAGGGTCCATGGCTGAGTCCCGGAGCGGCTTGGTAGCAGTCGGGTAGACGGTCGGAGTTGAGTGCTGAGAGGGTGGCGGAGTCGTACGTAATGGGGGTGGAGAGGGGTTTGCGGGGGCCAGGGGGTCTGGTGCTGGGCGTGGTCCAGGCGCGGACGGGCGCAGACGTGCTTACCTTTGGCGCACCTTCGGCGCACGTAGGGCGCGACCGCTGCGCGTGAACGCTGGGCGCAAAAGCATCTGTCATAAGTGGATAGAGGAGGGGGGTGGGGCGAGGGAGGAGCAGCTGGGAGGCAGGAGCGGGGTGGAGAGCCGGGCTGGGAGGCACAACAACAAACAACAAAATGGCAGCAAGCCAAAAGCGAAACAGGACGATATTGGGGCACGACCATAATTAAGCACTATGAACACTGGGCAGCACAGTCAGGCAAAAATTATTTCAGCAGGCAAAGCGAGTGGCACAGCAAATAATAATGGCACAGTAAATCACAAATCACGGTCTGATACTTAAAGCGCTACGATGATTCAATATTCGGCAGTGCGAGCAAGTCTGGCGATAAGCGCTACTATCACAAAGCAAAATTATGGCTGTGTGAGCGTGGCAATCAGCTGGCAATAAGTGTTACTATCACAAAACAAAATTATGGCAGTGCGAGCAATGTGTGGCAGTCAGCTGGCAATAAGCGCTATTATCACAAAGCAAAATTATGGCTGTGCAAGCAATGCGAGGCAATCAGAGCGCTACGATACCACGATACCACGTGTGGATGAGCAGGGAGCAGCGAGGGGAGCGACCGTTTCTGAGAGGCTCAGGATGGTCACAGCGCTATGGCTGGAAGGTAGAGCCTATACTCTCTTTGGGAGGGAGGAGCAGCTGGGAGGCGGGAGCGGGGTGGAGAGCCGGGCTGGGAGGCACAACAACAAACAACAAAATGGCAGCAAGCCAAAAGCGAAACAGGACGAGATTGGGGCAGGACCTTAATTAAGCGCTATGAACACTGGGCAGCACAGTCAGGCAACAAGTATTACAGCAGGCAAAGCGAGTGGCACAGCAAATAATAATGGCACAGTAAATCCCAAATCACGGTCTGATACTTAAAGCGCTACGATGATTCAATATTCGGCAGTGCGAGCAAGTCTGGCAATAAGCGCTACTATCACAAAGCAAAATTATGGCGGTGTGAGCGTGGCAATCAGCTGGCAATAAGCGTTACTATCACAAAACAAAATTATGGCAGTGCAAGCAATGCGTGGCAGTCAGCTGGCAATAAGCGCTATTATCACAAAGCAAAATTATGGCTGTGCGAGCGTGGCAATCAGCTGGCAATAAGCGTTACTATCACAAAACAAAATTATGGCAGTGCGAGCAATGCGTGGCAGTCATCTGGCAATAAGCGCTATTATCACAAAGCAAAATTATGGCTGTGAAAGCAATGCGAGGCAATCAGAGCACTACGATACCACGATACCATGTGTGGATGAGCAGGGAGCAGCGAGGGGAACGACCGTTCCCATGAGGCACAGGGTCAAGACTGATTTGCATATAGCCATGTCTGAACGGTGGTGGCTTGGTGAGCAAAAAAACGATGGATTAAACCCAGATCTGTGACTGGAGGTGAATGTTTTGCCATTGTGCAACATTCCATCCAGCATCTTGTGTGTTTTGCTGTTCACCCTATGTGGGAAGGGTATGCCCAGAAGTGGGTCCCTTGCTCACTATGCCACTGGAGTCAAGCTATCCTGGCTGAAGACGGCTGATAGCCAGAAACCGGTCCTAGGATGCTTGATTCCGGTCCAGGAAAGACATGGCTTTGCAGTTCGGGCTGGACTGTTCCCATGAGGCAAAGGGTCAAGACTGTTTTGTATATAGACATGTCTGAACTGGGGTGGCTTGGTGAGCAAAATAACAATGGATTAAACCCAGATCTGTGACTGGGGGTGAATGTTTTGCCATTGTGCAACATTCCATCCATCATCTTGTGTGTTTTGATTTTCACCCTATGTGGGAAGGGTATGCCCAGACGTGGGTCCCTTGCTCACTAAGCCACTGGAGTCAAGCTATCCCGGCGGAAGACAGCTGATAGCCAGAAACCGGTCCTAGGATGCTTGATTTCAGTCCAGGGAAGACATGGCTTGGCAGTTCGGGCTGGACTGTTCCCATGAGGTACAGGGTCAAGACTGATTTGCATATAGCCATGTCTGAACTGGGGTGGCTTGGTGAGCAAAATAATGATGGATTAAACCCAGATCTGGGACTGGGAGAGAATGTTTTGCCATTGTGCAACATTCCATCCATCATCTTGTGTGTTTTGCTGTTCATCCTATGTGGGAAGGGTATGCCCAGACGTGGGTCCCTTGCTCACTAAGCCACTGGAGTCAAGCTATCCTGGCTGAAGACGGCTGATAGCCATAAACCGGTCGTAGGATGCTTGATTCCGGTCCAGGGAAGACATGGCTTGGCAGTTCGAGCTGGACTGTTCCCATGAGGCACAGGGTCAAGACTGATTTGCATATAGTCATGTCTGAACGGGGGTGGCTTGGTGAGCAAAATAACAATGGATTAAACCCAGATCTGTGACTGGGGGTGAATGTGTTGCCATTGTGCAATATTCCATCCATCGTGTTGTGTGTTTTGCTGTTCACCCTATGTGGGAAGGGTATGCCCAGACGTGGGTCCCTTGCTCACTAAGCCACTGGAGTCAAGCTATCCTGGCTGAAGACAGCTGATAGCCAGAAACCGGTCCTAGGATGCTTGATTCCGGTCCAGGGAAGACATTGCTTGGCAGTTCGGCTGGACTGTTCCCATGAGGCAGGCACAGGGTCAAGACTATTTTGTATATAGCCATGTCTGAACTGGGGTGGCTTGGTGAACAATATAACGATGGATTAAACCCAGATCTGTGACTGGGGGTGAATGTTTTGCCATTGTGCAACATTCCATCCATCATCTTGTGTGTTTTGATGTTCACCCCATGTGGGAAGGGGATGCCCAGACGTGGGTCCCTTGCTCACTAAGCCACTGGAGACAAGCTAACCTGGCGGAAGACGGCTGATAGCCAGAAACCGGTCCTAAGATGCTTGATTTCAGTCCAGGGAAGACATGGCTTGGCAGTTCAGGCTGGACTGTTCCCATGAGGTACAGGGTCAATACTGATTTGCATATAGCCATGTCTGAACTGGGGTGGCTTGGTGAGCAAAATAACGATGGATTAAACCCAGATCTGTGACTGGGGGTGAATGTTTTGCCATTGTGCAACATTCCATCCATCATCTTGTGTGTTTTGCTGTTCATCCTATGTGGGAAGGGTATGCCCAGATGTGGGTCCCTTGCTCACTAGGCCACTGGAGTCAAGCTATCCTGGCTGAAACAGCTGATAGCCATGTCTGAACTGGGGTGGCTTGGTGAGCAAAATAACGATGGATTAAACCCAGATCTGTGACTGGGGGTGAATGTTTTGCCATTGTGCAATATTCCATCCATCATCTTTTGTGTTTTGCTGTTCACCCTATGTGGGAAGGGTATGCCCAGACGTGGGTCCCTTGCTCACTAAGCCACTGGAGTCAAGCTATCCTGGCTGAAGACAGCTGATAGCCAGAAACCGGTCCTAGGATGCTTGATTCCGGTCCAGGGAAGACATGGCTTGGCAGTTCGGCTGGACTGTTCCCATGAGGCACAGGGTCAAGACTATTTTGTATATAGCCATGTCTGAACTGGGGTGGCTTGGTGAACAATATAACAATGGATTAAACCCAGATCTGTGACTGGGGGTGAATGTTTTGCCATTGTGCAACATTCCATCCATCATCTTGTGTGTTTTGATGTTCACCCCATGTGGGAAGGGTATGCCCAGACGTGGGTCCCTTGCTCACTAAGCCACTGGAGACAAGCTATCCTGGCTGAAGACGGCTGATAGCCAGAAACCGGTCCTAAGATGCTTGATTTCAGTCCAGGGAAGACATGGCTTGGCAGTTCAGGCTGGACTGTTCCCATGAGGTACAGGGTCAAGACTGATTTGCATATAGCCATGTCTGAACTGGGGTGGCTTGGTGAGCAAAATAAAGATGGATTAAACCCAGATCTGTGACTGGGGGTGAATGTTTTGCCATTGTGCAACATTCCATCCATCATCTTGTGTGTTTTGCTGTTCACCCTATGTGGGAAGGGTATGCCCAGACGTGGGTCCTTTGCTCACTTTGCCACTGGAGTCAAGCTATCCAGGCTGAAGACGGCTGATAGCCAGAAACCGGTCCTAGGATGCTTGATTCCGGTCCAGGGAAGACATGGCTTGGCAGTTCGAGCTGGACTGTTCCCATAAGGCACAGGGTCAAGACTGATTTGCATATAGCCATGTCTGAACGGGCGTGGCTTGGTGAGCAAAATAACGATGGATTAAACCCAGATCTGTGACTGGGGTGAATGTGTTGCCATTGTGCAACATGCCATCCATCATCTTGTGTGTTTTGCTGTTCACCCTATGTGGGAAGGGTATGCCCAGACGTGGGTCCCTTGCTCACTAAGCCACTTGAGTCAAGCTATCCTGGCTGAAGACGGCTGATAGCCAGAAACCAGTCCTAGGATGCTTGATTCCGGTCCAGGGAAGACATGGCTTGGCAGTTCGGCTGGACTGTTCCCATGAGGCACAGGGTCAAGACTATTTTGTATATAGCCATGTCTGTACTGGGGTGGCTTGGTGAACAATATAACGATGGTTTAAACCCAGATGTGTGACTGGGGGTGAATGTTTTGCCATTGTGCAACATTCCATCCATCATCTTGTGTGTTTTGATGTTCACCCTATGTGGGAAGGGTATGCCCAGACGTGGGTCCCTTGCTCACTATGCCACTGGAGTCAAGCTATCCTGGCGGAAGACGGCTGATAGCCAGAAACCGGTCCTAGGATGCTTGATTCCGGTCCAGCGAAGACATGGCTTGGCAGTTCGGGCTGGACTGTTCCCATGAGGCACAGGGTAAAGACTGATTTGCATATAGCCATGTCTGAACTGGGGTGGCTTGGTGAGCAACATAACGATGGATTAAACCCAGATCTGTGACTGGAGGTGAATGTTTTGCCATTGTGCAACATTCCATCCATCATCTTGTGTGCTCTGCTGTTCACCCTATGTAAGAAGGGTATGCCCAGACGTGGGTCGATTGCTCACTAAGCCACTGGACTCAAGCTATCCTGGCTGAAGACGGCTGATACAGAAACCGGTCCAATGATGCTTGATTCCGGTCCAGGGAAGACATGGCTTGGCAGTTCGGGCTGGACTCTTCCCATGAGGTACAGGGTCAAGACTGATTTGCATATAGCCATGTCTGAACTGGGGTGGCTTGGTGAGCAAAATAACGATGGATTAAACCCAGATCTGTGACTTGGGGTGAATGTTTTGCCATTGTGCAACATTCCATCCATCATCTTGTGTGTTTTGCTATATCTTAGAACAGCTATAAGGACATGGTTCAGAAAGCTGCAGACAGGCTCAGCTCATGCTAGCGGTACAAAAGGGGGTGGTCAGGTCATGCTGGAGCACCATCTCACATAAAACCAAGCACTCTGCCTCCAGGATTGTTAAGGCCTGCCATAGGAGTGACTTATAGGTGTATATGTGTCTAGATATAAGGTTAGATATAGGAATACTGTATCTAAGCAAGGGGTGATTACACAACCTTGCCCCAGCTGAGTGATCAGCCAGTTGTGTCAATGGGAGTTGACAGCCAGGGGTAGCATAATACATGCTGCAGCCCCTGGTAGGCCTTGGATGCACCTATGCCCTGGGTACCTTTAGTACTGTACAGGGGCTCATGAGGTGACCCAATGTCCAATTGGTAATGTACCTAAAGTACATTGTAGTGAATTTAGAGAGAGCACAGCTGGGCTGTGGGTCTCATTAGCAGACACACAGCCACATTAAGTCGAAATCCAGTGAAGCAAAAAGCAAAAAGTGGGGTGACCATTGGAAAGCAGACCCTACTCTCCTACACCCGCACAAAGAGCAAAGATGAACTAAAAACTAAGTCATAATATGCCTTAAAAAAATGACAGTGTTAATGTATTTCATGTTTGAGAACCTACAGCCCCTTTGAAGTTGTTTTCAATTGTTTCAAAAACTTGGATACAGTAAACAGTAAACAGTAAATTCTTTATTGCACGATTAATAAAAATCTTAGCAATTTGTCTAAAAATACATGGTTGAGCACTTTTGCAAAGCACAAAAAAAAGAAAAAGAAAAGAAAACAGGTCAATTCAATACAATAACATCAATGTAAAAACGTTTCAAGATTTGCAATGTTAATAAATATAAAAATGTAAATATGTACAAAAGCAAATCGGAGTTCATCCAGTTTATGGACTAACTGCTGGGTTTAGCGCGGTGTTTACTGATTTCATAAAGCGAACCAGTCTACAGGCTTATTGAATGTCGTCCCCCTTAAAGCTTGCCAACAGGGCTTGTCGGCGGGTTCGCAGATGTCTTTGGTTCCAAAGCTATGTTAATTGTCTCCTTCGTTCACTATCTAGGGCTTTGCAGCTGCATAGCAGGTGCAAAACGTCCTCCTTTGGGTCTTCGCAGAGTCTACACTTTGTGTTGAATTCCAAGCGTCTCCACGGGGGAAGATGCTCCTTTGATGGTATTACCCCCATCCTCAACTGCAGATAGGATTCCTTCACCGTCCTTGAGAAGCCAGTGCCTAAATATCCCTGTGGTAGGGGCCTGGTGTAGCTCTGGATCACGAACCACCCGTGTGTCCTCCTTGTTATTGCTACTTTGTCTTCTTCCAGGGATTTTATCTTCACAGTTTTGTTAACGAGGAGCGTAAAGCATTTGTGTGTACAACTCGCTTCCCAGAGGTCTTTTAGCTCAAGAGTGTTTATTGCTGCTTGAAGTTAGACCGTTGCAGGGCAGGCCATGTTTCGTTCCAGCTCATTCCAAAGGTAAGTGTTCAGGGTGCCCATCTTAGCACTCTTTACTTTGTGTCAGCATTTTACGTAAGCCACCTTTTCGTGCTATTTGTTGTTTCTGTAGGCCGAACTCAAGCCTTAATTTAGCTGACGAGGTGTACGGTGGGAGACTGAAAAAGTATTCGCATGGCTTTGGATACTACTTTGTCTAAGGTGGCCTCGTCTCTCCCTCTCATACATTCACGCTGCCATAGGTTATCGATGGCAAAAGTCTTGCTTGTAGAATGTCTAGCAGAGGGATTAGGTTTGGTCCCGCTATTTTGTTCCTAATGCTCTTTAGTGCGATGGCCAATGAAATCCCTCTGTTCTTAATTGCCGTTTTTTGTTGTTTAAATGAGCCTTTTGTGTCGAAGATTCTGCCCAAATATTTATATTCTTTGACAGTTTCCATCTTTTGGTCGCGCAGAAACCACTGTGGGCGTAGCTTTTTGAATTTTTGATTTAATATCATCACCTTTGATTTTTCTGAATTTATACTTAGCCCGTTCTTTTCTGAAAAATTGCTCGATGCATTAAGGAGGTGTTGGAGACCTACGGGAGTTTGGTTTATTAATATTAAATCATCCGGGGTACAATAGGTTGGATAGAGTGAAGCCCCCTAGCTTTGGGGTGTGATGATTGCAGTTGTCAAGGTCTTCGGGGAGGTCTGGCAAAAAGAGATTGAACAGGGTCGGTGGGAGGAGGCACCCCTGCTTCAACCCTTTTGTAGTTGGCATTTCTCTTGATAAACAATTACCTGCCCCCAGTTTTGTTTGAGTCCATGTTTCTGGGTGCAATAAAAGCAGTAGATTCAACAATTTGGGGTCAGCATCCCAGCTTGAGAGCTTAGCCCAGAGTTTTCCTCTGTCTATGCTCTCAAATGCAGCTGAATAGTCAATGAAGCACACATATAGCGTTTTTTTATGTTTAATTGTGGAGTCTATTAACAGGGAGAGGGCTAGAATGTTTGTTGTTGTCCCTGTATTTTTTGGAAGCCGGTCTGATTAATGGGGATTACATTTTTTCCTTGGCTCTTTGAGAGGAACATGTTGAAATCACCCGATACAATGAGGTTCAGGGTTTCTCCTTTCGTTATTAATTTTGTCAGTTCTAGCACCAGGGACTTTTTCGCCGTTTTTTTTCTCCTTTCGGGTGCAAGTAAGTATTTACCAGGATTAACTGTTGTATGTTTTTTCCCGGGGTTGATATTTCCAGCTGAACTGCATTAATTCCATTTCCATATGTGTTTTTATTCAGCAATTCTTTTAATGTGTTTATTGTTTTTATCGACGTGTATGTAGTTAATCCTCCTTTCTGGTGTCCGAACTTTGAGATTCTACTGGCTGGGAGGTGGTATATTTTATAGCCATGGAGGTGGAACGGCTCTGCCAACCAGGTTTCTTGTAACAGAATTAGATCGTACTGCTGGAAATATAGCAATAGATCTTTATTTGTGGTTTTTGCACCTAGCCCGTTTATGTTCCAAGAACACACTTTTAACGATGTCTTTATTTTTGGCACATTCCTGATTCGTTCTTCGGACTGTCATGGACCAGTCTGTCTGATATTTATAGTTTTTGCTACCCAATCCCAGTCTTGTCTTGGATCCGGTTCTCCTTTGTTTTTTGGCAACGGGAGATCTCTGTCCTTTCGTTCAGCTGAGCTTCCTCTGGCTCCTCTTAATATAGATTTTTTGAGTGCACCAGGGCAGTCGTTTTTCTGTACTGGATTAATGTATTCTTGAAAGTTTCAGAGTAGTGGTTCGGGGTAGCCGGGATTGTGGTACGGTTTTATTCGAATCCCCCATGCCTCTAATTGCCTTTCCTCCTTTAAGATTTTTCCTGCCAAGTCTCCGGAAATCCAGATTGTTTTTATTATTTCCTGTTCAGACAGGTGCTTGTAACCGATGAATTCTACGGCCTCCAGATCTTGGGGGTTTACTCTTCCCAGGTTTCTGATTGAGTTTAAAACTCAAAGGATGTTGCTTCTATTTAGAATGTCCTCTCAGCCCTTAGATCTGTACTCTGGGATGAATAGTATGGATTTATAGTTGACGTGATTTATTTATTTATTTATTTATTAAATTTATAGAGCGAGAACAAATGCCCAAGGGCGTCTTGGCGCTAAAAATTCGATTCATGACTCTCCTGATTTTTGGGTCCCGGAATGAATACTGGTTAAACAACCAGGTCTTTAGACTTTTCCGAAAAGAAAAAAGAGTGTAACTCATCCTGATTGGCAGAGGAAGAGAATTCCAAAGTCTGGTTGCAGCAACTGTATCTCTGTCTCCCCAGGAAACAGTTCTGGTGCGAGGAACTGTTAGTTGGTGCAAAGTAGCTGATCTCAGTTGTCTTGATGGACAGTATGGGGTTATCTGGCTCCTAAGAAACTGCGGGCCTAAATTATGAAGTGATTTGAATACAAGGCACAAGGTCTTGAATTTTATACAGTTTTTAATTGTCAACCAGTGAAGATTCCGAATAGTTTGGGCAACTGGTTTGAATTTAGGAATTCTGGTTAGCAATCTTGCCGCCGCGTTCTGTACTGATTGCATTTTATTAACAACCCTGGTTTGTGCATTGGCAAACAAGCCATTGCAATAATCAAGTGACGATAGTACCAATGTACTTACCAGGGTTTTTACGAAAATAAAGGAGGACCCCGCACAGGTTAATTGGGGACTGGGGGGAAGTGAATGCAACAACGGACTCTGGCGTCCCCTCAACAAAGAAACACACAAGGTGAGTATTTTACCCAAGAACTAGCATGCCGTTATTTCGGCGGGAAAGGTAAAGTTACAAGATTTAGAAAATAATCTCTAAAAGCATACTTCAAATGGGGATGTGAGATCTATGGATTAACCTTTCTATATCCCTGCAGTTACCGAGTCTTTAGTAATTGGCATATCTAAAAATATATATTTAATTCAAACATAAGCATCGTATTCCACAAGAATAAATAAAACAAATAAAACAATTTAGAGTAGTCTTAAAAAGATATTTTCCACACCATGAATTGAGTAAACCTCTGTTGTACATTTATTACATTTAGAAATACAGTTGATCATAATACAGTATACAAATTCTTAAAAAACATAATTATACATTTCATAAAAACACTTTAAAACAAAGAATCACAAGTCGACGCGGCGTTTCGGTATTCTGTATGACTACCTTCTTCAGGACTGATTCTTAAATTAGATGGGGCAAGTTTTACCCACTGGACACAGTTTACTTCAGTTCTGTACCCTGGTGCCTTCAGATTACTTGGCTTTTTTTCTTGATGCTAATTCCCAGTTTTGATGTCACTGATTTTCAAGGTGAATTGGCTTGGTCTTGGACCGCCAGGAGGAGCCACCGTAGTCTTAATCATGGGTTTCATCAATGACCCATTCAACATTAGCTGACTGGCGCAATTTCCAGGATATGATGCTTCCCAGTCCCTCCTTTATGGATTGGAAGTCCGTTCTCTTTAATTTCGGATTCGGCCTCCCTGCTCCTGTTGTCCTGGCAGTCTGTTCCACGTTCTCCAGCTGTTGCGCTACGAGCCGTCAAGAGTGGCTCCTCCTGGCGGTCCAAGACCAAGCCAATTCACCTTGAAAATCAGTGACATCAAAACTGGGAATTAGCATCAAGAAAAAAAGCCAAGTAATCTGAAGGCACCAGGGTACAGAACTGAAGTAAACTGTGTCCAGTGGGTAAAACTTGCCCCATCTAATTTAAGAATCAGTCCTGAAGAAGGTAGTCATACAGAATACCGAAACGCCGCGTCGACTTGTGATTCTTTGTTTTAAAGTGTTTTTATGAAATGTATAATCATGTTTTTTAAGAATTTGTATACTGTATTATGATCAACTGTATTTCTAAATGTAATAAATGTACAACAGAGGTTTACTCAATTCATGGTGTGGAAAATATCTTTTTAAGACTACTCTAAATTGTTTTATTTGTTTTATTTATTCTTGTGGAATACGATGCTTATGTTTGAATTAAATATATATTTTTAGATATGCCAATTACTAAAGACTCGGTAACTGCAGGGATATAGAAAGGTTAATCCATAGATCTCACATCCCCATTTGAAGTATGCTTTTAGAGATTATTTTCTAAATCTTGTAACTTTACCTTTCCCGCCGAAATAACGGCATGCTAGTTCTTGGGTAAAATACTCACCTTGTGTGTTTCTTTGTTGAGGGGACGCCAGAGTCCGTTGTTGCATTCACTTACCAGGGTTTTACCTGCAGTATCAGGTAAAAACTGAGTGATTTTTTTAATGAGTTTTAACTTGTGAAAAGCTGTAGCCGCAATCTGGTTAGCGTGAGCGGAGAAGTTAAGATTTTCATCAAATACCACTCCTAAATTCCTAACCCTTGAGACGGGGGTTGGTAAAGTTCCAAAGGCTGCGGGCCACCATACAGGAGACCAGCAAGGGGAAAGTTTCCCAAAAATAACAACCTCAGTCTTTTGAGAGTTTAATTTAAGAGAACTAGCGGACATCCAGTCCCCAATTGCCAGCATGCCCTCCTGAAAACGTTCCGCTACCTCTTCTCCATCATTATTAATGGCAAGAACTAGCTGGGTGTCATCTGCGTAGGAAGTATGGTATAATGATACTTTATTTGATTTTAAAAAATCATAAACGGGTGGGCTCACCACCATGCAAACGGCACATACATCATAAAAAAACAACACAAAATCAACTTTAAATCGAGTTAAAAACTGGTATCATAAAATATGCAAATTTAGCGGGGAAAAAGATCTAAAGGAGAAAGAATGAGAGGAATGGGGTGAATTCGATCTGGGTACACAATATTTTTAACTCATGATAAAAAGGAGAGAAATAAAAAGTGTGGGAAAATAACAGTAGTTCAAGCAGGGGGCACATTATTTTTAACTCGTGGTACAAAAAGACATCCGTTTGGAGAGGAGGGGAAGAGAAGGAAGAGTCCGTGGCCGGCCTGGGCCTGGCCTATTGTCCAGAGACCTCTTTGGTTGCCGCCCTGTTTTCCAGCTCTATGGCGGCGAGGTTCAAAAATGTTATTGTTTTGCATGAGAGTTCTATCTAAGATCCACTTAGGCATCTTATCACCGCCGCCCTGCAAGTTCTCACCAGGGCTTCTCTTAGAAGTGGTCGAAGAAGCGTTTTTCTAAGATTCTGAAGTGCCGGGCATATGCATATAAGGTGCAGTAAAGATTCTGCACCGTTGCCACAGAGGCGGCAGTCGGGAGTTGCCCACAACCGTAGCCATTTAGGAGTAAGCTCTTTGGACGAGAAGCAGCCCAGCCTTAAAAGGCTTAGTTTCCTTTTGTAATGGTCCCTGAAGCATTCTTTCAAATATTCCTGAGGTTTTAAGTTGGTATATGATGGCAAGACGATCCAGGCATGGTTTTTACCAGTCACTGCTGCTTTATCCATGAGTAATTATGCTTGTTTGACTGCTTTCTTGGTTATCAGCTTGAAAGCGGCATAAGTCATGGGCGAAAGCCAGGATTCTTCCAGTTTTAGTGCCTCAAGAGCTTGCCTCAAGATCTTGTATGTTGAGTCTGGTAGCCCGGCTTGTTTTTCAACTTCTGTCCAGGAAAGGTGGGGCAGGGATTCGTCTGCTGCGTCCCTCATGCGCCAATAATATTTGGCGAGTGCTCCTTGTCTTGCCGGGAGCTGGTTGGTAAGACCGAACTCCAAGCGAATTTGAGCTTGAGAGATGTGGCGCGGAATTGAGAAAAGTTTTTAAACAGGCTGGATTGGGCGAGGTTTAACACTGCGGAGTCCCGGGTTGCCAGTAATTCTGAGCCATATGTTAGTGATGGCAGAAATTTAGCGGCTACAATCTTAAGAATGTGGTCGGTGGAATGTCCGTTTAGTTGCTTTTCAACAGTTTTAAGAGCAAATTGAAGCTGCTTAGCTTTGGATTTCCCCTGTTCCAGGTGCTGTTTAAACTTTAGTCGATGGTCCAATAAGATTCCTAGGTATTTGTATTGGTCTACCTGGGTTAGAGAAGTAGAATTTATCTTCCAGACAAAATGTTGTTTTTTCTTTCTAAAGCCGCAGAAGCATAGAATGTTTTTTTTTTTAGATTTATGGTCAATTGTGCGTTCAAGAGGTACTGCGACAGTTTGGAGATCAAGCGTTGTAAACCGATGGGGGGTTTTGACAGGAGCACAATGTCGTCTGCATATTGAAGACTTATTATAGGTGAGTTGGCCAATTTTGGTGGATCACCCTGAATGGTACGTAGGTCGCTTTCTAGGTCTGCGGTGTAGATATTAAAGAGGCTGGGGGCCAGTACGCAGCCTTGTTTTAAGCCATTGGTTCTGTGGAATTTCCTTGTCAGGCGTCGACCATCTCCTTTTTTCACTTGGACCCAAGTGTCTGAATAAAGCTCGACGATTGCTCCCAACAACTTTGGCGGCACGCCCCAGGCTTTCATTTTGGCCCAAAGAATGGATCTGGGCACTTTGTCAAAAGCCGCTTTTAGGTCCAAGAAACAAGTGTACAGCGGGGTGGAGTTGTGAATTGCTTTGTTGACAAGGAGTGTTAGCGCGGATAAATTGGTCAAGGTGCCCAGTCCTGGCCGAAAGCCTGTTTGCGTCCAGGGGATTATCCCTGTACTGCTCACCCAAGATTCCAATTCAACCAACAAGTTGGAAGCATAGATCTTAGCCTCCACAATTATTAAGGCTATTAGCCTATAATTGTTAGGGTCTGAGCGGGACCCGGATTTGTGGATTGTATGAAGAATGCTGCCTCTCCATGATTCGGGAATATTCCCGGTTTTTAGACTGTAACCAAATAAGGGTGTAAGTTGGATGGCCCAAAATGTTGGGTCTTTCCTAAATAAGGCGTTGGGAAGCCTGTTTGGCCCAGGCGCTCCATCTGTTCTCAATGATTTTATGGTGTTCGAGACCTGCTTTAAAGAGAACAATTCCATGTCTCCTGTATTCTTTGATGTCAATGAATTCCCACTGATTTTTGGAGCTGGCTTTGTGCTCAGGCTGGACCAGGGAAGCTCCTCTGGACGCTCGTTGTTATTGTCCGTGGGTGAATTGTGCGTGGAATTGTATAATAGGTTGATGTGACTACTCCAGAGCTGGTCCGTCATATCTGAGTTAAACTGGCGATGTTTGCCGTTTAGCATAAAGTTTATTTTTGTCCAAAAATCTTTTGAGTTATTCAACTTACTTCATGGAGTATGGAGCATGCTAGTTTTTCCCTATGCAATCGCTTGGCCAGATTGATCTCTCTTTTAAGTTCTTTTTTTAGGGATTCGATTTTGTTCAGCGTGGTTTGTGATAACTGAGGGACTTTTTTACGTTCGGCCCTAAGGAATGCGTTTATTTGCCTTTTTAGTTGGCGCAGTTTCGGTGTATACCATTCCCCGCCTCTTTTTCTTGTGGGTTTGAGTCCTCTGTTGTTGGATTGGTGTTTCTTATTGATCTCCGTTATGAAGTTTTCCCAAGTTTTAACTATGTCTCTTGATGTTTCAGCTAGTTGGAACAATGCGTGGCATGACGCCATTAGGATAGAGAGGTTTCCTTCGTTCCAGTTTAGCCGTTTTAGGTTAAAGATTTTTGTGTTCAAGGACAAAGGCACGGCCTTCTCCGACTTTGTGGGTTGGGTGGTCTGGGTGAGGGTCTGTGGGAAATGATCGCTTTCTCTGCGTTCCTGAATCTGGAAGTCACTAATTTGATGGAATAGGTTGGGGTCAGCCAGGGTATAATCTAAGGTGGAGCCTGAGTTCTTGGAGACCCTCGTTAGGGCGGCTGGTCTGTCCAAATGGCCTCTCCCATTTAAGATGTACAGATGAAGAGCTTCCCGTTCTGAAGCACATTTCCTGCCCAATGTACTTTGTCTGCATTGATTGCCCTGCCGTGGTTCGATATTAATAGGGAGGGGTCCCTCCTGTCCGCAAATTAGGTTCAGATTAAAATCTCCCGTTATAATCATGTTTTCACTTGGGTAGATTGATTTCAGTGACTTGATTGTAGAGACTAGTTGTTTTATCCTTTTCCCTTTATGTTTTCCACCGGGGTGCATATAGATATTCACGATCGGAGACCCAGGTTAGGGGAAATTTCCACTTTAATACATTGCATCCATGTGGAGTCTAAGTTGATGCAAGTTGGTGACCAGGTGAAATCTGTTGATGTGAAAATGGATAGGCCCCCTTTGGCCCTGCCGGAGAGTCCATCCTTCTGAGCTGGAACGAAGAATTCTTTGTATCCTACTAGAGGCGAGTTTTTGGTCTGCCATGTTTCTTGAAACAATAGTATTTTAAATTGGGTTATAAACTCAATAAAGTCGTCTTCCTCCAGCTTTGCATTTAAACCATTGATGTTCCATGAGCAGATCCTGCAGCCCTGCTTTTCCCCCGTCATTGGGCTGCTGTCAGTTCAAACTACGTTCCTATGTGATTGTGCCCGAATAGTGTGTTGGGTCCTTTCGGGCATGTCTGCCTCTTGGTGAGCGAAGGTGATTGTAATTTGCCTTAATCGCTGCACTTCCACTTCGGTACTGATTCTTAAATCTGGCCCTTTTGCAGTTTTTTAGAAGGCATATTTTAGGGTTTTGTTTCTGCAGCGGGCTGGGATATCGCGCAGGCTCCACAATTTTTAGTTTAATGCCCCATGCCGCGAAAGCCTCCCTATGAGACAGGATTAGAACTGTGGTGATGTGGTTGGTCCACGTTGTGATCGTCGAGTTAGAGACTGCTTGAAGAGGGTTTGGTTTAAACTCTATTGATTCGAAGTCGCTCGATTTTAAGTGTCGCAGACCTGGTAGTTCTTCTAGGAGTCTTAAAATGGCCCCTCTGTTCAGGATGTCATGAGACCCTCTTGAACTGTATTGTGGGTTAAACTCGATTTTATTACTTGTCGTGGGCCGTTTTTTGATTTTTGGTCGTCTACTCTGTTCAATAAATTGATGGGCCGTTCCTGCCTGGTCCGCCTCTGGCTCTAGTGTATGTGAGTTTGCCGTCTGTGCACTGTTGGCAAAATCTTGTCCGTTAGGGACTGAGGCTAATGATACGTGAGACTCTCCGCCCTGTGCATCTCGAAAGTGGATTCCCTTGATCTTTGCGACATTATCTAAGTTAGCTTGACTTTTATTGTCTGGGGCTTGACTAGGTGACTTATTTTCGCTTAATTCCTTCCTTTGGTTAATGTTTATGTTTTTTCCTGGCTCTTGAAGTGGTACTTTACGATCTAGTTTTTGTCCCGCGGGTTTGAAGATGCTGAACACTTTTAATGCGTTCTGTTTTGTTATTGTTTCACATTTTGCTACTTCTGAAATTAAGGGTGCCTTGGTGGGTGGGTGGACCGTCGGCATAGACCATTGCTCTGACGTTGTTGTAGTTTGGAGTGGGACGCTCTCGGGGTGCTGTTTGGCTTCCTTAATCTCAGGATTGTTGGTGGATTTTTCCGAGGAGGTTTGTGGAACCCATCGGTTGTGTGCTTTCGCATTTCTGGCTTTCCTTAGTCGCTTTCATTCTCTCTTTGTAAGCGTTGGAGCCTGTTTGATCTGATTGGAGATTGGCGCGATGTTGGGAATTGGCCCCTGAATTAACTCGGCCACCTCTATGTGGTTAATTGGGTTATGCTCATCTGGTCTTGCTGGCGACCTGTTTTCCTTTGCTGGGGAAGAGTGTAGATGGTCTAGAAATTCCAGGCTCTCTTCGCCCCTACTGGCATTGGTCTGCCTTGTCACCAGGCCGGGGCCCTCTATAGAATGCTGATTGCCGGTTGATTCACTTGCTGTTGCGGTTATTTCCGTGGGAGAGTCTTTTGGCGAGTCCTTGACAGCCCCCAGTATCTGGGTCATCAGGCTGGGTACTGTGGCCAGTTTGTCTATTATGTTGGAGCAGTGACAAGTATAGAAAGTATGATCCTTATTTAATTGGACCTTGGTAATCATGGTGTTTAAGTCTTGTAGGTTTGCTTCTATTCCCTGGACGTGAAACGCGAGGAGGTTGAGCAAATCGACTTGAGTATCCAATTTATCCGCGTGATAGGACATGGCCACTCCTATGTTTTCCATTGTCTTTAATAATTGCGGCCAAATGGAAACCATTTGACTGTTCTCTGGCGATTCCCCCTGAGAATGTCTGTGAATGGGAATAGGTGATATAGCAGGATATGCAAAGGGGTCTGAATGAATTAGATGCTCACGCGGTTGGTCGCTCCCTGGCCTTTTATCGCTACTCTCTTCCTTCCCAGGACCTTGATTGTTTTGAGTTGATAACTCGTGTGTGCTTCGTTCGGGTGTTGCAGACTCAGTTGCTATTAGATTTAGTTCCTGTAGCTTCGGTGTCAAGCAATCTTTGATGGCATCGGTGTCTTCAGTATCTCGTCCGGTTGGGGCAAAGCGGCACTTTTTTTCCAAACCCGGCATGAGCTGACTAGACGTTGGACTGTGAGAGTTTGCCTGTGGTTTTGGGCACAGTTTTTTAACACGGGGTTGCGCCTGGGGCTGCAGAAGGGATTCCTCAATTGTTGTAGGAGACATATTCTGAATTAGGTGTACACTCTACAGACTCTGCTCTAGAAAAACCGAGTCATCAGTTGTGTCCGGGGCCCAGTGTACTAGGGCGCGCGCCGGTAGTGAATGGGTCGTTTGTAGAGGCTGAGAGGGTGGTTCCCCCTTAGCTTGCTCTGAGTCTTTAGCTATTTGTTGGATCTTTAAAACATTTGACCAGAGGGGGCCAGGCCCCTTGCACCCGGAGTTCCTTCTTGACTTTATGGTATGGACTTTGCAGGATTCACTGTAACACCTTGGCCGGTATGGAGGTGATGCGGACCGTAGGGCTTCCTTGTTTGTTCCCTCCATGTAAGCGTTATATTATGTACTGTTGCATTTAGAGCCGGAGTCGTGTAGTGGGGATGTATTCCCACTCCCGCTCCCAGTGGAAAGTCTTTGGCAAACTTTGAGGAAGTCTGTGATCAATGCCCTTTTGCTTGCTTTTAAATGTGGGGCATGTTCACTATGTACCGAGAGTGGTGTTACATCTCTGGACTTTTTTCCCTCGTTCTTCACTACAGGGCTGCTGGTTGTGCTGTCCTGGTTGATCTTATTGGCTCCCTCATCCAAGCTTAATGGACCAGGAATGTCAGATTGGTATGACATGCCTTGGGGGGGTTTTGCGGAGTTTGCGAGGTCTGCGGAAACAGTAGCAGGGGCTGTTGTACTAGAGACTTGGACTTCCTGAGTTGACTTTGTGGGAATCTTACCCCTACCCACGGCTGTCCCTGCAACTTCCTCCTCCACTTCTTCTGCCACCTCATTGGTCATACATGGGGGGCTCCCCTTAACCTTCTTTGTCTTCCCCTGTGATGTCACTACTATGGCGTCCGCGCCCCGTGGTTTCCCCGACCTCATGCTGATTCAAGGTGGGCGGTGCAGGTTGACCTTTGGACAATAGTGAGGTGACGCGGTATGCAGGCTGCGTTGATAAATAAATATTCACCTTCTTTGTAGCTTTTATCACTGTTAACAGTTGGCTTTTGTGTTAACTCTGTTTACTTTATAAAAAGTATGTAATGAGTTTTAGTGTTTTGGGTTTGCCACTTGTAACAGGAATGGTAGGGTGGTAAAGGAAGGCAGACGGCAAATGGCAGAAAATGGCAGCAGACTGCGAGTGAGGTGAGCAAGGCAGCAAGCGGAGCACACAGGGAGGCACTCAGGCTGGGAGGACCTGGTCAACCAGCCTCTCTGTGTCCACCCCCGGCTCTTACTTTGCGGCCGCCTCTAACGGCTACCGCGCTTGCTTTCGTCTCCCCCTCCGGCCGCCACCTCTTACCTTGCTGGCCTTGCTGGCACCTGCTCACTTGTACCAAGGCACAGTTAGCGGCTCCTGCACCGCAGGCTGGCTGAATGCGGGCAACAGTCTCTACGTTAGTCAGGTTTTCAGGTGTTCAGGTGTTTCAGGTATTTACCAGGGGGGGGGGGGGCGGCTCACGGGGCGACCCACAGGATGGGTCCCGCTTCCGTCGGGTCGTTCTCGCAGTCCCGCAATCCCACAATCCCACAATCCTTCCGAGATTGCTCCCACAACCCCCTGGCTGAATGCGGGCAACAGTCTCTACGTTAGTCAGGTTTTCAGGTGTTCAGGTGTTTCAGGTATTTACCTGGGGGGGGGGGGCGGCTCACCGGGCGACCCACAGGATGGGTCCCGCTTCCGTCGGGTCGTTCTCGCAGTCCCGCAATCCCACAATCCCACAAACCTTCCGAGATTGCTCCCACAACCCCCTGGACAACTTGCTCCTGCCTCTCTCGGGCCGCTCCCGCCGTTTCCGGCTGGCGTTTCTGCAGGGTGCGCCGCTTACCACCGTAGCTGTCAGGGGGTCAGGGGTCTCAGGCTCAGACTCGAACGGCTCAGACTCGAACGGCGGCTCTGGCGGGCGGCGAACTTTTCGTGGCTGTGCGTAGGAAGTAAGGCCCATCCCGTATTGCTTGATGACTTTAGCTAGGTTCGACACATAGATATTAAAAAGTGTCAGACTTAGGGATGAGCCTTGAGGCACCCCACAAGGTAGAAAAAGCTCCCTTGATTTGAAAGGACCTAGGGTGACTGCCTGAGTCCTTTCAGATAAAAAAGAGGTTAGAAGGTTTTTCGCTCTCTGTTGGATTCCCATCTTTCCGACATGGTCGATCAGGATGGCATGATCGACCGTGTCGAAAGCGGCAGATAGGTCCAGCAGTACAAGTGCTGCCATTCCTCCATGATCTCTGATGGTTCTAATGTCATCAGCGGCTTTGATTAGAGCCGTTTCTATGCCGTGATATTTACAGAATCCAAACTGGGTATTATCCAGCAGGTCATATTCTTCAATATACTCTGACAGCTGGTAATTCATGGCTTTCTCTACCACCTTAGCCATAAAAGGAAGACTGGCTATAGGTCGATAATTTTTTTAAATCATCTTTAGCCAGTTGTGTTTTTTTTAGAAGAGGTTTTAGGAGCGTATTTTTCAGAGTGTTGGGAAAGATTGCTGATTTAAAAATTACATTAGATATTTGCTTGACAACAGGAGTTAATAGGTCCATAACCGGTGGAAAAATTTGTGGTGGACATGGGTCTAGAGCAGATCCTGGTTTTATGGAATTAATGATGTCCTGAATTTGTTGCTCAGTCATTTCTTTAAAATGAGTTAGGGGGCCAGCAGTAGATGTAGTACAGGTAAGCTGAGAAAAATGCTCGGCGGAGAAGGCCAGATAAATATCATTAACCTTTGTATACAAAAAGTTAGACAGTGCATCACAAAAAGATTGCGAAGGGGGAGGTGTCAAATCAGGGTTTTTTCCAACTAATTCCTTCACTACTTCGTAGAGCTGTTTGCTGGAATTCTTGGCATTTTCTATTTGATCACTAAAGAACTGCTGTTTTGCAGTAATAATCATTTTTTTATAGTTGACAAGTGTTTCCTTGTAACGGGAATTACATTCTTGATCATAGTTTTTCCGCCAGAGTCTCTCGGCATTCCTACAAGTCTGTTTTTGTTTCCTGAGTTCTTCTGAGAACCAAGGCGCAGAGGGGGATGTCCCATTCCTGGATATAGATTTATGAGGTACCAGAGAATTTACAGCCTCAGCCAACCAATCTGAGTATTGACTCATGGTTATGTTAGGGTCTGATGAAATCACCGGACATGTGCTGTTAAGCAATGCTCTAAAGTCTACATTGTCGAGGTCCTTCCATGCTTTAAAAGGTGTACGACAAGGGCCAGATGGTCTGTCTAATGGGGCATCGTTAATCAAGATTGAGCAAAGGATAACATAGTGATCAGACCAAGGGAGCTGTAGGATGTCTTGTACAGAAATCCCATTATAATTGGAGAAGATGCCGTCCAGAGTATGGCCAGCCACATGAGTGGGCGAGGATACTAACTGAGAATGTCCTAGTGTTTCCATGTCTGACAGTAATGAAAAAGTTTCATTATTGTCATGATTATCTAGGTGAAAATTGAAATCACCTAAAACTGTATAGGAATCGTCTGTTGCCAACGATTCCAACATTGTATTCAGGTCAGCAAGAAAGTCAGTGCGTGTTCCAGGTGGCCTGTACAAAAGCAAAATTATGCGAAGGGGTTAGCAATATAGTGAGAAGAATAGATTCACAGGTTAGTGACAAAGTGGGGGAAATTGTCACTGTAAAATTATTACGGACAATTATTGCCAGACCACCACCTTTCTTTCTTTGTCTGTCCTGTCGATAGACCTTATATCCTGTAGGAATTGCAACCACTAGGTCAGGATCTGAGGCACTATCCATCCAAGTCTCTGTAACAAATAATATGTCTAGGTTCCTATCCTTAATAAGGTCTGCTATTTCCTGTCGGTGCCTTACTAGAGATCGAGTGCCATCGAAATATTAATGTCTCTTTTGGCATTCTTTTAATTGAGCAAAACATTGTTTGTAATAAAAGGAAGGGTAAGTTTACAAAGAGGCAGATATTATCAGTCAATAAAGGAAGAAAGTCTGGTTCGTGCATCAAACAGTGACTGATTGAAGGGGGTCTTAGTTGCAGTAACTCTATCTTAGAATGAGAGATACGAACCTGCGAACCTCCAGGGGTCATGTCCCTAGGCCCGGTCCTGGCGAGGACGGGCGCAGACGGGCTTGCCTTTAGGTCGACGCCGGCGCGCACGCTGCGCCCGCCCGCTGCGCGGACGGTATGACATAGTACTTATATCTGGTCGAGAGGAGGGTGGGAGTCGTCCAACAGCTGGACTGCAACCCTTTCCTCCGCTCAAGATGGCGGCTGCAACCCTATCTCCGGGGGCGTCAACACCTAGTCGTGTGCGCCGAGGATCGGGTTTGAGCGTGACAGGAGGCAGATCACAATAGTGCAGCTATTGAATTATGAAGCACCAATTCACGGCGCAAATGATAAAATAACAGTTTTAAAATCACAGTTATCACCAATTCATGACGCAAATTATAAAATAACAGTTTTAAAATCACAGGTTGTAGCAGGCTAATCCCCCGGCTTCCGCCTCAGAGGAGAAACATGAATTGGTGTTATCCGGAGGTTGTTCGGATTTTGTTTTCAATTCTGTCCTTTGAAATATTCTGGGGGCTTGCCCTCTCTGGTTCAGTGGTTCCATGTTGAGAATTGTATTATGGGTAGCATAAATGGTGTTGTCCAGAAATTGTTCGGATTTTATTTCATGTGCTGATCTTTGGGGTGTTCCGGGGGTTTGAGGGGCTTGCCCTCTCTGGTTCACTGATTCCATGTTGAACTTTACCTCGGGTTCTTTTTTCCTTGTTATTGGGGCCGTAGTGATGGCGAATTCCAGGAAGTCTGAGCCCCCTGTTTTTTGTAAGGCCATATTCCCAGCAGTTTTTGTTCCCACTTTTTGCACTCCTAAGGAATTTGCTGCACTCTTATTTTTTGTCCCTGGACGTTCTTGCTTCATCGCTTCTGCCTC
The DNA here is from genome assembly GCF_964263255.1 of Lissotriton vulgaris. Classification (NCBI taxonomy): domain Eukaryota; kingdom Metazoa; phylum Chordata; class Amphibia; order Caudata; family Salamandridae; genus Lissotriton; species Lissotriton vulgaris. The sequence continues at coordinate 812,835,612 of NC_141695.1, read as the reverse complement.
TGATCCTTTAGTCTTGTCAGCTTCTATAAGTTTGGTCTGTGGGGACGTTATTTCTGATCTCGTTAGGGCAAGGTTGTTAAAGGGACTCAGCTTAACATTTAAATTTGGATTGTCGCGAGTGTTTCCTTGTTCCGTCTCGGGATCTGTCACCTTTTTGTTTACCTTTTGGAAAAAGGAATTTATGGTGCATGTTTTATTTCTCCCTCTCTTCATTTTCTGTCTTTTTTTTGTTGTTTGCTTTCTGCCGAGCCATTGGTCTCCTGCTTCTGAAATATTTGGCGGCTCTGTGGGGTTACTCTGCTGCTGTTGTTCTTGTTGGGGCGAGTGTAAGGATCCCGCTTGCTCTGATCTCAAGCTTTTATTCCTTTGTGGTGTTTGTCTGTCCTGGAGACCCTCTTGGAGTATGCTCAATTTGTACCTTTCCTTAGACTGGGCTTTTATGCCGTTTGATTCCTTGGTTGATTCGCGATGGTTCACAGCCTCAGATTTTTGCTTTAAGGCATAGTCAGCATTTTTTCTTTCTTCGCTTCCGATTACCTTTACTTCTCCTTCTCTTTGAGGGTTGTTTGCGTACTTTATGTCTGTTAGGAGATCCCTCATTACTGCCGGGAGGTGGCTAGTTTGCCGATGATTGAATAACAGGTGCAGCTTGGAGGGTTGATCACAGTTTCTGATTGGGCTCTTTTAATCAGCTCGTTCAGATCTAATAACTTGTTGTCAATGTTGATGACATGTGTGGTTAGGCGGGTTAGAAGGGTTTGTTGGATATCCATCTTATCCGAATGGTATTCCATGGCTTTTGTCGAGAGGTTCATGGTGTTTAAAAGGGACGCCCATAGACCGCTCTCTTCTGTAGTTAGAGCCTTTGATGCTTCATGTATCTTGTTTTCCAGTACCTGCAGTGACGTATCACACTTTCCCTGGTAATAGGTATCAACCATTTTTTCCCACTCTTCAGTTGTCAGGAAGGATGAGTTAATTCCAGCTGCACCGAGAACTCATCCTGCGGTTTGTTGAAGGATTTGTTTTCTGGGGATGGTGTTTTAGTTTGCTTCCAGATGCCGTTTGTTTTAGTTATTGAGAGTTTGCCTGTGGATTTGTCTGTAGATGAGTGTTGAGACCTCCCATCTCCTTCTCTTTCCAGTTCATCAATGTTGTTGTGTCCCTCCTGTGTTCTTATTGGGGGGAAGGGGAATTGGGGAGAGGGCTGAGCCGTTTGCGGCTGTTAATACTGGGTCTGCATTTGGCCCAAGATGGCTCGATTGAATTATGATGTTTGGTTCTTAAGCTACTATTGGGGTTTCCAGGGGCCTTAAGGGGTGTTTGTTTGTGTGGTTTTGCATAATCTGGTTATAGCCCTTCTCTTCGACTTTTTCATCTTTCTCGTCTGCTCCTAATTGGGGCTCTTCTTTGCTGCATTCAAAGCTTTCCTTTTGCCGCCTTGTAAGGTTCCCTTCCTTTTTGTTAACTTGGTCTCTGTTTTCCGAATCTAGATTATCTGGACTTTTTATAGGAACTTTTTCCGGGCACAAGGGGGACGGAAGGCCCTTCTGTGTGGTGATTGTGTGATTCAGCTCTGCCCCAGCATCTTTTATGAAGGAAAATCTGGTATAAATTTTTGGTTGGAAGAGAGTTTTTCGTGTTTTGGTCTGGATTGACACCGGTCCCTCTGCTTCTAATTCCCTTTCCATGTCCAATTTCACTAAGATTTCATCCTCCATTTTGCTCAGTGCGTCGGTTCTCGTTGGTTTCTCCTGGGTGTTGGCAGGCGCCTTGAGGATCTTATTTTTCTTTTTCCGTTTGCTAATCACTGTTGAAACGCTCTGCCTTTCTTTGCCCGATCTCATGTCTAATTCGCTACCTGAGGTGTCTATCTATCTGTATCTATCTACCTGAGTCTGAAAACGGGCTTTTTTTCCTGTTGTTCCTGATAGGTATCGTAAAGCTCCTGCCTCCACGCCCCTCGATTGATTTGTCTATTGGTGTTTTGGGCTTTGTACCCAACTTAGTGGTTCCAAGTGGTTCCAGGTGATTCCTAGTGCCAGGTGCCCGGTAGAGGTAGCTTTGCTTGTATCTTTTGCCAGCCTTCTCCGTTTTTTTGACCCTTTATCACCTTGTTTTACTTACATTTTCATGCTTTTTGCTTGACCACCTCCACTACCAGGGTTAGCGACATGTCTTGCCTTGTCCTGTCTACTACGGTACACTGTGCGCGACACCCCCTAGCTGCCAAATTGACCTGAAACAGCCAAAAAACGCCAAAAAAATCCAGATGAAGAAGCTAATACGGGGTGAAGGCCCAAAGCAGGTAAGTATAGGTGAGGGCTGATGGAGGCTGATGGAGGCAGGCAGCTGACAGATAGAGTTAGTCTCCAAGGGGATTTTCGCTGAGGCGAACCCCGGAAACACTGCTGCAGAACTCACAGCTGTCAGTTACAACATGGGAAGGCTGAGAGCCGAAAGTCTGTACAGTTACTGCTCCCGCTAAAATCACAAGTACGGGAAAGCAGGGAACCCGTGGGGTGTTCGGGAGAGGGGGGGGACTGTTTGTAGTGGATGCCCCACCCAAATGCAAGCAGGGCAGCGGCTCACCCCGAACGCCCGTCGTGCTCCAATTGCCTCCGCTGGTGCAGCTGCCGCCACCAGCCTTTGCTCTCTCCTTTCTCCTTTCTCCTTCTCCGAGGGCTCCTTGGGGCTCATTACCCGCCTGCCGCTTTCCGCTGCGCAAGCCTTTCCCTCGCCTGCTTGCGGCGGCGGTGATGGGGGTGACAGTGGTTACAGTTACGGATGGATAGTAGCGGGTGGCGGGAGGGATGTTGCTCACTTGCTCCACGCTCACACTGCTCCTCCGCTCCTCGGCTCTCGCGACTCCTCTGACTCGCGACTCCTCTGACTCACGGCTCCTCCTCTCACGGCGGTTACAGCTTTTGACCGTAAGTCTTATTACAATAGGAGCAATTTAGGACTGTTCTCTAGCGTGCTCTGTCTGCCTTCTACATTCGGTAAACAAGCTCTACACTGCCAGGGTTGGCATGGGCAACCAAGCACTTATCCGGTCACACGTGCTTAATTTAAACAAGTGATGCATAATCACACACTTTGTACTTCTAGTCCTTGCTTACGAGAAGCAAGGCGGGCAATAAAAGAGACGTAGTGACTGCCAGCGTTGCTTCTCGTTAGCAACGAGTGTAAGTACAAAGTGTGTGTTCATGCACTGCTTGTGGGTTTTTAAAATACATAAATAAAAAGCATTGAATTTACAATGCCAATAGCTCAAACACTTGCCAAAGCGAAACCTATTGCATTGCAAATGCTTGTTTTTATTGCTTACCAAAGGCAACACAGGGGGGCAAGTGCGGAAAAGCAACAAGGCTTTGTCCAAGAGGCAGTAAGACGACTAACTCAAATAAGGTATGATATACTAACCACACTCAATAAGCCCAATATCATTTAAGGTGGCCTGACTTAGAGGAGAGAGTTGTCAAATGAAATCCAAAAGGGTACCCTGCTCACTACCAAACGTTTTCTGAAGAGAGCTCAATGTAACCTGCAAAGTTGACAATGGAAAATATGCTACCCTACATCTCCTTAAAACCATGACTTTCAATAAATGAAACTCAAAGCTCTGTTATAATCTACAGCATTAACGTTAAACACTCACACATATCCAAGTTATATTTTTAGTTTTAGATGTATTTTTATCATCAATTTTATTGATAATACTTGCGTGATATACATGCACATCTTGTGAATTCTCGGGCCCGTGTCTTGATTTTCAGGACCACGCTAGACGCCAGCATCAGATCTCTTATGAATCAAGGTGGGTTACAGCATTGTCACTCCACTACCCCTAAACTAGACAAGCAAACCTGAGGAAACCAGTATCTGCAAGCAAAGCCACATGTGCCTTACAGAAAAATGAAACTCAGTTTCATATCGAATGTACCAAACATATAGCAACGATGCAACTCTCTATTTCAGATAGTCTTTAATGACAAGAACAAACATTCAAACACCGAGTAATCAACACAAGTTGCAAATTGTTATAGGAAACCTGCACAGAATGTAGCAGCTGTTACACAACACTCAGGATCATAAGACACCGTGAAGCAGACAAAATCGATGATGTGACAATCTAGTGACTACAAGATATTCACACTACATAGATATGATATCCACTTCAGAATAAAGAAATGGCAACCTTCCGTCTTTAGCTTAATATATAAAAGGTATCGCAATAGTATACAATAAGAAGCAATATAAACAGCTAGATTTGACAATACGTGTTCAGGTAGAAATACCAATTAAGCATTACGAATTCTATTGCTTTGGGGAAGAGCGGGGATGGTGTAGTTACAAGGATTAGTTTGCAGTGTAGACTAAGAAGTGTTGGGATCCTTTTGCTTGCCTTCATCCTGAAGTGCCTGTTGTCTCTCTACTTATGAGATTCTGTTAAATGCATTGTTTACTGTCCTCTGACTGTAACCCCTAAGCTTGAATCAGTCCCCCATGCTTTTGAGGCAACCCACAAAGTTACTATCAATACTACAATTACATTGTGCATGTACAAATTCCCCATAGAGATAGCATTAATCTGATATCTCAGGTGCTTGCTAGTGGCATGTAATATACTATTGCACGCCTTAGCCTTCCTGTAGAACAAGTTACTTACTTGCAGTAACAATATCTGTAAGAAACATGGTAGTTATAGATTCCTTACCTTAGAATTACCTCCAGGCGTCAGACTGGATCTGGAAAGTTTTTTTGGTCAGCAGTACCGCTGTGTGTCGGAAGGTGGTGTCGGTTGGCTCTGTGTTCGGCGTTGTGATCGCCGGGATGACGTCGCGGCAGCTACTTAGACACCGCCCTTGCACACGGACGTCAGTTCTGTACACAACTTTCTGCGCCAGAAACGCAGAGCCATGCAAGACACTGACCCTGGTGCACAAAACTAGGGCCCTTAAAGGATGCCCTTAATCCTAGAAATCAGTTTGCAGAATGGGGAGGAGGGTGAGGCGGTAAGGAATCTATAACTAACCTATGTTTCTTACAGATATATTGTTGGACTTGGCCCTTCTGGCAGGTTCACCCCTGAACTTTTTGCTTTTTGTGTGTGACCTGGGAATGGTGATTTTTGGTTTCTGCGCACTTTCACTGTGTCCCAGTGGAAAGTGTTGGGCACTCTGAGTGCGTGTGGTGAGATAGGCCTGCCCTCCCATAGGAATGCATGGGGAATGTATGTGTCCCTGGTAGTTCCTGATGCGTGGGGTGTGCAGGCTCGAGTCTGGTATGTGCGGACTCGTGTGAATGAATGCTGCGCAATGATGTATGCGGCGTGAATGTGTCTAGTGTGAAAGTGCCACTTCTAGACATGGGTGTGCGTGTGCAGTGAGTGTACTGGCGTGTGATTGGCTGGAGCTGGCTGGTGAGCCTGGCTCCAGGAGTCTGGATGGTCTGCCCCGGTGGTGAGTTGAGAGATTAGCATGTGTGATGTGAGGGAGTGGTGCACCTGGGACCTGAATAGGGCTGGGCTTTCCCCACACAATGCTGGCTCCGCCCCTGTGGTGCGTCTAATGTCCCTAGCCTGGCCAGTGAAAGGAAAGGGTGGTTGAGCACATCACAGTGCTCCAAAACCAGCTGCAACTGGTTTTTCCCCCACCATGCACCCTGAGACAAAGGGATTTAATGTATAAAAGGGGTCTGTGTCCCCTTGCAATTTGTTCTCTTCCAGGATCCTATCTGAGGGGGGGTGGGCTGCTGCTGCCGGGCACCAGGAGGACCGCCACTTGGACTGCCTCCCTGCCTGGAGGCCCAGTGAGCTGGCTCTGGGCCCAGCCTTGCCCCCCTGCCTGCCTAAAAGAACTTTGCTGGATCTGGACCTTGCCTCTAGTGCTTGGGAGCGCTTTGTTTTGATTATAGTGCCTGGGAGCACTTTATTTTACTTATAGCGTTTGAGAGCGCTTTATCTTGCCCTTCAGCTCTTGGGAGTGCTGTGATCCTCTGCCTAGCGCTAGGAGCGCGTTTAATGCCCTCTGGCGTCTGGGAGCGCCTTATTTGCTTTGGCCGGTGCCGACCCGGCATTTTTCACCCCGGGTAATTCAGGGGAATCGCCGCCGCCGCCCGGCCGGAAGTCAGGCAGGCCCGGGGCGGGACGACCAGACAACAGGAAGCCCAGGCGGGAGCCTACTCCATGCTGGGACATGCTGGCAGAAGGAGGAAGGCTGCCGGCGCTCGCGGGGCTCCCGTGAGGAGAGGAGAGCCCCACACCGAAAGAAGGGACCGGCCGCAGCACAGCCGGAGTAGCCGAGGCTCCGGAGAAAAAGTAGAGCCGCCGCAAGACAAGAGGCCCGGTAAGTGTGGCGTCTTGGCTCAGGGGCCTCGCTTGGGGGTTGAGCCCAGCAAGGCTCCAACAACAGGGCTCTGAGGGCACTGCGTTAGTTAAAGCCCAGAGAGACTCCAGGCGGCCCCATGTGTTGACGAGCCCCGAGAGGCTTGTGGAGGCATATTTGCTCTAGGTCCCTCGGTGGCTCTTGAAGGCCGCATTTGTTTTCGACTCCCCCGAGAGGGACTCCCGCATAATAGGGGGCATTGTCCAGGTGTGGTAGAGTGGCCCCGGGAAGCAGCGGGCCGCTTCCACCTTGCCCCACATTGGTGTTCAGAGCCACGGAGGCTCTAGGGGGCATCACTTTGTTTTAGAGCCCAGAGAGGTTCAAGGGCATTCCATTTATTTAGAGCCCAGCGAGGATCCAAAGGGGACAGTCAGTTGGCCAGAGCCTGCGAGGCTCCAACGTTGGCCCCATCATTGTCTCTACAGCTGCCCAGCACTTAGTGGGCAGCTGCCACGTTTAGGCCCCCCTGACTTTGGGACACAGGGCGTCCTAGCCCCAACAAGGCCAGTTGGCCTGGGTATAGTCACAGGTGGTGACTAATGTGATTTTTGAGCAATTGTTCTTACAGCGCTGAATGTTCTTAGGCATCATGTGTTTTCCTTCCCTACACCTCTGAATGTTGTGAGGCATCACGTGTAATGTGTTATTGCTTATACCCCTAAATGTATGGTGATACTTAGGTGGTTGTTCTTGCTAGTACAGGTGTTGCTAGTGAGGTCCTCGTTCCCTGCGTGATATTCTCCTAAGGTGGTTAGGGTTGCGTAGGTGGTACTTACCTGTTACCAGTGATTACTGGTTGTTTGCTCTATTTTCTAATTTGTGCTACAGTGATGTTATATTCTATGTTCTAAGTGCTAATTCTAACAAGTATCCTAGTGCTAAAATTGCCTATTCCTGACAGTGGTCCATGTGGCCCTGTCTTGTACATATCCCCTGTAAATTCTGCTCGTGCCTGTTGGCACATTGTAAAGTATGTGTTTTTTTATCTAATGTGTTTTGGTATAATACAAAGGCTATTTTTACATATAACCTTGTGTGGAGTTTCTTTTGTGGTGGGCCTTGGGTGTTGTTGCTGGGTGCGTGCGCAAACACTTAACCTACATAGCCTCCGAGATTAGCCTTGCTGCTTGTGTCACGTTACCTAGAGGGTGAGCAGGGTTATCTTGGCGTGTAACTCCCTTGCCCTGACCTAGAGTGGTGGTCTCTGACTGACTTTGGCGCGAGCCTTGGCCAGCCAGAGATCCCATTTCTAACATATATCGTTACCAAACGTGAGTAACTTGTTCGTCTGAGAGAAACAGTTAGTTATAGATTCATTACCTTAGAATAGATAACCCAGCAATACCAACTCCGGCGGTGGGTCTGTGAACCATGATCACACCAGAAAATTCTGGAGAACAGAACGGCCAAAGAAGCCATCTCTCCAGACTTGGCTGTCCAGGCAGTAGTGTTTGGTAAACGTGTGCAGCGATGCCATGTGGCCACCTGACAGATGTCATTCAGAGAAACTCCTCTTCCCAAGGCAGTAGTGGCTCCCGTCGCTCTGGTGGAATGCCGCATAGTCTGACTGGAGTTTCCTTTTTAGCCTGAGAATAACATGCCTTAATACACAATACGACCCATCGAGAAATGGCGTGTTTGTGTAAGGTGTGTATAAACAAAGAGATTCTATCAAAGGTGAAAAAGTGATAATTTTTATGTTTAATTTTTCTGAGTGATACTAGGCTCTCTCTTAGGTTTAGAAAGATGAGAGCACAATGTGCTTGTTAAAATACCCCTCACACACTAAAAGGTCCTTTAGTGTTATGCTTCATCATAGGGGTCTTCCCGCCCCTATAACGGTACGGGGCGTGCTACGACCAAACGAACTACGCGGGAGAGAGGCTATGTGTGGGTGTAGGGGTGTCAGTGAAAGTGTAGGGACCTAACAAAGTGAGTGTGGAAAATTACAAAAAGGTTAAAAATTCCCTGGCTTAGTAGAAAAAATTATTTATTCACTTCTCTAGCTGGGAACATTAGGAAGGGGAATGTCGGAGCAGCACGGGGGTAGGAATAAGGATTCTTTCTTCTGCCGGTGATTCAACCGTGCTGAACACCCCTCGCCTGCAAGCTCATGGGGCATTGAAAATTATCGAAAAGAAGACCACAATTGGTCAATATTTTTGGTAGTCATTGCATTTACCTTGCTTCACTTGGGCCAGCTCATGCCCTGAAGCCCAAACAGTCAGCTTATTTTTGCTGTATTGTTTGTAGGACAGTAGGCATACCTCTGTAGAACTGAGTTATTAGTAGTAGGGATCACTATACGGTCCTGATGAGTAAGCAGTAGGGGACTGCTTACGAAACATGTCGACTAGGTAGCAAGCTATTGCTCTACCTCACAATCCCCTTCTTAATGATCCTTTTAGATCTTAACATCCGTAAAAAGTTGTTTAATATATATTTAAAAAACGTTTTAAAAATTTTTAAATTCTGGAGCAGAACATTTCATTTGGTGGATTATAAATGGCGTCTATGAATGCGGTGGCAGACAAAATATTTAGTTGTAAGCAAATTGGTCTCAACCACTTACGCCGATGTAAAAATAAAGCCGGACAGACAAAAAGTACATGGGTAACATCCTGGATTGAATTATTGCAAAAATTACACACAGCTGAAGAACCATACCATCTGGACATAACATTATTCAAAGGAATAAATCCAGCCTCAATAAAAGCCAAAAACGGCGTACTCCATGAGGGAGATTCCAAATGATATAGAGTTGTGCTTTTCTTATCAGACAAGAGTCAAAGACCTTAACAACACCTTTCTTGAAAATGCTAGCCTTTCTATCCATGGTAAAGCTTAATTTCCAGGAAGCCAGTTTCAAAATGGACTTCAACTGATAAGGGGATAGAGAGAAGAGTACAGATTCATCTAATTGAAGTAGACCAGCCGCCGTTCAAACATTTTTTATGATTAAAGAATGCTCTTTCAGAGTTCCTAATAGTTCTTTCTGAATAAGAAATCTTAATGTACCAGGTTCTCCCTTTGCAAGACTTAGAACCCAACGCACTATCCCTACAAGGCCCTGAACCCAACTGCTATGAAGACCAGATTCTAGCCTAAGGGCAGCCACGGATCAGCCGGAGTTAACAGAGAGTAAACTCCGCAAAATTTTGCCCTCAATGGTATTTAGGAAACCCCACTTTCCCAGGTCAAGTATTTCAGTGCCATACAGTAAGGAAGATGGAATTTTAACACGGAAAACCTCTAATAAAAAGGAAAAATGTCTATTTCCTGTAGATCTATAGAAAGAGATTAAACTTTTGCCTTGAGCTATTGCTTTCCGCGTATTATTTGCTATATAAGCCTTATCACTTAAATTTCCACCTATAATTTTTCCTAGGAAGACATAGGATTTTACCACTTCCAATTTTTGTCCACCTAAAAACCAGGCAAAACTCCCATGTTTCGACGTTTTCCTTCCCGTAATACACATTACTTTACTTTTTGACACATTTATCTTTAGGTGGTGGATCTCTGCATATTTGTGTAATGCCTGCAGACGATTATTTAATCGCCTCGGTGTTAAATCCAGGATTAATATATCGTCTGCGTAAAGCAGGCAAGCAATCGATTTACCCCCCAATAGAGGGGCAATACCTTCACAGGAAGACAGGGCATAGGGGAGGTCAGATATATATAGGGAAAATAATAAAGGGGCCAATAAACACCCTTGTTTTAAACCATTTGCCGTGGTAATAGCTTGGGATAGACCTCTTTCCCCCTCCCATCAGGACTCTACACCAAGTATCAGAGTGGAGGGCCCGAACTAGCTCCAGGAGGGTAGACGGCATGCCAAGATCCGCTAGTTTCTTCCACAGCAAAGGACGATCTACTTTATCAAATGCTGTGGAGAAATCTATGAAGGCTGCATAAATTCTCCCTCCTCGGACCTTAATGTATTTTTCTGTTAAAACTTGCAATGCCGTTAGGTTGTCTAAAGTTCCATGCTTTCGCCTAAACCCAGTCTGTTCAATGGGTAGAATTTCACCCATGACCACCCAATCATTAATTAGCTTCAAAAGGCATTTGGTGAAAACTTTACCTATGGCGTCCAGAAGGACAATTTGTCGATAGTTATGCAGAGCTTCACGGTCTCCCTTCTTAAAGAGGGGGACTAATATGCTCCCCTTCCAGGAAGAGAGAACTGTTTTGCGTGAGAAACAATAGCTAAACACCGGGAAGAGAATTTTGCTCCACATTTCACTATTTTGTTTTAAGACCGAGATTGGAAGCTCATCCAGGCCCATAGCACCAGAGGAACGCAAACCCTTTATGGCCAATTCGATGTCTTTTTCAGAAGGCGGACCATATGGTGAGCAATCCACTGTTGCTCCGCTACAGCCATCTACCGCTCCATTACTAGCGTACAGGTTCTCTATGAAGCCAACCCACGTATGCTCTTTAATGGCTACTGGGAGTGGTCTAGATCTTGCTCCACAACCTTCCCCAATTAGGGACCAAACTTTTATTACCTGACCTTTGAAAACAGCTTCCCGTAATTTAATCCATAAAGTATCTTCCCTCTCTTTTTTCAACCTAGCCTTTGCCCTACTTCTCCTTCTTTTTAGTAATACTATTCTATGGTATCTTTCGAGCGAAAAAATCAAGTATTGTTCCCTTATTAACTTATTTATTTCAGTGTTAAGTAAAGGAAGAGATCTAGGGATTCTTTTGGTATTTCTTTTTTGGTTTGTTTTTTTTGCAATAGAGATCACCATATTCAAAAAGACATCGAAACATTCTATTTCAGACCCGTTCCAGTTAACCAAATTTTCCACAGTAGCCTCTAGAATGCTCTCCAAACCCCTGATTGTCCTAATATCCCAATGGCATCTCCCGGAGTTCTTTCCAAAGCCGACCAATTCACTGGTTAATGACCATGGGTCCGTCTTAGATGGATTAAGATTTACAGTGCTGGTTAATATTTTATGGTCGCTATATGATGTATTTGAGACCATAAGATCTTTCAAAAGGGAGAAGGAGGAACTTCCCACTATCACATAGTCTAAGATGGATTCACTATGATTAGATTTGTGGGTAAAGTTAGCCGGTGTATCTGAGGATAACCTTCCATTTGCTACAATACCTTCAATTTCTGTCAATTTCTCAAGAAGCAGTTTCCCTCTCTTATTTGTCCTGATATTGGCCGGAAAAAGGGGTTGAGGAATCTGCAAAGATTCCTCTTTGTCTTTATTTCTAAACATCTCCAGGCTAAGGTTGGAGATTTTACAATTAAAATCCCCTAGCAAAATTATATGAGGGATAGCTTCTGCAGCAATTATTTTCTTTATATAAGAAAAGATCTTTTTTAAAAGTGCATTATAGCAAGCCTCTGGAGGAATATAGGCGTTTATCAAATGCAGTGGTTTACAGTTTTTATCATTGTCGAATTTAGACAGTGTTATTGCCTGGAAAAGATTGCTAGGGTCTAAGTAGTGAGCAAAATCCCATTTTATCTTATTAGACAGCAAGCAAGCCACCCCGTCCCTTGTATGGCCTCTCCTAGAGGGAGTAGCTCTTCCATCTAGCGAAAAATAATCTTTACCCGCAACTAATTTCTCTACACACCAAGTCTCTTGGAGACAGATCACATTGGCATCTAAGGTATGTAAAAATGTTAGCTTTTCTAGGCTGTTCTGTATTCCAGCAGCATTCCAAGATATAATTTTTAGGTCATTGCTAGCAATGGGGATGCTGTTTAAGATTATTATTAGATCTACTCGACAAGACACCAGGCAGCCAATTTCATTGGAGGCTCTCGTCAGAGACATTCTGTTGGGATGAAAGGGAAAGGGGATTTATATATGTCACCTGTCGTACATTTTTTGAAATACAGATTTTTAAGTCTTCAGTATTGAGAAGACAATCTCTACTACCTGAGACTGCCTGAATTAGCAGGGGTTTATTAACGAGACTTCTCCTTCGTGATTTTTCTAAGAAACGAGTGACATCAATTCCCCTACTTTGTAGCCCTTCTAACCATTGAAAGATATGATTTACAATGATTTTTGAATAAAACCTTACCCTCGTTATATGTCCAACTTCGGGTTTCAAAAGGGAAACTAAGTCCATATCACTACTTTGGATAAGTTTCAAACTTTCGATCTTCGAAAAACATGTAAGGAGCGAGGACCTATTTAATAAGAGATTCGTATCAAACAAAGGGAAAAAGTCTAGATGAAGAGTACCTATACTTTCACTTTCATGGACATCATTAGACGTTTTTGAAACGTCTTTTTTCCCAATCATATTAGAGAATGAGTTAGCCAGGGGATTAAGTACAACATATTTTTTACTCGCTGGATTCAATTGCCCCATATTTATAGAGTGTGGTAACTCCCTGTTTATGACATTTTGGGCAGCTGGCATGGGAGAAGTAGTGGTAGGGGGTACATCGTTATGAATCAATAATGGACTTGTCACTTGATCTATAGATTTCAAGATCTCTTGGTCTAATTCGACAGGTCGAATCATCTCTCGGGGAACATTAAACATTAACCCCTGAGAGGGATCTTTTCCAATGTGAGTGTCTAAATATTCTTCAAAGTTAATTTTCTTTTGCCTCTTTTTTGCAAATCTTCGGATTGGTTTCCTCTTTTTGCCTCTGTTCTTTTTAAGTTTTCCATATTTTTCATTTTTTTCCTCACACAATGAATCTAGAGCACCCCCTTTCTCCTCATTTATCTGGGGTTTAAAAATAGGAAATAGCTCCTTATCGGACCGTTTTTCAGAATCTACCAGCATTTTTTCTTCTTGATCAGGCTTATATACACAATCATCTACTGGAGCTTTTGATGGAATTTCAAGGATATTCCCCAACATCACTGCTGTTTCCTTTCGTTCAAATAGCTGAGAATTACCATCATATACAATTTGGACTGAATCTTGAAAAACATTCTCAAACTTATTCTCGGCCACCATGACTTTCTTTGCTTTCAGTCCTATTGGGGTCAACTCATTGCCTGGACTAGATTCCTTCCCCTGTTTGCTATTCAATAAAACCTTTAATATTTGGGTTACGGTTTCTAATACACAGTCTGAACCACCAACACATTTTTCTAATAACCTTAAAATAGAGTAAAGCAAGTGTTCTAAAGATGATAAAGAATCAGAGACAGGTTTATCCTGCCCGGTAGATTGATTAAGGTGAATATCAGTGATATTAAGATCAGGGCTCGTGGAGATATTTGATTCTGATATTAAATAATGGGATTTATTAGAGGGAGTACTACTGTATAGTTGAAGTCCTGAGGGAGCTATTGCTGCTGGGGTATTTACTCATTCAGTGATCTTACTAGTATCATAGGAAATATATCTCTTGCAAAGTTCTATATCTAAATCAGGGAGAGTGAAGTCATTACTACGAGCCTCCACCGACGGGGGAGGACCAAGAGGTTCTTTTAAGATTCCATTGGGGGGCAGTAGGGATCTGTGCACAGTTACCTCTGCTGTTTTAAAGGTGGAGCCTAAGGGGCCATGGGGTGACAGAAGACTGTTATTATTTTTATTTTTATCCCCAATAGACTGCACTAACTGGCCCCAGGGTTTCAAGAGGTCTTGGGGCCCTCCCTCCCCAGCAGTAAGTGGATCGACAACCTCTGCCATATTCGTTGAGTCAGTAGGATCAACATAATTACTGTGCACACTCACTGTTGTTCGTCCTTCTCCATCCCCTTCACCATTAGTGATTACAGTATTTGACCCTGCTAAGGGGACTCTGTCCTTTCCCCTTTCCCATAGGCTAAATAGTTGACTTTTACCTTTTAACAGTACAACAGGAGCCTCCTTGTTTCGTAAAGGTTTTGATTTGGTCTTGGAACAAGTCCTACCCACCAGTAGTCGCCCAGACCTTAGCTTTTTAGCAGTCATAATGGGTGTCGATTTTAGAAGTGAAATACAAAAAGAAAGGCATACGACACAGGCAAAGATATAATGGGATTAACAGAGCATCAGTCAATAGGGAAAAGAGAGAAAAAAAAGAAAAAAGAGTACACGAGCTATAAAATAAATAAATAAATAAGTAAATATCACTGCTTTATAGAAAGAAACTAGTCGTTGAGCGAATAAGGTTCTTTTGATAGAAGTCAGGGGGAGGGCCCAGCCCAGCCTCCTCTGGCCACCGAGGGCCACAGAGGGCCCGCCCTTTGCCCAGGCTTAGCCCGGCGCTGCCCGCGCGCATCCCACGACGCGGAGATGGTGGTGGGTTTTAACAGCGCCTCCGGGCGCGGAAGTAGGCGTGTGCCGGTCCCCCAAGGTGTTTTGGGAACTGTAGTTCCCCTCCCGACAGCGGCCGCTAGAAGATGTAGATAGCAGCGGCAGGAGGGAACAGAAGTACCCCTAGGGACACGTTGGATAGCGCCTTGGATAGCGCGATGGTGGCAGCAAGTCAGGTAGAGTCAGCCAAGATTCACGAAATGCACAGAAGTGTTCCCCGCTCCACCGAGAAGGCGTCAGGTTTTAACAGCGCCTCCGGGCGCGGAAGTGGGCATGTGCCGGTCTCCTAAGGTGTTCTGGGAACTGTAGTTCCCCTCCCGACAGCGTCCGCTAGAAGATGTAGATTGCGGCGGCAGCAGGGAACAGAAGTACCCCATGGGACACGTTGGATAGCGCCTTGGATAGCGCGATGGTAGCAGCAAGTCAGGTAGAGTCAGCCAAGATTCACGAAATACACAGAAGTGTTCCCCGCTCCACCGAGAAGGCAGCAGGTTTTAACAGCGCCTCCGGGCGCGGAAGTGGGCGTGTGCCGGTCCCCCAAGGTGTTCTGGGAACTGTAGTTCCTGTCCCGACAGCGGCCGCTAGAAGATGTAGATTGCGGAGGCAGGAGGGAACAGAAGTACCCCTAGGGACATGTTGGATAGCGCCTTGGATAGCGCGATGGTAGCAGCAAGTCAGGTAGAGTCAGCCAAGATTCACAAAATGCACAGAAGTGTTCCCCGCTCCACCGAGAAGGCGGCAGGTTTTAACAGCGCCTCCAGGCGCGGTAGTGGGCGTGTGCCGGTCCCCCAAGGTGTTCTGGGAACTGTAGTTCCCCTCCCGACAGCGGCCGCTAGAAGATGTAGATTGTGGAGGCAGGAGGGAACAGAAGTACCCCTAGGGACATGTTGGATAGCGCCTTGGATAGCGCGATGGTAGCAGCAAGTCAGGTAGAGTCAGCCAAGATTCACAAAATGCACAGAAGTGTTCCCCGCTCCACCGAGAAGGCGGGGGGTTTTAACAGCGCCTCCGGGCATGGAAGTGGGTGTGTGCCGGTCCCCCAAGGTGTTCTGGGAACTGTATTTCCCCTCCCGACTGCGGCCGCTAGAAGATTTAGATTGCGGCGGCAGGAGGGAACAGAGGTACCCCTAGGGACACGTTGGATAGCGCCTTGGATAGCGAGATGGTAGCAGCAAGTCAGGTAGAGTCAGCCAAGATTCACGAAATGCACAAAAGTGTTCCATCCCAACAAACACCATCTCGCACACTCCCCCTAACTACTACACTAGCTCCTTCCCTTTCTCCTTCCTCACAGAACCCCACTCCAACCCCAACCGTCTCACTATTTCTCCTCACTCACCGCCCTCCATTTTCCATCGCCAGGCCGCCACATCCTCAAGCTCAGTATCACCCCTATCCCGCGCCCCTCGCTCTTCGCCCTTTCTGACTTCCTCTCCGCCTCCCACAGGCAGCTCTCACCTCACCCTTTCCCCTTCTCTTGTCTGTACACCATACCCACTCTCTCTCGACCCTAAACCTAACACCCCAGCTAATTATGACCATACTCCCTCCCCTCCCCCTGCACCTACCTCATCCCACCTTTCATTTTTTAACTCAGACTCTTTGTAAAATTGAACAAAATATCTCCACCTTGACTACTGAATTCATCAGAATTAGGAACGAGATCAAAAACTCCAAGTCCCCTAAATATAGAACCCCCTCATGGGCCTCTGTATTCTATGCACCTAGCAAATACCTGTATCCCAAACGGTGGAAATACACCCCCTTCTCAATCAATTACACAGACCTCTTCGCACCTTAAATGACTACTCCGCCTCCAACCTAGCTCACAACTGCGACCATTACCGTAATAAGCCCACTCTCAAAGATTCTTCCTTTTCTCAATCAAACATCCCTGTTATTATAGGGATCAGCAGATTCCACTCTTCTCCTGAATCCAACCTAACTGACATCTGTATCCCTTACCCTAATAAGCTCTCTCGCAAGGATCCTACCTTCCCTCAATCAAACATCCCTGTTATTATGGGGATCAGCAGAACCCATTCAGCCCCCGAATCTCCTAGAACCCCCCCAACTCACCACCATCCCTCCATGCCCTCCCCCTAACTCTAACCCTAATCCCCTGTCCTGCATGCTCATGAACTGCCGCTCAGCTGTCAGACATGCGAAATATCCCAAACCATCCTTGGTGAAAATATCGACATCGCCTTCTTCATTGAAACCTGGCTCAAGGACCATTCAACCCCTTTCCTTGACCTACTACCACCCCCCCTGGTTACTCCATTATAAGGAAAGATAGATCTGAACGAATAGGAGGTGGTCTAGCAATCATTTTCAAAAAGAACTCCAAATCTCCCAATCCAAGATTACGGACTACACACCCTTTGAATATCTTGGAGCAGAATGTAATTTAAAGGGTTCACCTCCAATACGACTACACAATATCTACCACCCTCCTGGTGCACCTCTGCCCTTCGCTGAAGAACTATCTGACCTCCTTACGCAATCACTACTTTCTAACTCCAAAAATCTATTTCTTGGTGACTTTAACCTTCACTGGAATGAACCTGATTGTAGGAAGGTGGATATCTGACTATGGTTGCCCCAAACTTTTTGCCTGGTGTTTTGCTGGTTTTTCGACTTAGTTGACCTGGGGCCCTGCTATTCAGGACCCCAGGCCCACTGCTCTCTCTGTAAAATGGATTCCATGTACTCTAGGTACATATCTAATTGGATACTGAGTCACCTTTATCAGCCCCTGTACAGTGTACCTTAGGTACCCAGGGCATAGGTGCACCCAGGGCCTACCAGGGGCTGCAGCATGTATTATGCCACCCCTGGCTGGCCATCCAAATCTGACACAACTGGCTGATCAATCAGCTGGGGCAAGGTGGTGTAATCACCATTTGCTTTAGATATAGTATCCGTATATCTAACCCCAAAATGGACACAAATCCTCCTATCAGTCACTTCTATGGCAGGCCTTATCAATCATGAAGGTAGAGTGCTTGGAATTATGTGAGATGGTGCTCTAGCATGAGCTGAGCCTGTCTGCAGCTTTCAGAACCAAGTCCTTTAGCTGTTTCCATGATAACGCTATACCATATACTCTTAAGTAGATTATAATCCTCGCGGTTATTGCTAACTTTGGTATAGCATTATCAAAACATGTCGAGTAAGGTGTCATACAATTTAGAATACTACCCCCTCACCAATTCTGGCGACGGGGGTAGCATTCCACCCTTCTAGAGGGACACGACATGTATGTAAATGTGAACCCCGGTTAAAGTTAACTCGAGCTTCAGCATCACAAAATAGATGCTGCCACCACAGACACAAGTCTGACCTCCTGCTGCTGGGAGTCCTTCCAGCGAGGGAGGCTTGGACAAAGGGTTTCCTGCCTTGGGAGGTGCTAGTCCCACCCCAGACAGGATTTTGTGTATTAGGTAGGACAGGGCTGAAAGGAATGAGACATGCCTGGGGCACACAAGGTGTCCCTGTTCATACACCGGTCTAAACCAGTTCCTGGGGCACTCCATCCCTAGAGCTGGCGCAAGACCGGACAAAGGATAGGGGGTGTAACCACCCCCCTTCCTGGTCCCACCCAGAGGAGGGACCTAGTCGTAGTACAGCCCCCTTTAGCTGGATAAAGGTAGGAGCTGGTCCCATTCCAAATTAGATTATCCTGAACAACTTTACAAGAAGAAACTCTGGACTTCGACGTTCTGCTCCACAGAAGACTGAAGAAATCTCCCTTGTGGGCAAGGAGTGTCCACCCTGCACAAGCAGGCACCATCAGCGTCCAGCGGCTTCCCTTTGTCGTCTTCCTGCAAGGATCCAGACTTCAGAGCCTGACGAGACCCGGATTCCCAGACCTCTCCGACCTCTACCTACATCTGCAGCACAGCTGAGATCTGTGGGTGCAACGAGGCACGTGGGACCGGCCATCTTGGAAGAAGCAGCACTTCGCTCCAGCATGACTTCAGAGGCATCCTCGTCCAAGTGCTTTGGGGACTGAGAAGCCCCGACCCAGAGCAGCTCCTGCACCAAAGACCAGCCCTCCAGCATCCACGAGATCTGCGTGGGGCCCTTCTGCCTGTTTGCTGCTCGACGCGTTGTCTGGTCACTTGCCGGCTGGTCAGTGACCTCCTAGACGACGAACTCTGACATCTTCACTGCTGGTCTGGTTGCTCCAGACTGGCCCTTTCTCCCTTCCAAAAGAGGAGCACCCCGGACCCTCCTGGTCCACTCCAGACGCCGTTTCCACTCACCGAGTGGGTTGCCTTTGCCAAGGCCTGTTGACTCCGAATCCGAAGCCGACACTGCCGACAGCGAGAGCCTGCATGGGACAGCTTGTGCCTCCATCCTGGTTGTCGAAGACACCACCTGGGCCACGTGGCTGCAGAGATAAGCATCCACCCTCACCTGATCGCGACAACGACATCTGGTTCCACTCCTGGTTCCACCCCAGTCACTGGCTAGTGACTTTGAACATTGTCCCCTCTGCTTTCAGGTTCTTCTCTTCACTGATCCACCCTTGGATCACACCGGACATCTTCCTCCTGACCACCTGCAGCATCTTTTCCTCCAGGCTCCATAGACTTCAACGCCGGAACCCGACACGACTTGGCACCTATGCACCCGCAGCCTGTGGGTGAGGTAAGACGAGCATTTCCGTGCTCAAAGGGTAGCTTGACTCTCCTAGTGTCCAGTTCCACAGTCGTTTTGGTCCTATCTAGTCAGGGACGTCCGTACTCACCTATTTCTTAAACTGTACTGTCCATAGACGTTTGTACGCATCTCGCGTGTGAGTTCACACTCTGCACACGCGCTCCGTGGGCCTCCTATTACTTACCTCAAGTTAGTATAGCGTGGTCCCAGCGATCCTACAGCCTCTGGACAGCTCCATTCCTATTATCGACTTTCACATTCCACTTACTTAGTACATGGTTTGTCGTGCCCCTAGGGCACCATTGTAATTCGTGCAACTTAAACGTATTTTTCCTAAGAGTTTGTCATGTGCTTAGCCCTCTGACCTCATAAAGAGTTCAGAGGTGTATGTTAGTTAATAAATACTTGTTTATTTTCATAACAACCTGTGTGGTGTCCTTTCACTTGGTATTCAAGGGGTTATATGTGGTAAAACAGCTGGCTTCACATGCCAAAAGAGTTTATCCTAAAGACTGCTTTGTCCATGCTACCATAAGGATAGCTGGCCTATAAGGTTGACTTACAACCAATCACCATAAGGGTTGTTTGGACTGATACAAGATGATCACTAGAACTAGTGAGCATCATATATCAGGCCAACTTCTCACACTGATGATCTCACAATCATCCTTCTCTCCAATCTTCTAGAGATTAGTGACCTCAAGCAACTCTGCCTCTCCCCGACACACACCAAAGGGGCTACTCTCGACGTTATCATCGCAAATGAGTACTTAGCCTCCCTATCCAACATCATCTACACTGATTGGTCTGACATCATATTGTTCAAAATCTCCCCACCAACCCCGCCCACCCGACCAGAAATAACAAAACTAAGATTACGTCTAGAAATCTTAAGAAAATCCCTCCAAGTACACTTGAGTCTAAACTCCAAGCTCAATTCCGTCTCACCCCACCCTCGCTCAATGAAAATGAACTCACAGAGCACTACAACATATCAGCCTCTGATGTCTTAGACCAAATCCCCCTCTCACAACAAAAAACACTGAAAAATATTCCCTACAAATCCTGCCTTACTTCTCAACTCAACAATGAAAGACGCTCACTGAGACTCGCTGAAAGAACGTGGAGACATCACCCCTCCCCTGCCCATCTAATCATCCTTAGAAACGCTAGAGCTATCTACGCAAAGCACAAGTTACTACTTGTGTAACGATATATCTGTAAGAGACATTAGTTAGTGATAGATTCCTTACCTTAGAACATCCCTAGGCATCAGACTGGATCCGAATTTTTTTTGCGTAGCAGTACCCATGCGCGTCGGTAACGTCGTCCGCGGCTCCGCGTCCGTCGTGGGCGCCGTGATAACGTCGTCGGAGTACTTAGACGCCGCCTCCGCGCGCTGACGTCAGTTCTTATACAGAGTTTTTCAGCGTCAGAAACGCAGAGCCATGATAAAAACCAACACTGGTGAGATGAAACTAGGGCCCTGAAAGGGGATGACCTTAACCCTAGATATCGGTTCGCAGAACGGGGAGGATGGGTGAGTCGGTAAGGAATGTATCACTAACTAATGTCTCTTACAGATATATCGTTACACAAGTAGTAACTTGTGCATCTGAAAGAGACACGTTAGTGATAGATTTCTTACCTTAGAATAGATACCCCAGCAATACCAACCCCGGTGGTGGGTCTGCGAACCAATAATCACACCAGAAAGTCCTGGAGGACGGAACGGCCAAAAAAGCCACCCCACCGGACTTGGCTGTCCAGGCAGTAGTGTCTTGCGAACGTGTGCAGCGAGGCCCACGTAGCTGCCTGACAAATGTCCTGCAAGGGGACTTCTCGGCCCAGGGCAGTAGTAGCTAACGGTGGGCGTAGTGTAGGCGTGGGCGGAAAATCCGTTCCGCTCGCGGATTTTGCGGATTTTCGGGAAATCCGCAATCCGCGAGATTTGCGAATTTCCCGCAAAATCCGCAAATCCGCGAGCAGCGGATTTTGCTCGCACTGCTCGCACTGTTCGCGTGAGTTCGCGCCCCGCGAATAAGTGCAAAATTGCAGAAATACGATCTTGGCAAAACTGAAAGTAACTACTTACCAGGTTCAAAAGTTCAGGCACATCATTAGTAGCCATTTCCTGTAGTGCTTCCTGAGGGGCCCCTCCAGAGTTCAGTTGCCAGTTGAAACTATTATGTGACCCTGCTCTGAACCTCAGAATAGTTACAATATGCCACAAAGGTCCTGAATTACAGCTAAGGGAGACAAGCAGGAGCCAGGCTGGAAGTTAAAATCCATTAATCAGCCCCTAATTCATTATTGTCAGTTGGGGCAGGGCAGGTGTTGTAACTAATTTTGCAACAATGAAAGCACTTAGCAAGTGCAAAAGATCACTAATCAGGGCGCACTAAGGAAGCAGGTGCCAGCTAAAAAAATATTCTGTGACACATTAATCAGCCCCAAATTAATTCAGGTCACTTGAGGCAGGGAAGGTGTGCTTTGCTTTGCTGAAAATAATGTACACTGGACAACCAGAGGGTGTGGTGATGAAACAGAGGGTGGCATGGGTGGGCCAGAGGGTGGCATGAGTAGTCAGAGAGTGGCAGTGGTGACAGAGAGTGGCAGTGATGAAGAAGAGTGTCCCAAACAGGCTGGACACGTAGAAACAACAAGTTCGCAAAACTTGCGACCCGACAGGTAAGTTCGCAAATTGCGAAATTGTAAAAACCCTCGCGAACTGGCAGAAACACGGGCGAACACAAAAAAAAAAAAAATCCGCAAATTCGCGGGAATTCGCGGATTTTGCGGATTGCGAATCCGCAAAATTCGCGGATTGCCAATCCGCAAAATCCGCTCATGCTTAGCGTAGTGGGCTTTGCGAAGCTACGCGAAGCTATGCGAAGTGGGCGAGACACTACGTCCACCTACGCACTTCGCGTAGCCCCACTACGCGCCACCCGCCTCCCCCCCGCCCTCCCTAAATACTTAAATAACATTTTAGAAATTATTAAAAACCACTTACCTTGTCCGCCGCGTCCCCGGGGCTTCCTCTCGTCATCGCGCGCTTCGCGCCACCGTCTTGGATAGTTATGCGCATGCACGGCCGCCCGCGCATTTCTCACGAGAAATGCGCATGCGCGGGCGGCAGCGCATGCGCATTACTATCCAAGACGGCGGCGCGAATCGCGCAATGACGAGAGGGAGCCCCTGGGACGCGGCGGACAAGGTAAGTGGTTTTTAATCATTTCTAAAATGTAATTTAAGTATTTAGGGAGGGCAGGAGGGAGGCGGGTGGCGGGCAACTGGCGGGCAACTTCGCTACGCCCGCGGGGTGGGCGTAGTGTTGCCTGCGATGCCTACTTCGCAAATGGCTAAGTAGGCAACACTACACCCACTCCGTGGGCGTAGCGAAGTGCTACGCCCAGGGTTAGTAGTTGTCGCCTTGGCCCGAGTGGAATGGGCCCTCAGCCGAACAGGAGGTTCCTTTTTAGCCAAAGAGTAGCATGCTTGGATGCACAACACGATCCACGAGAGATGGTCCGTTTGTGCACCGCCCGTCCTTTCTTAGCGCCCACGTAACCAACAAAGAGTTGGTCATCCACCCGGAACTGGCGTGTGCGATCCAGATCGTAAGAGAGCGCACGTTTTGGGTCCAGACGGTGGAGCCTCTCTTCCTCTTTCGAGGGATGCGGAGGCGGAAAGAAGGTGGGCAAGGTGATGGACTGCCCGATGTGGAAGGCTGTGACTACCTTGGGCAGGAAAGAGGGTTTTGTCCGCAACACAACCTTGTCTGGATGGACAGAAAGGAAAGGAGGTTTAGAGGAAAGAGCCTGGAGCTCACTCACTCTCCTGGCAGAGGTGATGGCAACCAGGAAAGCAGTCTTAAGCGTAAGAAGGCAGAGAGGACAGTTATGAAGCGGCTCAAAGGGAGCGCACATCAGGTAAGTTAGAACCAGGTTCAAGTCCCACTGGGGCATCACGAAAGGAACAGTAGGGAACATATGAGTGATGCCCTTTAAGAATCTTTTAACAATAGGGGACTTGAACAAAGAAGGCTGATCAGGTAGCCTTAAGAAGGCGGAAAGGGCAGAAAGGTAGCCCTTGATAGTGCCCAGAGCAGAGCCCTACTGGGCAAGAGAAAGAAGGAAGAGAAGAACCTCAGAAAGGGGGGCAGAGAGTCGATCCACAGCCTTTGCTGTGCACCATGCCACAAATCTGTTCCACCTGCATGCGTATACCGAGTTTGTGGAGGGACACCTGGTTGCCAGAATCACATTACAAACTTCAGGAGGCAAGTCAAATGGCCTCAACTGTCGCTGCTTAATCTCCAAGCATGGAAGTGGAGAGTGGACAGGTTTGGTTGGAGGACCGTCCCCTGCTGCTGTGACAGAAGGTCCTCCTGAAGTGGCAGACGAATCGGGAGATCGATAGACATGCTGAGTAGCTCTGGATACCAATATCTTCGTGCCCAGTCCGGAGCCACAAGGATAACCTGGGCCCGGTCGCGCCTGATCATCTTCAGCACTCTGGGCAGAAGTGGTATAGGCGGAAAGGCGTACAGCAGACCGCAACTCCACTTGCGACGAAAAGCGCCTCTGAGCGAGTGCTGCCTTGGAAATTCCAACGTGCAGAACTGATGACATTGCGCGTTCTCTTCTGTGCCGAATAGATCTAACCAAGGCTCTCCCCACTGCTGAAAGAGGCCTTGCGCCATGTCCGAGTTCAGACGCCGTTCGTGATCCATCATGCACCGATGGCTGAGTTTGTCCGCCCTGGCGTTCAGGGAACCTGCCAGGTGTTGAACCACCAGGGTCACGCCCTGATGTTCCAGCCACTGCCAGAGGCGCAGAGCCTCATGGCATAGGGTCCATGAACCCACCCCGCCCTGCTTGTTGCAGTACCACATGGCGGTGGTGTTGTCCGTGAACACCTGCACTACACTCCCCCGGACAGAGGGTAGGAATGCCTTCAGTGCAAGCCGGATCGCCCGCAGCTCCAGAAGGTTGATGTGGAGCCGGCATTCCGCCGGAGACTAGAGGCCTCTGATCTCCGCCTCTCCCATGTGGCCCCCCCGCCCTGGAGGGACGCGTCCTTCACAACCACGTGCTCCGGTTGGGGCAGGGAGAAGGATCTGCCGCTGACCCAATCGCGGTCCGTGAGCCACCACTGCAACTGTCTTGCAGTGCCCTCTGAGATTAAGACATGGTCGGACAAGTTGCCCTGATGCTGCACTCACTGAAACTTCTGGTCCCACTGCAGAGCCCGCATCCGCCACCAGGCGTGATGCACCAGATGGATGCACGAGGTCATCAGCCTTAGAAGCTGCAGCGTCAACCTGACCGAGACTCGGAATAACGGCTGAAAGATCGGAATCAGAACCTGAATATGCCGAACCCGCTGTTCGGGAGGATAAACCCGAAACTGCGCCAAGTCTAGAATCGCTCCGATGAAAAGGAGCTTCTGAGAGGGACACAGGTGTGACTTTGGCACATTGATGGAGAACCCCAGCAGGTGCAGGAGGTTGGCCGTAGACTGGAGGTGGGTGATAACTGTCTGGGGTGAGCTCACCTTCAACAACCAGTCGTCAAGGTAGGGGAGGACTGAAACCCCTTGTGAGAAGTTGGCCTGGTATATGATGTTCACTATTCTAATGAGCACCTTGCACCAGTCCAAACAACCCTCAAGGTGATGGTTGTGAAGTCAACCTTATAGGCCAGCTATCCTAGAGGTGGCATGGACAAAGCAGTCTTAGGCTAAACTCAAGAGGGCATGTGAAGCCAGCTGTTTTACCATATGCAATCCCTTCAATACCAAAGGAAAGGACACCACACAGGATATATATTCAAAATATATATGTATTTATTTCTAAACAAACCCCTGAACTCTTTATGAGCACAGAAGCACAAGCGCAAAACTAGTAACTTAATAGAATATACAAAAGTTGCACAAATATGGATAGGCCGGGGTGGCCCGCTAAACCATATACTAAGAAAGTGGTATAAGTACCACGTCACGAACAATGGTAAAGCCTAGGGCCTTGGGAATCGCTGGGGCTACACTGTACTAACAATGGTTAGGGAGCAGGAGGCCCACGGGATGCATGTGCAGTGTCTAAAGGCACACGTGTTTACACATAGACGTCAATGGGTGTGTAAAAATCACAAAGTTAAAGGTTTGGGAGTCTTCCGACTGGACTAGAACTTAACCACTGGAACCTAAGACACTAGGGGTGTAAACCTCTACAGGAGCACCGTAGTACTCGCGTTACCTAACTCACAGGAAGCGGGTGCATAGGTCCAAAAGTGTGTCAGGTTTCGTCGTGGAGATCTATGGAGCCTTGGAGAAAAGATGTTGCAGGCGACCAGGAGAGAAGAGTCCGGGTAGATCCAAGGGTGGATCGAGGATGTAGAAGACCTGAAAGCAGAGGGGACAGAGTCTGGGTCACTAGCCAGTGACCAGGATGTAACCAGGACGGAACAAGCCGATGTCGGGATGCGGTCAGGTGCTGTTGGGAAGCTTGTCTCTGCAGCCACGTGGACCAGGAGTCATTGACGATGACCAGGAGTCAGGCACGGACTGTCCCACAAAGGCTCTCGCTGTTGGCATTGTCGGCTTCAAGATTGGAGGCAACAAGCCTTGGAAAAGGCAACCCACGCAGGATACGATGTAGGCTTCTTACTCAGACCAGCAAGGTCTGAGGGGCTGCTTCTTTTGAGGGAAGCAAGTGCCAATCTGGAGCAACCAGACCAGTGGTGGAAAATCAAAATGTCGTCACCAAGATGGCCACTAGCCAACGGCAAGTGACCGGGCAGACACGTCAAGCAGGAAAATGCAAAAGGGCCCCACGCAGAACTCGTGGAGTGTGCAGGGCTGATCTTTGGTGCAGATGCTGCTTGGAGCTGGGGCTTCTCAATCCCCAATGCACAGCTTTGAGGCGGCCTCGGGGGCTGCACAGTTAGCAGGTCACAGACTTTTCAAGATGGCCGGTCCCACGTCTCTCGTCGCATCCACGGGTCTCAGCTTTGCGGGGACTGTGGATCGGGCTTTTGGATGTCTGGGAATCCAGTTCTTGTCAGGCTCTGGGCTTGGGCTCAGGAGTGAGGTGGAAGCAAAGCAAGTCATCGATCGCTGGATGGTGCCTGCTTGTGCAGGGTGGTCACTCCTTTAACACAAGGGAGATTCTTCAGTCGTCTTCTTCCAAAGTAGAGGGATGAAGGTCCAGAGTTTCATTTCAGAGTTTCAGTCAGGATAATCTAAAGTCCTGTGACTCAGCTCCTACCTATATACCAATCTTAGGGGCTGGATTACCTGCTAGGTCCCTCCTATGGGTGGGACCAGGGAAGGGGGTGGTTACACCCCTTTCCCTTTGTCCAGTTTCGCGCCAGAGCTGGGGCTGGAGTGCCCCAGCACTGGTTTGAACTGGCCTATGCATGGGACACCTTGTGTGCCCCAGGCAGTGTCTCAATCCTTTCAGCCCTCCCTGTCCCAATACACAAAGTCCTGTCTGGGGTGGTGCTAGCACCTCCCAAGGCAGGAAACCTATTGTCCAAGCCTCCCTCGCTGGAAGGACTCCCAGCAGCAGGAGGTCAGACTTGTGTCAGTGGCAGCAGCGTCCATTTTGTGAAGCTGGGGCTGTGGTTAACTTTAACCGGGAATAGTAGGAACAACATGTCTTCTCCCTCTAGAAGGGTGGAATGCTACCGTCGTCACCAGAACTGGCGAGGGGGTAGTATTCCAAATCGTATGACACCTTACTCGACATGTTTTGATAAAGCCAAACCATAGTTAGCAGGTAACCGCAAGGATTATAATGCACTTAAGAGTATCTGGTACGGCAATATCCTAGAACAGCTAAAGGACATGGATCTGAAAGCTGCAGACAGGCTCAGCTCATGCTAGACCACCATCTCACATAAAACCAAGCACTCTGCCTCCAGGATTGTTAAGGCCTGCCATAGGAGTGACTTATAGGTGTATATGTGTCTAGATATAAGGTTAGATATAGGTATACTATATCTAAGCAATGGGTGATTACACCACCTTGCCCCAGCTGAGTGATCAGCCAGTTGTGTCAATTTGAATGACCAGTCAGGGGTGGCAAAAGATATGCTGCAGCCCCTGGTAGGCCTTGGATGCACCTATGCCCTGGGTACCTATAGTACAACGTACAGGGGCTCATAAGGTGACCCAGTATCCAATTGGTAATGTACCTAAAGTACATTGTAGTGAATCTAGAGTGAGAAAAGCTGGGCTGTGGGTCTGATTAGCAGGCCCACAGCCACATTAAGTCGAAAACCAGTGAAGCAAAAAGCAAAAAGTGGGGTGACCATAGGAAAGCAGACCATACTCTCCTACACAACCCCCCCAAATGCAGGGACATTAGACTAACCTTAACCAGTTGTGTCTTCATGTTCTAAGTGGAAGTACCCGGAGAGACCATCTGCATTACCATGATCAGTCCCTAGGCGGTGCTCCACTGTAAAGTCCATCCCCTGTAGGGAAATAGGCCACTTGAGCAGTTTGGGGTTTTCACCCTTCATCTGATTTAGCCACAAGAGGGGCTTATGGTCGGTCTGAATCTTGAAGTGAGTGCCAAATAAGTATGGCCTCAGCTTTTTCAGGGCCCACACCGCAGCAAAGGCCTCCCTCTCAATGGCTGACCAACGTTTCTCTCTAGGGGTCAGCCTTCTGCTAATAAAAGCAATGGGCTGGTCTTGACCATCTACATTAAGTTGTGAATGCACAGCTCCCACCCCCAACTCAGAAGCATCTGTTTGGACAATAAACTCTTTGGAGTAGTCAGGATTCTTTAAGATAGGTGCATAACACATGGCCTTCTTCAGGTCTCAAATTTCTTTTGATAGCTTACTGTCCACTGAACCTTCTTTGGCATGTTCTTGGAAGTCAAGTCATTAAGAGGAGTCACAATGGACCCCTAGTTCTTAACAAACTTTCTGTAGTACCCAGACAGGCCCAAGAAAGCTCTGACCTTTGTCTGGGTGGTTGGAGGAGCCCAGTCCTTGATGGTCTGGATCTTACTCTCCAGTGGTTGAACCTGACCCCACCTATCAGGTGGCCCAGCCAGGAACACAACCTTACTCTGCCCTACCTGGCACTTGGTTGCCTTGATAGTGAGGCCTGCCTTCTGCAGGGCCTCCAAAACCTTCTTCAGGTGGATCAGGTGATCCTCCCAGGTGGAGCTGAAGACAGCAATATCATCTAGATAAGCTGCACAAAAAAAGTCATCCAACCCAGTGAAGACTTAGTTCACCACCTTTGGAAAGTGGCAGGTGCATTCTTCAAACCAAAGGGAATTACCACAAATTGATAATGACCTCCTGGGGTTGAGAAAGCATTTTGGGCCTTGGCATCCTCAGCTAACCTGATCTGCCAATAGCCAGCTGTCAAATCAAATGTGCTCAGAAACTTGGCAGAAGCCAATCTATCAATGAGCTCATCTGCTCTTGGAATTGGGTGAGCATCTGTCCTAGTGACAGCATTGAGACCTCTATAGTCCACACAGAACCTCATCTCTCTCTTACCATCTTGGGTGTGAGGTTTTGGTACAAGGACTACTGGGCTAGCCCATGGGCTCTCTGATGGCTCAATCACTCCCAGTTCCAGCATTTTCTGCACCTCAGTCTTTATACAGTCCCTGACATGGTCAGGTTGCCTGTAGATCTTATTCTTCACAGGCAGACTGTCACCAATGCCCACCTCATGGGTGCACCAGTTAGTCTGACTAGGTGTCAATGAAAACATATGCCTGTAAGACTGTAGAACTTGTCTGCAGTCCAGTTGCTGCTGGTCAGTGAGGCTGCCAGCTAAGGCCACACCATCAACTGAACCATCATCAGGGTTCTGAGATAGCAAGTCTGGGAGAGAGTCACTGTTTTCCTCCTGCCCCTCATTTGTAGCCATGAGCAAGCCCATGTCTGCCCTGTCAACATATGTCTTCAGTCTGTTGACATGGAGTACCCTGTGGGGGCTCCTGGGAGTGCCAAAGTCCACCAAGTAGGTGACCTCTCCCCTTTTCTCAACAATGGTGTGGGGTCTAGACCATTTGTCCTGGAGTGCTGCTGGGGCCACTGGCTCCAACACCCACACCTTCTGTCCTGGCTGGTACTCAGGCAGCACAGCCTTTACGTCATGCCAAGCTTTTTGAAGTTCTTGGCTAACCTCAAGGTTTTTGGAAGCCTTCTTCATGTACTCAGCCATCCTGGAGCGGAGACCAAGTACATAGTCCACTATGTCTTGTTTAAGCTTTTTGAGAGGTAACTCCCATCCTTCCGTCACTAGACATAGGGGTCCTCTTACAGGAAGTCCAAACAAAAGTTCAAAAGGGTTGTAGCCAACCCCCTTCTGTGGGACCTCTCTGTAAGCAAACAGAAGGCAGGGTAGAAGGATGTCCCATCTTCACCTAAGCTTTTCAGGTAAACCCTTGATCATACCCTTTAGGGTCTTTTGAATCTTTCAACAAGCCCATTACACTGTGGATGGTAGGAAGTGGTGGATTTGTAATTTACACCACACTCTTTCCACATTGCAGTTAAGTATCCTGACATGAAGTTGGCACCTCTGTCAGATACTACCTCCTTTAGAAAGCCCACTCTTGAGAATACTCCCAGGAGGGCTCTTGCCACAACAGGAGCTGTTGTGGTCCTTAGGGGATTTGCCTCTGGATACCTGGTGGCATGATCCACTACCACCAGTATAAATCTGTGCCCAGATGCTGTTTGGGGATCCATTGGTCCAACAATGTCCATCCCAACTCTCTAAAAGGGTACCCCCACCACAGGTAGTGGTATCAGGGGGGCCTTTGTAGTGCCACCTGCTTTGCCACTGGCTTGGCAGGTTACACAGGAGCAATAAAACTCCTTAGTATCTTCTGACATATGGGGCCAGTGAAAGTGAGGGACAAGCCTGTCCCAAGTCTTGTTCTGGCCCAAGTGTCCTGCAAGGGGAATATCATGGGCTAAGGTAAGAAGGAACCCCCTAAGGGACTGAGGTATCACCAACCTCCTGGAAGCACCAGGCTTGGGGTCTCTAGCTTCAGAATAAAAGAGTTCTTCATCCCAGTACACTTTGTGGGTACCTGTAGCATTCCCTGCAGTCTCAGAAACAGCTTGCTGTCTGAGGGGTTCAAGAGAAGGGCAGCCTAACGTGCCTGCCTCAAGTCTGCCCTTGAAAGTCCCCCTGTCCCAAGAAACGCAACCTGGTCAGGTTCAAGCTCTTCTGGGACAGTTCCCTCAGAGGTCTCAAAATCAGCTTCCTGTGAAGGCTGATCTTCACTTGAAGGCAGGGGGGAAGGCACTGCCTTTACCCTACTGCTCTTTCTCTTGGAAGGTACTTGGTCCATTGTTCCAGGATCCAAGACCTGTTCAGTGAGGCACTTTGTGGCCTGTGACATGGTCACAGCAAGGACATGTGATGATATACCTAACATCTCAGCATGAGTCCTGTACTCCACTACTGACCATTGTGAGGATTCAAGGTCGTTGCCCAACAGACATTCAACTGGTAGATCTGCACTTACCATAACCCTTTTTAGGCCAGTTACCCCTCCCCAGGAGAAATTAACAACTGCCACACTTTGTGTAGTGGTGACATTGCTGGCATTGGTCACTAGGTAATTGTCACTCAGTATAATCTGCCCAGGGTCCACAAAGTTAGGTGTCACCATTGTGACACTGGAACATGTGTCCCTGTATGCTTGAGCCACTTTATCATTTATCAAAGGTGTCTGTCTGTACTTGCCCAGAGTACTGGGACTCACAGTAGAGGACATAGCCATGTCCACATCACAGACTAGAACCGCCTGAGCTGGTATTCTGACTAGGCCAGAATCCATCTCAGTTCCCAGGGTTAACCCTACTACACCCTTGGATTGGTTACTACCACTGCCAGCTGAACTAGGGGGTGCAGTTGCCTTAGGGGCAGCAGTGGTAGTGGCTGAATCTTTCTTGGTGCAGTCACTGGTCCAGTGACTAGTAGACTTACATACATTACACAAAGGTTTCCTTTGGCCATCTTTCTTCTTCTTCTTGGAAGTTTGGGACCCCCCTCATTGGACTTTTGGGGCGCTGTAGAAGACTTCTGGTCTTTTTTTTCCAGCTCCCACCCTTCTGGTCTGCCTTTTTCTGATCACCACCTTGGACCTGGTTTTTCTGCTTAACCCAGGTTCTGACCCACTTATCTGCCCTCTTTCCCAATTCTTGGGGAGAGGTCAAATCTAAGTCAATCAGGTGTTGATGTAACTGCTGGTTCTGACAATTATTAAGGATTTGCTCTCTCATGATCAAATAATACAATCCTGTATAGTCCTTAACTTTACTTCCCAACAACCAGCCTTCCAGAGCCTTAGTGGCACAATCAACAAAATCAGTCCAGTCCTGAGTCTGTGTCTTCTGGGTTTTCAAGATGGCCGGTCCCAGGTCTCTCGTCGCCTCCACGGGTCTCAGCTTTGCAGGGACTGTGGATCGGGCTGTTGGATGTCTGGAAATCCGGTTCTTGTCAGGCTCTGGGCTCGGGCTCCGGCAGGAGGCGGCGGCAAAGCAAGTTGTCGATCGCTGGATGGTGCCTGCTTGTGCAGGGTGGTCACTCCTTGACCACAAGCGAGATGGTTCAGTTATCTTCTTCCAAAGTAGAGTGATGAAGGTCCAGAGTTTCGTTTCAGAGTTTCAGTCAGGATAATCTAAAGTCCTGTGACTCAGCTCCTACCTATATACCAATCTTAGGGGCTGGATTACCTGCTAGGTCCCTCCTATGGGTGGGACCAGGGAAGGGGGTGGTTACACCCCTTTCCCTTTGGCCATTTTCGTGCCAGAGCTGGGGCTGGAGTGCCGGTTAGAACTGGCCTATGCATGGGACACCTTGTGTGCCCCAGGCAGTGTCTCAATCCTTTCAGCCCTCCCTGTCCCAATACACAAAGTCCTGTCAGGGGTGGTGCTAGCACCTCCCAAGGCAGGAAACCTATTGTCCAAGCCTCCCTTGCTGGAAGGACTCCCAGCAGCAGGAGGTCAGACTTGTGTCTATAGCAGCAGCGTCCATTTGGTGAAGCTGGGGCTGTGGTTAACTTTAACCGGGAATAGTAGGAACAACATGTCTTCTCCCTCTAGAAGGGTGGAATGCTACCCCCGTCGACAGAACTGATGAGGGGGTAGTATTCCAAATCGTATAACACCTTACTCGACATGTTTTGATAAAGCCAAACCATAGTTAGCATGTAACCGCGAGTATTAAATGCACTTAAGAGTATATGATATGGCAATATCCTAGAACAGCTAAAGGACATGGTTCCGAAAGCTGCAGACAGGCTCAGCTCATGCTAGAGCACCATCTCACATAAAACCAAGCACTCTGCCTCCAGGATTGTTAAGGCCTGCCATAGGAGTGACTTATAGGTGTATATGTGTCTAGATATAAGGTTAAATATAGCTATACTATATCTAAGCAAGGGGTGATTACACCACCTTGCCCCAGCTGAGTGATCAGCCAGTTGTGTCAATTGAATGGCCAGTCAGGGGTGGCAAAAGATATGCTTCAGCCCCTGGAAGGCCTTGGATGCACCTATGCCCTGGGTACCTATAGTACACTGTACAGGGGCTCATAAGGCGATCCAGTATCCAATTGGTTATGTACCTAAAGTACATTGTAGTGAATTTAGACAGAGAACAGCTGGGCTGTGGGTCTGATTAACAGGCCCACAGCCACATTAAGTCGAAAACCAGTGAAGCAAAAAGCAAAAAGTGGGGTGACCATAGGAAAGCAGACCCTACTCTCCTACACCCCTAACCTGCGCAGATGAGCTGCGACCACCGTCATCACTTTCGTGAACACCCATGGGGCGCTGGTAAGGCCAAAGGGGAGCACGGTAAACTGAAAATGCTCGTGGCCTACCGTGAACCTCAGGTAGCGCTGGTGGGCCGGCAGGACGGGAATGTGAAAATAAGCGTCCTGCAAGTCCAACGCTGCCATCCAGTCTCCCGGGTCCAGGGCAGATAAGACCTGAGCCAGTGTCAGCATCTTGAACTTCTCCTTCCGGAGGAAGCCGTTGACGTTCCGCAGGTCCAAGGTAGAGCGTAGGCCCCCTTTGCCCTTCTTGGGAACCAGAAAGTAGTGGGAGTAGCAACCACACCCTACTTCTGGCCAAGGGACGCGCTCGATGGCCCCCTTGGCCAAGAGGGCCGTAACATCCTCTCGCAGAAGATTCAGGTGATCCCCGACACGCGGTGGTACTGCGGTGGTTTGGCTGGAGGGGTCGCCTCGAAGGAGAGGGAGTAGCCCCTTCGGACGATTTGCAGTGCCCACCTGTTCGACGTGACAGTGCGCCAGTGGAGGAGGTGATGGCAAACCTGCCCCCCACTGGCGGGACATGGGCCTGAAAGCTCGGACTAGGAGGGCTTTGAGGTGGATGCTGCGGGGGTGGATGTGGACTTGCCTCGCCGTTGTCCCCGGGCAATGCCACAGCGGTAACCACGTCCGCCGCCGCTCTGGATGTTAATCCGCGGCCCGTGGCTGGCAGGACGTGTGGGGGCGCCCCTTCCTTGGCCACGAAAGGAGCAAAAAGCAGCAGTTTGCTGGCGCGGGGCCTACAGGCCCAAAGACTTGGTCATAGCCCTGGAGTCCTTAAAGCGCTCAAGCGCACTGTCTGCCTTGTCGCCAAAGAGGCGACGGCCATCAAACGGCATGTCAATAAGGGTGCTTTGGACATCAGCCGAAAAGATGGCGGACCTCAGCCAGGTGTGGCGACGAATTACCACCACCGTTGCCATCGCTCTGCCTAGCGTGTCCGTTGTATCCAGTCCACATTGGATGGAATACCGTGCCGCATCTCGACCCTCTGCATATGGTGGGGCGAGTTTAGTCCAGGTCTCCTCCGGACATTGTGGCAGCACGTCCGCGACCGTGTCCCACAGAGAGTGGGAATAACGGCCCAAGAGGCACGCGGTGTTACCTGACCGCAACCCCAAACTCAGTGAGGAGAACATCTTCTTACCATACTGTTCGTACCTCTTGGATTCCCGATCGGGGGGAGCCGTCGGGAATGCGGTCTGGGAGTTAGAGGCCTGTATGACCAGGCTCTCACGAGTGGGGTGAGATGGACTGGAAGCAAGGGTCGCCCGGAGCCTGGCGGTGGCGTCTGGCCATGTTCCTATCTACAGGGGACCTGTAGCGGACCAAGTGCACAGAAGAACGTCAGACAAGGCCTCATTAAACGGCAGCAGAGGTTCCAAAGAGATTGCTTGCGGTTTAAGGACCTCAGTAAGGAGGTTAGTCCTCACGGCCGCGACGGGGAGTTCAAGGGATAAGGCCTTGGCCGCCCGCGTCAACACCACACTATAGGCAGCGCCCTCCTCCGTAGCCACAGTAGGAGGAGAGTCAAAACCAGTGTTTGGCAAAGTGTCCAAACCACTGGCCTCCCCTAGCTCAACTGCCCAGTCCTGATAAGACTGGCACTCACGTGTCAGAAGGTCCTCAGACCCCTCCCAATCCGCCTTGCTACCCATCTCCTGGTACTCAGGGTCAAATGATGCGGCCGGATCATAGAAGAAAAAGTCTTCTCTCGATGTCAAATGAGGCGTTGAGCTGCGCCGCTTTGGCGTCGGAACCGGGTCGAGTGGGGGACCGGGGACGACGTCGTCCAGGGATGGCGTCGGTGGCGACACTCTAGGGGCCGGTGCCAGCAAGGTCGTAAGGACGACCAGCGACGCCCCGGATCTGGGACCGTATCCAGCGGGGCCCTGTGAGTTCGGGACCAAAGTCGTCGACGGCGCCGGGCCTAAGCAACCAACGGCACTGGGGTCGAAGCACCCGGCCCACTTGGGCTCCCAGTCAGGCCGCAGGGCCTGAAGGCGCCGCGGAACCCAACGGAGGAGTGAGCGACCTCATGGCCGTGAGGAAGGCATCGATCTCCTCCGGTGTTGTGTTCTGCCCAGGGACCGGCGGGTATGGAGCAGGCCGTGATGTCTGCGGCTCCGGCGGAGCCGCGTGGACGGTGTCGCCCGATCCCCCGGCTGCCTCGCACGAGCGTCGGGGGGAGTCAGACGAGCGATGCCACTTCTTCGACTTCTTGTGCCTCTTACCTGAGGACTTGGAGCTCAAGGAGTGGTGACGACTCTCCGAGCTGTGATGACTTCGGCCCCACGACCGGTCCCTCGACCTCCTTCCGGACCGGTTCCTCAAACGGAGCGGGGCCGACTGCCGGAGCACGACGTGCTTGCGGGACCGCTCCTGCCTAGCCTTCGACGTCAAGGCCCAGCAGTCGGGGCACGACTTGTCATCGTGTTCAGGCCCCAAGCAATGTAGACACCGGCGATGGGGGTCGATAACCGACATCAGTCGGCTGCAGTCGACGCAGGGTTTGAACCCGGGCATCCCTACCGGCACCGTCTGAGTCGTTCGACTTCGAAGAAAGATCAAAAATGATCGAAAATGTTTAGGCATAAATTGACTAAGGGTACCACTTTTTCGGGATCGGCGTTTGCTGGTGCGGAAAAAAGAACTGCTGTCAGCGCGCGAGGGCGGCATCTAAGTACTCCGGCGACATCATCCCGGCGCCAACGACGTACGCGGAGCCGCAGACGACGCCTACCGATGCGTAAGGGTACTGCTACGCAAAAGTTTCTGGATCCAGTCTGACGCCTGGGGTTATTCTAAGGTAAGGAATCTAATACTAACCTGTTTCTTTCAGATATCACCATTAACAGAGAGCTAACGCTCAACTCCCATATATAAAACTCGGCAAAGGGAGCACTTCTCACACTCCGGCATCTTAAAAAAATCAAATCATTCATCCCCGCTGAAGATTTCAAATTGATTGTTAAATCTTTAGTCCTCTCGAAAATTGACTACGGAAATGCCTTAATCGCCGGAATGCCCAAAATTACCCCTCTTAAATCCGTCCTCAACTTAGCGGCTAAGCTCACTACGGACTGCAAACGCTTTGATCACATATCACCTGCCCTCAAGTCCCTTAATTTGCTTCCTATTGAAGGATGTTCCTCCTATAAAATAGCCTGCATTAGCCATAAAGCCCACTACCAAAAAACCCCACCTTACCTCTCAAATAAACTCAAGAAAGCGGGTTGCGCCCGCCAGCTGAGAAGCACCAACTCTCTTCTCCTTATACCCCCGCTTTTAAAAAAACAAACCTCAAAATCCAGCTCCTTCTCTGGAAAGGCCCCCAGCATTTGGAATCCCCTGCCTAAAAATCTACAAGAAAACCCCTCCTATCTCAACTTCAAAAAAGACCTTAAAACACACATGCTCAAGAAATACTGGGGGTCCTAAGCCCTTGTGTACTACACTTATTACACCCTCCCTCTCCCTAATTTTCTCTCCCCCACTCACCACACACCCCTTCTTCCTCCCCCCTCTACCCCTCTACCCCTTACCTTAAACCTCTCCCCAAACCATATATGCCCGGCACATTAAATTTACGAGAAAACCCCTCCCTTCCCAACCTCTATACACACTTCCCAACTCAATCCCCTTATAATCCCTTACCTGTATCTTCGCAACTCAATTCAACTCTCATCTCACCTTATTCATGCACCATACCTGCCAGCCTGAGTCTGTTAAATTAACCTAGATGAATGTGTATAGTATAATAATGTTACGACATCCTCTTTTTTTTTATTAAATCTGTTTTTATTCAATTTTGAAGATTACAGCAACATGACGAATAACTTGTATCACATAAAGGTGACCATACAGCACACCGTCCATCTACATGAAATAAATATTGCGGTTGATTAGTGGTTTATGCCAGATATATGTTTGGTGTTGTTGTATACACCGCTCCAGGTTAAGTCTCAATAGTTGTGCATACTCCGCCAGGATATTTGTCGTCATGTGCTGGATGCAGTTCCTGTTACACTTTGTGTAAAGTCTTGCAGAACGTATAGCTCGGGCAAGTACACAGATGTTATGAACAGAAGAAAACAATCAACAAAAGTTCAAAACTAGCAGCAGCAGCATATGTTGATGTACAAATGTATGATTCGCTCCCTGTCTCTCCATTCCCTATTCGCACTCCCATTACCCCCGTCCCTCCCCCAGGGATTTCCCTCCCCATCCACCTTCCATGCCACATCCCGC
The DNA here is from genome assembly GCF_964263255.1 of Lissotriton vulgaris. Lineage (NCBI taxonomy): Eukaryota > Metazoa > Chordata > Amphibia > Caudata > Salamandridae > Lissotriton > Lissotriton vulgaris. Next base: position 812,798,194 of record NC_141695.1, on the reverse strand, counting down.
CTTGAATGCCAGGTGGCAGGCGCACCCCTAATCGTCATTGCGATTGCACGCTAACAGGTTACTCCTCCCCCCCACAGGGGCATCCCCTCCATCCCCTTGTTGACCCTCCGGGTCCTCCCCTTGGATGTGTATTAGGGCCCGAAGCATTCCCTCTCATTGCAGTGCCATGAGTGTCTTCCGTTGCCCCAACGTTTCCTCCCATAGGATGGCAATCCCTTCTGCCTTGGCCCACGCTAAGAGTGAGTACCTCCATGCCCGTATGTGCGGTGGGTCACTTGCCTTCCATTTCTTGGTTAAGAGCAGTTTAGCTACCACCAAACCTAGATCTAGGAAGCTAGAGAATACCTGTGTGGTCGAGGATCTGCTGAAATGGTGCAATAAATAGACAAAGGCTATGTCCCGGCCTGTACAGGTGTGTAGCGCTGCCCCTACGGCTTGCCAATAGGAGTGTAGCTTGTAACAGTCCCATAGCATGTGTACTATTCCAACCCCCACCTCCGTACACCGGGGGCATTGCGCGTCTGTGCAGTGAAAGTACCTGTTTATCTTTTCAGGTGTGAGGTATGCCCTGTGGAGTATGAATAGCTGTATTTGCCGGAATCTCATGTTCCTAGGGATTCGCATTGGACTTTTTACTATTCTTTCCCATTCCCTGTCCTCCAATGGACGATCTAGGTCTGCCTCTCACTTACGGCGCAGCAGGACTAGAGCTATTGCTGTGTGTGTACGAAGGGATGCTGCAAACCATCGGATCAGATGCCTACCACGTCCCATCACATGCAGGTATTAGATGGTAAGCTGTTGGCTTGGCTCCTCTTGCATTTCCCCCCATCTCGAGGACAGTGTCGCGATGAGTGAACGGTGTCTTAGGAATTGTCCCGGCAGGAGCCCCGCTTCGTCAACCAGGGGTTCATTTGGTATGAGCCTACTGTCTCGATATAAGTACCCCAATGTCTCTAAGCCAGCTTCAGGTCAGTCCATGAGTTCAAGAGGTGTAAGCACCCCAAACCCGCTGGAAGAGCCTGCTAGTGGTATGGCCTGTAAGCCACCGTCAGGAGGAGAGGGTAGGCATTGGGGCCTTGGAGGCTGGGTGGAAAAGCCTTGCGATATATTCGAGAGAGTGGGGGGGGAGATAAAGTTGTGGTGTCTTCACGGCCCCTGTCAGCGAGCTAACGGGCCACCCACTGCAGCTGTACGGCTAAATAGTAGTGCTCAAAACAGGGTGCAGCCAGTCCCCCCTGATCCGTGGCCAAATATAATTTTGCTAGCGACAGCCTGTGCCGTGCATTGCCCCATAAAAAGTCTCGGAGCATCTTAGTGAGTGTGGCAATGAAGGCCGCTGGGACGTAGAGGGGCAGATTGGCAAAGTAGTACAGGAGTCAGGGAAGGATCACCATCTTAGATAGTGCCACCCTGCCTGTGACTGTCATAGGTAACGTACTCCAAAGTGCACTTGTGTTTAATGGCTGTCATTGCCCGTCCCAAGTTGCAGTCAAACAGGTCTTCTGGTTGACGGTAAATCTGGATGCCGAGATAGTGGAAAGTGTCCGCATTCCACTGCACCCTAGTACCCTCTAAAACGTAGCCCGGATCCTGCATGTCTCCTCCTAATGGGTAAAGGCAGGACTTGCTAACATTCACCCGGAGGCCCGAGAGAGAGGCAAAGTCCCGCAGCGTGTGCTCCAGCTGGGCCGGTATGTTTCCCACGTCTCTCACAAATACAAGGAGCTCGTCCACGTATAGGGACACCTGGTAGGTCACGTGTTGTGTAGTGTTGCGCACATAGCTGCAGCCAGAGGCTCAATTGCTAGGGCAAAAAGGAGAGGCGATAGCGGACACCCCTGCCTCGTGACTCTGCGTACAGGAATGGCCTCAGAGATGTATGGTCCCAACCTCACTCTAACTGTAGGATTTTTGTTCAGTAAATTGACCATCTGAAGGAACCCCCAACCCAGGTCGTACTGCAGAAGCACCGCAGCCAGGGAGCTCCACTCCAAACAGTTGAAGGCCTTCTCGAGGACGAGCACCAGGCAACCTGCTCTAGGCCAGTCCTTCACCCTGTCCGCAGCCACTCTAAAGAATCTCCGCAGATTCAGTGATGTGCTACGTTTGGGCACAAATCCATTCTGGTCAGTGTGGACCAGCTTGCGGACTATCAGCGCCAACCTCTCCGCCAGGACTTTGGCAAGGATTTTGTAATCCACATTTAGGAGTGCCAGTGGCCTGTATGACCCTAGGTTTTCAGGGTCTCTACCTGGTTTTAACAGAGACACCAGGTAGGCCTCCAAGCATTGACTGGGGTAATGTTTGCTCCTCCAGGGCCTTGGAGTACAGGGCATGTAGATATCTTGTCAGAGGCTCTTGGTAAGCCTTGTAATACTCAGCTGGTAGGCCATCCGGGCCCGGTGTTTTCCCAGAGGCCATCAACCTTATTGCTTCACTTATTTCCTCTAGTGTGAGGGGACCATTGAGTACCTCTTGATGCTCTCCTGTGGCTGCGACTAGTTGGACAGATTCTAGGAACTTCTCTAGGTCGGGGCCGGAGCAGCGTACTCGGATTGGTACAATAGTAAGTAGTGATCTGACATAACCCTGTGTATTTCCCTCTGTGTGTACACTAGATATCCCTGCGGTGCGTGTATGGCCCCTATTGGGGCATGTTTACCTTCCTGTTTCAATAGCCAGGCTAGCAGGCGACTTGCTCTATCAGCTTTGGCATGGGTGCGGGCTGTGTGAGCAGTGTAGTTGTGGCACCTTGGCTTTTCTATGAGTTCTGCGTGTTGTGCACTGAGATCCTCCAGCTGGCTGGGTTGTCCATCTCCACCCTCTCTTTCCCCTTCATACTGTAGGAGCTGTAACTCGAGGAGATGATGCGCCAGTGATAGCCGCCTGCGTACGTTCCACGTGGCACCAAGACAGTGGCAACTTTGTGAGCATCCCACTCCACCAATCTGGAACTGGTCGACCCCTCGTTAAGTTCTAAGTACTCGAGAACCATCGTCCCTAGGGATGCATGAAACTCTGGATCTTCCAGGGTGGTCGGTTGGAGAACCCAGGTGGGCACAGGGGGGTGGTCAGGCTCCCAGTTCAGTCTAAGTGTCATGGGGTTATAGTCAGAGTGCGTCCGTCCCAGGTTGTCCGTCACTTCCACTAGGGGGAGCAGTGATTTGGAACCCACCACCCTGTCCAGACACACATGTAGGTCATGCACTGTCGAGTAATATGAGTAGATGCGGTCTGTGAGATGGAGGACTCGCCACAAGTCCAGCAGCGCCCACTGCGCCAGCCAGTCCGAGAGCTCCCGCACATTTGAACCAGCTTTGGTCGACCGTAGGGGTGGGAAGGAGCTATCTTTTTGTACATCAAGCACCGAGATGAAATCTCCACCCAGCAGCCAGGGGAGGCCAACATAAGGGGCCAGTGCAGCAGACAGTTGTGCCAGAAACAAGGGCTGGTCTGTATTTATTTTATTTTATTTATTTATTTATTTTATTTGCGGTTTTTATAGAGCGCGACACTCATCCCAAGGGATAGCACGGCGCTTGTACCAGATAGTAAATACTGATGGCGGATGCTGAAAGGCTAGAGTTTGGGGAAGAGGAGGGTTTTCAGTTTTTTTCGAAACTGGAGATAGTTTGTGGTATGTCTCAGGTCGGCGGGGAGCTCATTCCATTTTTTTGCTGCCCGGTGGGAAAAGGAGCGACCACCTGTTCTAGTCTTGTAGATGCGTTTCGTCTTCGCCAGAGCTAGTTGAGAAGAACGTAAGTTCCTAGTGGGGACATAAAATTCAATTTTACCTTGAAGAATTGTGGGGCCTGTTTTATGTAGAGCCCTGTGGGCATGGCTAAGCAGTTTAAAGGTGGCCCTCTGACGCATCGGTAGCCAATAGAGTATCTTTAAGCATTCCGATGCCAAGTCTAATTTGCCCTTGTTGCAGATGAGTTTGGCCGCCAGATTTTGCAGGACCTGCAGACGAGAGAACAGATGTTCAGTCATCCCTACAAATAGCGCATTGCCATAGTCAAGGTGACTGACCAGTAGGGCCTGTGTGACTGAGCGTCTGCAATCCAGGGGTATCCATGGGAATATCCTGGCTAGGAGTTTTAGAATGGCAAAGCCCTTGCCAAAAAGGGATCGAACGTGATCCTTCATGGACAGGTCATCGTCCATGATAATTCCCAGGTTCCTGGCATGTTGCTTTGAGGTGGGGGCCAACCCCAGTGCGGGTGGCCACCATGAGGCGTCCCATACACGTTTGGCACCACCGAATAGCAGAATCTCTGACTTACCTGCGTTCAACTTTAGGCAGTGGGCATGCATCCACTGGGCCATTTCGGAGAGGCAGTCATGTAGCTTGGTTTTAGTTATATCAGGCCCTTCGTCCATAGTCACCATCAGCTGCGTATCATCCGCATAAGAGCAGATGCCAATGCCCCACTTCCTTCCTATGTCAGCAAGAGATGACATATAGACATTGAAAAGAGTGGGGCTAAGTGAGGCGCCTTCGGGGACCCCGCAGCAGATGGGATTGGGCCTGGAGTGGAACTAACCCATATGTACTGCCTGAGTGCGGTTACTCAGAAAAGACTGTAGCCAGTTCAATGCCATAGATTGAACTCCTTTACTCCGAAGTATGTTCGACAGGCAGTTGTAGGATACCGTGTCAAATGCCGCTGACAGGTCAAGCAGTATCAGCGCCACCGCTCCACCTTGATCGGTGGAGGATCTGATACTGTCCGACACTGCCAGCAGCGTTGCCTCGGTACTGTTATTGGCTCGAAAGCCGGTCTGTGAGGAATCCAGGAGGGAATTACTTTCTAGGTACCTGGTCAACTGTGCATTCACCAGTTTCTCTAAAACTTTAGAGAGGTTGGGAAGCTGCGAAATTGGTCTGTAATTCTCTGGATTGAGAATGTCCGATCCCGCCTTCTTCAGAAGGGGAGTCACTGAGGCGTGTTTTCAGGCATCCGGAAAAATGGCAGTACTTAAGGATTTATTAAAGAGTTGTGTGATCAGGGGGCAAAGCGTGGACGCAACTCTTGAAAACACGAAGTGGGGGCAAGGGTCCAGGGGTGAACCAGCTTTCACTGTGGTCAATGCTGCTAAGACCTCTTCTTCAGACAGTAGTTCGAAGCCAGTTAGACAGGGTGCATTTCCTAGATCTGGAGGAATGGTGAGGACTTCGGATGGCATCACAGTCTTGGATAGATTGTCAGAGTTACTATGAGTATGTTGGGGAGTGAAGGTAGAATAAATTCCCTTGATTTTTTCAGAAAAGAAGGAATTAATGCGTTCACAAGCCTCAACTGAAGGAGTGAGTGTTTGGGAGGTATTAGATGGTTTGCTCAGCTCCTTCACTATTTTAAACAGTTCCTTCGCTGAGTGACTGTTTTCCTGAATACGCTGAGCAAAGTAGTCCTTCTTTGCATTTTTGATGGCCAAAATATACTGCCTCCGTTTATGGACATAGTCTAATCTGGCTTCACTGTCTTTAGACTGTCTCCAGAGGTGTTCAGATTTTTGACATTCCTTTTTAAAAGTTTTTAGGTGAGGAGTATGCCATTTTTCTGTTATAGGTTTTTTCCTGGTTTCCCGCATCGGGGCTAGTTTATTTAGTGTTTGCAGTATTCCAGTATTCGGAGCATATATGGACCCTAACAGTATCTATTGGCCATTGCGTGTCCCCTTTGCTAGGGGGGAATCTGCCTGCAGGATCTGTCACAGTTTCCGTGCAAATAAATGGGGTACCCGCCCTCACCCAGATTAATGTGCCCCTTGCGTGTGCTGAATATGTTGTGCCATATACCTGCCCGCTCCAATGCTTGGCCAACCTGTCCAGTTCCGTCTGGGTCATGTGTGTGTCCTGCAGCAGGGGGATGGCAGCAGAGTGTCTCTGAAGATACGCAAATATGGAGTAGCGACGCGCAGGTTTGTACATCCCCCGTATATTCCATGTGATGATGTCAGGTCGTGTCATTTCTGATGGAGTTTAGGTGATAGGGACACTAGGGGCTGGAAGCACCACAGGGTGCGGGAGGCAGGGGCAGGCAGATGCATCTCAGTGCGCTGCATTAAAAACAATAACACTAAGTATGCGAAAAACAACAACAATATAACATCTGGGGCAGGCATTGCGTGATGTCTGTCCAAACCTCATACAACAAATTAGTAATATAGACTAGGCCAACATGTTGCCTATTGGGGTGCGTGTACTGTTGTAAGTTGGTTATGGCTACCCCTTAGAATCCACCGCTAATATTCAGGTCTGTTTGTACATCAAGCTCATAGAGCAGTCTATTCATTGTCACTGGGTCCCCCTCACATTCAGAGATCGACATTAACGCACAAGTTACTACATGTGTAACAATATATCTGTGAGAGACATTAGTTAGTGATAGATTCCTTACCTTAGAATAGATTCCTTACCTTAGAATATCCCCAGGCGTCAGACTGGATCTGAAAAGTTTTGCATAGCAGTACCCTTGTGGGTCAGTAGGTGGTGTCATGCGGCTCTGCGTCCGTCACTGGTGTCGTCAGAGCCGAGGTGACGTCACGGAGGGTACTTAGGCGGCACCCATGCGCGCTGACGTCACTTCTGTACACGACTTTTCGAGCCAGCAACTCAGAGCCATGCAAGACACTGACAAGTTACTTACCTTCGGTAATGATATATCTGTAAGAAACATTAGTTAGTTAGATTCCTTACCTTAGATTCCTTACCTTAGAATATCCCCAGGCGTCAGGCTGGATCCGGAAAGTTTTGCGTAGTAGTACCTCTGTGCATTGGTAGGCGTCGTCTGTGGCTCTGCGTCCCTCGTTGGCGTCGTTGGATGACATTGTCCGAGTACTTAGACGCCACCCTTGCACTCTGACATCAGTTCCTATACACAGCTTTTCCGCGCCAGAAACGCAGAGCCATGATAAAAACTGACACTGGTGCCATGAAACTAGGGCCCTCGAAAGAATGTACCTTAACCCTAGATATTGGTTCGCAGAATGGGGAGGACGGGTGGGGCGGTAAGGAATCTAACAAACTAATGTTTCTTACAGATATATCGTTACCGAAGGTAAGTAACTTGTTCATCTGAAAGAAACACGTTAGTTAGATTCCTTACCTTAGAATAGATACCCCAGCAATACCAACCCCGGTGGTGGGTCTGCGAACCAAGATCACACCAGAAAGCGCTGGAGAACGGAACGGCCAAAGAAGCCATCTCTCTGGTCTTGGCTGTCCAGGCAGTAGTGTCTAGCAAACGTGTGCAGCAAGGCCCACGTAGCTGCCTGACAGATGTCCTGCAAGGGGACTCCCTGACCCAGGGCAGTAGTAGCCGCCGTGGCCCGAGTCGAACAGGTGGCTCCTTTTTAGCCAAGGAGTAGCAAATCTTGATGCACAAGACGACCCACCAAGAGATGGTTCGTTTGTGCAAAGCCCGTCACTTCTTAGAGCCCACGTAACCAACAAAGAGCTGGTCATCCACCCGGAACTGGCATGTGCGGTCCAGATAGAATGAGAGTGCACATTTTGGTCCAGACGGTAGAGCCTCTCTTCCTCTTTCGAGGGATGCGGAGGCTGAAAGAAGGTGGGCAAGGTGATAGACTGCCCGATGTGGAAGGCTGTGACTACCTTGGGCAGGAAAGAGGGACGCGTTCTTAAAACAACCTTATCTGGATGGACAGAAAGGAAAGGAGGCTTAGAAGAAATAGCCTGGAGCTCACTCACTCTCCTGGCAGAGGTGATGGCAACCAGGAATGCAGTCTTAAGAATTAGAAGACGAAGAGGGCAATTGTGCGAAAGGAGCGCACATCAAATAAGTCAGAACAAGGTTCAAGTCCCACTGAGGCATCACAAAAGGAACAGGAGGAAACATGTGAGGGATGCCCTTCAAGAATCTATTTACAACAGGGGACTTGAAAAGAGAAGGCTGATCAGGAAGCCTTAAGAAGGCGCAAATGGCAGAGAGGTAGCCCTTCATAGTGCCCAGAGCAGAGCCCTGCTGGGTAAGAGAAAGAAGAAAGAGGAGAACCTCTGAAAGAGGGGCTGAAAGGGGATCCACTGCCTTTGCTGTGCACCATGCCACAAATGTATTCTGTGAGAAGGTGGCCTGATATGCAGTGCTCAC